>NC_080786.1:38549447-39169864 GCF_028018385.1 Neofelis nebulosa | reverse complement strand
GTCTCTGGAAAGTATTCTCCCCTAGAACGTTTGTAGTGATTGTGGTCCTGCTGAAACCTTGATTTTAGCTGCAAAAGATTTATTTCAGGCTTATGGCCTTTAGAACTATCAAAGAATAAATAGATGTTGTTTTAAGTCACCAAGTTTGTGGTTGTTACAGCAACTGAAAAAAACTAATACAGTCAGAAATCATTATCTTAAAAAAAAAAACAAAACAATAAAAAGAGAAGGAAGCATTCATTTCACCTTTCCTAAATGAACTATACCACTTGGTAAGTATCAAATGAGGAATTGTCTTCTTATTAACTTATTCTAGCTAATCAATAAAAATATTAGCATATCATAGGTACTTTATAAATACCAATGAATTGGAATTTAGACATTGAGCACAAATGGCTGCTGCATCAAAATTGAGAGAAAACAAATTATGCGTACCTTCAGATGAAAGATTATAGTCTTACCAAGGGGATAAAAATGTAATTTTATCAAACTTCTAGATCCTGAAGACAGTTTGCAGGAAATAGAATAAAATAGAACATGTTGAATCACATCACAAGTATGTAATAAAAAAATCCAGATTATGAGAAACCAGACTGGACAAACATCTCATTTCTTCAACAAATAAATAGTAAGGAAAAGAAGGGATACCAGGAACACCTGTATGTAAAAGGAGTCTTAAAAGACAATTCAAGTTAAGAAAAATGAGTAAGACTAAACTATAATGTCTAGGGATGTCCACTTGGATCATTAAAAGCCGTAAAAACAACAAGGAAATGAGTGTCATAAAAGTTGCAATAGTGTATATGGGTGGGAGGGGGCTATCTGTGCAAAAGGGCACACAGAGAGGCTTCTGGGATGGTTAACCAATTTCTATTTCTTGACCAGGATGGTGGTTATAAGGGTATTCTCTTAGACCATTCGGGTAGCTATAACAAAATACCACAGACTGGGTTGCTTATAAAGAACACAAATTTATTTCTCACAGTTCTGAAGCCTGGAAGTCTAAGATCATAGCACTGGCATGCTTGGGTAGGGCCCTCTTCTTAGTCACAGACTTCTTGTATTATCAGTAGGCAGAAAGGGCCAGGGAGTTCTCTGGAACCTCTTATAAGAGAACTAACCCAAAGTCTCCACCTACTAATACCATCACCTTTGGGGATTAGGATTTCAATTTAAGAATTTTGAAGGAGGGGGACACAAACATTTAAAACAAAACAGGTATTTACCCTTATAGTAATTCACTAAGCTACATTTTCTTTTGTGTGTTTTTCTGTGGTTTTATCTTATAATAAAAAGACAATAAATAAAACAAGTAAAAAATACTACACTAGTGCTTCCACCATAAACAACTAAAAAATTGGACAAAATGTGGGGAAGAACTGTGTTCAGATTTTGAAAAACAGGCAGTAGAAGAGTGTGATCCTAGAGAGAAGGGAAACAAATGAAATAAGTTATTCAATCATTCCACTTTCTTTTTAAAAAAAATTTTTTTTTTATTTAATGTTTATTTCTGAGACAGAGAGAGACAGAGCATGAGTGGGGGAGGGGCAGAGAGAGAGGGAGACACAGAATCAGAAGCAGGCTCCAGGCTCTGAGCTGTCAGTACAGAGCCCCACACAGGGCTCAAACTCACAAACTGTGGGATCATGACCTGAGCCGAAGTCGGTTGCCCAACCAACTGAACCACCTAGGCGCCTCTCAATCATTCCACTTTCTAACTGGAGGCAGTTTACAGACTGCAGAGCAGGAAAGGAGAGCATGAACACACCTGGGAAATATTTGAATTTAGAGCAGCCAGAATGGAGAAACATTGTTGAGCAATCAAGGCATTCCGTAGAGATCCCAAAATGGTCCTGTTTTAGTAATAGGGCTAAATTTGGCCATATTAAGAATATTCTGTCATCACCTGAACAAAGCTTTTTAAAAAACCTTGAATGGATGAAATAACAATGCCACAGCAAAACTCAGCATTTTTTTTCATTTTTTATTTTTATTTTATTTTTTTAATGTTTATTCTTTTTTTTTAATGTGAAATTTATTGTCAAATTGATTTCCATACAACACCCAGTGCTCATCCCAGTAGGTGCCCTTCTCAATGCCCATCACCACTTTCCCCTCTCTCCCATGCCCCACCAACCCTCAGTTTATTCTCAGTTTTTAAGGGTCTCTTATGGTTTGGTTCCCTCCCTCTCTAACTTTTTTTTTCCTTCCCCTCCCCCATGGTCTTCTGTTAAGTTTCTCAGGATCCACATAAGAGTGAAAACATATGGTGTCTGTCTTTGTATGACTTATTTCACTTAGCATAACGCTCTCCACTTCCATCCATGTTGCTACAAAAGGCCATATTTCATTCTTTATCATTGCCAAGTAATATTCCATTGTGTATATAAACCACAATTTCTTTATCCATTCATCAGTTGATGGACATTAGGCTCTTTCCATAATTTGGCTATTGTTGAAAGTGCTGCTGTAAACATTGGGGTACAAGTGCCCCTATGCATCAACACTCCTGTATCCCTTGGGTAAATTCCTAGCAGTGCTATTGCTGGGTCATAGGGTAGGTCTATTTTTAATTTTTTGAGGAATCTCCACACTGTTTTCCAGAATGGCTGCACCAGTTTGCATTCCCACCAACAGTGCAAGAGGGTTCCCGTTTCTCCACATCCTCTCCAGCATCTATAGTCTCCTGATTTGTTCATTTTGGCCACTCTGACTGGCGTGAGGTGATATCTGAGTGTGGTTTTGATTTGTATTTCCCTGATGAAGAGCAACGTTGAGAATCTTTTCATGTGCCTGTTGGCCATCTGAATGTATTCTTTAGAGAAGTGTCTATTCATGTTTTCTGCCCATTTCTTCACTGGATTATTTGTTTTTCAGGTGTGGAGTTTGGTGAGTTCTTTATAGATTTTGGATACTAGCCCTTTGTCTGATTGTCATTTGCAAATATCTTTTCCCATTCTGTTGGTTGCCTTTTAGTTTTGTTGGTTGTTTCCTTTGCAGTGCAGAAGGTTTTTATCTTCATGAGGTCCCAATAGTTCAAAAAACTCAGCATTCTTTAAAGAAAGACTAAAATCCAGACTCTGCAACATAAAACTCATATTCAGTATTCAATAAAAAATTACTATACATGCAGGAAAAAGCAACTAATAACTAGGAATGCAATTAATTAATAGAAATAAATATAATAGATGATGAAATTAGCAGACACATTCTTTAAAATACTAATTATAAATATTTTGAAAGAGAGGAAACATGAAAGTGAGACAAATGAAAGATATGAAAAAAGAACTAAAATGAAACATTTAAATGTAAAAAATGTATCCAAAATTAAGAAAAACAAAACCCAAAAACAACAGTGAGCTTAATAGCTGACTGTACACTAAAATAAAAGATTAATGAACTGGGACACCTTAGTGGCTCAGTTTGTTAAGTGTCCGACTCTTGATCTCAGCTCAGGTCATGATCTCACAGTTCATGAGTTTGAGCCCTGCATTGGGCTCTGCACTGACAGTGTGGAGTCTGCTTAGGATTCTCTCTCTCTCTCTGCTCCTCCCCTGCTCTCTCTCTCTCTCTCAAAATAAATAAATAAACTTAAAAAGATAAATGAACTGAAGATGTAGCAAACAACCACAAACTGTTTACAGAACAAAGAACAAAAGGGCCAAAAGTAAATGAACACATTGACTCTGTGAGTGTGGACAATATTGAGTGATCTAACATAAGTATAGATAGTGTCCCAGAAGGAAGGGGGAATGGAAAATTTTTTGATGATACAGCAGTCAAATATTTTTCAAATTTGAAGAAAATCATATATTCCCAACAGCCTGAAGTCCAGATAGTTCCCAACAGAGTAAACACCAGGAAAATCATACCAACAGACTTAAATTGTTGAAAATTAATGACAAAAAATTTTTTAAATGAACCCAAGACAAAAAAAAGCATTTTACTTGTAGTGCAATTAATAAGATAATAATTAATATTGACTTTTCATTAGAAACAATATAAGCTGGAGGGTGATGGAAAAAACATCTTGAAAGTACTGACAGAAAGAAAAAAAATCTATAATCAGATTCTATATCTAGTTAAAATATCCTTCAAAAATGAAGGCAAAGTAAAGACATTTTCAGACAAAGCTAAGAAAATGTATCAATCCAGCACTATCAGAAATGATTAAGGAAGTTATTTTAGACTGAATAAAAATAATGCCAGATAGAAATTTGGTTCTACACAACTGTTCTAATAATCCAATTAAAGACAGATTTTCAGGCTAGATGAAAAAGCAAGGCAAACTTGATGGTGTGCGTATAATCACTTTGAATATAAAGACAATGGTAGGTCTTTAGTTGTAAAAAAGCTAAAGTGGTTATATTAATATCAGACAAAATAAATTTAAAGTGAAATGATATTACCAAAGTAAAGAATGTCATCTTATAATAATTAAAGGATCAATTCATTGAGAGGGCATAAAAATCCTAAACCTGTATTCACCTAATAACTGAGTTTCAAAATGCGTGAAACCAAAACTAAGAGAACTGAAAGGAAAATTAAATTAATCTGTAATTGTGGTTGAAGATTTCAACACAATTCAGTAACTGATAAAGGAAATTTACAGAAAATCACTAAGTTTATAGAAGACATGAACAACAATATCATCATGTTTGACCTAAATTGAAATATAGAAAACTACATTTAACAAAAAATACATACTCGTTTTGAGTGCATGGGAAATATTCATCAAATAGATTATATGTTGAGCCACAAAAAAAATCTAATAAACGTAAAATAACTCAAAACATACAGCATTATTCTCTGACCATAATGAAATAAAATTAAAAAAAAATAAAATTTATCTGTAAATAAATACCTAAATATTTGAAAATTAAACTATACAGTTTTAAATAACCCAGATTCAATGAATAAATAACATAGTGAATTAGAAAACAAATATTGAAATGAAATGAAATTATTTTTGAATTAAAGTGAGAGTAACACATTAAAATTTGTAGGGGCAGCTAAAGTGATGCCTACAGAGAAATTTATAGCTTTTAAGTGCAAATATTTTTTAAATGATATTAATATCTATTATTATTGATATTTTAAAAAAATAATTAAAAAATCAATGATCTAAGCTTCTATTTTTTTTTTAATTTTTTTTATTTAAAAAAATTTTTTTAATGTTTATTTATTTTTGAGACAGATAGAGACAGCATGAACAGGGAGGAGCAGAGAGAGAGGGAGACACAGAATCTGAAACAGGCTCCAGGCTCTGAGCTGTCAGCACAGAGCCCAATGTGGGGCTCAAACTCACGGACCGTGAGATCATGACCTGAGCCGAAGTCGGACGCTTAACCGACCAAGCCACCAAGGCGCCCCTAAGCTTCTATTTAGAAAGGTAAAAAAAATTAAGCCCAACATAAGTGGAAGGAATGAAATAAGGAATAGAATAATGAATCAAAATAATAAGTTAAAAAAAATCAGTTGAACAAAGATCAATAAAATCGATAAACCCCTTGCTAGGCTGATCAGAAAAAAATGAAGACAAAAATTGCCAAAGATAGGAATGTAAAAGGAGAAAACTCTATAGAGCTTATATACATTAAAAGAATAAAAGGACATATTTCATGGGAAAATGGATTACTTAAAATTGATAAAATTGAAAATGTCTAAGAGATCAGTTGAACAAAATTGACACAGGGAAAAAATAAATATATGAAAAATTCTATTAAAAAAAATGAAATTTATTATTTAAAAACTCCCCACCTCTAAAACAAAAAAACATCACTCCCAGGTGGAAGGACTAGTAAATTTAAGAAAATATTAAAAGAAAAATGACATTAATGTTATATAGATTTGAGGAAACAGTGGGAATGAAATACTTCCGACTCATTTTAGGAGGCCAACATTGTCCTAACACCCTAAAACCAGACAGAGACATTGCAAGGAAACAAAACTACAGATCAATATCCCTCATGAACATTGATGAAAAAATTATCAAAATATTATAAATCTAATCCAGCAAAACATAAAAATAATATATCATTACCAAGTAGTATTTATTCTAGAAATGTAAAATTGATTTAACTTTCAAAAAAAATACAGATATTTAACTTGAAATGGATCAGAGATCTGAACATAAAGGCAAAAACTTTGTGACACTTCTAGAAGAAAACCAAGGCAAAATTATTACAGAACTGGGATAGAGAAAGATTTTTGAGATAACATGCCAAAAGCTCCTATCATAAAAGCAAAAAATGATAAATTTACTTATTAAAATTAAAAACTCTTTAATTTTTAAAATGTTTTTTGTCAATTTTATAGTTTAATAAGTTATTTAATAAAATAAGGAAATAAAGTGACTGGGGCACTGATTATAAAGTTATTGAGAGAGGGCCGCCTGGGTGGCTCAGTCAGTTGAGCATCTGATTCTTTTTTTTTTTTTTTTTTTAAACTTTTTTTTTTTTTTTTTTAATTTTTTTTCAACGTTTTTTATTTATTTTTGGGACAGAGAGAGACAGAGCATGACCGGGGGAGGGGCAGAGAGAGAGGGAGACACAGAATCGGAAACAGGCTCCAGGCTCCGAGCCATCAGCCCAGAGCCTGACGCGGGGCTCGAACTCACGGACTGCGAGATCGTGACCTGGCTGAAGTCGGACGCTTAACCGACTGCGCCACCCAGGCGCCCCGAGCATCTGATTCTTGATTTCGGCTCTGGTCATGATCCCATGGTTCTGAGATCAAACCTCGAGTCAGGCCATGTGCTGAGCATGAAACCTGTTTGTGATTCTCTCTCTCCTCTGCCCCTCTCCCTTACTCGTGCTTGCTCTCTAAAATTAAAAAAAAAAAAAAAAAAGTTAAGATTATTGAGTGAACATGTGGGATTTGAGATATAATTGTTTGAATACATAAATTTCAGGCATCGATGCGGAGATCATCCTGATTCTGTTGACATCCTGAAGTGATGCTCAATGCCAGGAAATCTCTTCAGTCTTTAAATTTATCTGTCAAGGTAAGGCCACACTTCATCCCAAGGTAGGATGCGAAAAACAGCTATATGTCATAGGACTAACGTAAAATCTCATATTCTTTTGTAAAAATCATTTAATGGTTCTGACTTTCCTACTCCTTTTCTCCTTTTCAGTTTCTTCTTAATTATCAGCTGTTGTTGGTTTACAGTGCTCATCCAGCTTATCCTTACTGAATTGTTTTTCATTGCTTGATGCTATAGAGGTGCTGAAAGATCCCATAGTGATAACTGCCTTTCTTCTTTTCTTCCATGCTTCCCACTCAGGATTGTTTTATTATCCATTCCCTACGTGTAAATCTGTATTATATTGTTTTTGTTCTGACACAGGTACAGTCTTAGTTCCTTTTGGAGTGGATTTAATAAATGTTATTGTTATCACTTTAGGTTTTAAAACAGTATCTTTGTTTTATTTTTTCCAAGTATTGAGATATAATTGACATACAATATTGTATAAATTTAAGGTGTACAGCATGGTTTGACTTACATATTTGTGAAGAGATTACCACGATGAGTTTAATGTTTATCACCTCATATAGATACAAAAAAAATGAAAAAGAAAATGTTTTATTCTGTGTGATGAGAACTCTTAGAATTTATTCTCTTAACTCTTGCAAACATACCATACAGCAGTGTTAACTATAGTCATCATGTATATTGCATCTGTAGTACTATTTATCTTATAATTGAAAGTTTGTAACTTTTGATCACCTTCATCAGATTCCACCCTCCTCCACCGACTGCCTCTGGTAACCACACATCTGATCTTTTTTTTTTTTTTTGAGTTTGGAGGGTTTTTTTGTTTGTTTGTTTTGGTTTTGGTTTTTTAATTTTTTTTTAACATGTATTTATTTTTGAGACGGAGAGAGACAGCATGAATGGGGGGAGGGGCAGAGACAGAGGGAGACACAGAATCGGAAGCAGGCTACAGGCTCTGGGCCATCAGCCCAGAGCCCGACGCGGGGCTCGAACTCACGGCCCATGAAATCATGACCTGAGCTGAAGTCGGACGCTTAACCAACTGAGCCACCCAGGCGCCCCTAATTTTTTTTTAATGTTTATTTTTGAGAGAGAGAGAGAGAGGGTGTGTGTGTGTGTGTGAGCGAGCAGGGGAAGGGCAGAGAGAGGGTGAGACACAGAATCTGAAGCAGGCTCGAACTCATGAACCACAAGATCATGACATGAGCCGAAGTCAGACACTTAACTGACTGAATCACTCAGGCACCCTATTTTTTTTTGTTTTTTGTTTCCTTTAGATTCCACATATAAGTGAGATCATACAGTATTTGTCTTTATTTCACTTAACATAATGTCCTCAAGGTCAATTTGTGTTTTCCCAAATGGCAAGATTTTGTTCTTTTTTATTTTGAATAATATTCCATTGTATATATGTGTGTGTGTGTGTGTGTTTATATGTATGTATGTGTGTATGTATATACCACAACTTTTTAAAAAAAAACTTTATTCTTTATTTTTTTTTAATTTACATCCAAATTAGCATATAGTGCAACAATGATTTCAGGAGTAGATTCCTTAGTGCCCCTTACCCGTTTAGCCCATCCCCTCTCCCACAACCCCTCCAGTAACCCTCAGTTTGTTCTCCATATTTATGAGTCTCTTCTGTTTTGTCCCCCTCCCTGTTTTTATATTATTTTTGTTTCCCTTCCCTTATGTTCATCTGTTTTGTCTCTTAAAGTCCTCATATGAGTGAAGTCATATGATTTTTGTCTTTCTCTAACTTCACTTAGCATAATACCCTCCAGTTCCATCCATGTAGTTGCAATATATTACAACTTTTGTATCTATTCATCCATGTATGGAGACTTAGGTTGTTTCCATGTCTTAGCTATTGTAAATAATGCTATCATTAATTAGCATAGGGGTGCAGATTATCTTTTTCACATAGTGTTTTCATTTCCTTCAGATATATGGTAGTTCTAATTTTAAGTTTTGGAGGAACCTCCTTACTGTTTTCCATAGTAGCTGTACCAATTTACCATCCTACCAACCATGCACAAGTGTTTCCTTTTCTCCACATCCTTATGAGCATTTGTTATCTCTTATCTCTTTTATTATGGCCATTCTAACAGATGTGAGGTGATATTGTGGTTTTAATTTGCATTTCCCTGATGATTAGTGATGTTGAACACCTTTTCATGTACTTGTTGGTCATTTGTATATCTTCTTTGGAAAAAGTCTATTCAGATCCTTTGCCCATTTTTTTAATTGTATTATTTGGGGGCTCTGCTATTGAGTTGTATGAATTGTTTTTTTATATTTTTGGATATTAGCTCCTTATCAGATATATAGTTTACAAGTATTTTTTTCCTATCTTGAAGTTTGCAAGTATTTTCCCCCATTTTCACTTTAGTCAATTTTTTTGTTGTTTTTGTTTTTGTTTTCTGTGTAGAGCTTGTTAGTATGATGTAGACTCATTTCTTTATTCTTGACTTTGTTACTTGTGCTTTAGGTAGGTGTCATATGCAAAAAATTGCAGAGACCATTTCAAACTTTGTTTCTGTGTTTTCTTCTAGGAGTTATTTGACTTCCAACCTTAATACTTAAGTCTTTAATCCATTTTGAGTTCATTTTCCTGAGAGGTATAAAACAGGTGTTTAGTTTAATTATTTTATATGGGAATATCTACAATTTTTCTAGCACCATTTATTGAATATACTGTCTTTTGTCCATTGACTATTCTTGGCCCTCTTGTCAAATTTTGGTGACTATATCAGCATGGGTTTGTTTCTGGTTCTTGATTCTGCTCCATTGGTCAATATGTTTTAATGCCAGTATCATATTATTTTGATTACCATACTTTTATAATATAGCTTGAAATCAGGAAGGGTGTGATGCCTCCTACTTTGTTATTTTCTCAAGATAACTTCTCTTTTAAATATCCCATTAAGAAAATGAAAAAGCAACCCATAGATTGGGAAAAAAATTATGTACATATATCTATTAAATTATATATGTATATAATTATATAATGTACATAATATATAATACATTTATATTGTAATTATATTTTATAAAAATCATATGTAAATAATATGTAAGTGGTAAATAAATACTGAAAAAATGTTCATTATCAATAGTCATCAGAAAAATGCAAACTGAAAGTCAAAAGAACAAATGACTGTATACCCTTAATATGGCCAAGATGAAAAGGATTAGAAATACCAAGTATGGGTAAGGATGTGAAACAACAGAAACTCAAACAATGCTGGTGGGATTGAAAAATTATATAACACTTTAGAAAATGAATTAGCAGTTTCACAACATCTTATTTTAGAAGGAATTTACACAAATAAGTCAATGTCAAGAAATAACCCAACAATTTACCTTTTTCCAAAAATGAAGAGAAAATTATATAGAAATTCATCCCAGAAACAATCAGTGCTAGAAGGCTATGAAACAGTATTTACATTTCCTCAGGAAAAGTAAGAACATCCTAAGAATTTGATACTAAACCAATTATTGCACAAGTTTAAGCTAACAGACATTTCAAACCTATAAAGATTAGAGGATATATTATATTGCTTTTAGAAAGGAAACCACTTAAATTATTATAAAGAAAATAAAGAAGCTTAAAAGTAAACCAAAGAAAAACCAAAAACTTGTAGTAAACATTTAAAAAGTAAAAGAAGAAAACATAAAATAATTTGACAGAATTAAGTCAAATATATCTCTCAGATCAATAAATTTATATGGAATAAACTTACCTAGTAAAGAAAACTCTTAGATTGAACCACAGTGCAAAACCCAAGTATAAATTGTAGATTAACGAGATCCAATCTAATCCAGAAAGGTTAAAAATTAATAGTTGGGTATAGACATAGCTGCAAGTGCCCACAAAATGAAAATAGGGGATATTTGTGCATGTTTTCCCCCCAGTTGTATTAAGAAATAATTGACATATATCACTGTATAAGTTTAAGGTGTACAGCATGATGGTTTGATTTACATATGTTATAAAATTATTGCCACAGTAGTTAACATCCACCATCTCATATATATACAAGAAAAAGAAAAAGAAAAAAAACAATGTCTCCTTGTGATGAGAACTCCTAGGTTCTACTCTCTTAACAACTTTCCAACATACCATACAGCAGTGTTAACTATAGTCATTATGCTGTATATTACATCCATATTATTACTTTATATGGTAAAGATAAATATAAGATATAAGGTAAATATAAGATAACTAGAAGTTTGTACCTTTTTGACCACCTTCTTCCAATTCCCCTCTCCTCACCCCTGTCTCTGGTATCCACCATTATGATCTCTTCTATGAATTTGGTGTTCTTTGTTTTTAGATTCCACAAATAAGTGAGATAATACGGTATTTATCTTTGTCTGACTTACCTCTCTTAATATAGTGCATTTAGGTCCATTTAGGTTGTTGCAGATGGCACGATTTCCTCTTTCTTATGGCTGAATAATATTCCATTGTATATATACACCACAACTTCTTTATCCATTCATCTTTCAATGGACACTTAGGTTTGTTTCTGTGTCTTGGCTGTTGTCACTTATGCTGCTTTGAATAAGGGGAAATAGATGTTTTTTCAACTTATGTGTATGTTTATATGTATCAGTTTTTTCCTAATTCCTAGATGCTTATCAATTCCATTTCCTCTTCCACATGGGGTCACTATCTTTCCCAGCCCAGACTGCAATATGGATATGGTCTTGTGACAGGATTCTAGCCAAAGTAACTTGATGGACAAGATACACCCACTTCCAGGCCTGATAATAAAATGTTTCATGCAGTCTTATCACTTTTTCTTAAGTCGAAAGACTTAACACAAAATCTGAGGGGGCTATAGAAGATGGCCTGAACTAAGTTGCTCTTTTCAAAATATCAATATATAGTTGATAGATTATACTTATTCCTCTAGAGAGTATGGCCCTGCACACCAGAAGGTGACATCTTCAGTGGTGATTTCCTCATTCCAGGGCCTATGTCTACTTAAATACCAACTACCAGACATCCTGGTATCATATTCAGGTGAGAGGTAATGTTGAAATATTCCTGGGTAAGGCAATAATAAAATCCATTTTCATTAATCTACTTTATTTCATGTAGAGGTTATGAATCATCAAAGCCTTGTACAACTATTAATATTTTCAGGTCAGTCCAACCATTTAATGAGAATGATCTCATTCCTATCACATCCCTTTGTCTAGATAATTTCTTTTTCTGTACTGTGTACTAACTCTTGACATAAGATTATGATTTGGGGTTCTTCTGGCAGCTGATCTTTTAACTATAAACTAGTTGCCAACTTTTAGTTACCACTTTCATCAGTAAATATATCTTGTTACTATCTCCTGGAACCACTTTTGAAATCTCCCCTTTAACCCATCTGCAATTCCATGATTTTCTTGCACACAAAGTGGAATTTTCTGGTTTTTCTCTTCAAGATCTAAAGAATTTCTGGCTATGACATAGATATTTTTTGCAGATTATCTGGTGATTATAACTAGTGATAAAGTGTTGAATTGTATCAATGTATTAAAATGTATTTGAGCAGTAAAATAACACATTTTAGATTTCAAAGTCCTGTTGAACTTCTAAAATCTCAGCCTTACCCAATCACTGTTGACAAAATGATGGATGTTATACTCCTTTAAATGTTTCCTTATGAGATAATTTAAATTCCCCCTGCTTCCCCTCCCCTATCTGTCTGTAGTGTTGTACTTCCTTGGCTGAAATCAAATATTACTTTAGAAGTTTGGGCAACATAATGGCCTCCCTTGTCTTTTAGACCCTTGATTCTGGTGAAGTTTAAAAGTACATCAATGAATGTTAATTCATCCTGTTACACTTAAAAAACTGGCTCATATTCTCCAAGTCTACTTGCCAATGTTATTCCCATGTCTAAAATACCCTATTGTTCTCCGAAAGTGAAAATAAAAAGGTGCTTTATTATGAAGAGCATAAACATTTTTTTCACTTAAAGATTGTGCTACGTCTTGACAATTATCCTTCTTGTTTCTCCTTAACTGCTTCTGAAAAACAGGAGACACAGTCCATTAGCTAATAGTTCCTAGAAAATAGTAAATCCCTAAACAAATACTGGGCCTTGTTAAATGCAAAGGATTTATTAAAATAGTATTTGTATTACTTTTCTCAAGCTTAGGTGGCTTAAAAAAAGGACGCCAAAATCTATTGTCTCAAGTTCTGGAGGCTAAAAGTCTAAAATCAGGTGTCTACAGGCCTATGCTCCTCTGAGGCCTGTAGGGCAATACTCCCTATTACATCATTCTAGCTTTTGGTAGTTTGCCAACAAATTTTGGCATTCTTTGGCTTGCAGATGCATTACTCTGTCTTCACGTGGTATTCTCCCTGTGTCTCCTAGAAGCATTCTTCCTTTTGAAACTCAAACATCTGGACCAACAGAGTGTAAGGTTGTGGGTACAGAAAGCAAAAAAAAAATATTGTTGGTGGACACTAAGAGTAACAATGAGTGATGTCACTCCCATATCATCCAGTAGGCTGTTTATGTTTACATTAGCATCCAGTATATAGTATTGGTTCTCCCATAACCAAGATTCACAGGTCCAGGAATCAAGGGTAGAACTAGGGAAATGGGAGTGAATCCTATTACTATTTAATACAACTCTTTTCTGTACTCCAAAGGCTGACTGATAATGGTGTTTTACTGATTGGTTAAAATTCACTCTCTAAAAGAAGAAAAAAAACTTTCAGCAGTAAATAATTACTAATATAAGTGCATAATTATATATTGCTTACCCTGTAATTTTTTTAATTTTTAAATTTTATTTAAATCCAAGTTAGTTAACATACAGTGTAATAAAGATTTCAGGAGTAGAATTCAGTGATTCATCACTTACATATAACACCCAGTGCTCATCCCAACAAGTGCCCTCCTTAATCACTCATTTAGTCCATCCACCCCCCACCCAACATCGCTCCAGCAACCCTCAGTTTGTTCTCTGTATTTAAGAGTCTCTTATGGTTTGCCTCCCTCTCTGTATTTTTTTAAAATTTTTTTAAATGTTTGTTTATCTTTGAGAGAGAGAGAGACAGAGTGCGAGTGTGCAAGGGGCAGAGAGAGAGGGAGACACAGAATCTGAAGCAGGCCCCAGGCTCCGAGCTGTCAGCACAGAGCCCTACCAGGGCCAAACTCAAAAACTGGGAGATCATGCCCTAAGCCAAAGTCGGATGCTTAATTGCCACAGAGGCGCCCCTGCCTCCATCTCTGTTTTTGTCTTATTTTTACTTTCCTTCCCTGTGTTCATCTGTTTTGTTTCTAAAATTCCACATATGAGGGAAATCATACGATATTTGTTTCTCTGACTGACTTATTTCACTTAGCAGAATGTACTCTAGTTCCATCCATGTTGTTGCAAATGGCAAGATTTCATTCTTTTTGATTGCCAAGTAATAATTCCATTGTGTGTGTGTGTGTGTGTGTGTGTGTATACCATGTCTTTATCCATTTGTCAGTTGTTGGACATTTGGGCTCCTTCCATAATTTGGCTATTGTTGACACTACTGTATACTGTAAATTTTAGAGGAGAGTTGAGTTGCTGTTTATTTGCGCTTTATCTGAATGCTATATAGTTCTCTTTTTTTTCCATCTGTCAGTGGTTACTCCTTATTCTTACCATGTCACATATCTCATTTATCTTCATCAAAGAGAGAGAGAAAAGGATAAACCCAATCACCTTAATAGCTCAAGAAAAAATAAACAAATATCACCAGAGAAACAAGTCAAAAAAATAATAAAGAGACAAGAATTTTGACTCTATGTTCTTGAGGTTGAAATACTTTTTCACTAGTTTATTGTAGTGAGGTTAACATCATTGCCATTTGCTTTGAATTCTTGAGTACAGGATATATATTTAGCAATAGAAGAGTATGTGGACACTATGCCATGACTTATTTACCTCTCGTTGGTGTGTAATTTTATTTATGAAATACTTTTACATATATTATGTTATTTATACAAAAGACCTTTGAAGTAGATTTAAAGCTTTTTTAACAATAAGAAAACTAAGGTTCAAGGCAGTTAACCAGTTTGTGTTCAACCATATAACTGGTTTAGTGGCAATATGAAGCTCCAAATCTTTTTTTTTTCCTAGTACAACTCAGGTTTGAAAAAAACTTTACAAATGGAATACTCTAGCAAATATTGAAATAGAGATTATTTAATGTATTAAAATTCTCCTTTTAACCTTTCGAAACTAATGCTGCTTGTATTAACCTCATTCTAAAAAATACAGATTAAAAATCTACTTTTCATTCATCATTTGCCTCCATTCTTTTTACATTGATTTTCTTATTTTTGAGAGAGAGAGAGAGAGAGAGAGAGAGAGGGGCAGAGAGAGTGGGACAGAGATTCCCAAGCAGGCTTTGTTGTACAGAACCTGATCAGGATTCAAACTCATGAACCATGAGGTCATGACCTGAGCTGAAATCAAGAGTCGGTCACTGAACTGAATGAGTCACCCAGGTGCCCCTCATTCATCATTTACCTTTAAAAAATACTTCTGGATTGTTTTAATATTAAATTATATGATAGAACAATTCTAAAAAATCTTTTAATTTTATCTGAATCCAAATTAGTTAACATATAGTGTAATAATGGGTTCAGGAATGGACTTTAACAATTCATCACTTACATATAACCCACAGTGCTCATCCCAGCATTAAGGAATGCTCATCTCCCATTCAACCCATCCCCCCACCAAACACCCCTCCAGCAACCCTGTTTGTTCTCTGTATTTAAGAGTCTCTTATGGTTCGCCTCCCTCTGTTTTTATCTTATTCTTCCTTCCCTTCCCTTCCCTTCCCTTCCCTTCCCTTCCCTTCCCTTATGTCCATCTGTTTTGTTTCTAAAATTCCACATATGAGTGAAATCACATGATATTTGTCTTTTCTCTGACTTATTTCACTTAGCATAATATACTCTAGTTCCATCCACATTGTTGGAAATGGCAAGATTTCATTCTTTTTGATTGCTGAGAAGTATTCCATTGTATGTATATACCACATCTTCTTTTTCCATTCATCAGTCGATGGACATTTGGGCTCTTTCCATAATTTGCCTATTGTTGATAGTGCTACTATAAACATTGGGGTTCATGTGCCCCTTTGAATCCATTTTTGTATCCTTTGGATAAATACCTAGGTATGATTGCTGCGTCATAGGGTAGTTCTATTTTTAATTTTTTTTTTTTAATTTTTTTAACGTTTATTTATTTATTTTCGAGACAGAGAGAGACAGAGCATGAACAGGGGAGGGGCAGAGAGAAAGGGAGACACAGAATCGGAAGCAGGCTCCAGGCTCTGAGCCATCAGCCCAGAGCCCGATGCGGGGCTCGAACTCACGGACCGCGAGATCGTGACCTGAGCTGAAGTCGGACGCTCAACCGACTGAGCCACCCAGGCGCCCCATATTTTTAATTTTTTGAGGAACCTCCATACTACTTTCCAGGGTGGCTATACCATTTTGCATTCCCACCAACAGTGCAAAAGTGTTCCCCTTTCTCTGCATCCTTGCCGACATATGATAAAACAATTTTAAGAATAAAAGTTACAGCTGAAAATTATCATTTCTTTTTTTAAATGTTTATTTATTTAATTTGAGAGAAAGTTTGTGCACACAAGTGAGTGGGAGAGGGCAGAGAGAGACAGACAGAATCCCAAGCAGGCTCCACACTCAGCATGGAGCTGCACACAGGGCTCGATTTCATGATTGTGAGATTGTGACCTGAGCCAAAATCAAGAGTTGGACACTTAACCGACTGATCCCCCAGGAGCCCTGAAAATTATTTCTTGATCATGAGAAGTTCTTTTTAGCCATAGCCTAAAAAGACCTCATGCATCATCAAAATAATTTTCATAATTATTTCATGTATCAATCCTAAGGACATTTAAAAAGTTGTAGGGGCAATATTTCCTTTTATATATGTTTTCTGTAGTAAAGGATTATAATTCATCAGTGCCAGTGTTTAGGTCATAGGTAGAACTCCCAAAGGAAGTAATTCATTTTGAAAGGAAATGACTGCCCCACTTTGTTTAAACCAGTCCAATGTATTAAACTTAATAGAGGAAAAAAGTACACCTTTATATATAGATGATAATCTAAATTTATATCTGCAGCCCTGAGATCCAGATATACATACCTACCATAATGACCCTATCCACTGGGATAATGATTATGCACCTCAAACTTAACCTGGTCTTTCCAGAACTCTTGTGTCAGTCCTTTATCTCCGTCTTAGTAGAAGCTGAATTCCAAGATATTCTTATTTCCTCTTTCCTTCACACCCTATATCCAACCTATCTGAAACAACTGTTGGATTTACTTTCAAATTATATCCCAACCACTTCTTAAAAACTCTACTGCTACTGACCTAGTCCAAGTCACCATCATCTCTCACCCTAACTACTACAGTAATCTGCTTCTTTTATGGCACTATCACCCTACCAGCAAGTCTCCATAAGGAAGCCAGGGTGATATTTTTAACAATGTAAATTAAACCATATCTCTTACTCTGCAGCCCAGAATACGGTCCCATGTCCTTATATTGGTTTAAGGAGCTACCTATACTTCTGTATGGCCTCAACTTGTATTACTCTCCTCCTACCACTGCTGTAGTCACACCGTCTTTTCAGCTCTTCCTGTGAACACACCAAACTTGTTCAGACCTCCTTGGTATTTCTTTTACCTTTCACTGGAGATATTTGCATAATTTCTGTCCTCACATCATTCAGGTGTCTGGTCAGATGTTCCTTGAGAAAATTTTCCTGATTGCTCTAAAATGCACCCCTCCCCACTACTTAATTCCTTTGACTCCTTGATTCATTTTCTTCATAGGAAGTGTTTAATTTTTGCTTTCACACTAATTGTCCCTCTTGCATGAATAGGAGTTTTACCTTTTTCATGGCTCCATCTCTAGTGCCTGGTTCGGTGCCCAGTGCTTGGACAGAAATTTAGGTATTTTTGAATGAATGGATGAATGCATTCATTTAAATATTCATAGTTCTAAAATTGAGGCAAAATAGTTTAATTTAATAATGTATAATGCTAGCTTAATAGTTACATTGCTTTAGAAAAATCTCAGTTAAAATTATTTGCAATTTGCTTCTCTGAAGAGTTGATCTGCTGAGTGACTCAACCATTAATAGGCATGCCTTATGGCAGATGCAGGGATTGCAAAAAAAAAAAAAAATGGCTAAGAATATATAATTTGTCTCCATCTACAGCAGTGGTTCTCAACCTTGGTCATATATTCGAATCATCTGGGGAGGTTGTAAAAGTCTGATAACCAGGCCAGATCCCAGAACAAGTAATTCAGAATCTTTGAGGGTTGTATCTAGGACTCCATTAATAAAAAAAAAAAATCTCCCCAGCTGATCATAATGGACAACCAAGTTTGAGGACCACTGATCCATGAGGCAGGGGGTTTTGCAAAACTATTCCTGATACAACAGTAAAGGAGGTATTCCAATACTTGTTAAATTAATTAATGAGTGAGTTAGTGAATGAATGGGTGAATGTAAAGGATGTTGATAGCCAACTGAACTCCTGATCACTGCTTGAAAACCATTCAGAGGGTTTGGCCTACCAATAAAGTTGCTAGATTTAGCAAATAAACATATAGGATCCCTAGTTACACTTGAAATTTAGATGAAGAAGGATTTTTTTTTTTTCAACGTTTTTTATTTATTTTTGGGACAGAGAGAGACAGAGCATGAACGGGGGAGGGGCAGAGAGAGAGGGAGACACAGAATCGGAAATAGGCTCCAGGCTCCGAGCCATCAGCCCAGAGCCTGACGCGGGGCTCGAACTCATGGACCGGACCGCGAGATCGTGACCTGGCTGAAGTCGGACGCTTAACCGACTGCGCCACCCAGGCGCCCCAAGAAGGATCTTTTTTTAAAGCAATGTATGTCCTAAATATTTCAGGGAATATATACATACTAAAAAATGTATTCATTACTTGCCTGAAATTTAAATTTAAGTGGGCATCCTATATTTTAGGTGGCAACTCTACTGGTTACTAATGAAGGAACAGTTAAGGTTGTTCTCTTGTAAAATTCAGCATGTTATTAAAATATTTAAAATAATTCACTGTTGAAGTGGTAATTTAATCCTCTATCTTCAGCTGTACAAAGGTACCATAAAACAGTCTATTATCCTTAGGAATGAATTTAATTTTGTCTTTTTAAGCTATTAATAGAGCAGTCATAAAAATGAGGTGAGTTCTTATGCATTATAGATTTTCCAAATGAGCTTAGAATTTAGATTCTTCAGTATCTGTTTTTGAACTATCAAATCTTATACCTAGAGTAAAAAAATAAAATTCTAAGTGTTTTCAGGACCTGTGAAGTACACTTTCAGCATAACCCCTGAATCAGGGACTATATTTTGCATTCTCTTTCTACTCCTATGAAGTGTGAGAAAGACAGGTACTCTTCAGGCCATAGACCTTTATTTCTTCCTAGCTATATAATACTGACCAGCTAAAACTAAGATTAAATGGTGATAGTGAATAAAACGTGACCTTAATGATGGAAAAACAGCATAATTGAAACAAATCAGTTGAACAATTGGTCATTCAAGCAGAAGTCTCAAAGATACTACCATTTTCTTAAAGGATCCATAGAAGTTCTCACCTTTTGCAAATGTAGATTAATACCCTTCCACCAGTGGGTGGCATACTCATGTGTTCAGAAATTCTCCATTGGGTGGGTGACCCAAAGAAGTATTAATTATGGTATTAGAATGAATTCTATTCATTATAAGTATGGAAAGAATAGAATGGTGAAAAGGCAAAACAGGAAAAGCTATTCGCATTTCTAACATTTTCATTCTCCATTGGGGTTACACAGTATGGACTAATTCTATGCTTCCTGCAGAATTTGCTGGAAGTGACTTGCTGAGAATTAGATGGTCAAAAAAAAATTGATTTTCTGTGAACAATGTCTTTTATTGTTTTAAGACCTCTTCTTCAAAACTTGCCCAAATGTTGTAACAAAAATCATACTTCTGCAGCAATTTTTCTGGTTATATACCATTTCTTTCTAGACATTTAAGCAACCATCCCTAAATCTAATGATGGACCAAAAAAAAAAAAAAAAAAAAAAAAAAAAAAAAAAAAGCTCAGAAGAGAAAAAGGTCTATTCAGGTATAAATTCTAATTCATCTATCCCATAATTCTGAGACTATTATAATAAGGGTACCATCAGGCAAGCTATATATTTTCTGCATATTGCTCTGGCTGACAATCTGCAGTGAGGGTACAAGAGCATTATAACTCAAATAAATTTTTCTGACATGGGGTATATCTGGCACCCTGCTCTTTCATAAACATTACTGCCTGTTTTTCAGAGCTTGAGATGACATAATTGTAGGTTTTGTAAATTTTCAGCAAGGCACACTATTTAAGATATCTGATGTAGGCATTACATAACTTTGAAATACAAAATTTCAAATTTTGTTTTTAGACAGACTGTCTTGGGGCAGTGAATCCAGGTGGGAAGTACTTAGCTTTATTTTGACTTTCAGTAATCCTCATATTTATTTTGCAATTCAGTACAAAGGTGAATACTCTCAATTTGAGAAATTATACATAGAGCTATTTGATTCCCTCTGTTTGTCAAGTTTCATACATATATATGCATACATGTGTTTTTTTAGTGTACTAATTTTATGGTTTAAAAAAAATTTTTTTTAACATTTATTTATTTTTTGAGAGACAGAGAGAGACAGGGCATGAGCAGGGGAAGTGCAGAGGGAGACACAGAATCGGAAGCAGGCTCCATGCTCTGAGCTGTCAGCACAGAGCCCAACGTGGGGCTTGAACTCACGAACCGTGAGATCATGACCTGGGCTGAACTCATCACCTAACTGACTGAGCCACCCAGACACCCCTATGGGTTTTTTTTAAACAGGATACCTATGGTGGTGGTAATAATAATAACAACAACAACAACAACAATAATAATAGCTATTTGCTGAGGTAGTATAGTTAAGGTTAAAGGCACAGGCCTTGGGAGTTTTTCTTCCTGTGTTCTGACCCCAGCTCTGCCTAATAGCTATGTAGCTATGGCAAAACTAACCTCTCTAAACCTTAATTTCCTCATTTGAAAATGAGATAATGAAAACAGCTACCTGTTAGCACTGTGTACTAATTGAGAAAATATATGTGAAGTCTCGGGCATGTAGTTGGCACTAGATGATTGGTAGCTGCTCTTCTAAGGGTAGAATTTGTAAACTGGAAGTAAACACTTTAGTGAACTCATCTCTGAATTAGAGCTAATAACAGTTGACTACCTTTAAGGCTTTTGGGAAGATTAAGTGATGTAAGGTGTATATAATACACTGAGCTTAGTGGCTGGCACACAGTAAGCATGTCAATCAATGGGAGCCATTGTTTTATTATTATTATTTTTTCAAGTACCATATATACTGCATTTCCAATAAAAATATCATCCTCATTATATTGAGAAGAAACTTGGGCCAAAATAGGCTAGAAGGTAATTGGGCCAACAGTCGAACCCTAGTCTGGCTCCAATGCCCCACATCCTTTCATGACAATCTACTTAGTTCTAACCACAGGTCATTCCAACATGAAGAGAGCGGACACTGAGAGACCAAGAAACATGTTTTATTTCAATTCAATTGCTCAGAGATGGGACATGCTTCCTACTATTTTGCTGATTCTCTACCATAGAGTAACTGAAAAATACATTGTTCACTCTAAGTTTTGAGGCATTTTAAAAAAATCATAATGATGCTATTTTTTATCATTCAGACAATGAGAATAGAGATTGCATAACCAAATAAAGAATGAAAGAAAGCAGTATCATGTTCTTTAAATTCTCCAAAATGTCTGATAAAATTATAGACTTTGTTGTACTTTTTGGTGCATTTTAAATGAGCAATAAAGCTGATATTTAAAATTAGAAGTAATTTGGGGCGCCTGGGTGGCGCACTCGGTTAAGCGTCCGACTTCAGCCAGGTCACGATCTCGCCGTCCGTGAGTTCGAGCCCCGCGTCAGGCTCTTGGCTGATGGCTCGGAGCCTGGAGCCTGTTTCCGATTTTGTGTCTCCCTCTCTCTCTGCCCCTCCCCCGTTCATGCTCTGTCTCTCTCTGTCCCAAAAATAAATAAAAAACGTTGAAAAAAAATAAAATAAAATAAAATAAAATTAGAAGTATTTTGAACAAAGATGTTACATGAAATTATTATTTTTACTTCTAATGTTTAGTTTTTACCTCAAGTGTTTACAAAATGCACATGGCTAAATATAAATAAGTCAATCAGTTGGTGTTCCAGATGTCTTGGGAAATATCCAGATGTTTGTGATCTTAAAAAGGGATATTTTCAAAACAACCATTTTATTTCCCTACTTTTCAGCTGCATGTGCTAGCTTAGCTATTATACTGACTTAGCTATAATTTGCTGTTAGTGTAAAATAACCTGAGTCTTTTCACAGGGAAAATCTGATTCCAAAAATATAAACTTTAAGTCACTTTGAAAATATTTTAGAAAATTAGAATGGAAAGGAAAAGAAGGACTGTTTAAATCAGGAGTTGACAAAGCTTTTCTGTAAAAAACCAGGTTGTAAATATTTTAGGCTTTGTCACTCACATGGTCACTCTTGAAAGTACACAACTCTGCCTTTACTAGACTTGATAGGCATGGCTGGATTTCAGTAAAATTTTATTTACAAAACAAGCAGTAGTGGGCTGCATTTGATTGGCCTTGGTGTAACCATGCTGAAGATACCAGATATATTCTATTTTGCATAATAAGTAAAAATTTGCCAACATAAGTTAGGGAGAAGAAATTTTTAAATAGTAGCATCTGTCACTATCCAGTTGCCCTTGGAGATGTAATGGTTATACTTCATTTGCTCCCACCTTCTTACTCCCCCTTCTCTAACCTCCTTTGTCTCACAGGAGGTTGACCTTAACAGACTGAATCACCCTCAGACTTTTGAGTGACATATGCTAAAAGAGAAAAATTCTTATAACTCTGGAGTGACTCACTCAGACATAGATATTTCACTGCCTTCCCAACCTGAACTGCCGGGTCCTAAGGGAAATCCACACTGGGCACAAATCTTTCCTCTCTCAAACTAAAGTGTATTGCTTCTCTGTTCTCTCAGGGTAAGCTTCCTGCTGATTCTCACTTAGAAAATACCTGATCAATCTGCTGAGTATAAACTAGCCCTCAGGGAGGGATTTCTCTTTTTTTTTTTTTTTTTTCTTTCAACGTTTTTTATTTATTTTTGGGACAGAGAGAGACAGAGCATGAACGGGGGAGGGGCAGAGAGAGAGGGAGACACAGAATCGGAAACAGGCTCCAGGCTCCGAGCCATCAGCCCAGAGCCCGACGCGGGGCTCGAACTCACGGACCGGACCGCGAGATCGTGACCTGGCTGAAGTCGGACGCTTAACCGACTGCGCCACCCAGGCGCCCCGGGACTTCTCTTTATTAGAGGATTTCAAGATATGCCTTAAAAAGTAAATAAGGAATTTATGAAGATGGGGCTGACAGCTACCCTGGGGAACACGGTGGGGCTAAAAAGCCATTCTGGTAACTCCTACCTTAGAGAAAATTCATTATCCATAAGGTCAACCTTGATACTAGTAACAAACCAAGATTTGGGGACCCAGGTATTTTTGAATCACCTCACCAAATACCCATTAGGTCTTTTAAAACAAGTGGTGTAATGTTTATTCATCTTTGATACCACTTTAATATTCTGTATATATTTTTTAATTAGTCTAAATTGTCAGGTGTTATGCTACCATGATATAATTGAGAGATGATGAAATAGAACTCAAGTGGTAATTTTTTTTTATGTCATCTTAATGACAATTAGAGATGTTACTGGTTTGACTAGGTATGTGTATGCAAAGAATCTGCTGTTGAAAAAAAAAATCACTTTAAAACTCCGTTAATGAACCATTTGTTCATATGTATTTCCTGAAATGCACTTCTTGGAGCACTAATCTTATGAGTCTCTGTAAAGGAGTATTCAAAGGCTAACTATAGCCTTCTCTTAAAGGATGGCAATGCACAGGAGCAGATTAAAGGCTCTGGGAGGTATTACAGTAACTAACCTGTTTAAGTTTCTTCACAAAATATTTCCCCAGCCTACTTAACCATGAAACCTTTTTTGAATGTGATTTATTAACACTTCATAGACTTTATATTGAGAAATGGTGGTAAAAGGTATTAAAATATCTGGTTTTAGTCACTAGGAAAACTGCCGCTATTTCATTCAATTATTTTTGGCATCTATTAGTTGATTTGAACATTTGTTATTTAAAATTATCATCTTTGGGGGCGCCTG
Source organism: Neofelis nebulosa (assembly GCF_028018385.1). NCBI lineage: Eukaryota > Metazoa > Chordata > Mammalia > Carnivora > Felidae > Neofelis > Neofelis nebulosa. The sequence goes on along the minus strand of NC_080786.1, from coordinate 39,145,489 downwards.
GGTGGCGCACTCGGTTAAGCGTCCGACTTCAGCCAGGTCACGATCTCGCGGTCCGTGAGTTCGAGCCCCGCGTCGGGCTCTGGGCTGATGGCTCGGAGCCTGGAGCCTGTTTCCGATTCTGTGTCTCCCTCTCTCTCTGCCCCTCCCCCGTTCATGCTCTGTCTCTCTCTGTCCCAAAAATAAATAAAAAAATAATAATAATAAAAAAAATAAATAAAAAAAAATAAAATTATCATCTTTGAAAATATTTAAAAAGAAAATATAATAAGATATTTCCTTAAATGTCTGGTAAACACAGCTTTTGCCTGCCTCCAAGTATTAGGATTTGTAATTGTATGTGGAGGGATTAATGTCCTAAACAGGCTTTGTGTTTTGAGCAGTGGGCGAAGTAGGGTGGTCATGGGAGTGTCTAAAAGGAATGAAAAATATAAGGAAATATTTTGAGTTGGGGTGCCATGTTAGCTCAATTGGTTAAGCATTCTGACTCTTGATTTTTGGCTCTGGTCATTATCTCACTGTTTGGGAGTTCAAAACCCACATCAGGTTCTGCGCTGAGTATGGAGCCTGCCTGGGATTCCCTCTCTCTCCTTCTCTCTGCCCCTTCCCCACTTGTACTATCTCTCTCTCTCTCTCTTTCTGTCTCTCTCTCTCAAAATAAATAAACTTGAATAAAAGGAAAAAGAAAAAGAAAAAGAAAAAGAAAAAATATTTTGAGTTGATCCTAACCCTGAATTTTGTGTTTAGAGCTTTGACTATACTATATATTATTTTTTCTTTCTAATTTTATATTTATTCTCAAATTTTAAATATAGTGAAAATTATATTGAAACCAGTGCTATAATCATAGCCACAAATTATAATTTCAGGGGTATAGGATTTTGTGGTGGTTGGACTACAGACAAAGACATACTTACACTGCCACAAAACTACAGCAAAATTAGCTGGAGTAGCAGAATTTCATTAATTTCCCATTTAAAAAAATTATCTTAAAAGGCCATTAATTTCCAGAGATATTATCGAACTTCATGAATAATTTATTATGTAGAATGTGATGAGAATTTCAATACAAGTTTTTGACCACCCATGAAGAAAATACTACCTGCACATGTGGTACTTATCATTTATGTTCATGTTGTTATAAATGAAATAATTCTTTGAAGCCAAAGGCATTAAATCTAGAATTTTACCTAAGCAAAATGCATATTTTAAAAATATTTTAAATAAAGATACATTTTACATATAGTAATATACACAAATGTTAAAAGTAAAGTTGGATGAATTTTTATATACATATAAAACCTCTATAACCATCAACAGATCAAGAGGTAGACATTCCCATCTTGCCAGAAAGTTCTCTTCTACTCCTTCCCCATTGATACCCATCTATCCCATAGCACTATTTTGACTTCTACCACCATAAATTAATTTTGCCTGTAAAATACATATTTTTAACAATGTGTTTTTATTGTTGTTAACAAATGTATAAAAAGGAAAAATTACTGCTTGGGTACTAGTTTGGGGCAAATTAATATAAAAAAGAGAATAGTGGTTATATATTTAATAACAATAATGATTAGGTTGTACTTACAGGCACCCAGGCATACTTTATCAAAGTGATTTCTAAAATATTTGCCAAGACTTTAGGAGTTGTCAGTAGCTACCAATTTTATGTATGCTTTGCCTACAGTTCAGTTAAACTCATGACTGTTTCTGTATGAATAAATTTTTTATGTTCTTTGAGTCCATTATTAGAGGACTAAGAGTACAGGTGAGACAAATGTACTTCTGTCAAGAATTTTATAATCTAATATCTGTAGACCTTACATGCCTTTCATCATTCACCCTTATTTGTTTTATTAGGCTTTCTCTCCTAACTGGTATGTTTAAAGCCAGTCTAGGATTGGAATCTGGTTCTCCACAACTCTTACCCTATGGTTACATCAGCCTAGTAAAAAGAAAAATAAAAGATCTTTCCTTTGGCGATGGACCACAGAGATGTAGCCACAAAGCCAGATGCTCTTGCTCAAATGGAACTTTGTAGGCCCTGAACACATGGTTTCTGGGAAAAACCTAAAGGGCGTGATTTTCCACAATGTGTCTGCATAGACAAGATGGACTTCAGAGGCTGGAATGATAATAATTATACTTTGTATGGTCTTGAGTTTTCCTGCTTCCCAAGTTGGTTTTGAGAAGGAGCACAATGTGAATGAAATAAGCTCCTCAAGACAGAATTCTTTGGGTGCTGCTTTTCTGGCCTGCTGCCCAACTCTGAACACTAGAATTCTGTCTATAATTATCAGCTGGGGTTCAGGCTAAAGATCGAGTAGACCCTCTATAGTTTTAATCTCTTCATGCAATATTCTATGCTGGTTGCTGCTATTTCTGGTCAATATCCCAACCCCACCTTACTCCTCTATTTCCCTGATTGAGTGTAACAAAAGCCTTATAAAAGAAATGATAATGATTTCTGTATCTTCCCTTTAATTTTTTAAATTATTACTCCATCTAAAAAAATTCTGTTTTTTTCAAAGATATTTGATTCAATCTCGTTCCCTCAATATCCCAAACTTAAAATTCAAGTTAAAAATGTACACTTAGAATTTTGCCTAGATATGATTTTTTTCTCTTAAGTATTCTTTTTAAACTTAATTTAAATGAATTCACTTAAAAAAATTTCTTTTGGCTTCTGTTATATGCTTGACACATATCCTAAGTCCTGGGGAAGCAACAACAAATAAGATCACAGTTTGTAAGGCAGACGTTCTCAGAGGAGCTGACGTCAGAGAGAAGGGGTAGATCTGGGAACATTTTTTCCTTTCTTTAAAAAATTTTTTTAATGTTCATTTTTTTGAGAGACAGAGAGACAGAGAGAGAGAGAGAGACAGAGTGCTAGTGGGGGAGGGGCAGAGAGTGAGGGAGACACAGAATCCGATGCAGGCTCCAGGCTCTGAGCTGTCGGCACAGAGCTCCATGTGGGGCTCCAGCTCACAAACCGTGAGATCATGACCTTAGCCAAAGTCAGACCTTAACCAACTTAGCCACTCAGGTGCCCCTTCTTTTCTTTAAAAAAAAAAAAAAAATCCCACTGTACTAGGAATGTTGAGAAACACATGTAAATATTGTGGTGTGGCTGTTTCCCCAGCATCTATTTGTCTCTTTTTAGAAACCTTCCTGAACTTTCATTTTGGTAGCCACAACTACTTTATGCACCTCTGGCTCTAGGGTAGGGGAGGAAGCTTAGGTCTAAGATAGAAAACATATTATCATGTTCTGATCTCAATGATTGGTTAATGGCTGCACCACCATAATAAGTAAGCCAGGTTAATACATAGAGGACAGAGACCTGGAAAGGAATGAGTCTTTGATCAAACCAATCATGAAGCCCACTGAAGACCTAGACTTTCCAGTTACATTAGTCAATAAATCTCTTTTGTTTTTAAATTTGTTTTATTTTACAGTAAATGTTAAGCTGATTAACAAAGAAACAACATAAACTGATTGCTAAAATAAGATGATAGTTTATTTCTGGCGTAATAGTTTGACTTCACTAAGCCTAAAGGAGCAGCTTTGTTAAATGAGGTCATCCAGGGAGTTAGAGTCATCCATATTATTACTCTGCTGCCACTAGGATGATCTCCTTTTGGGGATGGTTGAAGCTGGGTCACTGCCTGGTCTATAGCCCACCCTATAGGAAAAGAAGAAAGAGGGGTTAGGGAATTGTATCCCCAATATTTTAAGGCCAAAGCCTAGAAATGGGAAACATTACTTCTATTCACATATCATTGGTTCTAAGTTTCATTACCTGGCCATACCAAACTACAAAGCTGACAGGGAAATGGAGTCTCTACCTGCATGCCTTTCTAAAACTTGATTACTGAGTAAGAAGGGGAAAATAGGTTTAGGAGATAGCTTTAGCAACCTGTCACACAGCTTAAGTTTTTTCTGTTCCTTATAACATCAAAAGTTCTGAGACATAAGAGGAGACATTCATGTTAACATTTGTATATAATGAGATAAGTACTATAGAAACCAAAAAAATGAAGCATTTCCCCCCCTATATCTTTCCTTAAGGGTAAAAATTGCAATTGAAAGGAACTGTTTCTTCCAACATTATTAGTAAGGCAGATTTAAATCATTAGAAGTTTCCTGGGGAAGTTCAGTAATTTTCCTTTGACCTGTTGTCTCACAATTGTCTCTATCCTGATCTATTAACTGCTTTCCATTGAATCCCCTGCTTTACTTCAAAGTATAGTCTCCAGAATGGCCTTTTATTGAATATGTTGAATCATTGTCTTTCTGAGCACATGCAAAACTAAAAATGTTTTCCAATTAATCATTACTTTTACCTGTTTAAATGAGCCTACAGAAATAGTCAATGGCATTTATATAAAAGTACTTCAACCAACCAAAACTTGGTCAATATTTATTATACTCATTGTGCCATCTATGTGTAAATGGCTCATTTTAGTCATATAATTTCCCTGTAAAATTGCATAATGGAATGTGTTAGTTAAAAACCTAAAGAAATGATGTTACAATTTTATTTGAAAAAATATTTTATTTCTTATTAAAAAATAGCAGCATACCAGAGCATATAGGCTTTTTAATATACTTTTTTTCTTAAAATTTTTTAATGTTTATTTATTTTTGAGAGAGACAGAGACAGAGCGTGAGTGGGGGAGGGGCAGAGAGAGAGGGAGACACAGAATCTGAAACAGGCTCCAGGCTCTGAGCTGTCAGCACAGAGCCTGACACGGGGCTCGAATTCACAGACTGTGAGATCATGACCTGAGCAGAAGTCGGACACCCAACTGACTGAACCACCCAAGCACCCCAAATAGACTGTTTTTTAAAGCAGTATTAGATTCACAGCAAAATTGAGAGAAAAGTACAGAGAGTTCTTCTATACTTCATTGCTCCCACACATGCTCAGCCACCTTCATTATCAACATTCCCATCAGAGTGGTACACTTGTTACAATGATGAACCTGCATTGACACATCATAATCACCCAGACTCCATATTTATATTAGGGTTCACTCTTGGTGTTGTACATCCTATGGGTTTTGCCAAATGTGTAATGACACGTATTCACCAATATTATACAGTACTGTATGATCCACAGTATCATACAGAATAGTTTCACTGCCCTAAAATCATCCTATTCCTGGCAACCATTGATCTTTTCACTCTCTACATAGCTTTGCCTTTTCCAGAATGTCATATAGCTGGAATCATACAGTGTATAACTTTTCAGGTAAGCTTGTTTCACTTAGTAATATCTATTTAAGTTTCCTTGAGATCAAGATATCTCAAATATAGCCATCCCTTTTTTATAGTAGTCCAGCTGATAATTTTCACTTAAAGTCTTTTTTTTTTTCCATTTAAAATATTCTGATTCCACATTAGATCTAAAGTGAGGCTTCTAAAAGCTTTGGGAATCATTACTGAAGTTTCCCAAGAAGCTATTTTCTCCCCTTTTGACCACCAATATTTTATTTTCATCCTTAATCTCAAAAGTTTGCTCTCCTATGAAGGGAATTTTCATTATAGTATTACTTCTTTTCAGACCCTATGGTTTATAGATAGACACACACACACAAGCTCAGTTATTTATAAATATGTATATGCTTTTAAATTTTAAGATTTTAGTATCTTTAAAAATGACAGACCCTAGAAACCAGGTCTGTCAATGGCTGTTGCCTTTTTCGTTCATCTTCCAAAGAGCTCTCTTAAAGAATTGTTTGTATAATAATAAGATGAATTATAATAATAAACAATACCTTCATTATTCATTAAAGAAAAATTTACTAAAGAATGATAACTATTAATCAATGTTTTATCAATTACATTATAGACCCTATGTAATGACTATCTTGTATATTGTATTGGCATGCCATTAAATTTAATTCATATTGATTAGCGCAAAGATAAAGAAATAGAACTATAAAATGAAATATTTATAGTCTCTGTCAGAATTTTCAAGCTTGAGTATTTATTTCATGTCATATATTGTATAAGTTACCAATCTAAGATCATGACATAATTTGGTGTCTGGGAAATTGCATAAGTTTAACAAAAAAATATACATATTCTTAAGTTGTTTTCCTACACTGACATGTAATTCTTGAATTCACATTACATTTTGAAAGAGGTGTATTCATCTGTGAAATAGTTCAATGAATACACTTGCACTTTACAAATTCACTATTTAAATATCAACGACAGATGCATTAAACATTGGACAACAGATTCAGTGGTCTTCAAAGTGAGACATGCACACACCTTAGTTGCTATGCAAATTGAACCAGGGGATATGTGGCAAGAAAACATTAGAACACATATTTCTTGTTAACTTTTGAAAATCTCATCTATTTAAAATAGTTTTTTTTTATGAATTCCCATAATCTATAAGATATCAGTAATGGGAACACATATATGTGATTTATAAATAATTTTTTTAATGAGTATAGTGCCTTTTTTTCTAAGAGCATGGATCAAATTAAAAAGGTTGTAGACACTGACTCTAGATATAAAGCGCATTGTTCTCTGTTGTATGGCTCATACCTAATATAGTCCTTGACACAAAGTAGATATGCTCAATAAATATTTGTGAATGAATAATTAATCAGAATGGGTAGGGAAGGGCTCCATGCATTATTTAAATCTTGGAATGCCATGGAAATAGGCCCAATATATAAATAGGCCAAGTAACATTTTCCAGACCTGTTTTTATTTTTATTTTTTAGAACACTTAGACTTTTAGTGGTTGCTGTGATACTAGATGGTCCCAGAAAGCACAAAGCCCTCTGAAATGCATTCCAGAATTGTTGTTGTTTTTGTTGTTGTTGCTTTAGCTTTACTGAAGAACACAAAATTAAAAACAAACAAGTAAACCACATAAGTAGTTGATATACTAGAATTCCATTTGGACTTAACGATGAAGAGGCAATTAGGTAAGAATTTGCTATTGAATCTAAACATGTTGAAAGGGAGCAAAATGAGGTGCTGACAAGGATACTTACAAAGACACATCTTCTAATGTTCAAAATCTAAACCTTTAAGAACAAGTGTCGTTAAAAAATCCTTGCAAGACTTTAAGTTTCTACAGGTTTCTTAGAGTCTTTAGAATTAAGTAAAAAAGGAGAAATAGATATTTAAAGAACAATTCTTTTTAAAAAGGGACGAGTGACAGTATGGTTTCTTATACAGAAATTATAGCCCTGTTATTTTGGAGAGAATGGTAGTATTTTCTCAGAAACCTGCAGTGTGGGCTTCAGCAAGAAATGAAAGAAATAAGATTTCTTATTGACAGTTAAACTTGAAGGTCAAAACAGAGAAGGTAATTGCATAGGTATGCAAAGTCACTGGAAAGACAGTCTGAGCTGTCCCCAGATTGAATGAATCATTATGTCCAAAGAAAGACTGTTGTTAATAAGGTGAGGGCTACTCAGTCAAGCAGCACAGTTTTCCTAGCTGCTAAGACTTCAGAGTATTTGACCTCAGATGAGTTCCAGTGTAGTTATGGATCCAGAGGGTATTCCCAATGGACTTTTGAGAGTGTTTGTTTTGTTTTGTTTTGTTTTGTTTTGTTTTGTTTTGTTTTGTTTTCAAATAAGACTTTCCTCATTCTGAGTTTCAGTGTAGTGTTTTTGCTTGCTCTGATTTCATCCCACCAAAGGGCCTTCTGAGCAAGGGGCCTTCTGATTTGGTTGCTCAGTTGTGTTCACCTATAAGAAGAAAAATATACTGATTATATGAATTTGGGTCCTTTGTAATTCCCGAGGTAGTGGTTTCTTACAGTGAACTAATTAGGTGGTTTCTGATGATGTTTGGAGTTCAAGCTGAGGAGGTGACCATGGTAAAGATGTAGGCACTCCAATCTATGAGACAGAGTTTTTGTTATGCATGAACTGATGTCTTCTTTCAGTTTGGATTCATTTTAGAAACCATGAAAATTGCTCAGGTCTTATGTTTCCTGAATGAGGACAAAAGCAAAGTATTTGGCATTTAAAAATGTTAAAAGTTTGGTCTGAATCCAGAATTTAGCAGTCCCGGGTCCTGGGCTCCACTCAGCCTTTGTTTAAAGAATTTAGCTTGGCTACCTCTTCTTTGTGCTCTCTCGTTTACCCCAAAAGGGATTTGTACACAAAGCACAAAGTATTTTCGTGTCTATATGAAAGAGCAAAGAAACTTGGCCTTTGCTGTGTTTTTTATAGGGGTGGCACAGTCATTTCACATTGTGCATTGTACAGCAAGGCTCCCGTAGATCTAGCAGCAGCTCTCCTCAATGTTTTCATCCTTGGAGTAGCTGTTTAAAAATCAACCTGTCTCCCCACCCCTTTTTCTTTGCAGGTGGTGCTCTTTCTTATACACACACACCCCAAATTTCACAGTCCTCAGCCCAAACCCTACCCCTATCAAAGTCCTGCCTACCATCAGGCCTGTTCTCCCCTGAGAAGAGCAGTCTTATCTCTGAATGCCCTCCTCCTGTTGAATTGTCCCCGAGATTCTTAAGAAAAAAAAATCCATTATATCAGTCTAGCAATGAGAACAAAAACTTCCTTGGAAAGACTGAAATAATTTGTCATTTTAGTTTTAAAAATAAACAAGTATCAGTTGGATGATTTCTTATTTAACATAGTCACAAATTCTTTAAAAAATGTGAAAATTAAAGCAAAAGAAAATAATTATTTAAACCTTTGAATTTGGTAATAAATGATCCAATTACAGGTAAAACCAGAAAGGCCTTGAAAAGAATTCCAAAGGATGTTTTAAAATATCAGGCAATGAAAGAATACATAAAGAATTATATTTATTTTTTAGACTACAAAGTCAATTGCTGGAAAAGCATTCCTCTTCATCACAGACCATTATCCAGGTTATTGCATTATTATTTTTTTAATCATTAATTTGGTGGTCTTTCATTTTTCTATTACAACAGTACTATGAGGTCATTATACACATTTTCTCCCCCAGCTTTAATGAGATGTAATTGACATACAACATCATGTATGTTAAAGTGTACACTATGTTGATTTTATGCACTTATGTATTGCAAAATGATCATCCCAGAACATTAGTTAACACTGCCATCACTTCACATAATTACAGTTTCTTTTCTGTGGTGATAGCATTTAAGATTTACTGTCTTAGCAACTTTGAAAGGTTATTATGTTTTGTTTTTATTTTATTCTAAGGAAAACCACTTGACTAGTCTTCACCCACTGTCAAGTGATCTGACACTAGGCAAGTCATTATGTTTCTTTGAACTTCAGTTTCTTCATCTGTAACATAGGATTAATATTTGCCCTGTTACAAATATTAAATGATATAGTGTATGGATAATAAGGAAAATTTTAACAATTGGCCCCACAGTCCTTCTAGGGAAGAAGTTAAGGGACAGTTGCCTATGTGCTAGGTTATAAGGTGAGAGTTTGCAGTTTTTTCCCCCCTCAAAATTATCCCTCCAAAAAAGAGAGCAACCTTAAATTCAAGTCTCATACATCATTCTTTCAATAGTTGGGCAACAAATAACTATTTAGGGAGTATATGTCTGAAACAGCTTCAATCAGTGTTAATTTCAGTTATTTATAAAGGTCACCTGAGAGTCTTGGTTATTGAAAAAAAAAAAAAAAAGAAGGCAAAGAAATTTAACCCCGCTACTATAATCATTATTCCCTAGGGTGACCTCTGAATTGTGTTGAATGTCATTGTAAATAAGGCTTAAGTGTCACTTTAAAAAGCAATAAATTAAATGGTTACATTATGGAGAACATAAATAACAAGTTGATTCTTACGACTTGGGATAAAATTTCAGTTTAAGCAGTCTGGCAGGATTAAAAATGCTGTACTTCCAACTAGTTAGAAAGAAACGAACTTGATGTGTTTGGAGGAACTGTGTCAGATGACTTAACAATGGCTCTATTGTTGGCAAAGACACTCATGTCAGTTGTGAAGAATTTTCATGAACTGTGAGAATGAGGATAAAAACCCAGTATTTTATAAAGCGGTATAGGTTCATGTGTGTTTTTAAATATGATTGTGTGATTCAATTGATAAACTCAATACCGTAAGAAGACATTTGACTATTTCTCCTATATCAATCATTTAATGTTGGCCAGAAACTTTTTAAAGGGGATCTTCTCTTTTGGAAAATGCATTCTTGGATCTCTTATATTCAGGCACAGATGGTATCCTGATGGGTATTTTGTTGGAGAATTTGTGGCTCTAGACGAAAAGAGGAGTTGGTTTGCTCCTAAGTGTAGGGGGCAAGAAGTGAGGGAGGCAGGGAGGCTATAGTCACCCATAAGTATAGGGAGATGGGCAGGTGTACATTCCCAGTGTTGAAGAAACTGAACCACAGGAAAAGTATAGAGATGAATCTGTTCATCTGAGATTACCTATGTGCTGCAATATAAACCCCTTCCAAGTCTCTCATGACGCCCCAGATCTTCAGAAATTCTGCACACTTTCACAAGCTTTGTGAGAGGAGAATTTTTGTGGAACTCAAGAAAGGGGATATCTTGCATCTGAGTTAACACTGGAATTGGGCAGAAATAGCCTGGAAGCCAAAGTGATCTTAAGAGTATGGAATATTCTCTGTTCCTGTGGGAAATTTGTACCTGTGGGAAATTTGAGGAAAGCTCAGAGCTTTAACCAAGCAGAGGTTAGGTCAGTCTCCCCCAGACCAAGCAGGAAGGGGGCACCAATGACATGCGTGAATTGGGAGCACTAACGCACTTAACAAAGTTAAGATATTATTATTACTTTCTGTCCAATAACTTGTATCAAAAAGTTAACTACTTCTGATACAAACCCAATGGAGTATTTTAAGTGTCCAATTCTATGACTTTAAGAAAATGTATTGTTTGAGGCCTTTGTGTATTTTTAGAACTCAGGTTTATTTTCTCTTACCTCATTTGAGCCCTATTTTCAGAGAAAGAGTATTTGAAAATTTGAAAATAAGTACTTTGTGAAATAAGAAGAGTGTCTCATTTTTCTGAAATCAAACCTGTCACTAAGTGGGTTTAGATCTTCTTCCTTAGTTTTTACATGAAATTTAAGTGCTTTTGCTAGAGCTTCACACTTTCTCATTTTTTCTGTGTACCAATTTTATAATTTACTTTTATTTTACAAAAAGATCAGAAGTTTGACTTCATTATTTATGTTACCAGTGAGCTTTTCTCAGGAACATAAATACTAGGAGTAGAGAACATCTAGGTCATAGAACCCAAGTTGTGGAAGGCTCCGATAAAATCTTTAGGAGTATTACTTTTCAAAATTAATGGAAAAAGCTTTATCTTCAAGAATCAGAAGTTATTCTTAAAAAATCAACAAGATGGAATTAAAACAGGTTCTAATTTTTTTCTAAGATCTTCTTTATATATCTCTAGTTTCCATAATAAAAACAGCTTTTATCAGTTTTGGTCAATGAAAGTGGCATTTGATAAGCTTTGGTAAGAAAAGTAGTTATATGAAGTTGCTTCTGTTATTAAGTATTGATAAGTTAGTCTTATTTGAGCCATTTTATTTCTTAAATAATTTTAAGCATGTATCTGTTTTGAAAGCATGCATCTAGCTTATGCAGGACTGAATAATTAGGGGGAAAATTAGCTTGACATGCTTTGTAGTTTACTGTCATATACAGTAAGGATTTATTTCTGAAAATATTTAAGATTTGAAGAATGGGGAGACGCAAAATGCCACTTTTTTAGTCTCAAAGGGCTTTTACTGTGATCTTTATGTTTCTTGTTATCTTGAATCTATTTCTGTAAAACTTGTAGTAGCTATTTTCCAAAAGAATTTGAGGCACAACTGCTGATATATAATTACAGCCATATTATTATGTCTCTTGGTATAATCCACTATAATCAAAGTTGTTTACTCCCTGATTATATATCCAATTGTTCTACCAACCATGAAACAGTTGCTATGAATGTTCTTGAGAACCATTTTTTTCCTCCTTCTCAGTCCTTCATGAAATCTGCTTCTGTGTTTATTGTAAAATCTTGAAGAACTTGTCTCTTAGACACTAGTTATCTCCTACACAAAATTTCATGTAAGAAATTTATTTTGAAATTTAGTTTCAAGGCCCCAGCTTTCGATTCTGACAGAGAAGAATGAAAATTGAAGGAGAAGCGATCAGAGAGACGTAACTCAAAAAATAATTCTAAGAAAAAAAATTATCCTTGGCTGACCTTGTTAATATATTTTTGTTCTTCATGCTGGAAAGCATTTTTGTTCATCCATGAGGACTCCATGTTGTCTTGGGGGTTGGAGTAGCATGTGTAATCCCAGGTTTACATGCTTCACACTCACTGTGTCTGTGACCAATGTTGATAGATAATCCAGATTTTCTTTCCTAACGTGACCTCACAACCCTTGTCAATACACAGGATTGGCAGCCACTGCCAAAAAATCAATTGGCTTGCAAGATGAAACCCATTTGTCGTCTTCAGGTTAGAAAGTGTAAGTAACAACTCCCCCGTTAAATACTTTTATTGTTTGTGTGAAGACATTGAAACCTTCTTATCAAATTTGCAGATGACATCATGGTGTGAAGATTGATTGTTATAGAGCAGCTTAGTTTTGTGCAGAGAACAGTGGTCTCGGTATGAGTTCCGATTTTGACCCCCTCCCTTACATTTGACACTGCATGAATCACCTTCCTTCTTCTATCCTGTTCTCCCTTTTGTAAAATGAGTATCATAATGTACCATTTAGGTCTGCAGTTAGAAACTTTTAAAATAATGATTGTGACAACCTTTGTAGATTGTCTAATCATATACACATGGAAATCAAAGTTCCCTTTATATTTTTCCTGGAAAACTGAGGCATATGTTTTACTCTTTTGTTTTAGTCTTCTCAGGCTTCCATAGCAAAATACAACAGACCACATGGTTTAAACAGCAGAAAATTATTTTCTTAAAAGTTCTGGAAGCTGGAAAGTCCAACATCAGTGTCTGGCAAGGTTTTGTTTCTAGTAATGGCTTTCTCTCTGGCTCATAGACAGCTCTCTTCTCACTGTACCTTCACAGGGGAGAGAGTGAAAGCTCTGGTATGTTTCTTACAAGTACACTAATCCTATTGGATTAGTACCCTACCCTAATGACCTAATTTAACCTTAATTATTTCTATAAAAGCCCTATTCCCAAATATAATCACATTAGGGGATAGGGCTTTAATATATCAATTTTGCGGGGACACAAACATTCAGTTGATTACATCTGTATATCTTGAACTCTTGACCCAAGAAGGGCTGACAGTCACATCAGCAAATCTGAACCTAGACACAGGGAAGCCATATCTATTTTTACTATGCCAGGGAAATCCAGGAGGGCCAACTTGATAAGTGTAGTTCTTATAATACTATTCTGAGCCAAGTAATACCAAGAAACTGGAGTTCTGTTAAGGGCTCAAAAGAAAGAAGTCAGATCCACCTTTGGATTTTGGCTGAGAATACCTGGGGATCAGGCACTACTTGCTCACCTTTTCACAAGGTCCTTCTAAGGAATCACACAGTGAAAGGCTACAGGCCTAGAGAGACCCATGCCAAGGATAATGAAGCCCTAGGATATAGCAGACATCATGAGATTCTATGCAAGGGGTAGGTATGCTGTTATCTGCTCATTATCTAGACAGAACTGAAGTTAAACAGACCACTCACCCCTAACAGGCAAGAGAAGCAGGTTAGTCCATTAGATCCAAAGAGCTGGAAATTTTCCCTTCCTTCCTCTTCCCTACACCTCCCTTTCCTTGTTTCCTTCTTCCTCATCTCCCCCTACTTCTTATTTTTCTTCTAGAATACTTTAGGTGAATATTTGGCTAAAAGTAGGGAAGTCTCCCTTATATCTGTCAGGCCCCAAATAAATTAATAAACTCTTTTATACATCACTGAATAAAAGGTTCAAAATGCCAAGAGTTAAACATTAGTCAAGTTTTTAAATAAAGTTACTTCATTGTCTACTCAAGAAAAGGTGAAGTAAAGATGGATCTGCAGAGTCCTATTCTGGCTGACTCTGACCATAGTAGGACCAAACAGGAGCATTAGAGCTTTCATCTTGCCAGTGGGGGGACAGTGAGAGGTAAAGTGGAGTACAGTTTCAGGTTCAGTATTTAGCAAGCCTTGGGGCCCTGTATATTAAAAACTCAGGAGTTCCATGCTGATAAGTACCTGTCCCAAGAGATTGATGAAGGCCAGTACTGTTTCTGCCTCAGTTTTCTGTACAGCATTCCAGTTCTCTAGGGAACTATAAAGCCTAGTACAGCCCTTAAGTCTGGGAAGAAACAGCTCTTGCCCAAGCCTTGGGTTTTGGGCAGCTTGCATATCACAGATATCAAATTACAAAGACTTGAGAATATTTTTTGGGGAAGTTTGGTAACTGATAGAAAAAAATGAGATTTGTAAGAGAGGGATTTATGAGCTGAACTGGGTATCCATCAAGGCCAGAAGATGCAGGGCTGAGAACCCTCACCTGTGATAGTGGTAGGAGAGTGGGGAAGAGTAGGTGGAGAAAATCACAGACTCTGCCCCGGGAAACCAGAAAGAGGGAGTAGTTGTTTTATTTGAAGCTGGCTCCTATTCATTTAAAGTGACATCTAAGCAAACTGGATTCCATAGATAATTGTGCTCCCTTTCTCTCCTTTGGGAGGAAATTCTGAGAAGGAAAAATTCATCATGAGGAGGAGAATTGGCCCCCTTCAGCATTTTGGGGAGCTTGTCTGGGTCACCAGGCATGGGCCCAGTTTCTGCTCTGCCCTCCCTTACCCCAGCAGATCCATGTTGGACCAGAAGAGGGGCCTAATAACTTAGTCATCAAGGCTTCAGTGCAATATATGGAAAATTGGTGGGAGAGAGGGTGACTTGGGGACCCTTACTAAACTTTTTCCAATTCCCCGTGCTGGGTTACATGACAGGGCCTGGATCCTGCATCTGAGATCCTGGTCATCGTCTGAGGTCTGATTTAATAAACTGATTACCTGAAGGAAAAATGCTATCGCTAGCTCTTCTGGGCTTGAGTTATTACTGCCCTTCCTCCCTAGAACTCCCAACATCACCACATTTACCACCACAACCCCCACATTGGGCCATCTTGGGTAATTTGGTTACCTTGAGCTAAACCCTAGTTTGCCTTGGCACATTGAATATTAAGTAAAATTAATTCTCCCTTAACCCCATTTTCTCCCAGACCTGATTCTCTGGTGAAAAATGATGATTTCAGGAAAATTGCAAATCAGATGGTAATTCTGGGTTGGCTGCTATAGGACTGTCATTACAAGGTAACATACACTGGGTGGCTTAAACAATAGAAATTAATTTTCTTATAATTCTGGAGGCTAGAAGTCCAAGATTGAGGAGTTGGCTAGGTCAGTTTCTCCTCAGGCCTCTCTGCTTGGCTTGTAGATGATTGCTTTCTCAGTGTCCTCACATGGTCTTTCCACAATGTCTCTCTCTTCTTATAAGGACCACAATCATATTGAATTAGGGTCCATACTAATGACTTCATTTTAACCTAATTATTTCTTAAATACCATATCTCCAAATACAATTACATTCTCAGGTACTGAAGGGTAGGACTTCAACATATGAATTTTGTAAGGGACACAATTCAGCCCATACATGTCACTTATACACTGTGTGACCTTGGGAAAGTTATTTAACCCTTCTGAGCCTCAATTTCTACATTGTAAAGTGGGGGGAGGAATATCCACCCTATGAGGTTTTTATGAGAATTATATATATACTATATGTAAACAATCAAAATGATCTTTGGCACAGAGTAGACCTAGAGACCCTGGGATGCCAACTTGACTATTATGGGGTAGATGAATGTGTGATCAATAGCTTGTCTTATACAAATTGCTTATACTACAGTCTCTGTGTGCGTATGTGAATGTGGGTAGAAAACACATAATTTCCAGATAACTACTCATGCTTTTTAGTGTCTGATAAGAGTATGTATAATTTAGTTTGAGGAAATAGCCCTGTACAATTTCAAATTTCAGAACTGAAAGTTATAATCAAATTCAAGTGTTAAAAAATGGAGACCTGTTTTTATTTCACTGTAGTTTTTTTTTTTTTTTTTTTAATCTCTCAACACTTTAACTTTGGAATGAAGCAGTTCAAATTATATTCTCTAATAGTCTTTGGTGTGCATTTTACGAGTGGGAGAAACAGAGCAAAACAGAAGAAAGGAATGTACCGTTGGTATAATGGAGTTCATTTTTCTTCTTTCTTTTTCAATATATTGTTTTTGAAGTGGTTTCCCACAGGAATAGAATTTCCTTCATGAAAGTTGAAATGAAACTGAAGAGCTCTTCACACAGAGAACACCGTGTGATTCCAAATGTGCTTCCTATCCCTTTCCATGTTGAGACTGGATTTTCTGTGACATCATTCTGAGGAATGTGTGCACCATGGCTGGGGTTATCGTATAGGGCAAGGTCCATCTCAGGGAACAACACCAACAAAGAGAAAATAAGCTAAAGAGAATTTGCTTTTCCTTAGTGTCCCTTGCCATGTACATCTGGTAATTTCCAGAGGCTCTGGTCAAGGGCTCATCTGGGGACAGGGCTGAGCTGAGCCCATTGTAATTTAGGTCATCAGAGAGCTTCAGGAGGAGTGCTCAGGCCTATAGTTACTCCTGTAGTTTGATTCAGGGGGCAAGGTGCTTTGGCCTGAAAAAGGGCATTCTACTCCATGGGCATGAGCACATCAAGGAGGAAAGGAAGGGAGGCCTTGCACTGATAGTTTGATGTCTTTTTCTGAACACTCTGGGGGCATTTTCAGGACTTTGCACTCATTTTTGGTAGTCTTTTCCCATCCTGTCTAATGAGATAGTTATTTTGCCCTGGCAGCTAGTTTAAGTGCAGATAACTTTCCCTTATGCCTTCCATCTACTTCTCCCATCTCCCTGAAAGCCCCAGACCCAGGCCTCATCTCTGGGCAGTGGTTATGTCTTCTCACTGGTTTCTCCAGCCTTTCTCAAACCCATGTTCCACACTGGAACCAAAGTGTCCTACTGATAAAGCTCCAAATCGTTTTTCGATCCCATAGCAATGCCAGATAAAATACATGATACCCAGTAAATTTAATTTAGATAAACAATATTTTTTAGTATAACTATGCCCGATTCATACTTATTTTAAAAAGTTATTTGTTGTTTATCTGAAATTAAAGGTTAACTGGGCATCGTGATTTTTATCTGCTGAATATGGCAAATCAGGGCCTTACATACTCTAGCCCAACCTTGCTTTTACCTTTTTGCATATCACAAGTTCTCTTTGTTGCTTAACTGCTTGCAATTATCCCAAACAGGCTGTTCAGTCTGAATTCCCCAGAACAGACCCTATGACAAGGCCTGGTGTGCAAAGCACTTTATTTGGGAAGCTCAGAACATACTGGTGGGGAGTGGGGCAGTGACACAGGAAAAGGAACCCAGTGCCCACAGTTGGACTGGCGCCAAATCCCTGGGGAAATTCTGGGAAACACTGTGAAACATATTTAGAATTATCCCATCCAAGGGGAGAATAAATGGGGGAATTTATGTATCAGCTACACCACTCTGTCATTGGTTGAGGACAACCCTTGGGGATGTTATATTCCTTCCAGGTTTTTTACCAGCATTTCCCAAAAAAGGGAAGAATGACCTTCTGCTTCCTGGGGGAAATCTCAGGTTTAGATGCAGATACAGGCAAGGTGAATGTGCTCTGGAGAACAGGACATTTTCAAGCCCAATGTACATGGGCAGGGTAGCCACCTGCTACACAGATAATACTTTTTCCCTTCTAGGTCTTTTTCTTAGCTACTGTCTCAGACTCCTCCCATCTCTCTACTGCCCTTTGTTCTACTCATTCTGTAGTATTCAATTTATTTTTATTTATTTATTTATTTATTTATTTATTTATTTATTTTTTAATATATGAAATTTACTGTCAAATTGGTTTCCATACAACGCCCAGTGCTCATCCCAAAAGGTGCCCTCCTCAATACCCATCACCCACCCTGCCCTCCCTCCCACCCCCCATCAACCCTCAGTTTGTTCTCAGTTTTTAACAGTCTCTTATGCTTTGGCTCTCTCCCACTCTAACCTCTTTTTTTTTTTTTTTTCCCTTCCCCTCCCCCATGGGTTTCTGTTACGTTTCTCAGGATCCACATAAGAGTGAAACCATATGGTATCTGTCTTTCTCTGTATGGCTTATTTCACTTAGCATCACACTCTCCAGTTCCATCCACGTTGCTACAAAAGGCCATATTTCATTTTTTCTCATTGCCACGTAGTATTCCATTGTGTATATAAACCACAATTTCTTTATCCATTCATCAGTTGATGGACATTTAGGCTCTTTCCATAATTTGGCTATTGTTGAGAGTGCTGCTATAAACATTGGGGTACAAGTGCCCCTATGCATCAGTACTCCTGTATCCCTTGGATAAATTCCTAGCAGTGCTATTGCTGGGTCATAGGGTAGGTCTATTTTTAATTTTCTGAGGAACCTCCACACTGCTTTCCAGAGCGGCTGCACCAATTTGCATTCCCACCAACAGTGCAAGAGGGTTCCCGTCTCTCCACATCCTCTCCAGCATCTATAGTCTCCTGATTTCTTCATTTTGGCCACTCTGACTGGTGTGAGGTGGTATCTGAGTGTGGTTTTGATTTGTATTTCCCTGATGAGGAGCGACGTTGAACATCTTTTCATGTGCCTGTTGGCCATCCGGATGTCTTCTTTAGAGAAGTGTCTATTCATGTTTTCTGCCCATTTCTTCACTGGGTTATTTGTTTTTCGGGTGTGGAGTTTGATGAGCTCTTTATAGATTTTGGATACTAGCCCTTTGTCCGATGTGTCATTTGCAAATATCTTTTCCCATTCCGTTGGTTGCCTTTTAGTTTTGTTGGTTGTTTCCTTTGCTGTGCAGAAGCTTTTTATCTTCATAAGGTCCCAGTAATTCACTTTTGCTTTTAATTCCCTTGCCTTTGGGGATGTGCCGAGTAAGAGATTGCTACGGCTGAGGTCAGAGAGGTCTTTTCCTGCTTTCTCCTCTAAGGTTTTGATGGTTTCCTGTCTCACATTCAGGTCCTTTATCCATTTTGAGTTTATTTTTGTGAATGGTGTGAGAAAGTGGTCTAGTTTCAACCTTCTGCATGTTGCTGTCCAGTTCTCCCAGCACCATTTGTTAAAGAGACTGTCTTTTTTCCATTGGATGTTCTTTCCTGCTTTGTCAAAAATGAGTTGGCCATACGTTTGTGGGTGTAGTTCTGGGGTTTCTATTCGATTCCATTGGTCTATGTGTCTGTTTTTATGCCAATACCATGCTGTCTTGATGATGACAGCTTTGTAGTAGAGGCTAAAGTCTGGGATTGTGATGCCTCCTGCTTTGGTCTTCTTCAAAATTACTTTGGCTATTCGGGGCCTTTTGTGGTTCCATATGAATTTTAGGATTGCTTGTTCTAGTTTCGAGAAGAATGCTGGTGCAATTTTGATTGGGATTGCATTGAATGTGTAGATAGCTTTGGGTAGTATTGACATTTTGACAATATTTATTCTTCCAATCCATGAGCAGGGAATGTCTTTCCATTTCTTTATATCTTCTTCAATTACCTGCATAAGCTTTCTATAGTTTTCAGCATACAGATCTTTTACATCTTTGGTTAGATTTATTCCTAGGTATTTTATGTTTCTTGGTGCAATTGTGAATGGGATCAGTTTCTTTATTTGTCTTTCTGTTGCTTAATTGTTAGTGTATAAGAATGCAACTGATTTCTGTACATTGATTTTGTATCCTGCAACTTTGCTGAATTCATGTATCAGTTCTAGCAGACTTTTGGTGGAGTCTATCGGATTTTCCATGTATGATATCATGTCATCTGCAAAAAGCGAAAGCTTGACTTCATCTTTGCCAATTTTGATGCCTTTGATTTCCTTTTGTTGTCTGATTGCTGATGCTAGAACTTCCAGCACTATATTAAACAACAGCGGTGAGAGTGGGAATCCCTGTCGTGTTCCTGATCTCAGGGAAAAAGCTCTCAGTTTTTCCCCATTGAGGATGATGTTAGCTGTGGGCTTTTCATAAATGGCTTTTATGATCTTTAAGTATGTTCCTTCTATCCCGACTTTCTCAAGGGTTTTTATTAAGAAAGGGTGCTGGATTTTGTCAAAGGCCTTTTCTGCATCGATTGACAGGATCATATGGTTCTTCTCTTTTTTTTTGTTAATGTGATGTATCACGTTGATCAATTTGCGAATGTTGAACCAGCCCTGCATCCCAGGAATGAATCCCACTCGATCATGGTGAATAATTCTTTTTATATGCCGTTGAATTCGATTTGCTAGTATCTTATTGAGAATTTTTGCATCCATATTCATCAGGGATATTGGCCTGTAGTTCTCTTTTTTTACTGGGTCTCTGTCTGGTTTAGGAATCAAAGTAATACTGGCTTCATAGAATGAGTCTGGAAGTTTTCCTTCCCTTTCTATTTCTTGGAATAGCTTGAGAAGGATAGGTATTATCTCTGCTTTAAACGTCTGGTAGAACTCCCCTGGGAAGCCATCTGGTCCTGGACTCTTATTTGTTGGGAGATTTTTGATAACCGATTCAATTTCTTCGCTGGTTATGGGTCTGTTCAAGCTTTCTATTTCCTCCTGATTGAGTTTGGGAAGAGTGTGGGTGTTTAGGAATTTGTCCATTTCTTCCAGGTTGTCCAATTTGTTGGCATATAATTTTTCATAGTATTCCCTGATAATTGTTTGTATCTCTGAGGGATTGGTTGTAATAATTCCATTTTCATTCATGATTTTATCTATTTGGATCATCTCCCTTTTCTTTTTGAGAAGCCTGGCTAGAGGTTTGTCAATTTTGTTTATTTTTTCAAAAAACCAACTCTTGGTTTCATTGATCTGCTCTACAGTTTTTTTAGATTCTATATTGTTTATTTCTGCTCTGATCTTTATGATTTCTCTTCTTCTGCTGGGTTTAGGCTGCCTTTGCTGTTCTGCTTCTATTTCCTTTAGGTGTGCTGTTAGATTTTGTATTTCGGATTTTTCTTGTTTCTTGAGATAGGCCTGGATTGCAATGTATTTTCCTCTCAGGACTGCCTTCGCTGCGTCCCAAAGCGTTTGGATTGTTGTATTTTCATTTTCGTTTGTTTCCATATATTTTTTAATTTCTTCTCTAATTGCCTGGTTGACCCACTCATTCGTTAGTAGGGTGTTCTTTAACCTCCATGCTTTTGGAGGTTTTCCAGACTTTTTCCTGTAGTTGATTTCAAGCTTCATAGCATTGTGGTCTGAAAGTATGCATGGTATAATTTCAATTCTTGTAAACTTATGAAGGGCTGTTTTGTGACCCAGTATATGATCTATCTTGGAGAATGTTCCATGTGCACTCGAGAAGAAAGTATATTCTGTTGCTTTGGGATGCAGAGTTCTAAATAGATCTGTCAAGTCCATCTGATCCAATGTATCATTCAGGGCCCTTGTTTCTTTATTGACGGTGTGTCTAGATGATCTATCCATTTCTGTAAGTGGGGTGTTAAAGTCCCCTGCAATGATCACATTCTTATCAATAAGGTTGCTTATGTTTATGAGTAACTGTTTTATATATCTGGGGGCTCCGGTATTTGGCGCATAGACATTTATAATTGTTAGCTCTTCCTGATGGATAGACCCTGTAATTATTATATAATGCCCTTCTTCATCTCTTGTTACAGCCTTTAATTTAAAGTCTAGTTTGGGGGCGCCTGGGTGGCGCAGTCGGTTAAGCGTCCGACTTCGGCCAGGTCACGATCTCACGGTCCGTGAGTTCGAGCCCCGCGTCAGGCTCTGGGCTGATGGCTCGGGGCCTGGAGCCTGTTTCCGATTCTGTGTCTCCCTCTGTCTCTGCCCCTCCCCCGTTCATGCTCTGTCTCTCTCTGTCCCAAAAATAAATAAAAAACGTTGAAAAAAAATTAAAAAAAAAATAATAAAGTCTAGTTTGTCTGATATAAGTATGGCTACTCCAGCTTTCTTTTGCTTCCAGTAGCATGATAAATAGTTCTCCATCCCCTCACTCTCAATCTAAAGGTGTCGTCAGATCTCAAATGAGTCTCTTGTAGACAGCAAATAGATGGGTCTTGTTTTTTTATCCATTCTGATACCCTATGTCTTTTGGTTGGCGCATTTAATCCATTTACATTCAGTGTTATTATAGAAAGATACGGGTTTAGAGTCATTGTGATGTCTGTATGTTTTATGCTTGTAGTGATGTCTCTGGTACTTTGTCTCACAGGATCCCCCTTAGGATCTCTTGTAGGGCTGGTTTCGTGGTGACAAATTCCTTCAGTTTTTGTTTGTTTGGGAAGACCTTTATCTCTCCTTCTATTCTAAATGACAGACTTGCTGGATAAAGGATTCTCGGCTGCATATTTTTTCTGTTTAGCACACTGAAGATATCGTGCCAAGCCTTTCTGGCCTGCCAAGTTTCAAAGGAGAGATCAGTCACGAGTCTAATAGGTCTCCCTTTATATGTGAGGGCACGTTTATCCCTTGCTGCTTTCAGAATTTTCTCTTTATTCTTGTATTTTGCCAGTTTCACTATGATATGTCGTGCAGAAGATCGATTCAAGTTACGTCTGAAGGGAGTTCTCTGTGCCTCTTGGATTTCAATGCCTTTTTCCTTCCCCAGTTCAGGGAAGTTCTCAGCTATAATTTCTTCAAGTACCCCTTCAGCACCTTTCCCTCTCTCTTCCTCCTCTGGGATACCAATTATGCGTATATTATTTCTTTTTAGTGTATCACTTAGTTCTCTAATTTTCCCCTCATATTCCTGGATTTTTTTATCTCTCTTTCTCTCAGCTTCCTCTTTCTCCATAACTTTATCTTCTAGTTCCCCTATTCTCTCCTCTGCCTCTTCAATCCGAGCCGTGGTGGTTTCCATTTTGTTTTGCATTTCGTTTAAAGCGCTTTTTAGCTCCTCGTGACTGTTCCTTAGTCCCTTGATCTCTGTAGCAAGAGATTCTCTGCTGTCCTGTATACTGTTTTCAAGCCCAGCGATTAATTTTATGACTATTATTCTAAATTCACTTTCTGTTATATTATTTAAATCCTTTTTGATCAGTTCATTAGCTGTTGTTATTTCCTGGAGATTCTTCTGAGGGGAATTCTTCCGTTTGGTCATTTTGGATAGTCCCTGGAGCGGTGAGGACCTGCAGGGCACTTCCCCCGTGCTGTGGTGTATAACTGGAGTTGGTGGGCGGGGCCGCAGTCCGACCTGATGTCTGCCCCCAGCCCACCGCTGGGGCCACAGTCAGACTGGTGTGTGCCTTCTCTTCCCCTCTCCTAGGGGCGGGATTCACTGTGGGGTGGTGTGGCCCGTCTGGTCTACTTGCACACTGCCAGGCTTGTGGTGCTGGGGATCTGGCGTATTAGCTGGGGTGGGTAGGCAAGGTGCACGGGGGCAGGAGGGGCAGGCTTAGCTCGCTTCTCCTTAGGTGATCCACTTCAGGAAGGGCCCTGTGGCAGTGGGAGGGAGTCAGATCCGCTGCCGGAGGTTTGGCTCCGCAGGAGCACAGAGTTGGGTGTTTGCGCAGAGCAAGTTCTCTGGCGGGAACTGGTTCTCTTTGGGATTTTGGCTGGGGGATGGGCGGGGGAGATGGCGCTGGCGAGCGCCTTTGTTCCCCACCAAGCTGAGCTCTGTCCTCCGGGGGCTCAGCAGCTCTCCCTCCCTTTGTCCTCCAGCCTTCCCGCTTTCTGAGCAGAGCTGTTAACTTATGACCTCCCAGACGCTAAGTCGCGCTTGCTGTCAGAACACAGTCCGTCCGGCCCCTCCGCTTTTGCCAGCCCGACTCGGGGGCTCTGCTTGGCCGGCGAGCCGCCCCTCCGCCCCGGCTCCCTCCCGCCAGTCCGTGGAGCGCGCACTGCCTCGCTGCCCTTCCTACCCTCTTCCGTGGGCCTCTCGTCTGCGCTTGGCTCCGGAGACTCCGTTCTGCTAATCCTCTGGCGGTTTTCTGGGTTCTTTAGGCAGGTGTAGGTGGAATCTAAGTGATCAGCAGGACGCGCGGTGAGCCCAGCGTCCTCCTACGCCGCCATCTTCCGGAACTTCTGTAGTATTCAATTTAGATGTCACTTCTGAATGAATGCCTTCCTCCTCCACCCCCACCCACTCATACATCCAAAATTCAAGTGCTCCCCACATCCTTGTGATAACTTCTATTACAACTCTAATTTTCTATTACAATGTTAAATAAAGCTTTTCAGGCAATTTAGTTATGAGCATGTGTCGAGGTTTATTAGAACTTTGCTACAAGGTAAAGACCTGAAAGAGTGTATATTAGCCAACTGAAAGATGCTTTCTTGTAAGAAATTTTGTAGTTAGAAGAATGATTACATAATTATTGTTGATATAAAAAAGAAGAAAGAATGTTTGGTTAAAGATCACCAGATTCTAGGGGTAACTGAGTGGTTCAGTCGGTTAAGTGTCCAACTCTTAGGTCTTGGCTCAGGTCATGATCTCATGGTTCATGGGATTAAGCCCCATGTCAGGCTCCATGCCAAGTGTGGAGCTTACTTGGGATTCTTTCTCTGCCTCTCTCTCTGCCCCTCCCCTACATCCAACCCTTACCCCCTGCTCATGCATGCAATCTCTCAAAATAATTAAATAGGCTTAGAAAATTTTTTAAAAAAGATCATCAGATTCTTGATTGGCAGTCATCAGGGTAACCAGTCACTTGATTCCCCAAAGCAAATTTTCATCTATTAAAATCTGTAGGGAAATTGTTTAAAGATTAATTAGGAGTAATGCTTTCTCCCAAAAGAACATAATAAATTATATCACTCAAAACATGTTTGTTTTTTTTTCTCAGACTGGGATTGGGATAGCTTTTTCTTTTCTAAAAATGTGATTACATGTTTCCTTCTCTTTTGCCTCCCCCTAACTCCTTGAGGTTGATAACTATAACTAGTTATTATTATACATGCCCTGTGACTAGTACAGTTGCAGAGCCCTCAGTACACTTTAATGGGGACTAAGTAAAAGTCAATCAATTTCTTATATACCAGCATTTAATAAGTAAATTTAAAATTAAACACATATTACCATTTACATTAATACCCCCCACATTTAAATATGTAGGTGTAAATTTCACAAAATATGCACAAGATCTATGTAAAGAGAACTACAAATCTCTGATGAAAGATATTAAATACATGCATGCATACATACATACATACACATTCCATGTTCATGGATAGAAAGTCTCAATATTGTCAAGATATTAGTTCTTCCCACTTTATCTGTAGAGAATCAATGCAATCCCAGTCAAAATCTTGGCAACCTATCTTGTGGATATCAACAAATTGATTCTAAAGTTTACATGGAGACGCAAAGGACCCAGAATAGTTAACTCAATATTGAGGGACAAGAACAATTCAGAGAACTATACTACCCAGCTTCAAAACTTACTATAAAGCTACAGTATTCAAAAAACTGTGGTATTGCTGAAAGAATAGAAAAGTAGTTCATTGGAACAGAATAGAGAATTCAGAAATAGACCAGCATAAGTATAGTCAACTTATCTTTAACACAAGAGCAAAGACAATAAAATGAAGCAAAGATAGTCTTTTGAGGAAATGGTGCTGGAAAAAATGGATACCACATGCAAAAATATAAATCTAGACATAGACCATTCCTTACAAAAGTTAATTCAAAATGAGTCAGAGTTCCAAATACAAAACAAAAGGCTATAAAACTCATAGGAAATAACAGGAGAAATCTGGGTGATCTTGGATATGGTGACTACTTTTAGATACAACAACAAAGGTATTGTTCATGAAAGAGGCAATTGATAAGCTGGACTTCATTAAAACTAGACTTCACCAAGATGGTAACATAGATCATTCCTGACTTTGCTCCCCATCACAAGAAGGACAGCTAGCGACTATTCAAGATGAGAACTTCACTGAAAGAATTCTAGAACATGAGGGTGAGTCTAAATCACCCCCTACATCACAGAGACAAGACAGATTGCATTAGAAGGGTAAGAGAAGTGACTACCTAATGACTTTTTTTCACTTCCCTCAGGCCAGTGCAACACTATATGGAGGGGTTTTCCTTGAGCCATTAGGTCCTCCAGTAAGACAAAAAGAGAACCCAGGGGGAGAAAACCAGTCTTCCCCACTGACCATTGGGGTTGCTTTGTGGGAACCTCTACTCTCATCTCACTCCATGGGGATTTCAGGGGAACCTTGGGGGCTTGACCACTGGGAATCTGACTTATGATGGAGAAGCAGGGAGGATCTTATAACAACAAGCACATGGATCTTGGCAGATCAAGTTTATACCTGCAATGATAAAGTAGTAATCCCAACCAATGGTTTTGCTCATCTGAAGAACCATATTGGTAATGCAGTCTGACTAGGGAACTCATTGGGGTACAGATCTGCCTGATTTGAATTTTTAAATGAAGGGTCTTGCTAGCCCTAGAGCCTTGTTTGCCCATGCTCAGGCAAGGAGCTGAATAATGGTCCTGCCCACTATGGTGAGTATCTCCTGGTCACATCTACTGGCCAGAGGAACACCTACAAGCTGTGTAGAACAGTAGTGCTCAAACTGAGAGGTGGGTAGGTAGAGTTTATCACCTCCAGAGCAAAGCCAGTACCAGGCACAGGAAGGTTTCTGTGCTATACATAGGCAGAAGGATTAATTCATAGCCAAAGCTGAGGGTAGCTCCCAACCCCTCCCAGCTAGATAGTCTGGGAAATTGAGAGTTGCCTGGAGTGACCCTTCCCCTTTCATTGTTCCAGACAAGGGAGCTGGAACATAGGCCTACCTGCTGTGGCTCCCTGTCCCACCTGACCAGAAGAGCTGGCTAGGATGCCTGGGAGCTGTGTGCTGCAGTAGTGCTTAAGCTGAGACACAGGTAGGCAGAACCAATAGTTTTCAGAGCAAAGCCAGTGGCCCTTTCCAGCCAGGGAATTTGGGGCATAGGTTGGCTTGAGTTAAGACAACAAAGAGCTTTGCCAGTTTTACAGCTGCTTCTCCCACTATGCCCATATAGAGAAACTAAATTGTAGCCCCACTTATCGCTGCGTATAGCCTCAAGCCTGCCTAACCAAGGAACCCAACCAGAGCACACGGTAAGCTGTAGAGTCTATCCAATAGCCCTGCTTACAGTGACACTTGAACAGAGAGCCATCTGTGACTTTCCCTGTCTGCAAAGAAGAATTGGTGGCCTCAGCTGACAGGCAAATTTAGTGCACACTTTTGCCTGCTTTGGGTCCCCAAACAATGAGCTGTACAAGCCCTAAGTCCTATCCTGCTGACCAGTCAGGGAAGGAAAGATAATTCATAGCCTCATCTATTAATGAATATAGTACCCAGACCTAACCATCTAGTAAGTGTGAACAGAGAATCTAGGCAGTCATGGAACCCATCCTACAACCTCACTTGGGTAGTGAACCAAAAAAGCAGCCCTATTCAACTGTTCTCACCCAGTGGCACTACCATCTCCATCCCTGGCCTCAGAACTTGCACAGTTGCCTCACCCCAAAATAAATCATAATCGCAGGCCCCACCTACCCAAGAACATTACCAGTATACATGTCCAGAAACTCAAACTGTTGACTGTTTGAATTTGACTGTTTGGAGACCTGTCTCTGCCAAAACAAACCTGTAAAGTCTGGAAGAGGAACCGGATTACTTAAATACACAGATAGCAACATAAGGAATCAAGGATCACAAAAAGTAGGTAAATATGACACCAACAAAATAAACTAATAAAGCTCTAATAGATGATTTTAAAGAAATGGAGATATATGGACTATAAGACAAAGAATTCCGAATAATTTTCTTAAAGAAGTCTAGTGAATTCCAAGAACACACAGACAACTAAACAAAATTAGGAAAACAAAGCATGAACAAAATGAAAAGTTTGACTAAGCAATAGAATTGAAAGAAAGAAGGAAAGCAAGAAAAAAAAAAGAAAGAAAAAAAAACATTCTAGAGCTGAAAAATATAATACTGGTGCATGGGAAGATGGCTGAGCAGGTATCCAAGTCTATGCTCTTTGTGTCTGGGTAACATGTCAGTCACCCATTGCAGAATAAGTTTTCAGAAAACTTGTAACTGATCAAAAGCTTTCAGATAATTGGAGGATAGAAAATGCAGTGACATCTACATATGAAATAGCAAACCCTCCCAATTATGGAGGGCACAATTAAATAAAAAAGCATATTATTCCCATCAGTCTGTGGGGTTAACATTGCCTGGCAGGTTACCAAAGAAGACTTTGCTACATCTGATTATATACTACATATGGATGAAAGCAATCTGAGATACTCGAATAGGAAAAGAAATGCAAATCTAAAATTGAACTACTTGAGAGTTATCCACAAAAACAATTTATTATTGAAACAATTTATTATTTATTATGGGAATGAGTCTGACTTTGAGACTATCTACTAGCAGTGTGTGAGGTGCTACAGAGCCTTCTTGGAGAAAGCCTGCTAATGTCATTACCATTTCTCCCTACAGCCTCATGGTGAGTGCCATAGTCTTCACAGTTAGGCCACAGTTGTTTCTTCAGTTGACTCACTGTTTCTTATCTTAAAAAATAATTATAGATAGAAATCAGCTTTTGTGTTTGGCAGACAAATAAATAAAAATGTTTGATCCAGGACAACAACAAAAAATTTTTAAAGCATCAATAGAAAGGAGAATTATCTACAAGGGAATCCCGATAAAGCTATTAGTAAATTTTTCAACGGAAATATTTGAGGCCAGGAGAGAATGGGATGACATATTCAAAATGTTAAAAGGAAAAAAAAAAAACCTGTCAACCAAGAATACTATACCCAGTGAAGCTATTCTACAGAAATGAAGGAGAGATAAAGACTTTCCCAGAAAACCAAAAGCTGACGGAGTTCATTACCACTAGACCTGCCATACAAGAAATGCTAAAAGGAGTTCTTTGAATGGAAATAAAAAGAGGCTAGCTAACATCATAAAAACATAAAAAATTAGTGTAAAGGTCACTGGTTATGGAATATATAGTCAAGGGTAGATTCTGTAATTTTTAATTGTGGTATGTAATTTACTTACAACAATGGTTTAAAGTTAAGAAAATAAATATAATAAAAATGTCCATAACTGGAATAATCTCTTATTAATTATACACTACAAAAATATGTAAGTTGTAACAACAATAGCCTAAAATGTGAGAGGGAGAAGTAAAAGTATAAAGTATACGATGAAGTATTATAATTTTAAGATATTTTATGTAAGCCTCATGGTCATCACAAGGGAAAAACCTATAACAATGATAGATTTTTAAAAAGAAGGAAGAAAAAGATGGAGAAAGAGAAGGAGAAGAAATCAAAGCATATGGATACCAAAGGACATCAAAACATGAACAAAGATAGCAGGATAAGGAACATTGAACAATGGATATACAAAATAACCAGAAAACAATTAACAAAATGGCAGTAGTAGTCTTTACCTATCAATAATTATTTTAAATATAAATAGATTAAATTCTCTAATCAAAAGACATAGAATGGGTGAATGGACAAAAAACAATATCCAATGAAATACTACTTACAAGAGATTCACTTTATTTTCATTATTATTTTTTAATATTTTTTTTTACTTTTAAGTGATTCTCGGTTTACAGAGAAGTTGCAGAGATGGTGCAGAGGGCTCCTGTACTCCTTGCTCAGTTCCTGCTTATGCCAGCATCTCAGGTTTCCACAGTACTTTTGCCCAAACTATGGAAGCAGCATTGGTCCATTGCCTGATGCAAGGCTTTATCCCCCAGGCATCCTTCTCAGGTCTGGTCCAACCAGGCCTACCTTACATGTCGCAGTTCTGAACCTGCTCAGGGCTGTCAGAGTTTGTCAGTGAACCTCATTCAAGGTCTATTTGATGTAAGATAAAGTTCTGGGCTTTCAGGTAGAAGACCACAGGGATGACTGTTCTCATCAAATCATAGTGGGAGCATGCAATATCTTGTCTAGAATTCTGGCCTGTGGCACATTTGCAGCCATAGTGGATCCATTATTTCTCCAAAAGGTGTGAGCTTTCTTGAGAGAGTGGTGGTCTTGTGTCTCCTGTATTTTTCTCTTTGGAAGGAAATGAGGGCCCTGCAGGTGAGGTGGTTGGTATTGTTTGCAGTTGGAGGGAAGGTTGGTATGTGCAGACTTTCAGTGGTGCCAGCTGTCATTGCATCCTGTTCCTATTCTTGGGCTCCTGGGTGTTGCTTCACTTTAGCCTTAAAGACAGACATAGACTGAGAGTGAAGGAATGAGAAAAGTTGTTCAAGCAAATGGTAACCAAAAAAAAAAAAAAAAAAAAAAGGCAGGGGTAGTTATATCAGATAAATAGATTTTAAACTAAAAATAGTAAAAAGAGACAAGATCATTACATGATAATAAAGTGGTCAGTTCATCAAGAGGATATAACAATTGTAAATATATATGTGCCCAAAACCTGAGCACCTAAGTATATAAAGCAAAACTAACCAAAAAGAGAAATGATAATAGTAGAGTACTTTAATTCTTCACACTATACAATGGATAGACCATCCAGACAGAATCAATGAAGAAAGAGCAGATTCGAACAAATTATTGACCAAGTGGACTTAACAGACATACATAATATTCTACCTAACAGCAGCGGAATATGCCTTCTTCTCAAGTGTACATGGAAAAATTTCTAAGATAACCATATATTAGACCAGAAGACAAGTCTTAGAAAATTCAAGAAGATTGAAATCATACCAAATATCCTCTCTGACCATAATAGCATAAAACTATAAATTGGTAACAGGAGGAAAACTGGACAATTCATAAATACATGGGAATTAAACACTTCCCTTAAAAACCAATGGATCAAAGAAATTAAAGAGGGATAAACAAGTTTCTAGAAACAAATGAAAATGGAAACACAATATACCAGAACTCATGGGATGCACCAAAGGTATTTTAAAGAGAGAAGGTCATAACAATAAACATCTATATTAAGAAGCAATAAAAATTTCAAATAAGCAACCTAGCTCTATGCCTTAAGGAACTAAAAAAAGAAGAAAAGGCTGAGCCTGAAGTTAGTAGGAGAAAGGAAATAGTAAAGATTAGCACAGAAATAAGTGAAGTCAAGAACAGAAAATCAATAGAAAAGATTAACCAAACTAAGAGTTGTTTTTTTGAAAAGATGAACAAAACTGACAAATCCTTACCTAGACTAATGAAAAAACAGGATCCAAATCAACAAAATTGGAAATGAAAAAGGAGACATTACAGCCGATACCCCGGAAATACAAAGAATCATAAAAATGCACTATGAACAACTGTATACCAACATATTAGACACCTAGGAGAATTGAAAAATTCTTAGAAATATATAACTTACCAAGACTGAACTGGGAAAAAGTAGAAAATCTGAATAGATCAGTTAGTAGTAAGGTTATCAAATCGCTAATCAAAAATTTCCCAACAAAGAAAAGGCCAGGAATTCAAAACTTCACTGGTGAATTTTACCAAACAATTAAAGAAGAATTAACACCAGTCTTTGTCAAAATCTTCAGAAAAAAAGAAATCAAAGAGGAGTGAACATACCCAAATTTATTTTAAGAGGTCAGCGTTATCCAAAGCCAGAAAAGGTATCCCTGATGAATATAGATGAAAAAACTCCCAATAAAATACTAGCAAACCAAATTCAGAAGCACTTCAAAAAAGGTTCATTCACCATAATCAAATAGGATTATTTCCTGGGATGTAAGGATGGTTCAACATACACAAATCAATTCATGTGATACATCACATTAATTGAAGAAAAAAAAAACCTAAGTATGATCATCTCAATGGATTCAGAAAAAGCATTTTTAGAAAATTTAACATACATTCATTATAAAAACTCTTAACAAATTACACATAGAAGGAACATATCTCAGCATAGTAAAGTCCATATATGACAAGCCCACAACTAACATCATATTCAATGGTTAAAGTTTAAAAGCTTTTCCTCTGAGATCAGGAACAAGACAAGGATGCTCACTGTCACCATTTCTAGTCAAAATAGTACTGGCATTCCTAGCTAGAGCAATCAGGCAAGAAAAATAAATAAAACAATCATAATGGGAAAGGAAGAAGTAAAATTATCTTTATTTGCAGATGACATATTGCGTATAGAAAATCCTAAAGCCTCAACCGTTAGATTTAATCAATGAATTCAGTAAAGTTGCAAGATAAAAAATAACATACAAAAATCTGAAAAAGAATTAAATTGATCCTCTTTACACTAGCCATCAAAAACAGTTAAAAAATCAGGAAAAAAATAATCAAGGAGGTGACAATTCTCTACTCTGAAAACTATAAGACGCTTGTGAAAGAAATCAAAGAACACAAATAAATGGAAAGGTATCTCATGTTCATGGATTGGAAGAATTGATATTAATTAATTAATATTGTTAAAATGTTAATACTGACCAAAGCCATTTGTAGATTCAATGCAATCTCTATTAGGATTCCAATGGAATTTTTTACAGAAGTAGAGGAAATTCACACTAAAATTTTTATGGAACTTATAGATCCCAAATAGCCAAAGAAATCCTGAGAAAGAACAATGCAGGAGGCATAACACTTTTTATTTCAAGCTATACTATAAAGCTATAATATAACAACAACAACAACAACAACAACAACAACAAAACAATTATACTGGCATGTAAACAGACACATAGACCAGTGGAATAGAATAAAAAACCCAGAAATAAACCCGAGCATATATAGTCAACTAATATTTGACATGGGAACCAAGAATACTCGATGGCGAAAAGACAGTCTCTTCAATAAATAGTGCAGGGATAATTGGATATTCAAAAGAATGAAACTGGACCCCAATCTTACGCTACTCACAAAAGTTATCTTGAAATGGATTAAGAACTTAAATATAATACCTGAAACTATGAAAGTCCTAGAAGAAAACATAGGAATAAAACTTCTTGACCTGGATCTTGGTAATGATATTTTGTTTTTGAATTTAATTTAATTTAAAATTCCAGTATAGTTAAAATACAGTGTTATATTATTTTCAGGTGCATAAATAGCAATTCACCAGTCCCATACATCACCCAGTGCTCATCACAGCAAGTGCGCTTCTTAATCCCCATCACCTATTTCATCCATCCCCTTCACCTCCCCTCTGGTAACTATGAGTTTGTTCTTTATAGTTAAGAGTCTGTTTATTGGTTTCTCTCTCTCTTTTTTTTCTTTGCTCATTTGTTTTGTTTCTCAAATTCCACATATAAGTGAAATCATATGGTGTTGTCTTTCTCTGACTTATTTCACTTAGCATTATACTCTCACTCCATTGATGTCATTGCAAATGGTGTATTTCATTCTTTTTTATGGCTA
Organism: Neofelis nebulosa; assembly: GCF_028018385.1. Classification (NCBI taxonomy): domain Eukaryota; kingdom Metazoa; phylum Chordata; class Mammalia; order Carnivora; family Felidae; genus Neofelis; species Neofelis nebulosa. The sequence continues at coordinate 39,112,108 of NC_080786.1, read as the reverse complement.
AATAATATCCCATTGTGCATATGTGTATATGTGGGTATATAATGTGGGTGGGCATATATATATGTGTGTATATATGTATATATATGCATATGTATATATATGCATATGTATATATATACCACATCTTTTTTATTCATTCATCTACTGATGGACACTTAGATTCCTTCCATAATTTGGCTATTACAAGTCATGCTGCTATAAATATAGGAGTGCATGTATCCCTTTGAATCAGTGTTTTTGTATACTTGGGTAAATACCAGTAGGGAGATTACTGGATCATAAGGTAGTTCTATTTTTAACTTTTTGAGGAACCTCTATACTGTTTTCCAGAGTGGCTGCACCAGTTTGCATTCCCACCAACACTGCATGAGAGTTCCTTTTTCTCCACATCCTTACCAATACATGTCGTTTCTTATATTGTTGATTTTAGCCATTCTGACAGGTGTGAGGTGATATCTCAGTGTAGTTTTGATTTACATTTCCCTGATGGATATGACGCCTAAATCACAATCAACTAAATAAAAAAAATAATAAATGAGTGGGACTACATCAAACTAAAAAAGCTTCAGTACAGCAAAATAAACCATCAACAAAGTGAAAAGACAACGTATGGAATAAGAAAAAAATATTTGCAAAACCCTGTATCTAATAGGGGGTTATTATTCAAAGTATATAAAGAACTCCTACAACTCAATGGCAAAAACAAAAACAAAAACAAAAAATCCCCTCAAATAGCTTACTTTAAAAATAGGTACAGGACCTGAATAGACATTTTTTCAAAGAAGATATATGAAAGGCCAAGAGGTACATCAAACATGCTCAACATTACTAGTCATTATTGAAGTTCAGATTGCAACCACAATGAGATATCACTTCATACATGTTAGAATGGCCATTATCAAAAAGGCAAGCAATAATAAATGTGGATGTGGATGTGGAGAAAAGGGAAATTTTGTGTACTCATGGTGGGATTGTAAATTGGTGTAGCCACTATAGAAAACAATATAGAGAAGCCTCAAGAAATTAAAAATAAAACTACCATATAATTCAGCAATCCCACCTCTGGGAAATGAAAAGGAAATGAAAGCACTAAATTGAAAAGGTGTCTGCACCCTCAGGTTTCTAGCAGTATTATGTACAATGGCCAAGATATGGAAACAACCTAAGTGTCTATTGATGTATCCATCAAAATGGATACAAAAATGATGATACACACACACACACACACACACACACACACACACATACACACACACACATCGGAGTATTATTCAGCCATAAAAAATGAGGAAATCCTACCTTTTGCAGCAACATGGATGGATCCTGAAGTCCACTTAGCATTATGCTAAGTGAAATAAATCAAACAAAAACTGTATGATCTCACTTATATGTGGAATCTAAAAAAAAAGAACCGTATAGAAAGAGAGATTAGATTACCAGAAGTGGAGGATGGGGGAAGGGGAAATTGGAGGAAGGTGGTCAAAAGTTATAAACTTTCAGTTATAAGCTAAAGAAAACGCAGGCATGTAATATACAACATGATGACCGTAGTTGGTACTGCTGTTCGATATATAGGAAAGTTAAGAGGGTAGCTAAGAGTTCTCATCAGATGACAAGCAACAATTTTTTCTTTTTTTTTTTTTTACTTATTTTCTTTTTTTGTGTTTATATGAGATGATGAATGATAGCTGAACCTATTGTAGTAATCCTTTCATGATATATGTAAGGCCAACCATTTTCCTGTATGCCTTAAACTTACACAGTGATTATATCAATTATTTCTCAATCAAACTGGAAAAAAAAAAAGTAAAGTACAGAGGAGAAGAAAAAAACCTAAAACTTCTGATCTGTGAAAGACAATGTCTAGAAAATAAGACAAATCAGGACTGGGTTAAAATATTTGCAAAAGACACATCTTTTTTTTCTTTTTTCTAAAAACACATCTGATACAGGATTATTATCCAAAATATACAAAGAATTCCCAAATATTCAGCAATAAACAAACCAATTAAAAATGGGCAGAAGATTTGAACAGATACCTCACCAAAGAAAATATACAGATGGCAAATAAGTATATGAAAATATCTCATTAGGGAATTGCACATTAAAACAACAATAATGTATCACTACATACCTATTATAATGGCCAAAATCCAAAACCCTGACAACACAAAATACTGGTGAGGATATGAAGCAACAGCGCTCTCATTCATTGCTGGTAGGAATGCAAAATAAAACAGCCACTTTGGAAGACAGGTTGGCAGTTTATTTTAAAACTAAATACACTCTTACCATATGATCTAGCAATTATACTCCTTGGTATTTATTCAAAGGAGTTGAAAACTTATGTCCATACAAAAATCTGCATATGGATGCTTATAATAGTTTTATTCATAATTGCCAAAACTTAGAAGACACCAAGATGTTCTTCAGTAGGCGAATCGATAAATATACTGGTATATCCAGACAATGGAATATTATTCAGTGCTAAAAAAAGAAATGATCAAGCCATGAAAAGACATGGAAGAACCTTAAATGCATATCACTAAATGAAAGAAGTCACTCTAAAAAAGCTACATACAGTATGATTCCAACTATGTAACTCTCTGAAAATGACAAAACTATGGGAACAGTAAAATGATCTGTAATTTTTAGGAGTTGGGGATGAGGGGTGGGGAATTTATTGGTAGAACACAGAGGATTTTTAGGATAGTGTAACCATTCTGTAAGATACTACATTGGTGGATACATGTCATTATACATTTGTCAAAATCCATAGAATGTACAACAGCAGGAGTGAACCTTAATGGAAACTGTAGACTTTGATTGATACATATGTCAGTGTAGGTTTATGGGTTGTAACAAATGTACCACTCTGGTGGGGGATATTTATAATTAGGGAGATTATATGTGTAGGGGGACAGGAAGTACATGGGAGCTCTCTGAACTTTCCATTCAATTTTGCTGTGAAATTAAAACTGCTCTAAAAAATGAGGTTTATTAATTTTAAAAAATCAGTTTTTAAAAAGGTTTTATTTCCCTCCCTGTGCCTTCCTCATCCTCCTCGGACCTAGTCACTTCCTGAAGTGAGGATGATAAAGCTGGTTGAAAGGCCTAACCAAAAAAGATCTTAAACAGGTAGTGTGATTACCTTGCATATACCTCCTAATATAACATTAGAAGCTCTTCCCATCCCTCACCTTGTCTAGCTTAGAAATAATCTAGCACAAAAGGCTGAACCAGAGGAAGAAGAGAGAGGACTCTAAAAGACAGTGAAGACAAAATTATATGATTCCATTTATATGTAGTGTCCAGAACAGGCAAATCTATAGAGACCAGAAAATAAATTAATGGTAGCCAGAGACTGGGAGGAAGGGCCACAGGTAATGACAACTGAGGAGTAAGGGTTTTTCTTTGGAGTGTCTTAAGTTGATTGTGGTTATGGTCATACTGGTCTGTGAATATGCTAGAAACTATAGAAGTATGTTCTTTGAACTTTCTGGTTTGTAAATGTATCTCAGTAAAGTTGTTTTAAAAAAAAATAGGGTGAGGCAAACCAAGAGTAAAATGATGGAGGGGTGGAAGGAGGAGAGGAGGCAGAGAAGATTGAAAGGGGAGGAGTTTCCTGGCCATCCTCCAACCTCCAACCTCAGAGGAAAATTCACATAGGGGTACCTTCGTAGTTTAAAAATTAAGCTTCGGGGCGCCTGGGTGGCGCAGTCGGTTAGGCGTCCGACTTCAGCCAGGTCACGATCTCGCGGTCCGTGAGTTCGAGCCCCGCGTCAGGCTCTGGGCTGATGGCTCGGAGCCTGGAGCCTGTTTCTGATTCTGTGTCTCCCTCTCTCTCTGCCCCTCCCCCGTTCATGCTCTGTCTCTCTCTGTCCCAAAAATAAATTAAAAATGTTGAAAAAAAAATTAAAAAAAAAAAAAATTAAGCTTCAAGTTTCTAAGGAACTATAGACAAATGAAAGTCAAGAAGCCAATCCTGAATCTCAGTCTCCCTGTGAATTATGTAGGAATTGGAATAATCATTTTGAATAAAAGGAAGAGACAATTTTGTACATGCTTCTGGACTTTCTCCATTATGCTTTTCTAACAGACAGTGAGGTTGTTTGGGACCAGCTTCCATTCACTTTAAAGGGAAACACAATAGGGAGTTACCTATTTTTGAATCCCTCTTGATGTTTAAAATTTTAACATTGTATATCAGACATAGATTTTGGAGAGAGCTATGTACCCAGACTATATTTTTTGGTCCTCATAAAATTACTTTTATTTAATTGTGCTTTGTCATTATGCCACCTGCCTCTATTGAAGAATGTATTGAAAAAACAGGACTTGAAACTCACCATTATCCTTATTGCAGGGGTGGGTCTTTAAAGCATGTTTATAGACCTGACTAGATCAAAAGCACTTGAAGCTCTTGTCAAATGCTTAGATGCAAAGATAATCATAAATCTGAGACTGAGTCCCAGGGATATGATTCTATATGTTAACATATAATTGCATATGTTAACAAAGGTCCTCTTCTGTTGCATATCCCAGCTGAAAATCACTATAGTACATCACATATTCCTCCTTTATAAGGAACCATGAAAAACATCTCTCTTACTTCAGTTCTAGGAACAACTGTTCTGAGCAAATCACCCCATTTCTATCTACCCTCCAACTACCAGCAACATAGGACTTAAAAGACAGTGAATTTTAGAAATGACCATATTTTTCTCTTTAATTCACCTATCAGAATAGTCAAAAACAAATTTTCCAAATTTTCTGTTTCTATGTGATGTGCTTGTATTAGACTAAACTTGTTTTTCTTTTACTCCAATTTTACCTCATCAGTTTATTTTATTCTGCTTGTCATGTATCTTTGTAGGTCACCTCGAATACTTTTTGTAACAAGGGGGATAAATTTCTCAATATTGCAGGATCTTAGCCTAAAGCACCAGAGGCTTATTTCATCTAGTCCTCTACCTTTCCTCCCTTGAATGTGTTATGGCATCATTGTTACCAGGGAACAATTGTACATCATTCTTGTCTGAAGAGCTGAAATGCATACAGGTTATTCCTCAGTTTATTAGCCATAGTATTAATTATGGAGATACCATAATACCCCTAAATTTTTAGAAGAAACTGAGGCCAGAAATAATAACTGGCCCAAAGTTACTCAGGGAGTGAGAAGGCTAGGATAAAAAGGCAAAACTCTTAATTGCTTTCTTACTGCACTTACCAATTTGCTTATTTCTAGGGATTAATCAAGGAGGACCCTTACTTCTCATTACAAGTGATTTATATTCTAAATACTTCTAAACCTGGAGGATGTGCTCAGGATGACCCAAGACTTAAAAACTAATAATACCCTACTCTGGGGTTAGCACAGGAAAGGGAGTTGAGAGCTGAGAGACTAGAGAGATCAGAAGTCCAGAAGTCCACAAGCCTTTGCTTCACTGCCCACAGTGTTAGTCTGTCCTCCTCCAGGCTATCCTTTTAATTCCAGTCTCTCTTCTCCTTTCGGTGGGAACATCTCTCAGAAATAAAATCCTCATATTTTTGTCAAGCATCTCAGTATAATATGAACATTTTCAAAAAGAAGACAGTTCTTTGAAGACAATTTATTGATGGGATTTTTTCCCCCTTAAGAAACCAGAAAGGTTTGGACTGAGAGTGTGGATATTAGATGGAATCATTCATACTTTGGGGTTTCCAGGGACTAAAGTGTGTGCAAAATTACAACACTCTGAAGGGTAATTTATTTATATTGTATGTCAATTAGTAATATATAGGTGTCCTAAAATTGGTTGTGGTTACATATTGCAACAATTTCTAATCTATTGCTCTTAAAGTGACCAATGAAATTACAAAATATAGTGACAGACGTGATTCCTTTTGAGTCAGTCCACTCCCATTCTGGCTCACACGTTCACTGTTTCTCTACACACACACACACACACACACACACACACACACACACACACAGAACACCTCAATCACTGAAAGCTGGAGCAATTTGGAAATCAAATTCTACATTTCCAGGTTTGAAGGTCTCTTGAATAATTAAACCCATTCTGGAACCACGTAAGTTTTCATAAATCTCATTTGCTTTTTTCAAGCTATATTCTACCTGGTTCATCAAGGCGGAGTGGTAAGGAAAAGAAATTGGAGTTAATGTCTAGATAGTTCAATAAATAAACTAGGTGGCATTAAAGGTAATATACATATATAGCAATTATCCAGCCAATTTGATGCAGTTGTGATTCCAGAATTTATGCAACTGAATATAGGGCCAACCTTGGGGTTCCTGGTATGCTCCTTTGACTGATCATGTTTTGGCCTGTGGTGTTAGTTTAAATTCTTGAACCTTAAGGGAAATATTGGAACTGTGACCAAGTTAGATAAGTTATCTTACTTCCCACAACCTGTTTTTCCATGTATTAGTTTCTCACCTTTCAAGTTTGTAAAGAAAAATAGAAATAATGGATGTGAATCACTTAGAATAGTGCCTGGCACATAATAGGAAGTTACTGTTATTCTTTTAAAAATTTTTTAATGTTGATTTATTTTTGAGAGGGACAGAGACAAAGACAGAGTGGGAGTCAGGAAGGGGCAGAGAGAGAGGGAAACACAGACTCCAAAGTAGGCTCCAGGCTCTGAGCTGTCAGCACAGAGCTGGATGTGGGGCTCGAATCCAGGAATGCGAGATCATGACCTTAGCTGAAGTCAGATGCTTAACCAACTGAGCCACCCAGACGCCCTTTTATTTATTCTTATTACTGATAATAGCACAGAGGATCTTATTCTACCATAATAAGAAAAATCAGGTAGTTTTATAATACAATTAGAACAATTATACAGATCTTCCTCAATTTATGGAGTTATAGGGTTGTGTCCCAATAACACCATCATAGGTTGAAAATATTTTAAGTACAAATTGCTTTTAATACTCCTTACCTACTAGACACTATAGCTTAGCCTAACCTACCTTAAATGTGCTTAGAACACTTAGCCTACAGTTGGGCAAAATTATCACAAAGCCTATTTTATAATAAAGTGTTGACTTTCTCATGTTATTTGTTGAATATTGTACCAAAAGTGGAAAACAGAATGGTCGTGTAGGCAGAGAATGGTTTCAAGTGTTATCGTTTGTTTAGCTTCATGATCGCGTGGCTGACTAGAAGCTGCAGCTTGATGCTGCTGCCCAGAATCATGGAAGAGTATGGTACTGCATAGCACTAGCCCAGGAAAAGATCAAAATTCATAATTTGAAGTACAGTTTCTTCTGAATGCCTATCACTTTCACACCATTGTAAAGTTGAAAAATTGTAAGTTGAACCATCATAAGTTGGGGACTGTCTGTGTAACTGGAAACTACTTTAAGTATCATTGTATAAGGGTAACCTTCATTTTCCTTAACATTCCCTAGGAATTCTCAAACGATTTCAGGGTCTTTACACTTCAAAATCATCTGTAAACTTATGCACTGAAAATACAGCATATTGACACTTTTTTTCAACATGATGAAGTCTTACATCTACTCAGATAAATTAATGTCATGTTGATTAACATCTTTGGTAGAAGTAAATGTAGGAGCCATTGAATAAGCCAATTCATAATATCTTCTCTAGCAAAACTCTGTATTCTGATGTTCCTTACTTTAACACTCTTTGAGATGTACCAAGTTTTTCTTCTTCCTTTCTGGTTGTGCATGGTTGCTTTTAACTTTCTTCTGACATTTTGTAATACTAGAACTGTGTCACTAGACAGATACTTTTAAAAAAATGGACTTTAAAAATTTTTTTTGTGTTTATTTATTTTTGAGAGAGAGAGAGAGACAGACAGACCGTGAGTGTGGGAGGGGCAGAGAGAGAGGGAGACACAGAATCTGAAGCAGGCTCCAGGTTCTGAGCTGTCAGCCCGGAGCCCAATGCAGGGCTCCAACTCATGGACTGTGAGATCCTGACCTGAGCTGAAGTTAGATGCTTAATCAACTGAGCCACCCAGGTGCCCCTAGTCTTTATTTTTTAAAAGCAGTTTTAGGTCTTCTGACATCAGTCCTAAGCAAGATTTGATCATCTAGCTGCTCCCTTCCTCCATGTGAGTTGGCACAAAGGAGACCAGTACCAGCAGTTGCAAACTGCTTAGATTTACATCCTAGGGAGGTGACACAATTGCAACAAAGTAAAAGTTTTGTCTATCTTTTGATGAGTGAGTTCTAGTAACTATAAAGTTGAAGATAATTACACATTTCTTTATATTTTCTTGAGGATAAGACAGCTGTAACAAGAACACAAAGGACACAAAAATATCAATGAATGTTTTCATCTTTTTCTCTTAGTTCATCTAGTATTCAATGATGAAATATTGATAAGGAACATTACAATATTTTATAATTACCTTATTTGGGTACATTTCCAGAAATTGATGTTTTGAAAATCAAAAGCACTTAACAAGATCCAGCAATATTAATATTAAGGTATTGTATTAGCTCAAGCTTCCATAAGCTTGATAATACGCATAATATAATAATATGGATAATTCCATAAGCTTGCGTGACTTAAACAATAGAAATTTATTTTCCCACAGTTCTGGAGACTGGGAAGTCCAAGGTCAAGGTGCAGATAGATTCAGTTCCTGGTAAGGACTCTCTTCCTGAATTGTAGATGCCTATCTTGCTGCGTTCTCATTTGGTTGAGAGAGACAAGGTATCTCTACCTCTCTTCCTTTTTTCCTGGGGCTACCAATCCGATCAGATTTGGGCCCAACCCTTATAACCTCATTTAAACTTAGTTACCTCCCAAAAGCCCTGTATCGAAATACAGTCATACTGAAGGTTAGAATTCAATATATGAATTTTGGAGGGACACAATTCAGTCTACATCAGGTATGTTTTTAATATAAAAATAAATAAAATAGGAAGGGAGTCAAACAAAGACAGGGAAGGGAGAATTTTCTAGGGTATAAAGAAGTAAAATAATGGTGTTTCAGTTTTTTAGTTATTGAAGAATGGGCTGCCCTTAAGTTAATGGACTCAAGTTTTACTGGTACAAACAACCATTAACTAAGAAGCATTTTCTGGCAGACTGTCCCACAAAAAGGTGTGAACTAGCATCCTTCTCACAAGTTTCCACAGAATTTTCAGCTAACTGGCATTGTTATAGCAACTGGAGTGCCAGAGGAAGCAGTCATGGTCTTTATCATCGTCATGTGTCACTATGGCAACAGGCGCCTCTGGAAAGTAAAAGAAAAAATCTTAAACTGTCAACTAGAATCAAAGAGGTTTGTGAAGGGAAAAAAGGTGGAGGCTGAAATGAACATGAGGCTGGAGCAAAGGCCAGAGCAAAGAGAAATGATTGTACAGAGCTGAACAAACAAGAGAGAAAGGAAACAATAAGCAAAACAGAGGGCAGAGACGTGGCTTGCATAGGAAAGAGGAAGGCAGGAAGAAACATGTAAACATAAAATAGTGAAAAAATGTTTCCAGTGAGAAGGATTTGTAATATTTACTGATTTGAATAGCTCTGAGATCCAGAGATAAATGAGCATAGGATGTTAAGGTCTATGCTGTTGGAACAATCCAGCATGCTATTATTAATATTAAAGAAATATTGAGAATGAGGCAACAGGATAGTAAAAAGGAGTAAACCAATCTGTGGAGTGCTTTTGGCATAGCATCCTGCTGACTAGGAATTCTTGTAATATTTGGTGTTCAGAGGCACCACATTTAAATATGGATCTTCCTTTATTGGGCAGTATGATTGCTTTAGACAAAGGCATGTTGCCATTTGGTCCATTATAAATATATATTTCCTTCATTAAAGGATCTTAATGGATTTTTCTTTCCAAGAGAGAATTAAGATGATTATTCTAATACTATTAAAAAGTAGGTGGCAATGTCATTTGGAATAAAACACTTTCACTTAATATTTTCTGTTTTATTAGTGGTCAGATAGATCAAAAGTTTTTATGGCCCAATATTAATTTTTGTGAAGAGAAATGTGTACTTTATTAAAAGGTGTTACTAAAATGTTGATACTTTTTTTAAGAAATTATTTTCAGAAATGAGAGATTGCAGGGGCACCTAGGTGGCTCAGTCAGTTAAGCATCCGACTGAAGCTCAGGTCGTGATCTCGCAGTTCATGAGTTCTAACCCCGCATTGGGCTCTGTGCTGACAACTCTGGAGCCTGCTTTGGATTCTGTGTCTCCCTCTCTCTCTGCCCCTCCCCTGTTCACACTCTGTCTCTCTGTCTCTCTCTCTAAAATATAAATAAATGTTAAAATTTTTTTTAAAAAAAGAAATGAGAGATTGCAGAGGGAATTGAAAGAGAGGCAAAGAAAGAAGTGATAGTTGTAGTCTTAACTAAAGCAAAATAAAAAGAATGAAGCTTGAGATTAAACCACAAAAATAAAGCCAACAGTCTGGGTGGTTTGCAGAAATTTGGTCCCAAGGATTTTAACAGGATTTAATTTCTTTCCCTAGTTTAAAATTTTTTAATGGCAAGCATTTCTCTCAAGCACTGTATTTTAGGTGTCATTTACTAACTTGGAAAGGGGTGGTTTGTGGCCATTTCTGTTCTGTTCAGGATAAGTCAACTGGTTGACAGTAAGGATGAACAAACCTCTTTAAGAAGGCCCAAATTTTCAGTGGCCAGAGGCCCTTTGCTGACCTGCTCCCACCAGAAGTAAAAGCTCCAGAGATATCACAGCACAAATATCCATCTTCTCTTTGGATCCATCCCCAAGACTTGGATACCAATAATGATACCTCCTTCCGAAAGTTCATGGTTTGAAAACCATGCAAAGCTTTGTAGTGTATAATCCTCACAAACAAGTTTCATTTTTCTTTTGAATATTGCAGTTATGTTTTAATTTTTTCTGCCAACACACACAAAAATGTCATTATTTATAAAATATGTATAAAACTGAATGCAATATGTAAATAAAATTGTCAATTCCTGGTGTTCTAGTTACTTGAAACATGAAACAAAGAAGTGAGGAAACATGCAAACAGACGTCAAATTGAGGATTATACCTTCAAAAAAGTAAACTTGTTTTGAAGTATAATATATAAACAAAAAAGTGACTAAAGATTATAAATGTGTTGCTTGACGCATTATGTTGTAGTGAACACACTAGTTTAATCATCACCCAAACCATGATATGAAACATTATATTATAGCTTTCCCATGGTTTTCTAATAGTGTAAGAAAAGAGCCTGACATATTTTGCAGCCACATCCATTTACATTGTAAGATGGATAAGCAAAACAAAAATGTTCCATTGCAACTTCTAAGAATTTTTTGTACCATGTGCAAAGAGAGACCCCTGCTGGAACATTTTTTTTTTAAGAGAACCTCTAAACCAACCCACAGAAACTACAGAGAAAAAGAAATAGCTATGACTCTTACTGGCTTTAAGATGAAATTTCTGAATGCATTTTATTCCAAGAAATAGAAAATATTTAACCTCTACTAAGGTAAAGGAGGCTTTGGGGTTTTCCTTGATATATACTTATCTGATTTTCTTTAGATTTCCAAGATTGGGTAAAAATAGGGTCTAACTTTTTCTGCATGTCTCGAGATCCCTATTTCTTTGCTCTCTGCTGGGCTGATCCCCCCATACAACCAGGGTTCTCCTGGAGACCTGCACGCAGTGGGGTGCATGGCCACTCCTGATGCTCTCTTTGGCATTATCACCTACTATTTAAGATGTGCTGTCTGTGGAGGTAGCAATTGATTCTAGAGCATAAACCGTAGTTTCATAGTCAGATGGATGCATATCACAACTTACTAACTAATTTAATTTATTCCAAGTTAGGTACTGTGTACTTGCTCTTTATTGGGTGTCTGCTGGTGGTATATCTGGAGTCTTTGATTGCACATCATGAGACAGAATGTCCAGTGAGTGCCCTGATGAGGAGTACCAGCTGAGATGGGAAGCCAAGAGAATCCAGACTTGACGTGATAAATGCATTAGCATGTTGCTCATCCTGAAGTAGGAAAGTGAAGGCTGGAGCAATTCCCTGCTCCAACTGCCTGCACTTGGGAAGATTTGATCGAGTTCCTTAGGCAGAGAATGGGGCATATCCAGAAGGATTCAGGTGCACAAAATATGGGCATGATGATAATTTTAGAACCTGCACTGCTTTAATTTTATTTAAATTTCCCTTCCCCCTGAAGTCCACACTTACCTCCTTCTTTGTTTTCTGCCTCAGCAAAATACTATAAAACACCTTCTTCCTCACCCCAAAATGCAGTATGCCAACAGACTCATCTCTTTCTCACCTTTACCTGGACAACTCTTAAAAAATTACAAAGTTCAACTGAATTCCAATTCATGACACATTCCATATCCATTCATTTCAGCTGCTGGAATGCTCTGGGGTTGCCAGGTGATGGTCATCATGATCTTTCACCTGGACCACCATGACACTAACAATTGGTGTCTTCGACTAATCAATTCCCCAAATGGCTGCACTAAAATCATAGCTCTCTAATCATTAAAACATTTATAATGTATACAAATATTGAATCACAATGATGTACACCTGAAACTAATAGGATATTACATGTAAATTATACCTCATTTAAAAAAGAGAAAAAAATAGAAAACCTATTCTACCTCAGTCTTAGGTGTTTTTGAGGTCAAAATTTCCTAGTATGGCATAAAGGGCCCTCCATCATCTACATGCTTTTTGGATTTTTAGTTCTGTCTCTTGGTAGGGATTTCCTCATATCCCTACACTCTGACATTCTTACTTGCTTCAGGTTTTCTAAAAACATCTTTGCACATGCTACCCTAATAGGAACGTCTTTTTCATCTTTTATTTACCATGCCCACGGTTTGTGACTATCTCCTTTTTGAAACTTTTGTAATCCTTCCCCTCCCACTTCAGTTGAAAAGAGCCATTTCCTCTTTAATGCTACTGTTTGAACCTGAACATTTTTTTATGGTCACTCCTTTGCCAATTTCTTGAACCTATTTATTTACCTGCCAATTTCTCCAAGCTGGAATATAACCACACCTGATTGATATTCTTACTGCTTAGTCCAGGGTCTGGCTTCTAAAAAAGAGCTCCTTAAATATTTCATTGTGTAGTAAGATGCTTCAGTGCTGAACCCTAATGATTCTGAAGGAGTGATTGCAGGAAATGTAGGTAATTTGTTATTTTAGCTAAGGGGCATATGGAATTTATTTTAAGAAAATCTATTAATGGGTAGGGGCCCCTGGGTGGCTCAGTCGGTTAAGCGTCCAACTTCAGCTCAGGTCACTATCTGAGTGGTATGAGCCCTGCGTCGGGCTCTGTGCTGACTGCTTGGAGCCTGGATCCTGCTTCAGAGTCTCTGTCTCCCCCTCTCTCTGCCCCTCTCCTGCTCACACTCTCTCTCTCTCTCTCAAAATTAACATTCAAAAATTTAAAAAAAAATAGATTTTCTTTCTTTTTTTAATTTTTATTTTATTTTTGAAAGAGAGAGAGAGCCAGCGAACGAGCAGGGCAGGGGCAGAGAGAGAGGGAGACACAGAATCTGAAGCAGGCTCCAGGGTCCTAACTGTTAGAACGGAACCCAACACAGGGCTCAAACCATGAACCGTGAGATCATGACCCAAGCAGAAGTTGGACACTGAATCGACTGAGCCATCCAGCTATCCCAAGAAAGAAAATCTATTAATGGGCCTTTTGTTATGCAAAGGTAAAGAAAAATTCAGTTCCAGAATGTCCCAGGCAGGACATAGAGAAAGTAAAATGAGCTGTATTAGCACACACAGTAGATTGTCTTCACTTTGGTCAGAGTGGGGTTTTTTTTGTTTGGTGGGTTGGTTGGTTGGTTTTTGGTTTTTAATTTTTTTTACTATTTATTTTTGAGAGAGAGAGAGAGAGAGAGAGAGAGAGAGAGAATGAGTGGGGGAGGGGCAGAGAGTTTGAGAGAGAGACACAGAATCAAAAGCAGGCTCCAGGCTCTGAGCTGTCAGCCCAGAGCCCGACACGGTGCTCAAACTCACGAACCGCAAGATCATGACCTGACCTAAGTCAGATGCTTAACTGACTGAACCACCCAGGCGCCCCCGTGTTGTTGTTGTTTTTTATGGAGATTATCATAACATTGAATGGACGTCAGGCTGAAGATAGGTTGGTGGAAAGAAATAATATTTCTCAACCCTTGTGACATTGTCAAAGGCACTTCTATGTCTGGGTAGTAGGCTGGCTATAAAACATGGGATCTATCAGGGGGCTAAAGAGACAGGTAGCAGATAAGCCCAAGGTAAGGTAAAAACATTGACAGAGCTTTACTTTCCCTTGTTTCTATTTTAATTTCCTCTGTAAACTCCTAGCCTCCAATTACATTAAACACTCTAGCCTAGATTCAGTTGAACTTTGGCTATTGAATGGTAGTGAATGGTGGTATCCACTCAGGACAAAGCAACTTAGTTAGGAGCAGTAGGGGCACCTTCCAATGTGCCCAGAGAAGTTCTGAGTTCAGAGGAAACTGGCTGGACAGAGCTGCTGCTAATTCTTCTGGCACCCTTGTAAAAATTAAAAAGTACCCATTCTTTGGTACCCCTTACTTATTTCTGCCAGGAAATTGGTCTAATATACTTAAGTTACGATTTTGTTAAATTAACATTTGTTAGGTCGAGCACAAGGTGCCAGATGGTGATCTGCAGTTCAACAACAGACCACAAGAGAAAATGAAATAGAGACATTTATTATTCACAACCCTGGAGGAAGTATCTGGTATTTGCAACACTGTCATTACAACAACTGTCTCCATGCTAGTGAAAAATGGAAACAGGCAATCATTTTTGAGCTTTCTATGGATTCTGTAAGCTACTGAATTTCTTTCCAATAAATCAGCTTTCAGCAAAAATAGAGTGGAATTTTCTTGCTTGTATCTGAAACCCCTGATCTTCATTATAGTCAATTATCCTTTGGTTTACAAAATGCAGTACTCTTTACATGCTCTGGATGAAGGGTATGTGTGAGCACATACGTACATGTGGGACTTGGGATAGGCAAATATAATCTTTATGGCTTTAGAACAAATTACCAATGAAATATTTTGAATTTTTTTTTCAAATTTTAAGACACTATACTACAAGGTATGAAGAAAAGAACTAGCATTTTCTGGGGGTCACTGAATAAACCATGTGCTTTATGTATGTTATTTTGTTTAAGCTCTAGAATAACTTTTGTCATAGGCATCAAATAGAGACACTACAGAAAGTTTCAACATAGTCAGAACTGTTTAGATATCCTTTAATTACCATTTCTTAGAAACTCAAACCTCTGCTTTATGTAACACTCTCTCCCTTCAATATCTTTATGCCTGTTTTTGTTATCTTTGAATTTTTCACTGTGTTTAATACTTGTCACATAGTAGACCCTCAAAAATGTTTAGCAAATGGCATTAGAGTCATATACCATATGCTACCCCAAACTGCTTTTTACAGGGTAAATAAAAAGCTACTTTGTATTCACTTTAAATATTGTAGCAATGGATTTTCATTTTCTTACAGACCATGTACAGCATAGCAAGCTTGATGTCTCATCAAGCTTGTTAAAAGAAGAATTTACCTGTCTGTATACGTCTGTGCATGCATAGGTCTTTTGTTTTGGAAAATGACAGTGACTGTGATTACTATCTGCAAATCATTTAAATGACTGCTGTATAATTAACAATCATTTCTACATCGTACACACAAAGATTCCCATTTGATTTTAACCCATTGTTGCTATTTGTGTGCTGTTAACTTTTCTCATTGTAGATTGCAACACGCCACTTAGATTTACGTTCAGGCAGATTATTTTATGAGACAACTGGGAATCCCTTACTTCCTAATGTATCCCAATGCTTTCTAATGTTGCTGCACTCCTTCATTTAATAACTATTTATAAAGCACCTGCTGTGTGCCAGGTGCTGTGGGAGCTTTGGTGCTATTTGGACTTCAGTGAATTGTAAGCATTGCCTTGATCTTTCAGATGGTCCCTTTGTTTTTAGATTAGTAACATGAAAATCTAAGTTGTATAACAAAGAACCCAACAAACCAGTGGATTAAGAAATGTAATTCCTCTCATGTAGTGGTCCAGGATGTGTAGCTTCTCTCTTGCTTCTGCTGTAGGTTGGTACCCTTATGTCAAGGGTAAAAGGTGGGTCACAAGCACTTCTCTGTTTCAGTTCACAGAAAGGAAAAGTAGGATGGAATCTGCATGTACATTTTTTTAAAGCCCAAGCCTAGAGTGACACACAATACTTCTGTTCACACTCCATTGCCCCACCTAGAAGTAAAGGGGCCTGGGGCCTCGCAGTCCCTAGCTAAGTGCCTACGTGTGCAGGTCCTTCTACATTTGCACATAAGAAGGGAAGATGGAAATTGTCTTTCACAGCCTCAGGACACTCAGGACTCCTTAGCACTTTGTCTTTTGAGCAGTTTAAGTCATTGCCTTTTTTTCTTTTTTTTTTTTTTTTTTCGTTTTTCAACGTTTTTTATTTATTTTTGGGACAGAGAGAGACAGAGCATGAACGGGGGAGGGGCAGAGAGAGAGGGAGACACAGAATCGGAAACAGGCTCCAGGCTCCGAGCCATCAGCCCAGAGCCTGACGCGGGGCTCGAACTCACGGACCGTGAGATCGTGACCTGGCTGAAGTCGGACGCTTAACCGACTGCGCCACCCAGGCGCCCCGCCTTTTTTTCAATCATCACCTTAAAGCCATTCTGAAACCTCACTTTTTTTCCCCTATTTTTTTAAATTGAAGTATAATTGACATACAATATCCTATTAGCTTCGGGTATACATTGTAGCGATTCAATATTTTTTTAAAGTTTTTTATTTGGAGAGAGAGAAAGAGTGCAAGTGGAGAAGGGGCAGAGAGAGAGAGGGCGAGCGAGAAAATCCCAACCCAGCTCTGTGCCATCAGCATAGAGCCTGATGCGGGACTCGAACTCACGAACCCCGAGATTGTGACCCGAGCTGGAATCAAGAGTTGGACACTTAACTGGCTGAACCACCCAGGGACCCAAATATTTTTATGTAATATAAAATGACCCCCACAATAAGTTTGGTTACCATCTGTCACAAAGTTACTATAGTATTATTGACTATATTCCCTATGCTGTACATTACATCTCCATGACTAATTTAGACTTGTTAATCCCCTTTACCTATTTGGCCTGTCCCCCAACTCCTCCCCACTCCTCCCCACTCATAAACACCAGTTCCCTGTAACTATGAATATGTTTCTGTTTTTTTGTTGGTTCATTTGTTTTATTTTTTAGATTTCACATATAAGTGAAATCATACAGTATTTGTCTTTTTTATGTCTGACTTATTTCACTTAGCATAATATCCTCTAGGTTCATCCATGTTGCCACAAATGGCAAGATTTCATTATTTGCTATGGCTGAGTAATATTCCATTGTGTATATATACAAAACATTTTCTTTATCCATTCATCCATTGATGGACACATAGGTTGTTTCCATATCTTGGCTACTGTAAATAATGTTGCAAATGAACATAAGGGTACATATAACTCTTTGAACTGGTGTTTTTGTTTTTGTTTTGCTTTTTGGATAAATACTCAGAAGTGGAATTTCTGATAGTTTTATTTTTAATTTTTTGAGGAACTCCATACTGTTTTTCATAGTGGGTCTTCCAATGAACATTCCCACCAACAGTGCAGAAAAGTTTCCTTTCTCTACATCCTTACAACACCTGTTATTTCTTGTCTTTTTTTTTTATTATTATTATAGCCAGTCTGAGATATGTGAAGTGCTATCTCATTGTGGTTTTGATTGGCATTTCCCTGATGATTAGTGATGTTGAGCATATTTCCATATATATGTTGGCTATCTGTGTGTCTTCTTTGGAGAAATATCTGTTCAGATCCTTTGCTGTGTGAGATGCTTATGTTTTGCATTTTGTGTTTATTTTCTGATTATGTAGCCAGGGCTCTTCCTTCCCTTGCATTGAATTAAGATAAGGGAGCTATACTGGAGCCTGGAAAACAGGAGTTGACTGATGCTCTTGCTTTCAAAAACATGAGTTAATTGAATGGAATGTATTAGGTCAGTCTTTCTCAAAATTAGCCTTGCATCAGAGTCACATGGAGGGTTTGTTAAAACAAACCCTTCTGGGTCCCTAACTCAGAGATTCAGTTCAGTAGGTAGGGCCTGATAATCTGCATTTATCAGGACTGAACTACTCGATGCTTCTCACCCTTCCAAGTGTTTTCCTCTGTGGAAGGCCCCCAGGGCCTTCCTGTAACCCTCATGAGCAAGCCTAATAATCCTGAAGTTCAATTTCCCAATAGCTCTGGACAATCAAGACATAGACTGAGATTGAATTTGATTTGAGTAAGGAAACATGACGTTCTTGCACATCTGGATCTGTAGGGTAAAATTGTTATATGCTTCACTGACTAGGTTGCTAGTCAGGAATTTGCTTAAGGCACTAACCCTTCTCTTTATACCTGTAAATCTTTCTAAGGCCACAGGGAGAGTACCTCAAAAGATTACTTACATGCCCTGTGATTTAGATCTGAAAGAGGACTGGGGCAAGAGGAATACTTCCTGAGCCTGTAACCAGGATCCTGACCCTCTGCTCATCCAGCCAGCACAGGTATTCTGAGATTATAAGGGAGGTGACCTGGTACCCTGGTTCAGCAGCCCCTCATTTGCTCTAGACCTGAGGGCTACACTCTCTGCCATACATCTATAAATACTTTTACATTTAAGCAACAGGTAGAAACCTTTTGCAAAAATTATAATCATTTCCCAATTCTCTGAAATAAAAGGCCATTTTATATATGCCAAGATATTTAAAACAGCGTTCTAAGTCAGAAATGTGTACTATCCCAATATTGTAAGCGAAGACACTTTTCCATTTGCCATGTACTTACCCAAATAAAGTGTTTTCTGGGATAAAGTTTCTTCTGGGAAACATGTATCAGGGAAATCTCCAAAATATCTGGAATGTATCATCTAATGCTTTTTTCTGTCCTTTCAAAATTACCATTCACTTTGGCTTTGGCCTATTCTTTATTGACTGAAGTTCTAAGGATAGCCAAGGATAATGTCTGTTTTCTGAATTATTTTTTGGCCATTTCACAAAAACATGGAAAGAGATGGTCACTATATTTAAAGGAGTTGACAATGGAAAGAGAGGGTGATGTAAATAAGGTTTCAATATTCATCAGGTACTGACAGTGACACATGCTACTAGAAAAAAAAGTGGAAAATGTCTCTATTATAAAAGCCTGGTGTTCATACTGCATCATTCATTAATTCATATTTGCTGTGTACAGAGCCTACAACTATTTGACATAGAACTTTCCAAGTTTAGTATGAGACTAAACTTTACATGATTTGTATAGAGGCTGCAAATCCTTACTTTCCACATGTAAATGAACTCTTTCAGGTGACATATTATATGGTTCTATTGGGTTTGGCGTAAATGGAACACAACATGCAACAACCCTTCAAAAAGGCAACACTGAATCATTATTTATCTACTCTTATAGTTTAGACCCAATACATTTTTGTAGCTATAAAAATAATCAAACGGCATACTCTGCTATGGAGACTGGTATGGGGACTGGTATTACTTCACAGTTCTAAATTCAGAATAAATTAGTAAAAATAGCAGCTTCTCCAGTAAGAGCATCATGGGATCCAAAATTTTCAGCAACAAGAAAACTGCAGTGTATAATGGGGCACTTATAAGTCAGCTGAGGGTTCTGTCTTTTTTGGTTAAAATGTAGGGAGTTCTTATATGTGTCATTTGGTTAAGATATAAGGAGTTCTTAGATATTATGCTAGGAGATGTATATATATTTCTCATTTAATCCCTCCAGTAATTCTGTGAGGCTAGTACTTGTTTTAGCTCAGGCTGCCATAAGAAAATACAATAGATTGGGTGGCTCAAATAACAAAAGTTTATTTCTCACAGTTCTGGAGCCTGTAAATCCAAGGTCAAGGTACCATAAGGGTTCGTACCTGATGAGAGCTCTCTTCTTGGGTATTAGACTACCACCTTCTCACTGTGTCCTTACATGAATTTTCGTTGGTGTTTTTGGATGGAGAGAGAGAGTGAATTCTTTTGGATGGAAATAGCAAGTTCTCTTGTGTCTCTTCTTATAAGGGCACTGATCCCAACACCCTTATGACTTCATCTAAACCTAATTATCTCCCAAAGACCTCATCTCCAAATAACATCACATTGAACATTAGGACATCAACATATGAATTTTGAAGGATGCAGTTCAATTCATAACAGTACTACTATTATATCCATTTTATAGAGAAATTGAAGCTCTGAGAAGTTAAGCTAATCAGTGGGGGAGCCAGGAATTATACCCTTTCTAATCCCTTAGAGGCCATACTACTCTTATGGAGCCATCTTTGTGATAATGTCACTGGCTGATGTCAGTATCACTTAATTCCCCAGGCCTTAGCAGCTTGTGTCTACAAATGGAGTCACAGTTCCAACTGGACATCTCTTTTCCTCATCATTTAGGGCCTCATCCCTTATAAAGTGTAGCCCTCCAGTCCTTCTGGGAGAAGGTAGGCAGATATCTCCTATGGGCAGCAATGATTCAGCTTCCATAACATATTTCTCCTCAGGCACCTGCCCTCTCCATCCCCCGTCCCAATGCCTCACCCTAGACTGAGACTCTGGAAACTTCAAGCTTTATGGCTTCCTACAGGAAATATTTATTGAATGTTTTCTGTGTTTGAGATAGACTATAAACAAGTGAAAAATAAAATATACACAGGATTCCAAATTATGCTGCATGTGTCCATGTGTGTTGCAGAGGGCAATAGACATCTTTCTTCCCTTTTATGAGTGTATTAAGAAAAAACATCCAAAACTTAGAAAAAAGTAAAGTATAACCATGTGCTCTTTTAAAATCATACTAACTAGTGGTTCTTAACCAGGGGCAATTTTGACCCCTAGTGGTTGTTTATTTAAATCTGGAAACAATTTTAATTGTTAAGATTGGGAGGTAAGGTGCTACTGGTGTTCAGTGAATAGAGGCAGAGGTGCTGCAGGACATCATACAACCCATAGGACAACCTCCAGCAATGGTGATCTAAATTATCCAGCCCAGAGTGTCAAGAGTAGTGAAGTCAAGAAACCTGTACTAGAGCATTGTCTTCCAAACCTGATTAAGAGTCAGCTGATGCTCTAGCAGACTGCAGGTTTGACTTTCTACTTACTATTGATTATTTTTCCACGATGTAAAGTTGTATGTCAACTTCTAGAAGATTGATAAGCTGCCAATGATTTCTATCTAGTAAAAAAGTTTTATCGTACTACTAATGGTAGTCATTGACCAGTTTTTTTTAAATCTAACTTTGCAATTCTATTCCAAAATTCTTTTCTTCTCTGAATTTATATATAGTTGATGCTCAGTGTTTGTGGCAGTTACATTCTATAAAGTCACTGTGAACACTGAATTAGTGAATAATGAACCATTAGGTTTCTGCTTGGTAAAGTTGGATGTTACCTTCTAGAAAATTGATAAGCTACACAAGATTTCTGTCTAGTACAAAACTTTTACTGAGGAAAGATATGGTTAGATTCCTTCAAGCTTCTCATCACATTTTCATCAATTAATCAACACATAACCTTGATTTTTATGTGTTTCTTTTAAAGACACCTTATTTACTATATATTGTTGATTCATTTATGTTGAACTCCCAGCCAACTGCACATAACTCATGTCTGAAGGAAGCTTATCTAATACACATATTTTCTCTGTAAGGCATATCACAACTTTCTTGAGCTTAAAAATAATAGATGGCATCCCAACACTTTGTGTGGGAGTCATTTTGAACAGTAGATTCACCAAGAAAAAGACAAAAATTTTGTAAAATGTGGCAATAAATAGACGTCAAAAAGGATACTCATTTACAGCATGAGAGCTGAAGTAAGAAGGCAGAGCTCCTTCCTCTTTGCTGGCAGCTGGCAACTTAGATGTTGGGAAATTCAATTTTTTTACTTTTCTGCACCACACCTCTGCACAAAGCCTTCGGGAATGCAAAAGTGCAAAAGTGCCACGAGTATTGATTTGGGGTTACAATTAAATTTTAGTGAGTAGATAAGTTTACAAATACAAATCTGTGAATAATTGTTTCTTACATTCTTTTTTAAACCAGACTCTGTTAGTTCCTTCATTACTGAATTAAATAAATATTTGATACGTGCTCACTATATTTGTGTGAAAGTTATGTTTTTAACTTTTTGAAAATTAAAATAGTTCAATACTTTTTGAATGTCAAAATTTGTTATGTAGGTAGACAAATGCTTGATGTCTTAAAGGTGTTTTTAGGGCAGTAGTTCTCCCAGGTTTATTTTAGGGTCGTGAGTCCCAGCACAGTAGGGACTAGACCCAGAGACGAATGTACATATCAGACAATTTACTATGTTCACAGTCTTCTCTCCCTTCAGATGTTTCTGGGCTAAGCCCCCTGTGCTTGGCACCTATTTCCCTCAGGATGAATTTTCCCTTAGGAGGTTCTTGGGAAAACAAGCTGCTACTGAGCTCACTGCACAATTCCTAGAAATGTCAGACATGTCTGAATCCCAGGCTAAACTCAAACTGGGACTTCTAGAGACTGGTGAGAAGCCGGTCTTCAGAGTCATGGCAAGAGTAAAGTCAAGGGGACTGAGGTCAGAAAAGGTTCAACAAGATCCAACAAACAAAAAAATTGTGAGGGGAAAACTTCCCTCCCCAGAGTGAATCTTCTGGGAACTAAGGAAATTCTCTTTTATCAGAGAACTTTCTGGAACCTAAAGAAATAAGTCCCACAGCCTGTAGCAAACTAAATGTATAGATAGCATCTTTAGCATACAATTAAGAGTTTATCAGAAAATTAACATGTAAGGAATCCTTGCAAGTAGGAGGTGCTACATTACATTATACTGCTAAGAGGAAGACTGATGTCTTAAGAACCAAAAGTAACTTCATGTTCCCTACATACCTAGGATCCATGTGAATTGCAGTTTTTGTTGCCATCATATACTTTATGCTTGGGAGTTTTTTGGGTTTTTTTTTTTAAGTTTATTTATTTATTTTGAGGCAGGGGGAGAGAGAGAGAATCCCAGGCAGGCTCTCCACTGGCAGCACAGAGCCAGACACGGGGCTCACACTCATGAACCATGAGATCATGACCTGAGCTGAAAGCAAGAGTGGGACACTCAACTGACTAAGTCACCCAGGTGCCCCGTGGGGAGTTTTAAAATTAACTACAAATAGTATTTGTAGTATTTTCTTTTCCTTTCCTTTCCTCTTTCTTACCTTTCAGCAACCTGGATTGTCCTTAGGTCCTTGTGAAGATTGCAGGGGTGCTATTCTCATCATCTGGAACTGTGGTTCTCAATCTGGAGACATTTTTGTTAAGGGTGGATGGGAAGTGGTCCAAAATATCAATAATGCCAAGGTTTTCAAACTGGTCTACCTAGGGGTGAGCAAACTGTTTCTGCAAAGGAATGGATAGTAAGCATTTAGGTCATACTGCTTTGCAACAACTCTACTCAGGTTGTAATGTGAAACTAGCTGTGGACAATGTGTCAACAAATGAGCATGTATGTGTTTCAATAAAATTTTCTTGATGGACCCTGTTTAATTAATTAAACCAGGAGGCCATTAGGTTGAGGTAGGTCTGTTGCAATGGTGGACTACATTAGCAAACTAAAATCCTAGCCTATAAATGACTCAGATTTATGAAAATGAAACCTAAGGACAACCAATCACAAATAGACAACTCGGCTTTAAGTTATAGCCAATTAATAATTTCCTTACTTTGCTTCCCCCTTTTCTGTTGAAAGTCTCTCCCTGAGCTCCTTGTCAGTGGAGCTCTGCCATCACTTCGAATTTGGTGATGCTCCATTGCAGTAGATTTATGCTCAAATAAATTAAAAAACATTTTTAATATACCTCAGTTTACCTTTTAGCAGCATTGAAATTTAACCTTCATGTAATTTCAGTATATTACAAAATATATTCATTTGATGTTTTTCAAAAATTAAAAATATAAAAGAAAAGTCATTACTTAGCCTGCAGCTCATATAATAGAGGTTGTGGGCATGATTTGGTGCATGCTCGCAGTGAACAGAAAGCTTTTTGCTTCCATCTGTTTCAGAAGAAGCACGGTATTTTCATTTAGTGAAAGCATTTATTCTTTTTTTTTAAACTTACAACATTTTAAAGTATGATTTGTGTTGGATAATACCAGTGATTCAGCTAAGAAGAGCTGTGGATGAAGAATAGTCCTTTTTATGTAAGCAATCATGTTATGTTCTGGTCATTAAGAACTGAATATTTAATAGGCTCATGGACTGAGGAAAATTATTCTTTTTCTAAAGTGTTTATGATTTGCTTATTTAATCTTTGTCCCTCTTTTCAGGCTTCTTGGCTTTTTTTGGCTTAGTACTAGATTTTCAGAGTAAAGCAGACCCAATTTTCTGTGGGGCTGATATTTCACCAGTGGTGAGTTGTTTCAGATTCTGGGTCATTTACATTTCAAGCCTGCAATTTGATCTGATTATCACTGGCTGAAAAGAAACACTAAGAGCTTTATTATGTGGATTGAACTGGATAACCCATCCTAAGGGCTGCAGTAAAATTGGAAGAAATTGGGAGTCTGGAGGATAGTTGCTTTCCATTTATTTCTTAGCAGTGGAATATCATGGAAGAGTTTCACAAACACTATTTTCCAAAGAACAACTGAAAGAAGCTTGAAATTTCTGCTCAAGAACTAAGGAAGACTACCCTTTACCAGGGTGAAAGGAAGGAAGAATGGAGGAGAACAAAAACGGTTATTATTCGAAAGGCTGAGACATGCCTAAAAAGAAGGAAAGTAACAGTATTGTGCTCCCAATACTTTCTCCTTTCCTAAGTGATATAAAGGGTACCTGTAAAAACTTCTAGAACTGATAAGGGAGTTTGCTATAGTGCCCAGAATACAGTATAAAATATACAAAAATCAGTAGTTTCTCTAAATTTACCTATTAGAAGACATGGTAAGGGAAACACAGTATCCCATTCTCAATGTCAGCCAAAGACATAAAATAGAATAAGAATTGAGCCTATTAAGAAATGTACAAAACATACATGGTGAAAATTACATTTACTGACAAGTACAAATAAAATAAATGAATAAATGGAGAGAAATTGTATTAGGGTTCTATCAGTGAAGCAAAACCATTATGAGTGATGGAGAGTAAGGGATTTATTAAAGAATTAGACCTTACAACTGTGGGAACAAGTTGAGAAATCAATGTAAGGCAGTTGTTTGTGGGGTTTTTTTATGTCTTTCTTTCTTTCTTTCTTTCTTTCTTTCTTTCTCTCTCTCTCTCTCTCTCTCTCTCTCTCTCTCTCTCTTTCCTTCCTTCCTTCCTTCCTTCCTTCCTTCCTTCCTTCCTTCCTTCCTTCCTTCCTTTTTTTATTTTTGAGATGGGGAGAGAGACAGAGACAGAGTGTGAGGGAGGGAGGGTCAGAGAGAGAGGGAGACAGAATGTGAAGCAGGCTTCAGGCTCTGAGCTGTCAGCAAAGAGCCCGACATGGGGCTTGAACCCACAAACCATGAGATCATGACCTGAGCTGAAGCCAGACGTTTAACTGACTGAGCCACCCAGGTGCCCCTATTTTTTTTTATTGTTATTTTTAAGGCAGTTGTTTTTGCATCTAGTGTGCTGGCCTTGTGTCAACAGAGTTGGCAAATGGGAAAAAAAAGGTGGTCTTAAGTGGGGGAGAGCAGGGAAAGACTGGAAATTGTGTTTTTCTTTCATCGCCTCCAACTCCAATGATGCAGGTCTCTTGCAGAACAAGCTGACACCCTTACCCAGTGTGAGCCTGCAGCATAAACTTGACTCAGATTCAGAGAGCTGAAGAAGGAAGTCTGACATTAACTGGAGGAGCTGTAGGCCCAATTAGTCCTTCATTTCCTCCCTTAACTCTTGTCTACGTTTCTTCTGTGGCCAACCCTAACCGGAACCACATAGGAGAGGAAAGTGTAAAGAGCATAGTTCCGGATTTGCTATGTTCACCCTGTATAAAGCAACCATACATACCATGTCTCTCGATAATAATAATAGTATAATAGCAAACACATAGCATGTGCTACATGGTAGACACCTTTCTAAGTATTTTTCGTTTGTTAACTCATTCTACACCTCACTACAACTATCTGAAGTAAATATGATTATTAGCCTCATTTTATAAATGAGGAAACTTGCCCATGACCACAGAGCTCACAAGTGGCAAAGTCATCATTCAAACACAGACGGTCTAGAAAGACTATACTTTTTAAAATGTTAAGGCTTGCCAGATTAATATATTTTATTATAATCTAAATTAAAATCCTGATGTGCTGAGTATTGAGAATTTGTGAGATTTTTCTCAAAGTGTATCTTGAAAAGTGAATACATACTGTAAAACTCTAATAACTGAAATATAGAAATTGTATTTTATAATATGTAAATATGGAAATACCATATTTTTGTAAGAACCAACAAAGAATCAAGGATAGCCTTAAACAGAGTTTAACATATAAACCTAGTGAAAAAGAGATAGAACTAGACAAATGTACCCTTGGAAAACTGGCTTCTGGGTAAGAATCCAGTGATACCCTCATCTCCCTTCAAGACACTGTGACTGACATTGAAAGAGGGGAGGCAACATCAGGTAGTTTCATACTTTCTCGCTGCCATCCTTGTGAATCTGCCACATCAGCATCTTTCTTCCCTTGTACCTGGGTACTGCCCTGCGCACATAGGTCCCATCATTTATCCAACCCTTTTAGGTATTAAGTCTCTCAAGTTACATTCAGTCATAAAAGTAGGAGTGGTGAGGAGCAGAAAGTTCTGACAGCTAGTAAGGTACTCTGAGCCTGCTCTCCCTGACTCTCACAGATGTTTAAAACTGACTCTTTATCACGCAGGGGTTTTCTGGGGGGACTACTGGAAGGGTCCCCTGGTAGCCCCTTCTACCGCAGAGCTTTTCATGGGCTAATTCTTGCCTCTGTGCCCACTGAGCCTCTATCTCCCTTTTTTCATGACTTTTTGGTTAAGGTGTAGGATGACCAACTACCCTGATTTACCTGAGATGGAAGAGTTTCCCAGGATGTGAGACTTTTAGTACTAACACTGGGACGGTCCTAGACAAATCAGAGGGTTAGTCACTGTAGAAGTTTCCTATTAAATAATACCTCTGCACCACCATGCTTGTTCACATCTGCCTCCAGAGAAATAAGCACTTTGACCCACTATCACTACCTAAATGCAGCCTTCTGCTGCCATGGGTCACTTTGGCTAATATGTCCCTGGAGACTGGCAAGTGGCTTGAGTCACTCTAGTCCCATGAGTCCCCAAATGCCAGGGAACCACATACCATGCTCCAAGGATGGCCTCCTAGAAGCCCCCAACTGGGCTTGAGATGAAGAGGAAAAGTTTCTAATTGTCCTCTCAGGGTAGGTATGAAACCTACACCAAGTATTCTCTCTAAAAAGCCATCCTCGGGGCGCCTGGGTGGCTCAGTCGGTTGAGCGACCGACTTTGGCTCAGGTCATGATCTCACGGTTTGTGAGTTTGAGCCCCGTGTCGGGCTCTGTGCTGATAGCTCAGAGTCTGGACCCTGCTTCTGATTCTGTGTCTCTCTCTCTCTGCCCGTCTGCCACTCATGCTCTGTCTCTCTCTGTCTCAAAAATAAATAAACATAAAAAAAATTAAGAAAATAAAATTAAAAATAAAATAAAATAAAATAAAAAGCCACCCTCCTTTGGCTTTTTCATTGTCAGTCCTTTTAGGCCGTTTTCTATGGTTTGGCTGAGGGTCACACTCTGATGTTTGTTACTCATTTGCTAGTGATGTTGAGACATTTGGGAATGTGGGAGCACCTGCCACCCATTTGTTTTTGTCACAACCTTTTTAGGCCTCCGACAAAAATGTGACAGAAAGAATTAGAGTTTAAAATCATGTTTCATAAACCCATTAACCACAAAAAATAAATTTCAGGGCAAGAGAGGATGAGAAGAACTGATTTGATACATAGAAATGTTAAATCAAAAATCATATGTCAAAAAGCATATACAAATTTAAAAGTTAAATGATAACCAGCAATATATTTTCAACAAAATAACAAATAAAAGGCAGATTACCATAATTATGTAAAAAAATCTTTTATAAATAATCATCTAGATTCCATATTTCACCACCTGCACCCTACCTCTCTATCCTAGCCCTCTTACCAATTTCCTGGCCTGGAAGAATAGGAATTTAGGGTAATGGATGCCTCTCATACCTCCTTATGTTCTTTTCACCACCAACAGTCAGAATGATCCTTTAAACATGTAAACAAGATCATGTCATTGCTCTATCTGAACTTTCTTTATGGCTTTCCGTTACATATAAAATTTAACTCAAAGTCCTTACATACTGTGGCACCGAAGGCACTAGGCCATCGGGTGCTGGCTGCATTTCTGACCTTATTTACAACCTACCCCTTTGTGAGAGCAGGGATTTTGTTTATGGCTATCACTCAGCACTTAGAACTATATTTAGCACAGGGCAGGCATTCACTAAATTTTTGTTGAATAAATGAGTTAATGGATGGATGACTAGAAGAAAAACACTAGTGAAATATAGAGTTTATTTAAACAAAGGATTCATCACCGACTAGTTGATAAGGGCACTCTCATATACTGCTTAAAGAAATATAAATTTAGACATTTTTGGGAAAAAATTTGGAAATAAGAATGTAAAGTATATGAAGTTGATATCATTTTACGGATTTAGTGGTTTCTCTTCTAGAAATCCAGAATATGACCTACCAATTAATTTAGGTAAAAGGATTTCAATATAGCATTATTAATCATAATGAAAAATTGGAAACAATTTAAATGTCAAACAATAAAGGAAAAATTTAACACATTTTTATTTACTCACATGATGGAATATTATATAGATATTAAAATGATTTCCAAACAAATTTTACTTCTGGGTAATTCCAGGAAAATGTACACGATATAATGCTCAGTAAAAAAAAACAAATACAAAATTTTAGATATCATATAACTGTAATTTTAAAAATTTATGCATAAATGAAAAATTGGAGAAAATTCTTACAGTGTTCACTATAGTTCTTTCTGGTTTGTGTAATAACTAGTGATTGAAATTTTCTTCTTTATACTTTGTTTAAATTTCAAATTTTATTATGTTTAGAATCAAGTATATAAAATTTATGTTAAAAATTATTCAATTGCCAGAGAAACTACTGATCAATGAATGCTGGCAGTCCTTAGCACTTCCATAGACAAGGGTAGGCCAGTATGAACATGAATCAAATGAGCATGAATCAAATGTGCATGAAATTAAATTAACTTCCTTAAAAACAAGGCCAGAGAACCATATGACAGAATTTAATGTACTCTTATAAAATGTGCATGAAAAGGAACTGCCTTTATTTTTTTTATATCTGTTCCCGTATTCCTCTACCTTCTTACAAGCCTCTTGACCACAGAAAATATTTGAGGGCACCTGGGTAGTTCAGTAAGTTGAACATCTGACTTTGGCTAGGGTCATGATCTTGTAGTTTGTGAGTTCAGGCCCCACATCGGATTGGTTGCTGTCAGTGCAGAGCCTGCTTCAGATCCTCTGTCCCCTCTCTCTGCCCCTCCCCTGCTTGCACTCTCTTAAAAATAAATAAATGTTTAAAAAAAAAATACTTGATTTGTCGAGTGAATTGTTTCCATCTCATCCAGTTTAAAATAGTGTATTGTGAGTAATTAGTCTGTGTTATTCCATCTTTTCCTTATCTGATTGATGTAAATCTGGGGGCACGGTTCATGAGTTGTTGACCCTGGTTACAGTATCTCACTTTATTTTGCCACTTGCCACATCTGCCACAATGTCTTTTGCCTCTTAATGACTAGGGTCTTGGTCTGTCAACCACAGGAGCGAAGCTGGTCTCACTTGGTGTTAGGAGCAGTGTTTGCAACTGATGTTGATGACAACAAGCCTTTATTGAGCACATACCATGTGAAAGGGCATTGTTCCATGAACTTGAAGTGCATTAGCATGTGTAATTCCCATCTCAGCTCTGTGTGATGTATACAGATAAGGAAACTGAGGCTCAGAGAGACTGAATGCCTTGCCCAGAGCCCGTAAGGTCAAATTTAGCATGTTCATGAACCTTGCTACTGCCCTCAATTGTCAGCTCTTCTCACAATGTAGCCTTCTCAATTGACTGCAGGTCTTCTTGGGACCCCTTCCTCAAGGTTTCAAGAACACCTGACTGCTTTTCCAAAGGCTAGTGGAATGGTTGGGATCTATGAAGCTGTTCTGAGATGACTGTATCTTAATTCCCCAACTACTGCTCCCTTACCTTGCCCAGGCTGGACTGGAGGCAGGATTGGCAGGCTGGAAGTTTCTCACAGGGAAAGAAGATAATTTGTCCCACTGACTTCAATTTTCCAGAGCCTGCTCTTCTGCAGACTTCCAGGAGACTTGCTTTATTACTAGTTCTCTTCCTCTAGACTCTGGATGAGATTTTTCCTTCTGAACTTTGTCCTTTCCCCTCCTTATCTGATCTTCAAGCTTTAGATCTTGATGTGTGAAAACTCAGTTATGGGATATTTAAGAAAACCATTGAAAAGTTAGGTTATCAGGAGAAAAAAAGAGTCTCACTAGAAAAAAAGTTCAAACAAGTTTTCTTTAGATATTACTTCAGTTTGTTGCTTTCATCAATTGGTCTTTATAGTGAAAAACTAAAAAGGGGCGGGGGAGGAACCCACCTGCATTGCACAGAAAAGATATTGGGTGGTATTTGAAAACATTACTCTGCTCCTTATACTCATTAACCCTGACAGATCCATGCTAGCCTGGCCATCCCCACCTTCCTGTCTTAGTGGTCCTGCCTCCATCCTTCTGCCAACCCACATGCAAGAGCTATTAGTATCTAAGTTCAGCTGTTCACATCCACATTTGGAAAACTCTTGGGTTTCAAAGAACCCTTACTTAAATGTCACGGTTGTGAAAGTCAAACCTTAAACTTTGAAACTGACATCGTAGCTACAATTAGCTTGTGTGTGTGACAAGTGAGAGTGGGAAAAAGGACTCAGAGAGGAAGCCCACAGAGAGCATCAGCATTTTGCCCAGGCTACCCTCTTCTTTCTATTATGACTGTTCTCATTGCACAAAGGGAATGTTTAGTTTGTCTATTGGAGTCACAAGGCTAATGATAACGAGTCTTAATTGGTATCTTTCATTTTGTCCACACACCTAGATTCCAGGTGATGTTTACCTCATGCAGGGGAAATAATCAACACTCCCTTTTTATATCAAAACATTCGGACTCACATTATCACTCTGTTCTACTTCCAAAACTCAAGGCTGCTATTTCTACTTTGAGATTAAGATATATACAGTAAGTTTGGTTCACACCCCCCACCACCTATTGGACTGGAAAGATTATAAGACACAACGAATGTAGACTACCAGTTCGAGGTTTATCTGGGTCCCTACTCCCTTGTAAGACTCCCCAAGAGTATGTCAAAGCAAGGAAGGAGGGAATCCAGTTATTCATCTGCGTTACTTATAAGGTATCTGGGAAAGGCTTGAGGTAATGGAAAAATGCTCTTTTGTCCTCTTTGTATTTGCCATGATGTCCACTTCTATTCTCTCCTACTAACCTCGGTACCATGGAAAATCCAAAGTTTGGCATGTCCAGACCAGTTGCATCACAGCCTGGTGAGGAGACTTCCTTATCAGCCCTTCCATTTCGGTGGACTGTCAACTTACCCTTCTCCTCCCATGTTAACTGCCACAAAGCACCCCCAAACTGCAGCTGAACAGGATCCTCATCCTCAGTTACATTTTTAGCTGATAATAAGAAACCCAGAGAATCCTATTCTGTAACTAAATGTATATTTTCCAGCTTGGAAATGCAATTAGGTGAGTAAAAAGGAACAAACGAGCAAACAAAACCCACAGATTGTGCTTATAGTGGAATAAAAATAAGCAGAAGAACCACTTTTCACTCAGGTATTGTTACCATGATAATTTTAATCAAAACAATCTTGCCTGAAAATTTAGTTAACAGTCCACACTCCTGTGAAATTCATTTCTTTCTTGTTTTAAAAGGCTCAACTAAGGGGAGGAACGACCTTTCAGGAAATCTTGTCCTTCCCTAGAGACAAAGTTCTAGAAGTTGGAAGTTCACCTAAGTTAGTATTTAATGGTCTTCTCCCTTCTTCCTCCCTTGGATATTGTCATGTACTTGATTCCTTAAGTTGCTGAAAATAAAGAAAGTTACCCTGTTTGCTCAGAGATACTTTAAGATGGTCATGATCTCAAGGTTGTGGGATGGAGCCCCGTGTCAGCCTCTGTGCTGAGTGTGGAGTCTGCTTGGGATTCTCTCTCTGCCTGTCTCTGCTCTTCTCCCACTAGTGCATGCATGTATTCTCTCTAACAATAAATAAATAAACATTTTAAAAAATATATGTAAGTCATGAAATTAAAAAAGAAAACCCTTTTTTGAAAAGATATTTCTTCTCTGATGTACATAGTTTTAAGATTCTCCCCATCTTAGGTCCTATCTCTGTCCTGGCTTTAAACCTCTGCGTTGGCAGAGGCATTTAGGCAATGGTTGCAGATATCTGCCAGGCTTGTTAAAATGGTCCTTCAGGAACAAAGGATATGAAAAGACAGTTCAAAGAAAATCTTACACAGACGCTCACCACCATTCATAGAGAGAAACACATATTACTCAGGTATACTATTTTTCACCCGATAGATTGACAAAGATCAGAAATTCTGATAATATATTGTGCTAGGGAACATGTTGGAAACGAGTATTCAGAGTTGGTACTGGGATTTTGCAAAATCTAACAAAATTGCCAAGGCTTATAATTGTTAACTCATAAGTCGTATTTCCAGTAAATTTATCCTATAAATATTCTCATATACATGCAAAGGGAGAGATATAGAAGGTTGTTTATTGCAGAGTTGTTTGTAAAAGCTTTATTGGAAACAACCTTAAATGTTTATTAATAAGTTACCGGTTACATAAATTATAGTACATCCTTATATTGGCATACTAAGTACCCTTTAAAAGGCTGAAAAAAAATATACATATACATAGTCATCTCTATAACTGAAAGAATGAAGTGCTGAAAGGGGATACCATTTGCATGGAATAGTTGAAGGAGAGGTCTATGTATATTTTCTTATAGCAGCAAAAAATAACTCTTGAAAGACTTACAGGAAACTGATAACATGTCTTGCCCCTACAGAAGGAAACTGGAGGGCTGGGAGGTAGGGAGGGAGTGACAGTTTTCATTATATTTCTATCTATATACATACACACACAAATTATTTTTTGTGTACCCTACAAATATATAATCTATTTAAAACTTAAACACACTTGTTTGTAAGTAGAAAACACTTTTAAATAACTTTGAGCTGTTTCTACTCACAACACTTCTGATACCAAATGTGTGGTGTTTTCCCAATACCAACAAATTTTCCAACTCTTCAACCATCAACTGGGGGTGGGTGTTCTACAGTTCAATTCAATTCTGACACTAACTACCCAGAGTTAGCACAGACCCCATAGATTAAGAGCTTACTCCCACAAGACTGCCACCACTTCAGATACCAATTTCAACTCCCAGGTCTCCATAAATTGAGGATTCCCATGACTCCCTCCTCAGTTTTGATAATTTGCTAGAACATCTTACAGAACTCAGGAAAACACTTTACTTAACAATTTCAGGTTCATTATAAAGGGTTCAACTCAGTAACAACCAAATGGAGGAGATGCATAGGTCAAGGTATGGGGAGGGAGGGTGTGTAGAGCTTTCATGTCCTCTCTGGGCCTGCCAGCCTCTCTGCACCTCATTGTGTTTATCAACCTGGAGGCTGATGAAACTCTACTGTTGTTCAGGGGTTAGAATGGAAGTTTCATTATGCAAGCATTACTGATTAAATCATTGGCCATTGGTGATTAACTCTATCACTGGCTCTTCTCCTGTAGGTCAGGGGGTGAGGTTCAAAGTTCCAACCCTCTATTCATGCCATGGTTTTTCTGGCAACCAGCCCCCATCCTGAAGCTGCCTAGGGATCCTCAGCCAGCAGTCATCTCATTAGAATATAAGAGACACTGTCACTCCAGAGATTCCAAGGGTTTTAGGAATTATGTGCCAGAAGTCAGACACAAAGACTAACACACACACACACACACACACACACACACACACTTGATTATATTATAAATACATAGATAATAAATAAATATCATCACAATAGCACTATATCACCTTACAGAGGATGTGGCAGATCATATTTTCCAAAGATATCCACATCAATGTAGTACACACCACAAGCTCTTCTTACAATATGATGCTGACATTCCACATAAATCTGGGTGGGCCTGTGACTATGTGGAGGTGACCATTTTTTAATTTCATGGTTATATGAAAGCTGATATACCTGCCCCAACTCTCTTCCTCTCCAGGGATGCTTGCCTTTGGAATCTAGCTACCTTGTTGTAAGGAAGTCAGGTAGCCCCTCTGACTGAAGAATTTCGTGAAGGTGTTCCCACCCCAGCTCCAAGTGAGGTCCCCGTTGACAGCCAGTATCAGCTGCCAGGCTTGGGAGTGAATGAGCCAGCCTTCAGACTCCTGTAGTCCTCAACCTACAAGCCATCCTAGCTGGTGCTGACTGGAGCAGAGGCAAACTGCTGCCTCCCAGCTCTGCCCAAACTGCAGATTTATAAGCAAAATAAATGATAACGTTGTTTGGGGCCACAAAGTTTTGGGATGGTTTGTTGTTAAATAGGAATGAATGAGTGAAATAGAGGGGAAATTATTGGAAGTTTTTGAGAAGACCTCTGGGGTACTGTCATGAAATAAAGACAGGGGATGCAGCTTGGTGTCAGTCAGGCACAGCTATAATCAGATTGATCACTTCCACAATTAACCCTCTCTATATTAGTTTCCCCCTATCTGTTGGTCATTGATACTTCTCTTTTCCCATGTATCATTTTTTCAGGTCATCTGGCTTCATTTTCATGGTATGTGTTTCTAATTCCCAGTTCACAGCTTGGCCCCCTAAGAAGAATTAAGGCTCTTTTCTTAGTTACAGGATTCAGTATCCTGTGAAAAACCTTAGACTAATCAAGTGTGCCTAAGGGCTATAACATTTGGCCCCCCAAGCCTCCTCTGAAGAATTAAGGCCTTTTTTTCTGATATGAGAAAAGTGTAAAATGAGTGGTCCTCCCTTTTGATTTTGGGGGAACTCTTAGGAAAATGATAAATTTCTTTCACTGTGAGTTTAAATCTCAGAAAAAATCTCAAGCAAAATACAGATCTAATTTTATGATAGAACAGGAATGCTTATAACTGTACCATCTTGGATTATTTCTATAAAAGTCGTCAAAATTGATTGATCAGGGAGCCAGCAGAATCCTAATGGTAAATCAAAAGGGAGATCGTGAAGGGCAAATTCCTCCAGTATAGCTTTATATTAAACTAATTTTATGGAGCAGCGATACATTATAGTTATTTGGAACCTGGACTCTGGAGTCAGACTGCTCTGCTAAATGTGGCTCCACCACTGGTATCTCTACAACATTCAGGACTCTGTTCCTCAATTTCATCATCTGAACATTGGCTCTAATAACGTTTCCTACCACACAGAGTTATTGTGAGTTTTAATAAATTATATGTAAGCATTAATAATACAGTCTGGCACAAAATAAGTCCTCAGTAAATAATGACTGTTGCTTTTTATATACCAGACAGCAGATCTGATATCCTGCGGAATTTATGCTAAATTAAGCCTTTGTCACTGGAACTTATGACCAAGTTAAATTCATACATCATGAGCAAGTCCTGGCCAAAAGGTAGACACTAATGGAAAACTCTTTTCTACTGTTAACCCTTTGGTCCTTGTCTTCCATCTGTGTTTGAAAGGGGCAGCAGTGTTACGGACGTGACGGCACTCAGCATCAGTTCTAACTTCCATGTGCGTGTAGAATCATGCAGAGACTGGCGTACTAAATCCTACCTTTCCTAAACTCCCACAAAGTTGGTGTTCTGGATGCAAATTAGACTCTAATTGAATGCACTTATGCAGAGCCTTTAAGGTAGATATGAGATGGGTGCCATCTTGCTTTGGGTCTTTCTACTGGCAAACATAATTATGAAGACTTTGGGTTTTTTTTGGAGCAAAAGTCTAGTGTGTTGATAACCAGATAGGTGTGTCAAGGAGCAGCTGTGATGGGAAGGGAGGTGACTGCAGCTTCCTGGACCCTGCATCACAGAATTGGCAATGAGTTTTGAGGTCACCCAACCCAAAAGTCACCTTCTGAAGTCCCACATCTCTGAATATGTCAGAGGTAGCAGTTCTCCTGACAAGCATGTTGTATGATGTTGACTGGGAGTCATTTCTGTACCTTACTCCTCTATTGTCTCCAACACACCTAAGCACACAATTCCCTGCATTGTATTTTTTAAGCTCTTTTTCTTGCCCACAAACTATGACTGATTCAGACAGAGAGACACAGAAGTTGTCTTCCCTGTTGCTGTCCTCTTTCAAATGATTACCTTTTCCAACTTATTCAGTATGGCCTTGCTGAATTTCCCTTTATAGTGGAGAACAAGAAAAGGAGAGCAGGCTGTATGTTGGACTGCTGGTAAAAGGTGATTCCTCAAAAACTAACAAGTTGATCATGTGCACAGGAGGAAAGTCATTCTTCTGCTTCAGCACTGTTATGGAGGTACCTGGGGTCATACATGTATGAGTATATGTTAGTAAGAGTAGCTGAAGTAGGCCTCAGCATGGTCACCCCTTAAAAAATTTCAGTTGACTTTATAATTTATTGTTAGATATTTCCACTTAAGCAGAAAAATTCAGATCTGTTTTAATCTTCTTTGCTGTGCCATCTGGAAAAAATTACTTTTTAATGCTTCCCATTCTTCATCAATACTGGCATTGGGTTCTCAGAGTTGTTCTCAGCCCCCTATTCCTTCCCTTCTGTCTTTCTCTACAGAGCATAAAAAACCATACACTCACTGCCTTCCCTTTTCTTGCCCTGGCAAGGATCATATGATCTAGTTTTAGAGTAATTCTGCCAGGGGTAGCTTCTAGAAAAGCTTTTGTTTTACTTGTAAAGGAACAGATGTGGTTAGTGTGGTGTCCTTCTACCTTGAAAATAAATTTTTTCGGGAGCCATAGCAGCCATTTTGTGAACATGAAGTGAAGAGCCAACTCAGCAAAGATAGCAGAGGGAAAAGACAAAAGTCTAAATCTTTGATGACACCACTGAGTCTCTTGATCTGCCCTGAACTTCTTAACCCTGGTCTTTTCCTTAAAGCAAGGATAATAAATGCTATTTGTTTAAATGAATATTTTTAGGTTATTCTATTTCTTGCAGCCTCATTCCTACATAATATGTTATTTATACCTCCTGGGGTTTTTGTGAGGTTCCAATAAGGTAACTGGTATGAAAGTACTTTGAAAAACTATAAAA
Organism: Neofelis nebulosa; assembly: GCF_028018385.1. NCBI lineage: Eukaryota > Metazoa > Chordata > Mammalia > Carnivora > Felidae > Neofelis > Neofelis nebulosa. Next base: position 39,074,578 of record NC_080786.1, on the reverse strand, counting down.
AGAGAACCAGTTTTAAAGTCCCATTTTAAAAAGAATCAGGTGTTTTCTGAGTAGCTCAAGGTAGAGGAAATTTCAGTGAAATGATAAATGATTGAAATAAATATGCCACATATTTCTTTCAACAACTCAGATGAAGGCTTGCTTCTCTCTTAAATTATTAATAATCCCGTTTAGTACTTTCAAAGTGCTTTGCCATCATTTGATATGTAATCCTCAGAATTTCTCTAGCAGATTGTAAAATCTCATTTTATAAGGAAAGAAGTGAAAACAAGGTTTTTCAAAGACTTTCTCAGAGACATATGCCTGTGGCAGACTCAGAATTAAAAATCAAAGAATCTAACAGTCCAGTGTATAATTGGCTTTCTCGTGTAAGTTTGATACGCAGGGTGTGACACAGCCCATGAAAGGAAGCCCTAAGCATTTAAAGTTATATCTTATATGTATATTCAAAATAAAGTCCAGCTAACCTATGAGACTGCTTGTACTTGAGAATAAACTGCCCTTATGTACAACATTGGAAAAGGGCAAGGAAAGAATATATTTTACCAGTAATGAACTTAAGTCTACTTGTTGTACTACTATAAATTGTGTAATAGTTTTGTGTCTCCCCCCACCAAATTCATATGTTGAAACCTAATCCCCAATGTAATGGTATTATAAGGTAGAGCCTTTAGGGGGTAAGTAGGTCATTAGTGCTCCACCCAATGGGAGTAGTACCTTTATAAGAGAGATCCCAGTGTGTGTAAGAATGTTTGCTTTTCTTCTTTCTTGCCAACACTGATCTGAACATAAATAAACTCTTTAAATTTTGCTAATTGGATGGATGAAAAATGAAAAATATCTCATTTTAATTTGCATTTTCTTGTTATTAAATGAACCCCATTTTACTTGACTATAGTTTGTATATACACAGATCTGTAAATTATTTATTCATATTTTATAGAATTTTTTCCTGTATTTTCTTTTTCACACTGATTTGTAGTTCTCTGTGTATTTAAAACTCTAATCACCTGGGGCACCTGGGTGGCTCAGTCAGTTAAGTGTCTGACTCTTGGTTTTGGCTCAGGTCAGGATCTCATGGTTTGTGAGTTCAAGCCCCGCATCAGGCTCTGAGCTGACAATGTGGAGCCTGCTTGGGATGCTCTCTCACCTCTCTCTCTGTCCCTCCCCTGGTTGCATTCTCTCTCTCTCTCTCTCTCAAAATAAATAAACATTAAAAAGAGAGAGAGAGAGATCCCTGAGAACTTCCTTGTCCCTTCCACCATGTGAAGACAGCTAGAAGACATCTGTCTGTGAAACAGGAAGTGGGCTTCCCACCTTATGAGAAATAAATTTCTGTTGTTTATAAGTCACCCAATCTGTGGTAATTTGTGATAGCTGCTCAAATTGACTGAGACACACACCAAGAGCCTTATCCAATCCTGACATAAAATAAATGAGGCATTATTTTCTTGATGTACGTCGTTATAAGCAGTAAAACAGTTCTTTTCAATATTACATGTTGAAAAAAAAAAAACGGGCAAAATAAAGTCAGATATCTAAATGCCTAAGCAGGAAGTGGTTTCATGTTCACCCTTAAAAATGGAAGCAATGAATAGTAATTAAAAGCTCCTTCAGAAGTGTGGTGGTCAGAATCCTCTTCCACTCTCAACCCAAGAAAATGTTCTGGCAATTTTAATCATGTTTTTTCTGATGAAACAGAAAGTTCACTTTTAATTAATGGTGTTATTTTTCAGAACAAATTTATGCATTTCAAGGCCTTTTATCCAAATTCTGACTTAGGAGGATTTGTGTGATATGAGATCAAAAAGGGGAAAAAGAAGAAAGAACTCAAATAGAAATACAAAAAGGTCTTAATTAAGTCTATATTTTTGCTATCATTATTTTCAAATCCAAAGATGAATGATAAAGTGATGTCCTGTCCCAGCTGTACTACTTCCTAGCTGTAGGACTTTGGACAAGTGCCTTTCCTCTGCATTTAGTTTCCTCTTATTGTAAATGAGCATAGTGATAGTACCTATTTCATTGGGTGATTGAGCTGATTGTATGAATTCCTATGGTAACAGTAATGTTAGCTGTTATTACTATCTGTAAAAACCCAAACTATGCCAAAACTAAGAAATGGGAACGTAAGACAAATACTATAAAAGTTGTCTAAACTTCTAGCCTGGTTGGAGTGGCAATGAAGGTAGATTTGACTTCCAGGGTAGCACTGCTGCATCTCTGCATTTTGGGAGTTTAAATGATTATTATTTAGATCTGTTCTCTCGACTCGTTAACATGCCTCTTGCAGGACCTGTGTCAAATACTAAAGAGCAGATTGTTGAGAGGTGACACAGAGCACACATTGGTTCGGTTCTGCCATCCTTAAAGGCAACAATAGTTACTGGACATTGAGGCAGGGGAGGGGGGACACATTTGAATTTGAGAGATGTAGAGGGTGGTGTTCAACAAGAAATCAGAGGTGTTCCTGAATAGAAATCCACTGTTAACAGAAGAAAATTATCAAAAATTATTGAAGAATTATTGCTTGTCACAGCAAGGAGCAAATGGCTGCCCAGAGAGCCAGACCAGTAGAACTCTAACATGCCCTCTGGATTTCTTGTTAAAACTTAGGAATTTATGATTTTGTGTATCTTGAGAAACTTATCAGAAGACCATGGAGGAGGGGAAGGGGAAAAAAAAGTTACAGAAAGGGAGGGACGCAAACCATAAGAGACTCTTAAACACTGAGAACAAACTGAGGGTTGATGGGGGAGTGGGGAAGAGGGGAAAGTGGGTGATGGGCATTGAGGAGGGCACCTGTTGGGATGAGCACTGGGTGTTGTATGGAAACCAATTTGGCAATAAATTATATTTTAAAAAAATAGAGAAAAAACTTAGGAGTTTATAGGAATAGTACACACTTTGGGAGAATGAGAATTCCGTGAGATGTTTAAATCTCTGTTACCTTGTGATTTAAGGCTGTGGCATATGTACATTTTGTTTGTTAACTACCTCTTCTGCAATAGTTTTATACTAATAAGAACAGGGTAGTAAGAAAACATTCTTGCCTATTTTTTATAACAGATATTCCCAAGGTGTAGTGAAGTTGGAATTGGGGGAGAGAGATAGGAAACTGAGGCCAAAGAAAGTAAGTACTTGAAACTGGAATAATTTAGTAGGGTGAACTCCAGGGGGAAAATGTGCATAGAATGTAAATGCCACGCCAATCCTGGCTTCTAGATATTGTTATGGCCAGGGACACCCAGCACAGGACTGGACCCTTCACCCTCAGAGCATCAAGTGTTCTCAGTGTCCCCAAAGTACCTTGCATGTTTCCTGTTTGCCTCCCAGTTGGCTCAGCGTCTCCTAAGTTGGGCTGAAAGGGGAAATAAGATGAAAGAAGGGTGAGGGAGAGAAGACAGGGGAATACAGAAGGAGTAGGGGAAATTAGAGAGAAAGGAAAGAGAATGCAAAAGAAGGAAGAAAATGAGATAATATAAAAAGAAAGAAAAGAAAGCATGACGGGACAAGCATGGACTCACAAAGATGTCACTAGACAGCTGGGACTGCAGTGTGGAGCTAGCACCCAATGCATAAAAGGAGGAAAGGGACATCATATCTGGAGGAGCTTCCTTAGAGTAGAGGAGTTAGAGAGATAGGAGAAAAAAAGGGACAAAGGATAAGAAAACACTATTTGTTATCCTAGATGTCTGCATAATAATCATCTTTGTGTCTACTGTGTCAACACTCTTAGTGGCAATGTAGGCAGAACCACGTCGAATATTATTTCAAAACAGCAATATACCTTTTAATGGAGGCAAAACGTGTAAGAAGGAAGGGGAATCAGATAAATGATGAAGGAGGAGAGAGGAGGCCAAGCCTGTGGGACACTGCAGACAGGAGCTGATGCCGACCCCTTGGGAATGGAAGTGATGCAATGCCTGGGAGAATGAACAGGATGTTTACTGTCCTTTCGTACACTTAAAAAAGAAAAAGAAAAGGAAAAAGAAAAAAATACAGCACTGGTCACATACAACTGTTCCTTAAATAACAGTGCGTTGGCATTCAATTTATCTGTGAGTGGGATAATTGGTATCACCTTGAGGTTTTGCATGTGTGGTATTGTTTACATGTGATTTTATACAATAATTATTTCAATCTGTATTTTTTAATAAAGTTTGAGAGAGACAGAGACAGTGCAAGCAGAGGAGGGGCAGAGAGACAGAGGGAGAGAGAGAATCCCAAGCAGCCTCCACACTTTCCATGCAGAGCCCAATGCAGAGCTCAGAACCCACGAACCATGAGAGCATGACCAGAGCTGAAATCAAGACTCAGAAGCTTAACCAACTGAGCCACCCATACACCTCTCAATCTGTATTTTTAAACCAGACCTGAGCACTTTTTCATTTGTGTATTAGATCCTTTCACTTTTTGACATGAGTCATTTATTGCTCCACTGAAGCATCTGTCTATCAAGGCATGTCTTGGACCAGTAGTTCTCAAACATTAGTGAGCATTGGAATCATTTGGAGGGCTTGTTAAACACAGGTTTCTGGGTTTCACCCCACCAGGGTTTCATACGCAGTGAGCTGAGGTGGAATAATCTGCATTTCTAACAAGTTTCCAGGTGATGCTAATGCTGCTGGTCCAGACCTTGCTTTGAGAGCCACGATATTTGACCAATAAAAGAGTGTTCCTCCTGAGTGAAGTTACTATTACTGAAGAGATATTGAAATACAAGGTTGTATTTCAAGGGTGGAATTTTTAGAGTTTAGAAAAACTTTGTTAGAAGCATTACAATACAAAGTTATCAATTATATTATCATATGAATACTAAAATCAGAGTTCGGTAATGTTTCATAGGGAAAGCTTCTGAATTTGTGACTTTCTCTGATTAGATGACTCATCTGAAGGTCTGGCCTCCCCCATTGTGGTCTCTTCAGTTTTAAAAACTAAAACTTAGAAGAGTTAGGGTAGAAAATTTCTCTCCTTCACATGAGTCCATCTTGGCCCAGAAGGAAAGACACATTCACCAACTCTTCTGTCCTTCTGGAATAGTCCTGGCTAAGAGGCTTGTGCCCCTCCTCCCACCCTCCTCAAGCAGAGCGATACTTAAGCTATATTTAACCCTGGAGGATTATGCTTGTAACAGAGGAAGAGACCACTTTTCTCTCTTTCTGTGACCCCCTGAGCTCTCAGATGCAAACAGGCTCACCTTCACTTCTGTGGCAATGCAGTAGGCCACCGGGGCCATGTCCTTCTACAGGCAGCAGTACCTATTTGAGACCGAGCCCAATGTAGGCTTGTCCCTGAAGCTGGCTCGGTAAGTGGCTACACAGTCTTGTCTGCAGCCTGGACACAGCCCCATTGTGAATGTGCAGATTCTAATTCTAAGATCCAAGCTCCATTCTCCAATATGCTTCAGCAGAAGCACTGCTAAGGCATTAATACAGTTGGCTATATTCACTTAATCAGTCAGCACCCTGGAGGTGAGCAAGAGAAAATTTTAACCTAAAATACCTCAAAAATACGGGCTGGGAAACAAGTAGATACGCAAGATGGGCATTTGGTCACTATAAGGAAATCTAAGGAGACTGAGAATCTTAGGGTGGGACTTGGTGGCTAGCTTAGGCTGGGACAGCTCATAGTGGCTTATAGCATGTCCACAGCTGGTACATCAGACACAAGGATGCTCAGAAGCAGAGTTCCAGTTATAGAGTTCCACCTCAAAGCAGGTGATCTTCACTATTCAAGGCCTTTTTAGACATTTGTGGAAAGAATGATTATCATTTTCATGGCATCTTTTTTTTTCCCCCACATAGTGCTTCTCAGCCAGGTCTGTAAGTTAAGTTTTCCATGGGGCACTGGGTACTACTGTGTTCATTTCATCCTCTAGTTTTTCAGCATCAGGCCTCAGTAGCAACTCTAGAGCACTTGTTCCAAATTCTGACTGCTTTACTTTGTTTTAAACTACATCAAGAGACAAATAATTTCTAGGGCTCATGAGGCTACTGCAGAGGGTTCTGGAAATACCCCGACCTGTACCTCCAGTCATATATTGGCTCTGAATTGGATATGTTTAGAATTCTGCTCATGGGTGTACATTTCAGAAACTGCAACTAGTTTTAACCACATAAGGGTAGTGGAAGAAAGAAAGAGGAATGTTGGCCTTCTCCTATAGTGGCTATATCACATTTTTAAGTGGAAGTAGAGGGCAAAACAAAACCATCCTTATTATGAACCAAAGGCTAAAGAGGAACAATTTTAAGATTTTTACCCAGAACACTCTGACATTAGGAATTTGGTTTGTTTGGTGATATATCAAGGACAGAAAACTCTTTGGAAAGAGGTTTGATCTTGCAATCAGAGCATCAATGAGGAAAACTGAAAGTACAATGAAGTCATATGTTTTCAAATAGAGGTGAAATAAGATTGAATTCTTGAAAAAAGATGGGACTAGCAAAAAGGGAAGTATTTTAGTGTTACCCAATCAAGGACTTTGGAGAGCTCAAGAGAACAAACAAAAACAGTAAGATGGAGAAAGCTAACTGAGTTAACTCCCCCAGTGAAGGCCCAGGTAGAGAACACATGGAAGAACATTAAATACATGTTACTAAGGGAAAGAAAATAATATGAAAAGGCTACATTACTATTATTTGATCCCAACTATATGACATTCTGGTAAAAGCAAAACTATGGAGATGAGAAGATCAGTCATTGCCAGGGGCAGGTGGAGACAGTGGGGAGATGAATTGGCCAAGCACAGAAGTTTTTTTAGAGCAGTGAAAATATTCTGTATGATATTATAATGATGGGCATATGTCATTATACATTTTTCCAAACCCATAGAATGTACAACACCACAACAGAACTTTATGAACTTTGGGCAATTATGATCTATCAATGTAAGTTTGTTCTTGGTAAAAAAAAAAAATGTGCCATTCTTATGAATGATTCTGGTAATGAGGAGGCTCTACATGTGTGGGCAAAGGATATGAGGGAAATCTCTGTATCTGTCTCTTAATTTTTTTGTAAACCTGAAAATACTCCCCTTATGTATCTGCATATACATATAAATTTTGTGGAAATGTTGCATGGTGTTTTCAGAAAAGAATGGAAAATATTTGATAAAAGGGCTGGAAGATTAGCAGAGAATACATTAAACATTGTTTGATAAGTTTTAAGGTGACACCATCGCTTTAGTTTGCAAAACTCATATGGCCATGGTTTGGGGGAAGATGTCCAGGAAATTCATAGTTAGGACTCTGAACAAGGGTTTAGGGACGATAAGTCACTGTAAAAGTAGCCCAATAATTCAAAAGAGATAATTTACAAGCCAGGGTTAGCTGCTGGGCAGATGGAAGATAACTTATGGGTAGAATTATACAATTTAGGATGAAGAAGGTGACTGGATATTTTTAAACAGTGAACACATTTGATTGCTCTGGAACTCATTAATTTTGTATGGGGGACCCTAGAACAACTGTCTTGTCTTAAAGAAAGAAGACGTCAGGCATTCTAATCCAGCTATCAATGCTACCCAGGAGGAAAAAAACATTCAAGGCCCTGCTGATCTTGTAGGATTCATGGAAGAACAGAAGGGAATGGAGTATTAGGGGATTATCAAACTGCTGTAAGAAAAGATGTATCTGAAGGCATAGTTGCATCACTGATTATGCGGGAAAAATGTGTTTAAGGATTGGAAAGTCCAAAAGCCAAGGAACGTCAAGGTTTTAGGGAAAATCACATGAAAAAAAAGCATAATGCAGCAATCAAGAGAGAAATAAAAATTCATTTGAAAAAAAAGGTTATTACGGAGATTTTCAGCTCACATGAAAGTAGAGGAAATAAAACTATTCATCATGCAGCCCCAACAAACCATAAAACTGTTGCCATTCATATCATAACAATTCCCTCACATGATTTTATAGTGGAGTATGTTAAAGGTCTAGATGTTTGTCATTTCATTAATAATTAAGAGGTTTTCAACATGCAGGACAAACACAGGGCGGCCAATAAATTTAAATTTATTGGAGAACTGGACTAGAGGTGTCATCACTGCACATTTTATGGTTTTAAAAGAAGATAGTATTGAGGCACCTGGGTGGCCCTGTGGGTTAAGCATCCAACTCTTGATTTCAGCTCATGGTTTGTCATTTGGAGCCCTGCATCGGCTCTGCACTGTCAGTGCAGATTCTGACACTTGGGAATTCTCTTTCTCCCTCTCTCTCTGCACCTCCCCCACTCTCACCCTCTCACTCTCTCAAAATAAATTTTTTTTTTAAAAAAGAAGATAGTATTTTGAATGTTTCTCTCTAATGGCGAGACAGTGCAGTATATCCAAGTGAATTTCCCCCTTAGTGTAGGAAACACAATGTGCCAGTGAATGGGCACTTCCTCCCTTGTGGGTTTAAATTCCTCTGGCCCACATGCCCATATGGACGTTTGTGTTGGTCAGCCTGATAACAAAATATTTTACCTGTAACTTTGTGTTTTCTCCACATGCCTGCATTTCCCAGTGGTAAAAACTCTCAGCAATGTTCCATGAATGATGACAAAAATATAGACATGGGTTGTACTAATTACAAAAATGGGGACAGATAATTTTGATTGGGATGATGCTCTAAGTGGCATGGGAATTGCTTGCTTGTGTTTTCTTAACTTATTAGAGTAAGTCTGGTGCTGTGATTCTCAGGTGTCCTTTTCTTTAGCACACCAGAATGAATATTTATGGCTGGATTAATTCAACTTTGTAGTTGCTGAAGAAGCTATAGTCATCTCAGTGCTTCAGAGATGGTCTAAAGTACTACAGCTGCTGAAGGAAATCTGGCCCCATCAGAATGAGACCAATCCAACAAAATCAGAAAGTATACAGAAAAAAAATGAATTTAGTTTGCAAGGGGAAAGGGAATTTGATTTAGAATTTTAGCGCTTACTCTTTCAACTTGATAATCAAATAATCAGTGTTCAAATCTGGGATGTTTATTGTTTTATTTTTTGAGCATTTTTTGAGTATTTTTATGCTAGCACATGGAGCTTGTTTACTTTTTAAAAAAACTGGTTGCACAATATGGATCAACACAATTTACACACAAAAAAGTTGAATAGGAATAATTCTTCGTCCTTTGGTGTGAGGTGGAGTTAAGGCAAATTTATAAATGTTTATCCTTTCTCGAAGGGAGCAACAGTTAGATCACTTAACACACTGGTCTCAGGAGGATTCAAAAGAAGCATCCTCTTGAATACAGGAGAATTGCTTAGACACATTGCTGGTTTCCTCTCTGGAGTGGGTCAGCCTGACAGCCTAACAGGCTTGACAGTTAAATGCAACAGGTTTAAAGCACAAATACCTGAGGAGACTTAATGGGCAATCCTTCTGCTACTATCCCCACATTTTGCAGTGGTCCATGCAGGAGGAAACTTCTACCAATACATCTAACCTTTTGGAGGTGCCACGAGGGAGCTTCTGCCTCTCTCTTGATCCCTTGGAACAGGAATGTTCAGTGGGTGATCCCACTCTCATATCAGTTGGGCTACACCTTACTGGAGGTGAGTTTCCAGTGCTTGGGAGCAGAGAAGGTTGAACATTTTATCTCCTTCTTTGATCATTGCAGTTGAAGGGAGCCCTGAAGGTTGAGGGGTGGGTAGAGCACAAACATTTTTTTTTTTTTTCTTTCTCTTTCCTGCTGTCTCTGCAGGAGACCTCCCTTCTTAAAACAGGCTAAGTGCATGGATGTGGAGTCTGCCCTGCAGATCTGGTCTTACCTCAGGAGGTGTGTCTCTGAATGTGTCCTCCTTACTTTCCCATGTAGCTTTTGGGTGGGGTGGGAGGCCTCTGGTCTAAGCCAGATTGTCAAACATAGTTCACCAAAAGCCTTATACTTCGGGTATAACTGTGTTCTTGCTCGGTTTTTATTTTGTGTATATTCTTCTTTTGTTAAGATAGTGAAAGGGAGGAACTTAGGTTAAAGTGCTGAATCCTAATAGAACAATTCCATTTTTCACATGGATATAAATTAGTTGTAAGAGTAAGTTTTGGTGGAATTCAGCACTGTCTCAATCTTAAATTTCTGGCAATCAATTGATTCTGCTCTTTCTAAATTTAACATTTCTCAAGATTATAGTGCATTAACAGACAAGGTTCAAAGTATGTTCAAAGTAGAGATAGGAAGACATTTTTGTTTTTTAAAAAAAGATTCTTCACTTAACATTTACAAACTGTATATTGTTTATAGTCCCTCAGTTGTGGAGCCCAAATGTGCTGTAGAAAAACTATTTTTGTAGAGAGAATACGAAGAGTGAGTAAATATTCATAATTGTCTTGTCTTTTCAAGAATTTTGTTAAGGAATCTGAGAAACTTGAAGAGCCTTTCTGACAGCTGCTATAATACAATGTTCTCTGTTACAGCTTCAATTGAGATTTATATGTCCTGATAGTATTTTGAGGAATATCCTTTCCCCTACCTAGTGTCTTAGTCTGTCTGGGCTGTTATATCAAAATTACCATAATCTGAGTGGCTTATACAACATCTATTTCTCACAGTTCTGGAGGCTGGGGAGCCCAAAATCAAGATGCTAGCAGATTTGGAGTCTGTTGAGAATCCATTTCCTGGTTCATATATAGACAGTTATATTCTAGCTGTGTCCTCACATGATAGAAGGGCCAAGGGGATTCTCTGGGGTCCTTTTTATAAGGGCACTAGTCCCTAATTATATCCCAAAAGACCAACCTCCAAATATTATCATAGTAAGGATCAGGTTTCAACATATGAATGGGAGGGAGCATATACATTCAACTAGAGCTTAGAAATGAGAATGGATTACTTACTTATATCTTCTAACTGAATAATATAATTGTTATTTGCATATCCATACTTAGTCTAGGTAACGAAGAAACTTTCTTGGATCTAATATCTAATGTAATAAGAACACACAAAAGAAATGCCATTGAAAAGCTTTGTGAATTTGTCGTTTTCTTCCACAGTAATGTAGGACATTTTTATAGAACTAAAATCACACTTTCCTATGAAATCCCTTAAAACTTTCAATGCTGGATTAAAATGAATATTTAACCACCTATTGTTAATTTAAACTTTATTTGGAGTACAATCCTGGGGTTGTATGTAATGTATGTTTATATGTGCATACACCAAGTTACATAGTCTTCAAAGAGTCCCAGGATAGTTTTAAACTTTTAATTTAAAGCATAAACTTTAGATATGACATAACCATCATAAAATAACATTTCAAAGCATATAGAATTTCCTCTCCACAGGTGATATGGGACTTTAACTCTGCTGGCCATAGGGCATGATTTCCCTTCTTATCCAAGAGACCCATGTTGTTTGTCATGGAATTTATTATGTAATTTAGTTGCCTCAAGCATAAATAAAATTAATCTTAGGTGCTGCTTAAGGAATGTTTTCAGCATACCTATAAATTAAAGTTTCAAAGTACACAGACCCTGTAAAGATATGGATGAAATGGGGAATGGCTCCAATGAGGCTTATAATTTTATTTCTGAATAATGGTATTTCCTGGTCTTTATGCACACTTCCTCACTTGTGATTCCTGGGATTATCTAAATAAACTAGCTGCACCTAAGTCCTTGTCTTAGGCTCTGCTTTTGAGGGAACCCACATTGAGACAACAAAGCCTGCCTCAAAGGCTGGATTTTTAATAGATTTAAGAGACACTAGAGGTATTTCTGTCAAAACCTGCTTGCCATTTACATACTTCATTTCAGAAAAATATTTTTAAGATTATTCAGTGTCACCTTTTTGAAAATTCTGCTTTCCCTTCTCTTTTGTCCCTTTCTCTCACTGGAAAAAAGTGTAGAAATTAGGGAGAGATGAAGGGCATGGGACCTTTCTTTTTAGTTCATATAAACATTTTATAACTTAACAGAAGTGATAGGGCAAAATGTCTTTTAGCTAATGAGGTCAGACTTACTAGTTTTTAAGACGTAGAATAGAAGTTATATCCTAAGAAGAATGTTAATTTATCATGTGGACAGTTAATAGGAAATCAAAGAAATGCATTTTCTCAGGTCTTTGATTGCAGGAAATTTTCATTAAAATAAGCTGCAGCTTCCAGTGGCAGTTTTCCATTTTGTCCTCCCTGTCCTTGGCTCCAGAGCTCATACTTCCCTTCATCTCTGAAACTTCCTTCCTAGGTTGGGGGAAGCCACTGTGGCCAGCTTGCATTTACCTTACCTTGTGAAAAGCTGACAGAGATTAAATACAATAAAAAGCCAATGAGTTTCTCATGCCTGACTCTTCAATATGTGCAAGACAGAAGAGGGGATCAATGGACCAAAGCTTTTATTTCTTTTTTCTTAACCTTTTCAAATTGAGATATAATTGATATGTAACATTTATTGTTTCTCTCTACAAAAGAAAAGTGGTGATGTGTTGCCAGGACAAAGCTGGAGACAAAAGGAGAGAAGAGGCTGAATTAAGAATCCAGGGCTATCCATCTGGGACCCTCCTCACTCATGAGGCTTTAGCTGTGAAGCCACTGCCCTTAAATGGCATAGGGCCGATGTGGCTAGATTACAAGCACAATGCCAAATTTGCTTTTCTTCCACTCTGTACAGCTTTGGGAATTCTTCAATGAATAAATGCCTAAATAAAAAGTGGAATCTCGTATATGTTTTCTGGGGCAAGGCCAGTAAGTGGCATCCAGTGCAAGTGGAAGGGGATTCACTTTCTTTCTGGTTATCCCTGAATAGGGAAACTTCTTATGTACTCCTGGCCATCAAAGATCAACAATCCAGAGATAAATTGTCACCTGGGAAAAAACAGTGAGGTCTATATCCCGGTTTTCCCACTTCAGAGCACTGAAGGAACACACCTTGTAGGGTAGAAGAAAGAAGAGATCCTCATTTATGCCAAACATGTTTCTGTACCTGAGTTGTTGAATAGAAATGTTGCAGGATTTTTTACCTCCGTACTGGGGATTTGTTGTCTTGCTGCTTCGAAGAATGAAGAACTGGACACAAAATGAGCAGCAGGCAAACGTTTATTAGAGTATAAGATTAGAAAATAAGAGTAGTATGAAAGCTTTCTTTACAGAGAGGAGGCATTTGAGGGTGAATACCCATGACTATAGGCAAGGGTCTTTGTTTCATAAGGTTCTGTTCAGTACCCTCTTCCCTTCCCCCTCATTCCTTCTCAGGTTCTACCCTTACTGACTGGATAACTCTAGATGCTGGGTTGTCCATTTCTGATTGGCTCCATTCCATTGTGTGAAGAGTCAGACATGGCCTTACTGTCCCTCAGATAACAAAAGTTTTATGGTTTACTTAGCTTCCTTAGGTATTTTGATTGTCCAATTCCTGAGGGGAACCTGAGGGGGAGTAGGTGGTATCTGTTACATTCTTAAGAGGGACATTATGCCCGAGGGGGTTTGCTGTGGTCAGAGGCTCCAGCATTGTTCCAAAATGGGTTTTTCCCCCACTGAGGGTTTTTGGCCCTGGGTTCCAGAGACCCAAGACTCTACAGAGGCAGACAAAGAAAAACCAGGTATTGGGTAGTAAGTTTTGGGGAAGTTAATATTGTTTAAGTGTTTATTGCAATTTAACTTCCTTGTGAAATTTTTGAACTCTTATTTTTCTGTAGAGTCTATTAATGGGAGGGGCACATATTCTTCAAATTCGGGACATTTTTGTGCTAATGTGACTTTTTGGAGGGTAGGGAAGCTGAGATGTGTTAAAAGGTAAACTAAGGCACATTAAAATTTGTAAAAGTTTATTTGGGAGTATATATCCATTTAAACTGGGGCAGCATTAAACTGAAAGTGTTTAGGAGTACTCTACCAACAGGAGCTAAGAGAGAAGTATTTATAGAAAAGATGTGGAAGTGAGTCTCGTAAATTATTTGATTGGGTATCACTTAAGTGATTGCCTTATTTGGGAAAGTCTAGATGGCTGTTTGTAATTGATTGTTCTTAAGTTTCACTCTTAGATTTGAGTGCATTGACTGTGGCTTAGATTTGGTTTGTTTGCGTAGGCTACCAAGGCATTAGAGCCACCCCAGCCTAATAGTCTCCTTATTTTATTACTTTAATGGATGGATTTATGATGAATTTGACAATAGAATGGGGGATGGGTCATGAATTTTTGGTTCAGGACATGGTATACTCCTTAAGTAAACTTAATTACAGTCCTGTCCTGGCCCATTTCAGAAATTTTGGGGGCAAAATATATAGCCCCACTTCACCGGTCTCAGAGAGGGATGAATATTGGGAGATAGGCCAAGTGAATGAAGCACTGGGTTGGCTTAAGTATTTTCTGTTAAACACAGTGGTTGAGGGAGAAGTTGGCAGGGTGGGACTCTAGTGATTGAGGAAAGGGAACTCTCAGCATCTCTCCTCAACCCTAGGAAAATCTCCCTTCTTGATCCTCTGAGCCCACAATCTCCACTGTCCTCTCCAAGAATAAGGAACTCTCAAATGATTGGTTAGATTCTGAAACTCAGTATATGCATTCTAACTGGTCATGTTCACTAGTGGTGGTATTACCATGCAATACAAGGTTACCGGGCCTGGGAGACTCCTCTCTTCAAGTCTTTCCTTCCATGGTGCTGGATAGGCAAGCTAAGGCAGGGCATACTCACTGAAATGGGCTGTGCCATCTTGTTTTTCTCTTTACTTCCTCTCACCTGCATGTTGCATCTTGCAGCAAGAACTTTTGACTCACTGGCCAGCAGGTTCTAAGAGTGGGATTAAGGAACAATCAAGAATGTTTCTTTGAGCCTTGTGCCTAAATTTTGGGTTCCATTCCAACTTCATCAGAGAACCTGGCACTAAGGATTATTGTCACCAGCTAATAAAACAGTGCCTTAATTTTTAATTGATATTCTTCTTTGTGTGAATTACCCCTCAGGAATGTCAGAAAGAATAGTTATTATTGACAGAAGAGGATTTTCACATTTTGGAAACCTTGTCTGTTAGGATGATCGGTTTGCCTGTGACTAAGGAGTTTCCTGGGATACGGGACTTTCAGTACTAAAACCAGGAAAGTCCCTGACAAACCAAGATGAGTTAATCACCGTAGAAATGTCATCCTAAGGCCATTAAACCCCAGACAGAAATTTAACTTCCACTAGTTATGCACCCTTGCACATGTTGTCAACTCTGAGCCTTAAATCCCTCAGCTGTAGAAAGAAGAGTTTTTATGAACATTAATTTAGACAATTAAATTTCCTAAAATATTTCCTGTCCATGGTAGGTGCCATATTAATATGTTTTTCTATTTCATTTTTTTGTACTTTTATTGGTGCAACAGAAAATAAAATGATATTGAACAGCAGAACAGTGAATATATTCCATTCCTAGAGTGAACCAGGAGCCACACTTCCAAATGACTGCAGGGGCCACACAGGGAACATGAATGAGTGAAATGGGATGAATGGGATTTGTGGCAAACAGGCACTAACAGATTGTGGCCACATGGGAAGGAGAGCCCAGTGGGCCAGATCTTACCAGTTTTGTTTGTTTTTGTTTTTTTTTCTAGAGAAGCCATATATATAGTTTTCAATGTGAAATACACTTATTTGAGTATGTTGACATCAAATTTAGGACTTTTAAAAACAATGTATTAGCCAATCAAAACATTTCAGGGACTTTAATCCTCTCATTGAGCTGTGTTATTGGGTAAGAGAATGCAATTGGATGTCATAATAAGACAACCAAAGAAAGTTTATTCTATCCAGATGGAGTAATTACCATTATTAAAAGGAAACCAAAGTAATTAAATGATGATCAAAACAGAAAAAAAGAAAAGGGAATTGCTAGACTTTGAATTCGGGTTATCTTGTAAATCTAACAACTCAAGACTAAACCTGTGGGATTGCAAAATTGTAAAGGTAGAACCTGCTAGCTAAGGCTTCATGAAATTCTCACAAGCGTTAGCTGACAGATTTCACAACAGTGCGAATATTAGTCATCACATATATGCCTGCCAAAAAGGGTAGTGTGTTAAAAGAACATCTGCAGCCCACATAAATACCCCCCACTGAGTTAAACTCAGAGAGGAAATCAGCTTCAAAAGTTGCAGAAGGCAAAGAAGCTGAAACAGCAGTTTTACAGTAAGTGGTTGAGAGACTTTCCTGTGGGTGAAACTGTTATTGAGGAGCTAGTTTCCAATATATTATATGTTTGACCTCTAGCTTTGGTGACAAGAGCTTTGGAGGATATATTTGGACTTTCTCTACTCAAGAAGTCATTTACACTCTACACACTGAATGCCAATTCTGTTGAATGTGGGCATACTAAATGATTTATACTCCTGAGTTACAATAGTACCATGAAATGAGAAAAAACTCACTTAACCCATGAAATGAGAAAAAAAGTCACTGAACCCTTGGATGTGTCTAATTGCACTATAGAACCAATAAGGCCAACAAATCATAGCAGTTGCTGAAAAATCAGCAGAGCCCCTGGTAGTAATATTGTCTTGAACTTTTCCAAAAAGCATAAAAATATGATTTCAAACAGAAACGGCCTGCCAAATGGAAGGTGAGCTGAAGAATCATCACTGTTATGGTCTAAGTCTTGTGATTTTTGGAGCCTTTGTTGCTGGTGGCAGACTATTCCTCAGTGACCTCACCACATTGTTTTGCCACAGGACAGAGGAAGTTTGTGATCTATGGCAGATTTCTGTGGGTCCTGGATGTCTGGACCAGAAGCTCTATAAAGAGAAATCCATGTATGTAGTATTGCTGAGGATGGCTATATGGTTTCTTCCTTCAAAGATATGTGTTTAGTGTCTTTTCTTTTTTGACTTAACATATCCAAACAGCACAGCTGTAGAGATGGGGACAGGATTTTCTCTGTGTCTTTTGCTTTCATTTATTCTTGGTAAAAGGGAGCAGTTTAAATGCTGCACTTGTGACTACCAGTTATATAAAGCCATAGAGAAGGAGGGGGAGTCATATACTAAATTCTTCTTTCATTCTCACCTTAAAACAAAATTCCTGTGAAATCATCTTAGGTCAAATCAGAGCCATCAATTAAACCCTGTCACATTGGTAGACTTTGGTTGGAGAGGTGAAATCTGGCGTGTGATTGAGGTTATGATTCGGAATTAGCTTTTTGAACTTAGAAAATGTTGCTGATGAAAGGTGATCTGTTTTATTCTTAATCTACAGTTCACCAGTTATGCAGTTTAAGGAGCTTGTTTGAAACAATAAGAATCATGACTCAAGATCTCAGAATGATGGCTTGCAGGTTTGTCCAACATGAGAGATAATTTCGTGGAATGGATTGTTTCAAGACCGTAAGAGTCCATGATGAAACTACACTCTGGAGTTTGAAAAGAGACAGGGCTGCTTTAAGAGAAACAGGAAGTTGTAACGAGAAGCCATCTGAATACTAAGGCAGAACGCTCATGAAGTAGCAACTTAAGTGGCAGTGTTTATTCTGAAATCTTCAGGCAGCTAGACTGTTTCAGGCAAATCTGGATAAAATAGTCCTTATCCAGGTTTTTGTCTAAGGAATTACGAGAAGACCAGAGAATGGAGAGACAGCAAAGGTTTATGTCAGAGAAGGATGAGTATCAGTTTCAACATCAGGGAGCAGTGGAGCTGCTTGTCTTTAATTTTTTGCTCATCCTTACCATTTTGACAATCTGGTTATTTAAAAATCATCGATTTCGCTTCTTGCATGAAACCGGAGGAGCAATGGTGTATGGTGAGTGCAGAAATTGTAGGATTGATGTGAAACTTGTTGCTTGGGCGTAATTAGAGACTTGTGCTCAGATGGCAAAGTATTGAAACTGGAGAAAATGTGCTGATTGAAATGTCATTAGCTTGATGAAAGGTGCTGCAGCATAATGAATGCTCATCTCTTTCCAGATGAGCTGCTGAAATTTGCCCTGTCACAAGAGTAAATGTCATAGTCGTGTTCTCAGGCGGCACATAATGCGAGTCTGTTGACAGATGCGGGTCCATTGTCATGTGGGGAGTCCAACCAAGCAAACTGTTTTTGTAATGATAGATATTGGGAAGTCAGGACTCTGCAGTCACAAAGAGCAGCAATCTTTCACAGGAGGGACTGATGAGTTTTATAACGTTCTGGAAATAGCATTATTTAAAACTGTATGGAATGAATCGTCTTATGTCAACTAGTTTCAAGAAGGAAACTGGCAGAAACATACCCCACCCCTGCTATTGGAAAAACTGTATCCAAACCCATTTTAATTATATGGGCAATGTTTTATTTTCTTATACAAAAGTTTCCTTATGCAATACTTTTCATTTCTTAGCCTGATTTTACACTTTCTAATTTATAATTACTGTCGTTTTTAATATTATATGCTATGTGCCTTTGGCGGGGAGTAGGGGGAAAGATCTGGAAAAGCATTTAATATTTTAAACTCCTGAAGTATTGCTCTTTCTGTACAATTTACCGTGTCATTCCTTTCAGAAAGTTTAGTAAAATGTGCAGAGATTATCCATGCTGTACTCTCATCTTTGAAAGTACAATGCAAGACACCAGTAGTTCTAAAACTTGCTATACTATTCTTATCTCAGCTTGGTAATGGATAGGAACTTTGAACACAATGAAAACAAGTGAAGCATTGCTATAATTCATAGCAAAAAATGTACTTTTATATTTTTCTTCCCTCATTTTGGAAGTCTTAAAGCCTTTTATATCCCTGAGGTTCAGGGCACAGGATCAATTTTATATGCTAACCATGTGATGTTGTGATGATAATAATGTACAGTCATGATTTGGGACTGTAAGAAATTCTATGCCTAAACTAGATTCCATGGTGAGATACTTGAGCTAGGAACTAAAAGTTATAGGCTAAGCAGTATATTTTCTTTCAGGAGACTGATGTGCTGATCCCTTCCCAGCACAGAGTTAAATTCTTTTGTACTGAGGGTCTTAAAGCAAAAAACAAAACTTTCATTTGAGGGGAAAACACAATCAGGTTGAAGAAAATGTCAAACAGAAAGGAAGTGGTTCTGTCAGGTGTAAAGCCCGAGGTACCAGTCATTTGCTTTTCTCCATCAACAGTGAACCATGATCTTTCTCTTGACTTGGCTAATAAATAACCAAAGAGGATATGGGATGTAATCTGAGAAGCCAGAAACAATGTAATTCTTGGCATCAAATTAAAGGGCTATATATGGTTTTGCATAACAACACAGATTTTTAAATTATAAACCTTTATTAGAAGATTTCTTCACGGCACTGAATACGGTTAAACTATGACTCATTTTACCAATTTCAGCTAATCCATGATGGATACATTCTTTTGTAAACATTGATTAAATTTCGATGATTTATTAAAATTCAACCATAGTTTGTACTCATAATATATAAGTGCAACTTTTACTTTTGAGCCTGAAAAAGTCCCAGATTACCTTTACTTCTTAAAAACTTCATGAAATACTTTCAAGTTGAGGTTGAAATCATAAAATATTAGTGTATTGCAGAATGGTTCAGATAGCGTTTCTTTAAATTGCTATTCTTAAGGCTTGTGGTTTATAAGAGTGGGATTAAGTTGTCTGATTTCCATTCCTCTGAATTTTTTATATGTAAGTTATTGAAAGCAAATTCTGAAACAATGCAAAGTAAAATGATTATAAAAATTATGAAAACATGCATAGGTATGCATAACTATTCCTTTACTAAAATTTTGAGTATCCTTGAGTTATCTTAAACTATATAAATGAATGAAAATACTTTCATTTTAGTGTTATTTTTTTGTTGTTGGTAAAGAATTATAATTGTTGAAATTTAAGGGGATCATAGAGGTTATCTTCTCCAGCCCCCTCATTATACAGAGGAAGAAACTAAATCTCAGAGCAGTGAACTAACTTCCCCAAAACTGAACAGTCATTCATAGCAAGGTCCATGTGCTTTTATACATACACATGTCTATAAAGTTGGCTCCTGTTCATCATTATATCTAAACTGTTTATTGGGGACTTTCTATCAGTGATAAAATAGTCTGAAACTACAACAGAGGAACAAGATTGGACATTCTAATAAACACGTTTAAATGAGAAGGGGAAAGGAAATGCCAAGTGAATGAAGTACCCAATGCCTATAAATGAATTTGAAATTCACAAGTTGGGAAGGAGTCTTAGAGATCATAATTCCAACATCTTAATTTCACAGGCAAGGAAAGGAAAACTTAGCTAGGTGAAGGTCATGTAATTAGCTGCTGAGTTGGGATTCAACCTCCATCTCTACTAAGACATTCTGCCTTTCTGCTGGTTATTCTGCTGAAATGTGTCAAATATCCTTTAGAAGAAAGATTAGATGTTAATGCATTTTATCAGTAGATCAGGAATCCAACTTAAAAATTCTAAGGAGCAGGGGCTTAGGAAATGAGCAGTTCAAGAAAAATGAGGGGAAAAGTTATCAAATAGAACATTTAATTGCTCTCTTACAGTTATTGATAGAAACAATTTCCAAGTTGTTAACCTTAAAATATCCTATGAGGGGTTGTGGAGGCCAAGAAAAATCATGTGTAGTGTTCAGTTTGATTCTGTGTTCATTGGAGATCAGTCTGATACTCCCAACTACAAATAATCTATTATATGAAAAATATCTTCTTTTTTTGACATTAAGGGTCCTAGGATGCTTTTAAAAATCAGTAACAGTGTGATTACCATATTTTTGCTTCATGAGGAACAGTAATGGGTAATTGTGTTTCATGACATTCTGCGCTCTCATTATTTCAAAATTTAAGGATTGAAATCTATAACTGGTTTATATCTTAAGCCATGATGATAGTCATTTAAATTGGACTAATAGCTTAAATGACTATTAATGGCCAAAATATTGACTGACAGCAGCTGGTGCACTTAGTGCTGCTCACTTAGGGCCCTGCATCCCATGCTTATAGTTCGTAAAAGAAAAATCTCTCCTTATTCCCCGATAGCATTAAGAATTTCATTACACATCACTGGAGGCTCTCATACTTTATAGGACATTCATAATGCCATACCTTTGAGGGTTGGGATCTAAGCTTAGGGACAGAACAATTCAAACCTCTTAGAAGTCTATCTTTGATTTATGGCCTTCCAATATAAGGGACAGTCTCTGAACTCATGTGGAAATTTGCTCACTATTTAGCAGACAGAAGAGAAATTCCAAGAAATTCCAAGCCACAAAGTTTAGATTTTTATTTCATCAAACTATGCCATATTAAACTATGTAAACTATGTCTTATCATCTAACAGTATACTTAGCAATACAATAAGGTTAAATAATTCACTCAATAGCTTTTTTGTTTGTTTGTTTGAAATTTAAAGATAATACAGTTACATGTGAATCACTAAGGTTTTAAAAGCTATCTTTCTTAAAAAATCATAGGGCACTGGTTGGAAGTTCCTCAGGATACAATTGTGCTGCTGAACATGATGGGGCTCCACCCTACTGATCCATTTTGCTCTGCTCCTGTCCAGCACTGACTCCTTGACTGCCAGGCCCATAGGAGTTGTTTACTGCCACTTTGCCCACTTTGCCCTCCTCCCCCTGCCTGGAAGGCTCTTCTGAGGTTTTGTACTTATTCAAATGTGGTATGCTTTAATGGAGAAAGCATTTGATTCTCTCTTGGGGATTTGGGTTTTTCAATCTTGATAACTTTTTTTTTTTTTTCCCCAGTAGCTAGATGCATTACTTTGGCCAAGTGACTTAATCTCTGGCCTTGTTTTTCATATCTGTAAAAAGAGGAAAAAATGAAAGCTCCCTTCCAGCTTCGAAAGTCCTTCAAAATTTAGGCAAAGACTAGCTTCAGCCGTCAGGCATCTCTCAGTCACTCCAACCAAACCAGTAGCTTTCTTTCCAGAACCCTACCAGCCTATAATGATATTCAGGCCTTTCTTCCAGACAGGATTTTAGTTAGTGTTATTTTACCACTCTTAGTTCTTTTAGTCCTGCTCTGATTTTGTAAGGAGTGCTCATTAAATGCTATTGAATTCCTGTCAGAAAGGTAAGGAGAGCAAGTTATACCATCAGAACAGGGAGAGCAGGTTGAGATTCAGGGGCTTATGGATGCATGTCATGTGAAAATCAGAGTGGTTCTGGTTTAATTTGAAGGGATCTGTAGGAAAGGTAATTAGGGTTAAGAGCCCAGTGAACTAAACTTGTTTTCCCTTTAGTGTAAAAAGGTTGACTTTAAGAAGCTTCAGAGATCAGGGCAAGATTTTCTGTGCGGTAAAGTATTAGCCAAATAAATGTTGAAAAAATGAAAAAATTCAAGGCATATTGCTCTCTGTAGGTTTTCAAAAGTTGATTTTAAGAAAATAACCTCCTATACATTCTGTTGTGCTTCTGGATCTCTAAGGAGCTACAGAGGAAGCCCTGAGTGCAAACTATTATGATTCCTCAAAAGATTCCCCTCTCAGGGTATTAAAAGGTAATAAGTGTACACATCAAGAAAATGAATCTATGATTCAAACTGTTTACAGAGATATTATTATAGTCTAAATTGAATTAAAATTATATGGTTAAAGAAGTGGAAATATCAAGAACCAACATTTGTTAAACATCTATTACATCAAAATATAATAGTGAAAATAGCTAACACAAATAGCATTTACTATGTGAACTATTTTGTCATAAGGGCTTTACATGTGTTTACTCATTTAATCCTCACAACAGCCTTTTTTTAGATGCAGAAACTGAGACAACAAAAATCAAATAACTTGTCAAAGATCACATACCTATGATATGCCATAGCCAGGACTCAAACCTTGGTAGTTTGGCTCCATGCGACCACTGGGTATCACAAACCTGGGTGTGTTTGTATGTGCATGTGTGTGTGTTGGGGAGGAGGTATAACATTTTCATGTTACAAATGAGGAAACTGAGGTTCCTGGATGGCTCAAGCAATTAAGCCTCTGACTCTTGATTTTGGCTCAGGTCATGATTTCAGGATCATGGGATCTGAGCCCCATGTCAGGTCCCATGCTCAGCTTGAGATTCTCTCTCTCTCATGCTCAGCTTGAGATTCTCTCTCTCTCACACTGTTCCTTTCCCTGCTCATGCTCTCTCTTGAAAAAAGAAAGAAAGAAAGAAAGAAAGAAAGAAAGAAAGAAAGAAAGAAAGAAAGAAAGAAAGAAAGAAAGAAAGAAAGAAAGAAAAGAAGGAAAGGAGAGAAGAGAAAAGGAAAGAAAAGCAAAGCAAAGAGAAAAGAACATATAAGGAAACTGGCACATAGAGACATGAAGTGACTTGGTGGGAACCAACAGCAAGCTGAGCTTCTTTAAGCCCAGGACCATAAAACCCATACTCTTTCACACATTTAGCTCTAGAAGGCTTCCTTTATTTATTTATTTATTGATTGATTGATTGATTGATTTGAATTTCATTTTAATTTTTTTTAATTTACATACAAATTAGTATATAGTGCAACAATGGTTTCAGGAGTAGATTCTTTAGTGCCTCTTATCCATTGAGCCCATCCCCCCTTCCACAACCCCTCCAGTAACCCTCAGTTTGTTCTCCATATTTATGAGTCTCTTGTTTTGTCCCCCTCCCCGTTTTTATATTATTTTTGTTTCCCTTCCCTTATGTTCATCTGTTTTGTCTCTTAATGTCCTCATATGAGTGAAGTCATATGATATTTGTCTTTCTCTAATTTCACTTAGCATAATACCCTCCAGTTCCATCCATGTAGTTCCAAATGGCAAGATTTCATTCTTTTTGACTGCCGAGTAATACTCCATTGTACATATATACCACATCTTCTTTATCCATTCATCCATTGATGGACATTTGGGCTCTTTCCATACTTTGGCTATTGTTGATAGTGCTGCTATAAACATTGGAGGATTCATGTGTCCCTTCAAAACAGCATACCTGTATCCCTTGGATAAATGCTTAGTAGTGCAATTGCTGGATCGTAGGGTACTTTATTTTTAGTTTTTTGAGGAACCTCCATACTGTTTTCCAGAGTGGCTGCACCAGCTTACATTCCCACCAACAATGCAAAAGAGATCCTCTTTCTCCACATCCTCACCAACATTTGTTGTTGCCTGAATTGTTAATGTTAGTCATTCAGACAGGTGTAAGATGGTATCTCATTGTGGTTTTGATTTGTATTTCCTGGATGATGAGTGATGTTGAGCATTTTTTCATGTGTCCGTTGGCCATCTGGATGTCTTCTTTGGAGAAGTGTCTATTCATGTCTATTGCCTGTTTCTTCACTGGATTGCTTTCTGGGTGTAAAGTTTGATAAGTTCTTTATAGATTTTTTATACTAACCCTTTATCTGATACATCATTTGCAAATATCTTCTCCCATTCCATTGGTTGCCTTTTGGTTTTGCTGATTATTTCCTTTGATGTGCAGAAGATTTTTATTTTGATGAGGTCCCAGTAGTTCATTTTTGCTTTTGTTTCCCTTGCCTCCGGAGATGTGTTGAGTAAGAAGTTGCTGTGGCCAAGATCAAAGAGTTTTTTGCCTGCTTTCTCCTCGAGGATTTTGATGGCTTCCTGTCTTACATTTAGGTCTGTCATCCATTTTGATTTTATTTTTGTGTCTGGTGTAAGAAAGTAGTCCAGGTTCATTCTTCTGTATGTTGCTGTCCAGGTTTCCCAGCACCACCTGCTGAAGAGACTGTGTTTATTCCATTGGATATTCTTTCCCGCTTTGTCAAAGATTAGTTGGCCATAGGTTTGTGGGTCCATTTCTGGGTTCTCTATTCTGTTCCATTGAGCTAAGTGTCTGTTCTTGTGCCAGTACCATACTGTCTTGATGATTACAACTTTGTAGTACAGCTTGAAGTCCGGAATTGTGATGCCTCCGATTTTGGTTTTCTTTTTCCAGATTGCTTTGGCTATTCGGGGTCTTTTCTGGTTCCATACAAATTTTCAGATTATTTGTTCTATCTCTGTGAAGAATGCTGGTGTTATTTTGATAGGGATTGCATTGAATATGTAGATTGCTTTGGGTAGTATCGACATTTTAACAATATGTGTTCTTCCTATCCAGGAGTATGGAATCTTTATCCATTTTTTGTGTGTGTGTCTTCTTCAATTTCTTTCATAAGCTTTCTATAGTTTTCAGCATATAGATTTTTCACATCTTTGGTTAGATTTATTCCTAGGTATTTTATGGGTTTTGGTGCAACTGTAAACGGGATCGATTCCTTGAATTCTCTTTCTGTGGGTTCATTGTTGGTATATAGGAATGCAACCTATTTCTGTGCATTGATTTTATATCCTGAAACTTTGCTGAATTCATGAATCAATTCTAGCAGTTCTTTTGGTGGAATCTTTTGGGTTTTCCATATGGAATATTATGTCATCTGCAAAGAGTGAAAGTTTGACCTCCTCCTGGCTGATGTGGATGCCTTTTATTTCTTTGTGTTGCCTGATTGCAGAGGCTAAGACTTCCAATATTATGTTGAATAACAGTGGCGAGAGTGGACATCCCTGTCTTGTTCCCGACCTTAAGGGGAAAGCTGTCAGTTTTTCCCCATTGAGGATGATATTAGCGTTGGGTCATTCATATATGGCTTTTATGATCTCGAAGTATGCTCCCTCTATCCCTACTTTCTTGAGGGTTTTTATCAAGAAAGGATACTGTATTTTGTCTAATGCTTCCTCTGCATCTCTTGAAAGGATCATATGGTTCTTGTCCTTTCTTTTATTGATGTGATGGATCACGTTAATTGTTTTGTGGATATTGAACCAGCCTTGCATCCCAGGTATAAATCCCACTTGGTTGTGGTGAATAATTTTTATAATGTATTGTTAGAGCCAGTTGGCTAATATCTTGTTGAGTATTTTTGCATCCATGTTCATCAAGGAAATTGGTCTATAGTTCTTGTTTCTAGCGGGGTCTCTGTCTGGTTGTGGAATCAAGGTAATGCTGGCTTCATAGAAAGAGTTTGGAAGTTTTCCTTCCATTTTTATTTTTTGGAACAGCTTCAAGAGAATAGGTGTTAACTCTTCCTTAAATGTTTGGTAGAATTCCCCTGGAAAGCCATATGGCCCTGGACTGTTGTTTTTTGGGAGATTTTTGATTACTAATTTGATTTCCTTACTGGTTATGGGTCTGTTCAAATTTTCTATTTCTTCCTATTTCAGTTTTGGTAGTGTATATGTTTCTAGGAAACATGTTTACAGTGAGTACTGAAAGATATGATTTTTTTGCCTTAATGATTCTTGTAGAATTGGAGTTTCTGGTGGTGTTCTCTGGTCCTTTCTAATCTTTGTTGCTTTTGGTGTTTGTTTGTTTGTTTGTTCATTTCTTCTAGACTGCCCATTTTATTGGCATATAATTGCTCATAACATTCTCTTATTATTGTTTTCATTTCTGTTGTGTTGGTTGTGATCTCTCCTCTTTCACTCTTGATTTTATTTATTTGGGTCCTTTCTTTTTTCTTTTTGATCAAACTGCCTAGTAGTTTATCAATTTTGTTAATTCTTTCTAAGAACCAGCTTCTGGTTTCATTAACCTGCTCTGCGTTTTGTTTTTGTTTTTGTTTTTGTTTTGATAGCATTAATTTCTGCCCTAATCTTTATTATTTCCTGTCTCTTCTGTTTTTGGCTTTTATTTACTGTTCTTTTTCCAGCTCCTTAAGGTATAAGGTTAGGTTGTGTATCTGAGATCTTTCTTCCTTCTTTAGGAATGCCTGGATTG
This sequence comes from Neofelis nebulosa, assembly GCF_028018385.1. NCBI lineage: Eukaryota > Metazoa > Chordata > Mammalia > Carnivora > Felidae > Neofelis > Neofelis nebulosa. The sequence continues at coordinate 39,047,974 of NC_080786.1, read as the reverse complement.
CTATATACTTCCTCTTATGACCACCTTTCCTTCATCCCAGAGGTTTTGGGTTGTGGTGTTATCATTTTCATTGGCTTCCATATACTTTTTAATTGCCTCTTTAACTTCTTGGTTAGCCCATTCATTCTTTAGTAGGATGTTCTTTAGTCTCCAAGTATTTGTTACCTTTCCAAATTTTTTCTTGTGGTCGATTTTGAGTTTCATAGCATTGTGGTCTGAAAATATGCATGGTATGATCTCGATCTTTTTGTACTTGCCGAGGGCTGCTTTGTGTCCCAGTATGTGGTCTATTCTGGAGAATGTTCCATGTTCACTGGAGAAGAATGTATATTCTGCTGCTTTAGGATGAAATGTTCTGAATATATCTGTTAAGTCCCTCTGGTCCAGTGTGTCATTCACAGCCATTGTTTCCTTGGTGATTTGTTGATTAGATGATCAACAAATTGCTGTGAGTGGGGTGTTGAAGTCTCCTACTATTATGGTATTACTATCGATGAGTTTCTTAATGCTTGTGATTAATTGATTTATATATTTGGGTGCTGTCAGATTTGGCTCCTAAATGTTTCCAATTGTTAGGACTTCTTGGTGGATAAACCCCTTGATTATGATATAATTCCCTTCACATCTCTTGAAACAGTCTTTATTTTAAAGTCTAGATTGTCTGCTATAAGTATGGCTACTCTGGCTTTCTTTTGTTGACCATTAGCATGATAGATGGTTCTCCATCCCCTTATTTTCAATCTGAAGGTGTCTTTAGGTCTCAAGTGGGTCTCTTGTAAACAGCATATAGATGGATCTTGTTTTCTTATCCATTCTGTTACCCTATGTCTTTTGACTGAAGCATTGAGCCCATTGATGTTTACAGTGAGTACTGAAAGATATGATTTTTTTGCCTTAATGATTCTTGTAGAGTTGGAGTTTCTGGTGGTGTTCTCTGGTCCTTTGTAATCTTTGTTGCTTTTGGTGTTTGTTTGTTTGTTTGTTTGTTTATATTTTCATCTCTTCTCCCCTCAGAGAGCCCCCCCCCCCTTAAAATTTCTTGCAGAGCTGGTTTAGTGGTCACAAACTCCTTTAATTTCTGTTTGGGAAACTTTTTCTCTCTCCTTCTATTTTGAATGGCAGCCTTGCTGGAGAAAGAATTATTGGCTGCTTATTTTTCTGATTCAACACACTGAATATATCCTGCCACTCCTTTCTGGCCTGCCAAGTTTCTGTGGATAGGTCTGCTGCAAACCTGATCTGTCTTCCCTTGTAGGTTAGGGACTTTTTTTCCCTTACTGCTTTCATGATTCTCTCCTTGCCTGAGTATTTTGTGAATTTGACTATGATATGCCTTGTTGATGGTCAGTTTTTGTTGACTCTAATGGGGGTCCTCTGTGGTTCTTGGATTTTGATGTCTGTGTCTTTCCCCAGGTTAGGAAAGTTTTCCGCTATGATTTGTTCACATAACCCTTCTACCCCTATTTCTCTCTCTTCTTCTTCTGGGACCCCTGTGATTCTGATGTTGTTCCTTTTTAATGAGTCACTGATTTCTCTAATTCTTAAATCATGCTCTTTTGCCTTCATCTCCCTCTTTTTTTCTGCTTCACTATTCTCCATAAGTTTGTCCTCTATATCGCTGATTCTCTGTTCTGCCTCATCCATCCTTCCCACTGCAGCATCCACCTGTAATTGCAGCTCAGTTATAGCATTTTTTATTTCATCCTGACTAGTTTTTTTTCTTTTATCTCTGCAGAAAGGGACTCTAATCTATTTTTGACTCCAGCTAGTATTCTTATTATCGTGATTCTAAACTCTGGTTCAGACATTTTGCTTGTATCTGTGTTGGTTAAATCCCTGGCTGTCGTTTCTTTGTCCTCTTTCTTTTGGGGTGAATTCCTTCGTTTTGTCATTTTTAAGGGAGAAAATGAATTAATGAGTTAGAAAAATTAAAATTAAAAAAATTAAATTTTAAAAAATATTAAAATTAAAAAATTAAAAACACACACGGAAAAATATCGAGTAAATGATGCTAGATCCTAGGTGTGTTTTGGTCTGGGTGTTGAAAGTGGTTTGATAGATTAGAGAAAAAAGAGGGAAAAAGAAAAAGAAAGAAAATAAAAGGAAATCGTTTGAGACTTTGAAAAAATGAATACACTGACATAGACAAAAATGAAATGATGGAAGTAAAATAGAATTTGAAAAAATTTACACAAAAGTAAAGAATATAGTAGAAAAAGTGCAAAGAAAAATATTTTTAATAAAAATTAAAAATAAAAATGAATTTTTTCTCTCTGTGTTCAAGAAAAAGAAATGAAAAAAAGAAAAAGAAAAAAAATCATTTGAAAATTTGAAAAAGTGAATACACTGAAGGAGACTAAAATAAAATGATGGAAGTAAAATAGAATTTGCAAAATTTACAAAAAAGTTTAAAATATGGTAAAACATTAAAGAAAAATATTTTTAATAAAAATTGAAAATAAAAATGAATTTTTTCTGCTTCCGTATTCAAGAAAAAGAAGTGAAAAAGAGAAAAAAAGTGAATAGATAGACCTGCTAACAGACTGAGATAGGACTGAAATTACTTCGTTTTCCCCTAAAAGTTAGACTATAAAGTGCTTTATAGTCCATAAACTAAGTAGGCAGTGAGACTTGTTTTCTTGAAGCGCCAGGTTGGCCCAGTTGGGCGGGGCTTAGTATAATGGCTCCATTCTCCACTACATGGTGCTGCTAGCCTGCTGAGGTGGATTGTTGTGGTGCACGTAGGTGCGTATGCGCATGCGCGGGAGTGGTGAAAATGACGTCACCCAGCTGCCCAGTCTCTAGTATTGGAACTCTGTTTCCCCCGTCAACAATCGTGCACCCATCCTCTGTCTTCAGCTGTGGTCCACTCCCCGCTTTTTCACTGTCCGTGACCAGGCCCCAGGCAGTACCTCTCTCCCCAGTTTTGTCTCAGATGCGGCTATTTTCCCCAGCCCCTTACTTCTGAAAGACTGCAGCTTTGACCCCATCGACCCCTCTGTGGGAGGGTCTCACCGAGCAACAGCCAAATGAGCAATGGCTGAATGCTTGCTGCACCCAGGAACGCCTGCTGGACCCTGCTGCTGTCGGTGCCCTGGGTCTGCGGCCAGGTGCCAGCCCGCCCCAGAAAAAGTTCGCAAGATAGTGTAGCAGCAGTGTTTCAGGATTATGGAAAATCACAACACACATCTGGCACCAGCCTTCACCCTTAACGACCTTGTTCCAGCACCATGAATGTGGCCATTTTCTGGGGTCTGCTGGGCCCAGGTTGCCTCACAGCCTCTATCAAATGTACTTCCTGCAGTGGAATTGCTTTTCCCCATGTGGCCCCAGAACCTCCCAGACCCCACTCTGTTCCTGGGGATTCGCCCTTCCCACCAGAGCACTGCCAGGTATCGAGCTGCAGAGTTGGGTGACTTTGTGCTCCCCTTGCTTACAGTCTTAATGGAATTTAAACCCTCTCCTTTCTCCCTTTTTAGTTTAGTCCCTGCGGCTGTTTCCAATTTTCCACTTTCTCTCCAGCTGCTTTGGGGGAGGGGTGCTTTTCACATATTCTCTCCCCACCCCCATCTCCATTCTCTCTCCGCCCCCAAAAGTGGCTCCCTCCCCACTGTGGCTTCTCGCTCCCCAAGTTCACCTCTCTGTGCCGCATACCTCCTGAATTCTGTGGTTCCGGTTGTGCAAATTGTTGTGTTAATCCTCCAATCAGTTTTCTAGGCGTGTAGGATGGTTTAGTGTTGGTCTGGCTGTATATCACGGATACGAGACACACAAAAAACTTCCATGCTGTTCCATCGTCTTGCCCCCCCCCCCCGCCCCAGAGTTTCTATTATTTAATAAATGTCTACTCTGTGCCAGGTGATGGTATCTTAGAAAGTTTACAGAAGAAAGATAGAGACTGAGGAATCTTAAGTATAAATATTATTGCTAATCCTCAGGACATCCATGCAAAATACAATGATCTTCATTCAGTTTGCATATAAGGGAAAAGAAATTCCAAAAATTTACAACTTTGGCTAAGGCTGCACAGAATAATTGGCAAAAACACCACCTTGAAAGCTTCTGCTGTTGATAAGTAGTCAGGAGTGGGGAAATGAGGCAAGTAGTTAAGTTTTTCTTTTACCTTAAGGCCTCAGAAATGTTATCCTGTCATAGCATAAAGCCCAGCATGGGAAATTCAATGGGAGCAATATTGTGAAAGTACATCCATGCCAAGAAGCTGGGTTAAACTGTCCCACAGAGAGTGATGAGGCTGACTTGGAAACACCTGCCCCAGCATCAGGGAAAGCAGTGTTGCAAGTCCACACTTATGCTTGTTTTAAATATCTGTGGTTGTCAGAATGGGTGGGGAAAGTTTCTGTAAGTGCCTTATTCATATGAATCATACAAAATGGCTTTCATCATATGTTAGTTTAATTGACTTGAATTTTTGGAAGAGACTGAAGGTAGAATCTTTAATTATGCCTCTGGGCTCTCTATGCTCTATGAAACCTGTGTGCATGAGCATGAGGTGGTTTGGACTTTGACAGAGTTCTAGGACTGTGATGGCACTCATAATGGTGGGAATTATTTGTTGTCTTATACTACAGTGCTTCTCACAGCATCAGCATCACCTGAGAACGTTTTAGAAATGCAAGAATGTGGGCCTCAACCCAGACCCACTACTGAGTAGGAAACTTGGGGCAGAGTCCAGCAGTCTGTGTTTAACAAAGCTTCCAGAGACTTCTGATACACTAAAGTTTCAGAACTAGGAAAATAAAGTTCAGTATGTGGTTCCTAGTTTTGTATCCTTTACTTTCTTCTCTTTTCTCTTCCTCACTACATTACTATCCTGTGATGAAAAGGAGGGCTGGGAGAAAATCTTCACTTATTAGAGAGTTCCCCACCCCCTCTGCTTTTTCACTATTTATATCTGTTTATAATGTTTCCCCTTCTGGTTTTACAGAAAACAAAAACAAAACAAAAAAATAGACTGTTTTGTGTAAACATTATAAATAATTTTGTTTTAGTATGTGGCTAGTTACATATCTATATTTCTTCTGTAAATCTCCTAAGATGCTTGCAGCAAAAGGTTTGAGCTATATATAAGCTGGTGGCTGAGATAGTTTCTAGAGAAAAGTTGTCTATAATCCTATGTTGAGAACCCCAGAGTGCTGTGAAATATGTAGTGTGTATCTCTGTGTATGTTGTGTGCATGTGTGTGTGCCTATGTGCATTATTGGTATAAACCAAGGATGGAGAAAAACATTGGACACTTTGCTGTGGTAGAAGATCTGGTGGTTGTGTCTTTTTGTCATTTCCCATGTGACTCTAACCTGTGAGAAGACAGAACTTTGAATGAGGCTTCCTAAGGTAGGACAGTTCATGGACCCCTCCCACCTTGAAACATCATGGGGTACTCTTATTGGGTACTCTTACTTTTTTTACTCTTGCCTCAGACCTGTTCTGAAACCCTTATAGGATTTTTTTTTCTTCACCAAAGCAAGTTGATAGTGAACCATCCCAAAGCAATAAATTGTGTCCCTTTTAGCAACACCCACACTTTCCTTAAGTCCTTTGAATTTAGAAGATTGGTGGGAGGGCAGAGAAGGAATGAAATCCCTAAATAATCAGAAGGCATTGCATATTTTTACTTTTGGTTCTATCTATGATTAATCTCAGTGTAAAACTAAACTGCTAAAAGGAAATGCATGCAGTATTTGATATGCAAACCCATATCATTTCTCTAAATCAGTGTTCTGATAACAATTTTGATAAGACTGAGTAGGGGTGAGATACATAACTATAAAGTAAAAATGTAAAAGTTGTGGAGATGACACTTTAATATATGTGAATACTATCTTGCACACAGTTAAATGGTGTCCACTGATTTGGCTTCCTTAGAATATTTGTCAGACCCTATTCTTCTTTATTTCCACATTTTGAATCCCTAGTTCATATTTTTTGAATCTGGGTGACTGAAATAGTATCCCAGATTCCCTGCCTTAAAGAGTCTCACACTATAATAAAAAGTACTAATAATGGTAAACAATACTCTTCCTTGGGCTTAATTTTATTGCTGTCATCTTGACATTCCTGTACTCAAATTTCTTTGCTAAATTCTTCCTCACAGAAATATAAGACAAATTCTGATGTTAACTTCCTCTCCATGTCCCTACCATACCTTAATTTTCTTTTCTCCCTTAAGATGATTGTCTCCAAAGCTGTTACCTCTTCTGGAAACCACAGCAAATCTCTCTTCCAACAAGAATCTCTCATGGTTCTTTCTCAAGACTTTTTTGCCAATCATCTCTCTTTCTTGAACACCCTCTGTTATTTCTCAGGTGTGCTACAGCCCCTGATTTCAGTTGCCCTAGTCAGCCTTCCCAAACTGCTTGATATACCTGGTTAGCACTGTGGTCACTGATTTATGAATTCCTCTTTCTAGAAAGTCCTTGTCCTCTACTCTACCTGGAGATTTCCTATAAATCCTTAAGAATCTCCTAGGGGCACCTGGGTGGCTTAGTCGGTTAAGCGTCTGACTTCGGCTCAGTTCATGATCTTGTGGTTCGTGAGTTCGAGCCCCACATCGGGCTCTGTGCTGACAGCTCAGAGCCTGGAGCCTGCTTCGGATTCAGTGTCTCCCTCTCTTTCGGACCCTCCCCTGGTTGCACTCTGCCTCTCTATCTCTCTCAAAAATAAATAATAAACATTAAAAAATAATTAAAAAAAAGAATCTCCTATGTAAAGCTTTCCCTAATACTTTGGGGAAAGGAGTTAGTTGGTCTCTTCTTTAGGATTCCTTAGAACTTTGTTAGAACTTGTTTAAAAGAAAAGTTTATATATATTAAGATGCATGCAGTTGCTAATAACAGAAACCTTGACTGAAACAGACTTAAGCAATAAGGACATTTATTGCTCCCATGACTAGAACTCCAGAGAACAGTCTGCAAGGCCGGTTGATTCAGCAGCTCATTATTGTTATCAAGGACCCAGGTTCTTTCCTTTGCTCTGCTCTGCTATTCCCAGTCTGACTTTAACATCAGGTGAGGAGTAACGTGGGTATGGAAGTTCCTGGTATCTTAACCAGGCCCAATAATATTCTGAGGAATAAGAGAGCTCATTGTTCTTCTGTTTCTCTCTTAGGATATCAAAGCTTTTCTAAGAAGTTCCCTAGCTAGCTTCCCTCCACTTTTTATTGACCAGAATAGAGTCACATGGCCATTGTAGTACCGATTATCAGCAAGGGGAAAGGGAACTCCCTTGGAGCTGAGGGAAAGGTCAACTTATCCTGAGTATATAGCTGTGGGAGGAGGGGTGGCTAGCTGTACAAATCAGGGCTTTTTTGGGAAAGAGGCAGGATGGATGCTGGGTTGACAATCAATAGTATCTGATACACTAATCAAGTTGATATATAGTATTATATAGTTTAGTGATTTATCTTCTTGTTTTAGTAAGGGGCAATGCCTCATTTATCTAGATTATTCTTGGTAGCCATTCAATGCATACATAATGAAAGAACTTACAAAACTCATTTCTTCTACAATCTTCATATAGTAACTATGTACCTTTGCTTTAGGCTCCTAAATTCTCTCCAGTATCATGTAGCATTTAAATATATACCTATGGACTAGTCTGATTAGACACGTGTATAGATGGGCTTGTTGCATTGTGCGATGTCAGAGGAGCACCACTCCTCCAGAAAAAGACTCTGAAGGGAGCCTCCTACGGTGTGCTGCCATGCAGTGTGGCAGTGTGTGTGTGATAGTGTATAAACACAACCATAGGTCTGATCACAGAGAGATTTTAGTACTGTTTTCAAAACCATTCTGTAATCTGTTCCATTGTACATAAATATAATCATTATATATGCAAGTAAATTCCCATCCATGTTCCTCTTAAAAAAGCCCCTTTGGGAAATGCTTCAGCATCATGTAGAATGATCATCAACAAGATGCAGGCAGATTGTCTATGAAATACAGGCTTAATATGAGAAGAGCCTTGGAAAACATTTGTACTTTATTCTCACTAGAAATCAGGATCACAATATTGGACAAGAGGAAAAGGCCCTGTAAGATTAAAATATTTTAATATTTTAGGGTCAGGGCCATATCTTATTCATTTTATAATTCAAGTCTCAGAGCAATGCCTTGTGTGTCTGTGGCATGAAAGCAGAATGAGGGAGGAAGGAGTGGGGTTTTCTTGTATTTTCAATGTGGAGAATGAAGTGAAAGCCAGTCCAGAAAGACAAGGCTCATATTTCTAAATGTTTCTCATTTTGAGTGCCCATGAGCCTCTTTCCTCCTTCCTTCTTCCTTCCTTCCTTCTCTTGCAAACATCATTGTGTCACTTGCCTTTCAGGCATCTGCTATGGGAGGTATATTGCAAGCTCAGCCAGAACAGGAACATCACAGCATTTGGTGTGATGTTCTTTACATTTTAAGATGTTGGTCACTGACCAATTACATAAACTTGGAGGATCATTTTCTTCTTGACTCCAAGGGAGTTTGTGGACTTAGGGAAAGTTGGGTTACAATTCTGCCTAAAGTGTAGCTTTTTAAAGGAAAAAGAGATGAAAAATAGCACAGAGTCTCTGTCGTAAACAGTCTCATTGTCTAGTGGGGAAGACAAAGCCAAGGTCTACAAAGCAATGCTGAACAATGTAAGCCTTTATTAAATTGGCCCACAAAGGGTGTGGTTTAAACTATGAATGCTATAAGAACTCAAAGATGAGGGAACTCATTGAGCACAGGCTGCATCAGAGCATGGTCCTCCATAGGTGGGACTTGAGATAGAATTTGTAGGACTGTGAGTGCCTTAGAGATAAAATATGTTGTCCGAGCTTCAACCTAGGGCTTGTATGCTGTTCGGGAGAAGTCAGGGTTCCCTGAAGAGCACATATATACAACGTTTGCCTTAGTTGCCCAAATGCCTAAACTTGTAGGGGCAGGGGATGCATCTGGACTGGAGTTTTTACTTGGAGAAGGTGATACCATCAGCTGGCTAGGGGGCAAAGCTCAGGGAAGTGTCACGCTTGTGAGGATGTAATCTGGAACCAGGCCTGTGCACACATGTGCTGCATGGTATTGCTTTGCTGGGACAAGCTGCCTCTTTTTCTCCTGGGAGGGTAAGGTCGTAGTTCATGGGTTACCAACGAGAACGGTGGTTTGTGTCCATGGAACTGTAGCAGACAGTCTCTTGTTTCCCTCTGTGCACAGGTGGTTGTTGCTTTCTTTATCCTTTGTCTTTGTGGGGGTATACAAACAACCCCTTTCATTAGCATTTTATTCCTACCAGATATCATACTTTATCTCTCACCTGCTTTCAAACAATACTGTGCTGGAAGTGCATTAATTCAACACTCCATATTTATTTCAACATACAGCTAAAGCAATGAGTGGACGTTTGGCTGTCAGATGCATTATCAGGCTCTACAGGCAGGTGTCTGGCCTCGGATATTAAGGATTTTCCAGCTGCTGCTACTGCAGTGGGGGTGTACAAATGGGTGTATGTGTTTGTTAACTGAGCACACTTTCAGCTGCAGTATCCCCACTGGCCTTTACACTGTGTCAAGATGTTGCTTCCTCTCAAGACTTGGGGTTGAAGAGAAGCAGGGCTAGAGCCTTTTGTCAAGTGTATTAATTTGGGTCCTCCAAGAAGGAGAATCTGGGAAGAGATTAGTTGTGTGAAAGATCTATTGGAAAAACTTTTTTGATGGAAAATGGGGAGGGAGTTTTGAATTCTGGGACAACTGCCAGACCCTGGTGCAGCTGCATACTCTGTGGAGGTGGGGAAGGAAGGAAGGCTATGTAGTAAAATGCTTAGGCTATGGCACAATTCTTTCTTTATTTTTTTAATTTTTAAAAAATGTTTATTTTTGAGAGAGAGAGAGAGAGCACAAGTGGGGGAGGGGAAGACAGAGAGGGAGACACAGAATCTGAAGCAGACTGCATGCTCTGAGCTGTCAGCACAGAGCCTGACCCAGGACTAGAACCCATGAGCTGCGAGATCATGACCTGAGCCAAAGTTGGATGCTTACCCGACTAAGCCACCCAGGTGCCCCAGGCTATGGCACAATTCTAAGAAAGGTTTAGTGAGGCTCATGGGGCATCCTTAAGCCATAGTTACCCTTCAGAGGAGCCCCGCCTCCCTGCCTTAGTACCCCTACTGAACTCAGTCATTGTCTGGCCTCAGTGAATTTGGTCATGGATTCCAGAGCACAGTAGCTGAGACCATTGGTCAACTGCAGTGCTCGTAGTAGGAGATCTGTCTGAGAGATGCACTGTCATGGCCATTACATCTGATCACCTCTGGTGGCAAGCAGCTTACTCTATTTACTCCAACGTGCTCTTGTTGAAAGCTGGGACTAGAGCTGGTGCAAAGGTTCAGGCAGGGCCGTTTAGGTTTTGGGGACGTTGTATGAATTTAACCACAGGGACCCAAGTACTAGGCATTCACTATAACAAATAATTGAGTTCCCTGCTTGGGGAAAAACAGTGGACACTTCATGTTTACTTCTTGTTATTGCACTGAAAGCATATTGCAAAAATAATTGGCTCACCTTCTGGGAACTTTAAATGGTATTGATACAGGTTCTCTCTATTCAGGCCCCATGAAGTTAGTGTCTTGTGCTTTCCTTATTTATATCCCACTTGAATAGCAAGCAGAGGTCATAGTATCACTCATGGTACCTGCTGAATAATTTGGAAAATGAATCCTTCCTAGTCAAAGAGTGTTGGAAAAATGATGTTCTTCACAGGTACCCTAAACTACTGGCAGTGTGCATAATGTGTCTTCCCTTCTCTTTCCTGACTAGTTTTATTGTAATCAGTTGGCATGGAACATGAAAGGCTGCCAACTGTTCTATGGTGGATCAAGCATTCATAGTGGTTACATATCCATCACTTACTTTCTCTTGCTAACAAAGGTTAGGATACAATGTTTCTCACTGTTATTGGAGGAGTGGGCCAAACACTGAAGCTGGAATGAGGTAAAAATATTCTTGAAAGAAATATGTTTTTATTCTCCCCCATCATTCTGTTTAATTCTCCACACTGTTGTCAAAGTGATAGCTCTTACATAGAAATTTTATTGTTTTACACTCCTGCCTAAAATCTTTCAATAGTTTTACATTACAATTGGGTTAAAAATAAAAACTTTTTTAGCATACCCAGGAACTTCTTTATGACTTGGCTTCTGCCTATGGTCTGCTGTCCTAGAGTTCTCTCCTTCTCTCCTTCTCTCTCTCTCTCTCATCTCTCATCTCTCATCTCTCATCTCTCTTTCCCTCTTACACCACTACTAACTCTCTAAATCCACCAGATTTCTTAAGTCATGTATTCATACATAATCTTCAGTAGGTTATCCTGTTGGCAGTTAACACAAAAATACTACAATTTTAGTGACTACACAACAGAAGTTAACTTTTCATTCACATAGCAGTCCAATGTAGGTGTTCCTGGTTGGCAGATGACTTTCTCCCTCCTGGTATCTTGGGGACCCAGGCTTCTTCAGTCTGGTGGCTTTGTCTACCTATAGGGCCTTTGTTTCCATCTATCAGATATATGGGAAAGAGAATAGGAAAACTCACCTACCCATTCAAAGCTGTGTTCCAGAAGTGGCACAGATTATTTTTGCTTGTATTCTGTTGGTGAGGACCCAACCAGAGACAAGATAGCCAAGAAACACAATCTCTAGCTGAGCACCAACTTTCCCAACAACTATGCTACACATTGGTAAACATAAATCCTGAGGAACTTTTATTCATTTATTCACTTATTCATTCATTCATTCATTCATTTTAAAAAGTTAAATCTAGGTTAGTTAACATATAGTGTAATAATGATTCAAGAATAGAATTTAGTGATTCATCACTTACATATAACACCCAGGGCTCATCCCAACAAATGTCCTCCTTAAGGCCCCTTGCTCATTTAGCCCATCCCCCCACTGAACACTCCTCCAGCAACCCTCAGTTTTTTCTCTGTGTTTAAGAGTCTCTTATAGTTTATCTCCCTCTCTGTTTTTATATTATTTTTGCTTCTCTTCCCTTATGTTCATCTGTTTTGTGTCTTAAATTCCACATATGAATGAAGTCATATGGCTTGGTCTCTGCCTATGGTCTGCAGTTCTAGTGTTCTCTTGTTCTCTCTCTTTCCCTAATTTTGCTTAGCATAATACACTCTAGTTTCATCAGTGTTGTTGCAAATGGCAAGATTTTATTCTTTTTGGTCACTGAATAATATTCCATTGTATATATATACCACATCTTTTTTACCCATTCATCAGTCGATTGACATTTGGGCTCTTTCCATACTTTGACTATTGTTGATAGTGCTGCTATAAATATTGGGGTACATGTGTCCTTTCTAATCAGCACTCCTCTATTCTTTGGATAAATACCTAGTAGTGTGATTGCTGGGTCATAAGGTAGCTCTATTTTTAATTTTTTGAGGAAACTCCATACCATTTTCCAGAATGGCTGTACCTGTTTACATTCCCACCAGCAGTGCAAAAGGGCTCTCCTTCCTCCACATCCTTGCCAATATCTGTTGTTTCCTGAGTTGTTAACTTTAGCCATTCTGAAAGATGTGAGGTGGTATCTCATTGTGGTATTGATTTGTATTTCCATGGTGATGAGTGATGTTGAGCATCTATTCATGTATCTGTTAACCATCTGGATGTCTTTGGAAAAGTGTCTATTCAAGTCTTTTGCCCATTTCTTCTCTGGATTATTTGATAAGTTCTTTATAGATTTTGGATACTAACCCTTTATCTGTTATGTCATTTGCAAATATCTTCTCCCATTCCATCACTTGCCTTTTAGCTTTGCTGATTGTTCCTTCGCTATACAGAAGTTTTTATCTTGATGAGGTCTTGATAGTTCATTTTTGCTTTTGTTTCCCTTGCCTCTGGAGACATGTCAAGTAAGAGATTGCTGTGGCTGAGGTCAAAGAGGTTGTTGCCTATTTTCTTCTCTAGGATTTTGATGTCTTCTTGTCTTACGTTTAGGTCTTTCATCCATTTTGAGTTTATTTTGTATGGTGTAAGAAAGTGGTCCGGTTCATTCTTCTGCATGTCGCTGTCCAGTTTTCCCAATACCATTTACTGAAGAGACGGTCTTTTTTCCATTGGATATTCTTTCCTGCTTTGTCACAGATTAATTGACCGTACGTTTCTGAGTCCATTTCTGGGTTCTCTATTCTGTTCCATTGACCTATGTGTCTGTTTCTGTGCCAGTACCATACTGTCTTGATGATTACAGCTTTGTAGTAGAGGCTAAATCTGGGATTGTGATGCCTCCCACTTTGGTTTTCTTTTTCAAGATTGCTTTGGCTATTCAGGGTCTTTTGTGGTTCCAAACAAATTTTAGGATTGTTTGTTCTAGCTCTGTGAAGAGTGCTGGTGTTATTTTGATAGAGATTTCACTGAATATGTAGATTTCTTTGGGCAGTATAGACATTTTAACAATTTGTTCTTCCAATCCATGATCCTGGAATGTCTTTTGATTTTTTTGTGTGTCTTCTTCAATTTCTTTCATAAATTTTCTATAGTTTTCAGTCTATAGATTTTTCAAGCTCTGGTTATGTTTATCCCTAGATATTTTATGGTTTTTGGTGCAATTGTAAATGGGATCAATTCCTTGATTTCCCTTTCCATTGCTTCATTATTGGTGTATAGAAATGCTACTGATTCCTGTACATTGATTTTATATCCTGCAACTTTGCTGAACTCATGTATTCGTTCTAGCAGCTTTTTGGTGGGGTCTTTTGGGTTTTCAACATAGAGTAGTATCATGTCATCTGCAAAGAGTGAAAGTTTGACTTCCTCCTTGCCAATTTGGATGCCTTTTATTTCTTTATGTTGTCTGATTACTGAGGCTAGGACTTCCAACACTATGTTGAATAACATTGGTGGGAGTGGACATCCTTGTCATGTTCCTGGCCTTAGGGGGAAAGGTCTCAGTTGTTCCCATTGAGGATGATATTTGTGGTGGGTGTTTTTATATGGCTTTCATGATCTTAAGGTATGGTCCTTTTATCCCTAATTTCTTGAGGGCTTGTATCAAGAAAGGATGCTATATTTTGTCACATGCTTTCTCTGGTTCTATTGAGAGGATCATGTGGTTCTTATCCTTTTATTAATGTGATGTATCACTTTGATTGATTTGCAGATATTGAACCAGCCCTATATCCCAGGAATAAATCCCACTTGGTCATGGTGAATAATTCTTTAAATTTATTGTTGGTTGTGGTTTGCCAGTATCTAGTTGATAATTTTTGAATCCATGTTCATCAGGGAAATAGGTCTGTAGTTCTCCCTTTTAGTGGGGTCTTTGTCTGGTCTTGGAATCAAGATAATTCTGGCCTTGTAGACTGAATTTGGAAGCTTTCTGTCCATTTCTATTTTTTGGAACAACTTCAAAATAATAGGTTATAATTCTTTTTTAAATGTTTGATAGAATTCCCCTGGAAAGCCATCTGGCCTTGGACTCTTGTTTCTTGGGAGATTTTTGATTACTGATTCAATTTCTTTAGTGATTATAGTCTTTTCAAATTTTCTATTTCTTCCTGTTTCAGTTTTGGTAGTTTATATATTTGTATGAATTTGTCCATTTCTTCAAGATTGCCCAATTTATTGGCAATAATTGCTCATAATATTCTCTTATTATTGTTTGTATTTCTTATGTTTATTTATTTTTGAAAGAGAGAGGCAGAGAATGAGCAGAGGAGGGGCAGAGAGAGTGGGAGACACAGAATCTGAAGCAGGCTCCAGCCTCTGAGCTGTCAGCACAGAGCCCGCTGCAGGACTCTAACCCACAAACCATGAGATCATGACCTGAGCCGAAGTCAGAGGCTTAACCACCTTAGTCACCCAGGCGCCCGTATTGTTTGTGTTTCTGCCAATGTTGGTTGTGATCTCCTCTTTCATTTGTGATTTTACTTATTTGGCTCCTTTCCTTTCTGTTTTTGATCAATCTGGCTAGTGGTTTATCAATACTGTTAATTCTTTTGAAGAACCAGCTCCTGGTTTCATTGATTTGTTCAACTGTTTTTTTTTTCAATATCATTGATTTCTTTTCTAATCTTTATTATTTCCTTCTTCTACTGGTATTGGGCTTTATTTGCTGTTCTTTTTCCAGCTCTTTTAGGTGTAAGGTTAGGTTGTATATTTTAGACTTTTCTTCCTTCTTTAGGAATTCAGGAAGCAATTCAGGAAGGCCTGAATTGCTATATAATTCCCTCTTATGACCACCTTTGCTGCACCCCAAGATTTTGGGTTGTCATGTTTTCATTTTCATTGACGTCCATGTACTTTTTAATTTCCTCTTTGATTTCTTGGTTAACCCATTCATTGTTTAGTAGGATGTTCATCTAATCTCCAAGTATTCATGGTCTTTCCAAATTCTTTTCTTATGGTTAATTTTGAGTTTCATAGTGTTGTGGTCTCAAAATACACAAGGTATGATCTTGATCTTTTTGTACTTGTTGAGGGCAGGTTTGTGTCTGGAGAATGTTCCATGTGCACTCAAGAAAAATGTATATTCTGATGCTTTAGGATGAAATGTTCTGAATATATCTGTTAAGTCCATCTGGTCCAATGTATCATTAAAAGCCATTGTTTCCTTGTTGATTTTCTGCTTAGATGATATGCCCATTGTTGTAAGTGGGTGTTAAAGTCCTCTACTATTATGGTATTATTATCAATGAGTTTCTTTATGTTTGTAATTAATCAATTTATATATTTTGGCACTTTCACATTGGGGGCATAAATATTTACAATTGTTAGATCTTGGTGAGTAGACTCCTTAATTATGATATAATGCCCTTCTTCATCTCTTGTTACAGTCTTTATTTTAAAATCTAGTTTGTCTGATATAAGTATGGCTACTCCAGCTTTCTTTTGATGACAATTAGCATGATAGATGGTTCTCCATCCCCTTAGTTTCAATCTGTAAATATCTTTAGGTCTAAAATGGGTCTCTTGTAAGCAGCACATAGATGGGTCTTGTTTTCTTATCCATTTTGGTACCCTATGTCTTTTGATTGGAGCTTTTAGTCCATTGACATTTTGAGTGAGTACTGAAAGGTATGAATTTATTACCATTGTCTTGCCTATAGAGTTAGAGTTTCTGGTGATGTTCTCTGGTCCTTTCTAGTCTTTGTTGTTTTTGGTCTTTTTTGTTTTGTTTCATCTTTTCTCCACTCAAAGTATCCATCACCCTTAAAATTGCTTGCAGGGCTGGTTTAGTGGTCATGAACTCCTTTAGTTTTTGTTTGTCTAGGAAACAATTTATTTCTCCTTCTATTTTGAATAACAGCCTTGCTGGATAAAGAATTCTGGGCTGCATATTTTTCTGATTCAACACATTGAATATATCCTTCCAATTCCTGGGGAAGTTTTAGCTAGCTCTGCTGTTATGTACTGCCACCCACATGTGCAACCTGGATCCCAACTTATTCCCTGATTCAGCTTATCTGAAAAAATCTTACATGACCTTTTAAGGTTCATCTAAAGCTTTGCATCATTCAAAGGGCTTTAGAGCATTTTCTCTCTATACTCATATAACACAGAGGGCTTACTAACTGTCATAGCACATGTCACATGGTATTATGATTGTTTGCTTAAGGGTTTGCATTTTACAAACTTGAGCTATAGGACCAGGACTGTTTTTATTTTAAATCTAGAAATGTCTTGTACAAAATACGTACCCAACAAATTATTAATAAATAAATGAAAGTCCATTAGATGACTGGATTCACAAGAGTTGTAAAACCTCCCACATTTGATGTTTAAAGAGTAAATTGTGGATTTACCCTAAAACACATGTATCAGTCCTAATTTTAAATTGAGGAATGTAAAGGCCTCTGAAGTTTCTTTGCTATTTGTTAATATATCCATAATATTAGGAAAGTTTACAGTTACCAGATTACCGTGAGCATCCTAACAGAGTATGTAAACTTAAAAGTCAAGGATTATTACTTGAATTCAACCTCCGCTGAAAGGAATGTTGTATCTTTAGAATGCATTTGCTACAGATAAACAGAAACTTGATTCAAAGTTTTTTGAAAAATTAAAGAATATATTATGTCTAGCAGTAGGGTAGCTCCAGAATAGGTTGATCCATTTGTTCAGTGAAGTCATCAGGAACTGAGTTCTGTCTGTACCATGGCCCTACCATTCTCAGTATATTGCCTATGTCCTTGGACTGGATCCCCTTAAGGTCACAAAATATCTTTCAGCAAAAAAATGGAGAAATAAATTGTCTTGGTCATGTCCCAAGGGAGAAAACAAGAACACCGCTCTCCCAACCGTGGTATATAAGTGCTTCCTTTTAGTTTGATGAGTCTGTCTTATACATGTGCTAATTTGTGAACCAAAAACTTTCTGGGAAATTTTATCTCCTGACTGATTATTAGATTACTCAATATTTTACAGGGCAAAGGTTTCCTTGAATCACTTTGTTAGATTGAAGAAGCGGGTAGCTTTTCCCTCCAAAATTTGTGGCTCCATTAGGAAAGAAAGAAGGGGGGAAATATGTGCTGGATATTCGAACAATAGTGTCCACACCACAAATATCTTAGTACAGTCAATCTATTGAACCGGTATCTATGGAATAGTGAGCAATTTCTAAACCAGGCAATGTATAACCTTTTCTTCTGCCACTTCTACAAGTTTAAAATCATATATTTAAAAGCACCCAGTAGTGAACATTTTAGATTCAGTTCCTCCAGTGCAATTGTTTATTCTTTATTTTAGGGCTAATAATGGGATTAATCATACGATATGCTACAGCACCAACTGATATTGAAAGTGGAACTGTTTATGATTGTGGAAAACTGGCCTTCAGTCCATCAACTCTGCTGATTAATATCACTGACCAAGTTTATGAATATAAATACAAGAGAGAAATAAGCCAACATAACATCAATCCTCACCAAGGCAATGCTATACTTGAAAAGGTAAGGATTCCAGCTGGTGATATATTTTTGTTTTCAAGTATAAAAAAATTGAACCATCATATGTAATACATTAATACACGTGTATATGTTCTTTTTAAACAGCACACTGTTGGGCCAATTTAGTTGACTGAGGGGTTAATGCCTTGATACATTCTTATTGTAAGTTTAGTTGTTTGTATTTTTTCCTAGAAGTTGCAAAAGAATGGTTTTTAATATAATTATTTTGCAAAGCATTGATGCATTCGATAAACAGATAATTCTGACTCTGCCTGTCATGATGCTTGTTTCAAATATTTACACACGTGTTCATGTGTCATTATATATATTGACAGCTGGCTACTCAGATCAAATATTCCTTAAGTCAAAAGGAAAATGGAGGGGAATAAAAAATTTTGCGCTTGTAAATCTTGATTTAAGGTGACTAGCTTTTGGCTGCCAACACAGAACACTGGCCACTTGGCTGTTTATAAATATACTGACACACAGTCAATCTCAAGAGACCTTGATTCCACCAGTTTAGTTAGAAATCTTAGGTAGAAAAAAGAAAAATTGTAAAGTAACCCATCTTTGTTTCTTTGTTTCAAGTTTTTATTTAACATCCAGTTAGTTAACATATAGTATAATATTAGCTTCAGGAGTAGAATTCAGTGATTCATCACTTATATACAATATCCAGTGCTCATCACAATAAATGTCCTTTTTAGTCCCTGTCACCCATTTAACCTATCCCTCCTCCCATTTCTCCTCCAGCAACCTTCAGTTTTTTCCCTATAGTTAAGAATGTTTTATGTTTTGCCTCTCTCTCCTTTTTTCCCCCATGTTCATCTGTTTTGTTTCTTAAATTCCACATATGCGTCAAATCATATGGTATTTGTCTTTCTCTGACTTATTTTACTTGGCATAATACTCTCTAGCTCCATCCACGTCATTGCAAATGGCAAGATTTCATTTTTTTGATGACTGAGTAATATTCCATTGTGTGTGTGTATGTACATGTGTATGTATATGTATGTATATATACACACACACATATATACATACATATATATATATATACACACACACCACATCTGTCCTATACATTCATCAGTCAATGGACATTTGAGCTTTTCCATAATTTCGCTATTGTTGACAATGCTGCTATAAACATTGGTGTACATGCATCCCTTCAAATCAGTATTTTTGTATCCAGCAATTGTTGGATAGTTCTATTTTTGACTTTTTGAGAAAACTCCATACTATTTTCCAAAGTGACTGTACCAATTTGCATTCTCACCAGCAGTGTAAGAGTGCCCCCCTAGTGACCCATCTTTTAAAAATGGTCTTATTATTACAAATTTGTGAACTGCTTCAGTTATTGAAAGGAAACTTCCTTCTGTTCTCAGGACTATGGGTCAGAAAACAGGTAAGATTACCTCTTGTAGTGTATTATGAATTCTGGATTAGTCTTTGGAATAAAGAATAAGTGAATTTGTGTTTAATATTATAAGTACACGCTAAGAACCAGGATCTTTTTTTTTTAATGTTTATTTATTTTTGAGAGAGAGAAAGATAGAGTGTAAGCAGGGGTGGGGCAGAGAAAGAGGGAGACATAGAATCTGAAGCAGGCTACAGGCTCTGAGCTGTCAGCACAGAGCCTGACATGGGGTTCAAACTCACCAACAGTGAGATCATGACCCAAGTCAAAGTCGGATGCTTAACCCACTGAGCCACCCAGGTGCCCCAGGAACCAGGATCTTATGTGACTCATGACAGAACTTTCTGAGTTAGACCTGAGAGCTTCCTTGATGGAAATTTATTTTATCACTTTCACCCATACGGATTTAGTTTTCTTTTAATACACACACACACACACACACACACACACACACACACATTTGTTTCTATTTTGAGAGATTTGGGGTAAGAAGGGACATACTTGGTCTGTCATTTTTCCTCACTCAAGATGGATAATTTTTAGTGTTTTTTTCACATTATTTTCCACTAGCACATTTCTAGATTAACTTCCTCCTAGCACTTGGTGAGGGCTCAGGAAAGTAAAACTAATTATAATATGAGCCTAAATCAAACTTAGAAAAGTAAATTGAAGCATGCAAAACACAAATTGAATAATATTTCTGAAATAAATAGGAACAACTTCTAAATCTTCTGCTGTTTTTTTAAATTGATTATAATTTTGTATTTTCAGAAGTTCATAGAAGAGATGAATTTATGCTAATAGTATTGATGAGGATCAAGAATTTAAAATATATTTAAAAGCTGAAAGGACAATGCCATTATGCCATTGTCATACTTGAGACAATTAACAATAACTCAATAGCATCTAATATAATCTATTTGTATGAGATAAATTTCCCCTAATGTCCCAGAATGTCTTTTTAAACTGTGTCCTCATCTAGGACATAATTTAAATATAGATCCAGGATCTAATCAAGGTTTTTGCCCACATTTTAATCTGGAAAACTCCTTTTCTCCCACAACATTGAACTTTTTGAAGTGTCCAAGTCATTTGTACGATGTCCCATATCCTGAATTTTTTTCTGGTTTTCTTAGTAGATTTATATTACTGTTTTTTACATATTTTATTTCTTCAAAATGTTGTTTAAATTCTAGTTAGCTAATGTAGTGTAATATTTGTTTTAGGAGTAGAATTTAATGATTCATCACTTACATGTAATACCCAGTGCTCATCATAACAAGTGCCCTTCTTAATACCCATCACCCATTTAGCCCATCCTCCTCCACCAACCTTCAGTTTGCTCTCTATTAAGAGTCTCTTATGGTTTGCTTCCCTCTCTCTTGTTTTTCTCCCTTCCCATATGTTCATCTGTTTTGTTTTTTAAATTCCACCTATGAGTGAAATCATATGGTATTTGTCTTTCTCTGACTGACTTATTTTGTTTAGCATAAGACACTAGAGCTCCATCCACATTGTTGAAAATGGCAAGATTTTATGTATTTTGATGGCTGAATAATATTCCATCATATATATATGCCACATCTTCTTCATCCATTCATCAGTGGAGAGACATTTGGGCTCTTTCCATAATTTAGCTATTGTTGATAATGCTGCTATAAATATCATGGTGCATGTACCCCTTTTGAATCTGTATTTTTTTATTCTTTGGGTACATACCTAGTACTGCAATTGCTGGATCATTAAGTAGTTATATTTTCAGCTTTTCGAGAAACCTCCATACTATTTTCCAGAGTGACTGCACCAGTTTGCATTCCCACCAACAGTATAAGAGGGTTCTCCTTTCTAGGCATCCTCCCCAACATGTGTTGCTTCTTGTGTTGTTAATCATAGCCATTCGGAATGGCCTGAGGTGCTCTCATTGTGGTTTTGACTTGCATTACCCTGATGATGAGTGATGTTGAGCAGCTTTTCCTGTGTCTGTTAGCCATATGTATATTCTCTTTCGAAAAATGTCTGTTCATGTCTTCTGCCTATTTCTTCACTGGATTATTTAATTTTGTGGGTTGAATTTGATAACTTCTTTATAGATTTTGGATACTAACCCTATATCCAATAGGTCATTTGCACATATCTTTTCCCATTCCATAGGCTGCCTTTTAGTTTTGTTGATTGTTTCCTTGGCTGTGCAGAAGCTTTTTATCTTGAGGAAGTCCCAATAGTTCATTTTTGCTGTTGTTTCCTTTGCCTCCAGATATGTGTCTTGTAAGAAGTTGCTATGGCCAAGGTCAAAGAAGATGTTCCCTATTTTCTCCTCTAGGATTTTGATGGTTTCCTATGTCACATTTAAGTCTTTCATATATTTTGAATTTACTTATATGTAAGGTGTAAGAAAGTGATCCAGTTTTATTCTTCTGTGTGTTGCTGTCCAGTTTTTCCAACACCATTTGCTAAAGAGACTTTCTTGTTTTCATTGGATATTCTTTCCTGCTTTCTCAAAGATGAGTTGACCATATAGTTATGTGTCCATTTCTGGGTTCTCCATTCCACTGATCTATGTGTCTGTTTCTGTGCCATTACCATACTGTCTTGATGACTACAGCTTTGTAACATAGCTTGAAGTCCAGAATTATGATGCCTCTTGCTTTGCTTTTCCTTTTCAGGATTGCTTTGGTTATTCGGTGTCTGTTGTGGTTCCATACAAATTTTAGGATTGTTTATTCTAACTCTGTGAAAATTCTGGTGGCATTTTGGTAGGAATTGCATGAAATGTGCTGATAGCTTTGGGTAGTATAGATATTTTAACATTGTTTGTTCTTCCAATCCATGAGCATGGAATGCTTTTCCATTTCTTTGTGTCCTCTTCAATTTCTTTCACAAGTGTTCTTTAGTTTTCAGAATACAGATATTTTGCCTCTTTGGTTAGGTTTAATCCTAGATATCTTATGGTTTTTGGTGCAATTGTAAATGGGAACAACTCCTTGATTTTTTTTCTGCTGCCTCATTATTGGTGTATAGAGATGCAACAGATTTCTGTATATTGATTTTATATCCTGAGACTTTGATGAACTCATGTATTAGTTCTAGAAATTTTTTGCTGGAGTCTTTCAGGTTTTCTACATAGAGTATCATGTCATCTGCAAATAGTGAAAGTTTGACTTCTTCCTTGCCCGTTGGATGCCTTTTATTTCTTTTTGTTGTTTGACTGCTGAGGCTAAGACTTCCAGTTCTATGTTGAATAGTAATGGTGAGAGTGGATGTCTCTGTCTTGTACCCAACAGTAGAGGAAAAGCTCTCAGATTTCCCCCATTGAGGACAATATTATCTGTGAGTCTTTCATATATGGCCTTAATGATATTGAGGTATGTTCCATGTATCCCTACTTTGTTCAGAGTTTTTATCAAGAATGGATTCTGTATTTTATCAAACACTTTTTCTGCATCTATTGACAGGATCATATGATGCTTATCCTTTCTTTTATTAAGGTAGTATATCACATTGATTGATTTGTGAATATTGAATCAGCCCTGCAGCCCAGGAATAAATCCCACTTGATCATGGTGAATATTTCTTCGAATGTACTATTGAATTGGATTTGCTAGTATCTTGTTGAAAATTTTTACTTCCATGTTCATCAGAGATACTGGCCTATAACTCTCCTTTTTAGTGGGGTCTTTCTCTGGTTTTTGAATCAAGATAATGCTAGCTTTATAGAATGAATTTGGAAGTTTTCCTTCCATTTCTATTTTTTGCAACAGTTAGAGGATAGGTATTCACTCTTCTTTAAATGTCCAGTAGAATCCCCCTGGGATGTCATCTGGCCCTGCACTTTTGTTGGGAGATTTTTGATTACTGATTTAATTTCTTTGCTGCTATGGGTCTGTTTAAATTTTCTATACCTTCCTGTTTCAGTTTTGGTAGTTTGTATGTTTCTAGGAATTTATCTATCACTTTCTTCTGATTGCCCACTTTGTTGGCATAATTTTTAATAATACTCTCTTATAATAGTTTGTATTTCTGTGGTAATGGTTGTGATTTCTCCTCTTTCATTCATGATTTTATTTATTTGGTTCCTTTCTCTTTTCTTTTTGATAAGCCTGGCTAGGGGTTTATCAATGTTATTAATTCTTTTGAAGAACCAGCTCTTAGTTTTTTTGATCTCTTCTATTTGTTTGTTGTTGTTGTTGTTTGTTTGTTTTGTTTTGTTTTATTTCTGTATCATTTATTTCTGCTTTAATCTTTATTATTTCCCTTCTTTTTGCTGGCTTAAGTCTTTATTTGCTGTTCCTTTTCTAGCTCTTTAGGTGTAAGGTTATGTTGTGTATTTGAGACCTTTCTTGCTTGTGTTGCAGTATACTTCCTCTTATGGCCACCTTTGCTGCCTCAAAGGTTTTGGATTGTCATGTTTTCATTTTCATTTGTTTCTGTGTCTTTTTAAATTTCTTCTTTAATTTCCTGTTAACTCATTAATTCTTTAGTAGGACGTTCTTTAACCTCCATGTATTTGTGGTCTTTCCAAATTTTTTCTTGTGGTTCACTTCAAGTTTCATAAGGTTGTGGTCTGAAAATATGTATAGCATAATCTCAGTCTTTTTATACTGGTTGTGGCCTGATTTGTGACCCAATGTGTGATCTATTCTGGAGAATGTTCCATGTGCACTTGAAAAGAATGTATATTTTGCTACTTTAGAATGGAATGTTCTGAATATGTTAAGTCTATCTGGTCCATTCTTAAGACCATTGGTCCAGTGTGTCACTCAAAGCCCTTGTTTCTTTGTTGATTTTCTGCTTAGATGATCCATCCAGTGCTGTAAAATCCCCCACTATTATTGTATTATTATGAGTTTCTTTATGTTTATTATTAATTGATTTATATATTTGGGTTCTTTCAAGTTTGGGGCATAACTATTTACAATTGTTACAACTTCTTGATGGATAGACCCCTTAATTATGATATAATGCCCTTCTTGATATCTTGTTACAGTCTTTGGTTTAAAATCTAACTTGGGGGCACCTAAGTGGCTCAGTCAGTTAAGTGTCTGGCTTCAGCTTCAGCTGAGGTCACGATCTCACAGTTCATGAGTTCAAGCCTGTGTCAGGCTCTCTGGTGTCAGCATGGAGGTTGCTTCAGATCCTCTTTCCTCTTCTCTCTTTTCCCCTCCCCCCCCCTCAAAAATAAATATTTATACATACATACATACATACATACATACATAAAATCTAGTTTGTCTGGGGGTGCCCGGGTGGCTCAGTCAGTTAAGCATCTGACTCTTGATTTCAGCTCGGGTCATGATCTTGCAGTTTGTAGGATCAAGCCCCACATTGGATTCTGTGTCCTGACAGCATGGAGCCTGCTTGGTATCTCTCTCTCCTTTTCTCTGCCCTCCTCTGCTTATGCTGCACTCTCTCTTTCTAAAAATAAATAAATAAACTTAAAAAATATATAAAATATAAAATATAGTTTGATATAAGTATGGCTATTCCAGCTTTCTTTTGATGTCCATTAGCATGATGTATACTTCTTCATCCCCTCACTTTCAATCTGCAGATGTCTTTAGGTCTAAAATGAATCTCTTGTAGGTAGCATATACATGAGTTTTGTTTTGTTTTGTTTTTTTAATCCATTCTGATACCCCATGTCTTTTGATTGGATCATTTTGTCCATTTACATTCAGAGTTATTATTGATAGATATGAATTTAAAGCCATTGTATTACCCGGAACGTTGGTGTTTCTTATGATGTTCTCTGTTCCTTTCTAGTCTTTGTTGCTTTTGGTCTATTTTTTCCCCACTCAAAGAGTCCCCTTTAA
Organism: Neofelis nebulosa; assembly: GCF_028018385.1. NCBI lineage: Eukaryota > Metazoa > Chordata > Mammalia > Carnivora > Felidae > Neofelis > Neofelis nebulosa. The sequence continues at coordinate 39,022,805 of NC_080786.1, read as the reverse complement.
TATTTAATATTCCTTGCAGGGCTCATTTAGTGGTCATGAGTTTCTTTAGTTTTTATTTTTCCCGGAAGCTCTTCATCTCTCCTCCTATTCTGAATGACAGCCTTGCCAGATAGCGTTTTCTTGGCTGCATATTTTTCCCATTCAGCACATTGAATACATCATTCCATTCCCTTATGGCCTGCCAAGTTTCTGTGGACAGATCTGTAAACCTGATTTGTCTTCCCTTGTAGGTTAAGGATTTTTTTTCCCTTGTTGCTTTCAGGATTCTTTCCTGGTCTGTATTTCATGAATTTGACTATGAAATGTATAGGCCAGCTTTTGTTGAATTTAATGGGAGTTATCTGTGCCTCTTGGATTTTGATGTCTGTTTCATTCTCCAGATTAGGGAAGTTTTCAGCTATAATTTGATAAAGTAAACTCTGCCCCTTTCTCCTTCTCTTCTTCTTGGGGAGAATGATACGATATGAATGGTATTACATTTTATGGAGTTGCTGAGTTCACTAAACCTACATGTGTGATCCAATATTTTTCAGCTACATTATTTTCCATAATTTTATCTTCTGCATCACTGATTCATTTCTTTGTTTCATCCATCCTCATTGTCATTGCATCCAGTCAGTTTGGCATCTGTTATATCATTTTTTTTTTAATTTTCACCTGTCTAGATTTAGTTCTTTTATCTCTGCAGGAAAGGATTCTTTGGTGTCTTCTATGCTTTTCTCAAGCCCAGCTCGTATCCTTATGATTGTTATTTTAAGTTCTGCTTGAGGCATATTACTTATATCTATTTTTATTAAATCCCTGGCTGTTACTTCTTCCCATTCTTTTGTGGTGAATTTCCTGTCTTATCATTTTGTCTAGGTCACTGTGTGTGTGTGTGTGTGTGTGTGTGTGTGTGTGTGTGTGATTGTTAGGAAAGCCTGTAATATTCCTGTTCCTGAGAGTAATGGCTATATTAAGGAGAGGTTCTATACTGTCTTAGGCCTGGTGCTTCAGGAAGTATTTCAGAGTGTGAATTCTACTATTGTGTTTTGGCGATTCCTTCCCTCAAGTCAGTCCTCTGCAGAGTTTCTCCTTGCCTTCAGTGGCGGGTGTTTGGACCTTGCCTATTCTGTGGCAAATTTTAAGTAAGCGTGTTTTGGTCTGCTTGTTGAAAATAGCTAGATCCTATTTCCTCTAGAGCTGAAGCTTTGCAGCACTCTATGATCAGTAGACTTGGTGCATATGAGGGGTTTGTGCTGGTCTTCTGGCCTGCTGTTCTGATTCTCAGGCTGACTTGCCCTAGTGAAGATGGACCTGCAGGACACAGGGGCATGGGGCTTAGTGTAAGAGGCTCCAGCCACCACTTGGGGGGCATTGTGTTGCTCACTGAAGTCATTAGTGCTGATGGGCTGGGAGGAAAAGGCATCACCTCACTCTTTCGTCCCCAAAGTGGGGAGTTCGCACTTGCCACTCTTCAGAAAGCCCTCACAGAAGAGTAAGCAGTCTTCCCTCTTGTGTCCCCCAGTTTCCATCAGATCCCTGCCTTCAGCCTGTCTTTGTCCATTCTGTCTGCCTGCCAGGAAGCACAGTACTCCTGTGTTTTATCTCAGGCACATGTCAGGGCTTCAGAACTACAAATTTTAAAAACCCGGCATGGGGGGATCAGTGCTGATCCTTTAGGGAGGGTCTCACTACACTGTGGTCATTTGTCCCAGAAAAGCAGTCACATGACCACACAGTGGTTTGAATTTTATTTTATGGTAAAGCACAGCAAAAAGCTGGCACCAAGGTTTGCTGCCCTCAGCAAGTGTCTCTGTTCCTATGCTAATGAACAGGGCAGCACATTGGCACCTGCGAGCTCTTTTGTACCTGGAGAGGCCATGCCACCTATCCCAAATGCACTTGAAGAAGGGGAACTCTGTCTCCTGTGTGACCCAGGGAATCCTCAGACTGCACTGTCTGCTCCTAGGGCTTCACTCTCTTTCCCCACAGGAGCAGCACTAAGCCCATTAAACATGACCCTTGCAATGGTGCAGACTTCTTAAACTTCTGCCTTTGAGCTCCACTGCTTATAACAGCTTGTGGTAGTCAGCCCCTCTCCTTTTCCCAGCCAATGCTTTTGGGGAAGAGTTTTTCTTGTGCAATCCCCCTGTGTGCTGTCTTCACTCTTTCTATCTCTCTCTTTCTCTCTCGCTCCTTTCTCTGTGATCAGAGGTCCCTCACCTCAGTTCTTTTGTCCCTCAAATCATCTCTCTGCAGCTTCTACTTTCCATGATGTGGCCATTTTTCTACCTCTAGATATGCAGTTTGTTCTTTCAGTCTTCAGATCAATTATTTAGGTGTTCAGAATGTTTGATATTTATCCAGCTGTGTTGAAGGCAAACTTAGGGTCCTCTTACTCCTTCACCATCTTAACTGTTTTCTTAATCTTCTGTTGTTTTGGATGATCTCTTCCATATGATTCTTTCTATTCATGTGGATAATAGAAAATTATCTACCCTGAAATAAAAAATAATTCAAATGACTTTGTTGGCAGCATAGGGTTTTATTTAAAACACACTCTTCATTTTTACCTCTAGTTAGCACCTGGACATAAATTAAGTATTTATCTCTTCACTCTCTACTTATTTTTATCTTCATTTCTTAGCAGCACTATTTCACCAAACAGGTTGGCCCCCCAAATGCTGATAGTTACCTGTTACTATAACAATTTTTTTTCCAGCAGGATTGTCAGTAATTGATCAGAAATTTTGTTACTGTATTGTTGACATGTTGACTCATTTATCGTCAGCCAGTTCCAGTGTTTGCTTTTGAAAAACTAAGGCAAGACTTGGAGAAAATGTCCAAGTCACTGGGGTTTTCTTGGATTTTTAATTGGATGGATTATGAATTCTGTATATAAAAAGTTTAATTCACCTTGAATAGCTCAAGTATTTCCTAGATTAATGTCTAAATTATGTGAATTATTTGTCATAATTAGTATTTGTTCCTCCAGGCATCCAAAGTTGGCAGTAGGCAATTCAGTATCCAGAGTAAGTCCTCCCCTCATTGCTGGTGGAGAAAGAGGCATCCACCGGTATACTTACCATATTAGATGACTTTAAGTGGAAAGGACCTTGTTATAAATGGCCAGACCGTATTTTAATGCACATTTGTTTCTTATGTGCCAATGCTAGCGGGGGGCATAGTTAGTGAAAATAAAAAATCCACAGTCTGTCTTTCTTACTGGGAATTCTCTACTGCACACAACTATGCATTATCAATCAATTATTCAATCAATTTTTGTCAGAAGCAACAGGATTCCATTCATTGGATGACTGGTAAGGATGTAACATGGAGTACTGGGGGAAAAAATTCAAGACCCGCAAAAATTCAGCACCAGATAGATCTTCCATATATCCTTAATAAGTTCCTTTAACTCCAACTTTCTTATTTGTGAAATGAGGAGATTAGAGCTATTTTGTAGAGTTGTTTTAATGTTTAAATGAGATGATGTATCTAATGTGTCTGGCTACTATGAGGCCCTTTACATTGCACTACTATTACTGTCTTTACTGCTATTACCACTACCACTCTTTTTTTTAAACCACTTTATTGACTAATTGATTGACATACAAAAAGCTATATGTATTTAGTGTGCACAACTTGGTGAGTTTAAGATGCAGCTGTTTTTTGTTTTGTTTTTTATTTTTTAAATTTACATACAAGTTAGCATATAGTGCAACAATGATTTCAGGAATAGATTCCTTAGTGCCCCTTACCAGTTTAACCCATCTCCCCCCCACAACCCCTCCAGCAACCCTCTGTTTGTTCTTCATATTTAAGAGTCTCTTATGTTTTGTCCCCCTCCCTGTTTTTATATTACTTTTTGTTTCCCTTCCCTCATGGTCATCTGTTTTGTATCTTAGAGTCCTCACTATGAGTGAAGTCATAAAATATCATATGACCACTATCACTTCTAATACCACCACCAGTATCGTCACCACTGCACTACCTCTAACACCAATGCTATCATTGCTGCTACAAGATAATGTTGGAATGCTTAATAAATGCCAGGGATTAAGGACATGTGTGTGCATGCTTTTTTCACTCATTTAACATTTGTTGGGGAGAAAAGATCAATATACAATACATAGCGGTGCCTGGGTGGCTCAGTCAGTTGAGCATCCAACTCTTGATTGTGGCTCAGGTCATGATCCCAAGGTCATAGGATTGAGCCCCATGTTGGACTCTGCACTGAGCTTGGAGTGTGCTTAAGATTCTCTTTCTCTCTCTCTCTCTCTTTCTCTCTCTCCTTCTCCCCACCCCGCCCTTCTCCCCTCTTCATGGGCGCCCCCCCTCATATATATATATAATCTTTAACTAGTTTTAGATGAGTGAGGCCTATATTCTTTTACGTGATGATTTTATATTAATTTGTTATGTAATATTTAAACTACCAAATGTCTACTAAAAATTTCTGAATTTCATATCAATAGAGAGTTTAAAACTTGCTTTTGAAAAGCAGATTATAAAAGAACTTTCTCTATCACTCATTTATTCATTCTTTCAATACAAGTGAACTGAGTGAGTCCCATCAGTTTCAATTCTAAAGTAATGAATGCTCGCAAGGAGTTTATTAATAAATCAGGGGAAAACACAGTAAATGAATAAATGAATAAATATACCACAAAGCTTGGTATTAAGGGAGTAGGCCAAGTACCACAGGCACTCGGGAAAAACAATATTATTTCTTACTAAGGTGATAGGAAAGCTTTCAAAGAAAGAAAAGTTAACTAACTTTGGTAGTGGTGGTGTATATAATGTATGGAAGTGGGGGTGTCATTATAAGCAAAGGCAAAAACATGATATGGAAGTGGAAAAAAAGACAATATTCTAAGAGAAACAATTTCAATTTGTTGGTGTATGAAAGACGATAAAGTGTAGGGTTAGAAATAATGGCAGAGCTTGATCACAGAAGCCCTTGAATACCAAGCTGAGTAATGCACTCTCTATTTGTAGTCAGTGGAAGGGTGTTACGTTGATAAAATCAAAGGGATAGTTTGCCTGTCATGTAGAGGGTAGAGAGTGAAAGCAAGCTGACAAATGAGGCCTAAACTTGGATGGTAATCAAGGGGTGAATGGAAGAGAAGCAAGGAAGGAAGATGCTGCAGAATTTGGACCCACTGGACATGAGAAGAGAGAATGGCTTACTCTGCTACCTAGGTCTTACGGGTTCATAGAGGTGGTACGGCAGAAATGGGGAAGTTAGAAGTTAGGGGAAACAGCAGGTTAGGGGAACTTCACATGTATGGTTTAAAATTAATGAATGAATTAATCCATTTCATAACTAATTTATTATTGATTTAACACATTATGTTTTTGCCATATTGAGTTGGAGGGGTCAGGAGACCATTTGTCTGGAAAGGTCTTGCAGATCTAGTACACTTCCAAAGAGTTGTCAGCACAGTTAAATTTATACTTCCTATTATTCGTAAATCAGTTGACTGTAATGTGAAAAGTCAAAGGAAACTACCCAGAGAAAATTCTGCCAAGTCTTCACTTCCTGTGTGACAAGTGACACTATCCATTTTGTCAAGGAAGTTATTTTAGAGAAGGTTACCCTGCTGAGTAATCAGTTCTCTCTGTTGTTTTAATAAGGAAAATTGCAAGGCTGCAAATAGGTCACACTGAAGCTATTATCAATTGTGTTGGTAATACTGTATATTTTTGAGATATTTTAAGGAAGCCTTTATAGCAACAGCTAATCATGTGACTTTTATAAATAATTTTGTATTTGCAGCATTAAAACATCAGTGTCTTATTTTTACTCTCACTGTCCAACTTTTTCTAATGGTAATTTAGACTTTTTGTGGTTCATTCTTAATTCTTATATATTTACTTGTGAACGATTTTTGTTTTTTCCAGTCTTTCTCTTTGCTTGACTATTCTGGTTCCAGAGGCCAGAGAACAGACCTCTTCTGGTAACAGGAAAAGCTTGACCAGAAAGAGTCACTGGACCATGAGATAAATATGTCCAGTTAATGCTAGGACACTTTGGAAAGAATAAGAAAAGACAGGAAAGAAATCTCCTCTAAAATTGTTCTCGGCACACTGAGAGAAGCAAGCATCATGATAAATCAGCACTTGGAGTTTGGAGAAACATTTGTAGGATATTATCAATTATTCCTCCATCCTGTAGAGAACAGGGATTCATGATTTATGTTTTGCTATCGTGACAAGTCTTGGATAATACAACATGAGAAGTACCAGGGGGGATTCTCAAACTTGGCAGTGAGTGGAATAGACTTAGCTACTGTCATCCTAAACCTCAGTTAAGGATGGATAGTTAAGATCTCTATTGTTATTAAAAAACTTAGCAGTTGGTTTTTTTTTTTTTTTTCCATTTTAGCTGTTTTCTTCCACCTTTGTCCAATTTTCTTTGCAAAAAGTTAGCCTGAGAGATGATTTCAGAAATGTCTCAAGATTCTAAGATTTTTCCATTTGGGTTTGTTTTTATTTTTGTCTTTTTTTTTTTTTCTGTGAAAGTATTTTTATTTATTTAATTCTTATTTTTTCTAGTTTTATTGAGATATAATCAACATATAAGAATGTGTTAGTTTAAGATATATAAAGATTTGATATATGTAGGTATTATGAAATGATTATCACAATAAGTTTAGTTACCATCCATTACTTCACATAGTTATAATTTTTTTGTGTGATAAAACTTTTAAGTTCTACTTCTTTAGCAACTTTCAAATATACAATCCAATACTATTAACTATAGTCACCATGCTGTACATTAAATCCCCAAGACTTATTTATCTTATAACTGTAAGTTTGTATCTTGTAACCACCTTCACCCATTTCCCTGACCCTTCACCTCTCACCTCTTGCAACCACCAATCTGTTCTGTTCCAAGTTCATTTTTTTAGATTTGAAATAAGTGAGGTATTACAGTATTTGTATTTTTTTTACCTTATTTCATTTAGCATAGTGTCCACAAGGTCAATCCTGTTGTTGCAAATGTCAGGATTTCCTTCTTTTTTATGGCTGAATAATAACCATGTGTGTATTTGTGTGTGTGTGTGTGTGTGTGTGTGGGTGGGTGGGTGTGGGTGGGTGTGTGTGTGGGTGTGTGTGTGTACCACATTACTTTATCTATTCATTCATTTATGGACACTTTGTTTTCATATCTTAGCTCTTGTAAATAATAATATTGTAAATAATACTGTCATGAACATGAGAGGGCAGATATCTTGTGGGGATCTTAATTTCAATTCTGGTCCTGAGTCAGTCTCATAATTTCAATTCTGTTGGTAAATACCCTGAGGTGGATTGCTGGACCATCTGGTATTTCTAATTTTAATTTTTTTGAGGAACCTCCATACTATTTTCCATAGTGGCTGCACCAGTTTACATTCCCACCAACAGTGCACAAGTATTCCTTTTCTTCACATTTCTCACCAACACTTATATCTTGTCTTATTGATAATAGTTTTTCTAACAGGTAGGACATGGTATCTCATTGTAGTTTTGGTTTATATTTCCCTGAGGATTAGTTTCATTTGGTTTTAATTTAGTAATTGAATAGATTTTCTTCATTCATTTAGTCATTGAACAAATATTTATTTGTTGGACTCATCATATGCCAGGCCTTGCTTTCATGGAGCCTAGATTCCAGGGTAGAGATAGACAAAGGACAGTTTAGCACAATCATTTATAATGTAATGTCAGGTAGAGACATGTGCTATGTAGAAAAGTTAGCAAAATAAGAGGATGGGGAGCGAAGTATATTTAAGTGTGTCCTGCAGGGAAGGCCTCACTGAGGAGGTGAAGTTGGAGCTAAGATCTGAATGAAGTTGGGAGTGAGCCATGCAGAGATCTGGAAGAAGAGAATTTCAAAGCAGGGGGCAAAACTAAATAACATTAAATGCCTTAGCTTTCTGGAAGTCATGTTTTCCCTTACCAGGCCTTTGCTATATTTTTCATCAATATTCAAGACCATTTTGTCTATACCAAAAATCCTGGAAAAATTCTATTTGTTGGGGTAAAGAAGGGTGGAGGAGAAAAGAGACATCAACTTGGGATGGGGAGTGAAAATGAACAAAATGCAGAATTAACAGGAAGCCTGGCAGGCTCTGCATGGCACTCTAGCCAGGCTTCCCTTTAGAACGCAGAACCTAAACACCAAGGAGTTGTTTTAATACACTTTGTATCTGAGAACACCCCAAATTGCAGGATTAAGAAGTATCCTAGACAGCATTCCTTACCAGATATGTTTGGGAGAGTTTGGGGTAAGCCCTTGTCACCTGGAATATAGCTTAGATTTCTGATACAGGGCTATGGATAAGGCACTCAGGAACTCTTCTGACCTCTAGATAGAGGACTTTTTTCTTCTTCTCAAATCATCACTCAGCACTTACGTTCTTTATGTTCTTTTTTTTAAGTATTATTTTTTTTAATTAATTTATTTTTGAGAGAGAGAGACAGAGGCAGGGACAGAGAGAGACAGAGAGAACAAGCATGAATATGGGAGGGGCAGAGAGAGAGGGGGAGAGAGAGAATCCCAAGCAGGCTCCACAGTGTCAGCACAGAGCCTGAAGTGGGGCTCAAACTCGTGAACCATGAGATCATGACCTGAGCTGAAATCAAGAGACAGATGCTTAACCAACTGAGCCACCCAGGCGCCCCACTCAGGACTTATGTTCTGAGGAAACTAACCACTGAAACATTTATTTGGAGACAGGGGGTACATTCCAAATAGCTGTTCAATTTTATCTCTTAAAAATCCTAGCTACTCAAAATAATGTAAAGGCTGTTGGTGCCAGTGAGCTCTTGGAGTGCCATGTGATCCGAGAACAAAGTCTCACACTCAGTCCTAGTTGTGAAAAGAAAGCATTTATGTGAAAGTGTATGGGTATCTTTATCACTGGGGTTAGTGTTCTTTCTAATATGATAAAATTTGGTAAGAGGTGAGTGTCTAGAAGTCAACGGCTTCTCAAATTTCTGGCTTCAAGCCCTAGAAAATATTCCAGACAACAATGGGAAGAAACAATTGGGATCCCCACTCATCTCCCAATCATCTCTGCCTTCTGACCTCTGGCTGGTTTTGGGCCGTCTTAAGTCACCAAGGACATGATAGTAGTCCTTGGGCCTCTGCAGCTTTGGCCGTGAAAAGAAACCCAGGGTTTCATCCATCTGAGCATCTATTTGTCTAGTGCCAGAAATGACTTACAGTGGTAGCACAGGCACATCTTCTAGGAGCTATGGTAGCTAGCATAGCAGAACATGCCCTAGACCAATCCTTTGGGATGCTGAGTAGCTGCTACCCACTTAGGTACTAAAGGACAGGTCTTCACACTGTTTTGGGGTAGAGTGGGTGGCTGGGGGCTTTGAAGCTCTCCTCCCCATTTCTCTATCCTACTCAGTTAAAGATCATGGTGAATTACCTTCCATGAGACACTGATATTTAAAAAATATGACTCATAACTTGCTATTTGATACTATTTTCTGTACTTATTGATGAGCCCTGTATTTATTATGTGTCATTTCCAAAATATTCCTAAGTAACCTTCCCAAAAAACTCCAAAATATTATTGTTTTAAACATCAACACATAATGTGTTAGGAATCTGGCATGTATAAGGCCACACAATATCATAGTTAGAATCCCACTCCACTCAGAATACCTGGGTTCAAACACCATGTCTACCTTTAATCAGCTGGGTGATCTTCAGCATGTAACCTAACCCTCAGTGCATTAGTTTTATCAAGTGAGGCAATACTAGTTCCAACCTCAAAATGTTATTATGAGGGATAAATGAAATTATTCATATAAAAGGCTAATATGCCAGGCATGTAGTAAATTCTTGGTAAATATTAATTATTATTATTATGTACCAGCTAACTGCTAAGTACTTTTAAAACACTGTTTTCAAAACTTTTGATTGTGTACCCCATCAGTAAAACACTCTTGAGTGTATGTATCTAATATATGCCTATTTATACATATGAAATGCAAGTAGTAATATATTATGTACATTATTACTATACTAACATATTATGTACATTATAAAGCAGTATCAAATTAGAACTTCTATTTTTTTATTTTTTAAAGTGATTTTATTAATTTTTTTAATGTTTTTTTTTTGAGAGATAAGAGTGCAAGTGGCAGAACGGCAGAGAGAGGGGGAGACACAGAATCCGAAGCAGGCTTCAGGCTCTGAGCTGTCAGTGCAGAGCCCAACATGGGGCTTGAATTCATGAACCGCAAGATCATGGCCTGTGTTGAAGTTGGACGCTTAACTGACTGAGCCATCCAGGTGCCCCTCAAATTAGAACTTTTAAAAGGATGCGATAAAAATAAAATATGAAAGGTTCTTTTCACACCCAAAGGGATCATCTTGTTCACTCGCTAGCATATGCACACTGCAACTTAGACATATTAGGTCATATTTTATTAATTTTTTTAATTTTAGCTGTTTTGGATATCTTTCTTCAAAAATTCTGCTATTTTCTGAACTCTTAAATACTATATTACAAGTCTCATCAGCATCACTAAATACATTGGGCTCTTGGCCTGAGATAAGGGTGTTCTTAGGGATTGACCAGCTTTGTGGAAATACTTGTCCTCACTCTAAGTGACTCCATGCTGTTTTACACCAGTATCCAATTCTTTTGTTTCATAGTTCCACCTATTGTTCTCCCACTAGTATCCTAGCTGAGTTATAAATTAATATTTATATATGTGATGTTTACATTGATGTCTATCTCTTCACTAGACTATAAAACTCTAAGAGGGCAGGGACAAGGCCTATCTGTGGTTATACTGTATTCCCAGTTCAAGGCAGGATGCCTGGCACATGGTAGATGCTTTGTGTGTCCTGAGTCAATGAGATAATAATGTATCATTCTCCTGTGGTCAATGGCTATTTTTCATTCTACTCTGCACTGTCCTACTTGCTAGCCATTTTACACCCAATATCTGTCATGGATTTCCTCTCAGAGTGAAGAACCAGGGCTCTCTGATTGGTTGTTTGTTACTCAGATGGTGGAATTGTTACAAATCTCATCTTCAAATAATCAAGTTGGAATGGAGGGAGACAGAGAAAAGGAGGCTGGGCACAGGGTAAACAGAGGGGAGGGAGGGAGGGAGAAAGAGAGATTTCCCATCAGACTTTTAGGCTGAGTAGATAAAACTTAAAATGGATCTTCCAATTCTTTCCCCCTTTGCTTTGTTCCTTTTAAAACATTAAACTGTGGAAAGAATGCACACTTATCATCTCTGGCCTCCAGTGAGTAGTTAAATAAGGTTCCATCCCACTGTATTTCCTGTTTTTTTTTTCCCCTAAGGTCCGTAAGAAGCTGCTCATTAGTGGCTTATACAGTCTGAGGGTAGGAACTACATCTGTCAGCACAGGAGGGGTGGAAACCATCAAGAAGGATGGGAACCATAAGGAAACTCTGCATTTAAATGGCTTGTCTCCTGTTGCTATTTAAGCAAGAGTCAGGGGTCTCAGCTGCTCCCATTTCTGATTACAAGACTAACTGGACACTGTCTGATTTAGGGAGGTCTGCCTCAGGTGAGGGTGTGTGGAGCAAAAATGTCCAGCATGTTTAGGTGATCTTCACCTTTATTTCTCACTGTTGCACATTGGGTTCCCAAAGAAGTAGACTCTGAGGTGGAGTTTATAAGTGGGATGGTTAAATGCCCTTGAGATCAACACCTTATGAATGGAAAAATAAATAAGCCTGAGTGGGCCAAGGGAGAAGTTAAGCTATAATGCAAGCCCAACAAGTTTAGCTAACCCCATGGGAAGCTCTGGAGTTAGGATGGCTCCTCAGCCTTATACCCAGTTAGACTGAGATGGCCTGGGCTCTAAAATACCAAATCATTCTATCTTTGGATATGGGCTACACTGAAAAAGGGCTGACCTTGGATGAGGTGGCTTTTTGCAGTCTTGACAATCCCTGGAGGGGCTGACAGCACTTCTAGCAGCAGGGACAAGTCCTTCACTGAAGGAGAATCCCAGTATCCAACATACTGACCCACATAGGGGAGGAAAAAATCTTTTCTTCTATTTGTCTAAGTTCTTGACTAGGGACACTTAGGGCTTAGAATTCAGGCTAAAGTGCCATTTTTGGCAAAAAAAAAAAAAAAAAAAAGAAGAAAGAAGGCAAGTTTTAAGAAGGTGACCAGGAAAATTAATATAAACAAGAGTAAGGTTGTTATGCAGATTTAAGTCTATGCATTCTCCATTGATACATTTCTTATGAGTTAGAGTCATACTTCTTTTCTTGGTACTAAGAAGGAGACAGGCTTTCTTACAAATGGAGATTTCCTTAGTGTAAATTTTCCTTACAAAAGGATAACTTCTAGTCTGTCTTCAGAGCTTCAGAGCTTCTCTTCAAAATAATCTGTACAAAATAATTCTTATGGTCAAAGGACTTTTCTTCTGGAGGAGGGGCCAAGTAGGGGGAGCATATCCTGATTTCCTATACTTCCCATAGGCTAGGATCTTATATAGATGTTGTGCTCAAGAATGGTACTTAAAGAGTTAACATATAGCTGAAATAAAATGACACAGTAGAGTACTAGAGTAGGGTTGTCCTGGATTTTGAGAGCTGATTATTTATTAAATATCCAAGTATTTTTTTTTCAACGTTTTTGTTTTGTTTTGTTTTGTTTTTATTTATTTTTATCCAAGTATTTTATATGCCAGTTGCTCAAACATTTGTAGATTGAAATGGGCCATGGTAGGAATATTTGTTTACATGACAGAAATTGTCAAGGCTTGTGGGCTTTTTTTTTTTTTCATCCATAGAGATGGTTTACCAGCACACCATTGAATATATTCCTATATAATTTCATTTTTAGGAGAATTGGAAATATCCAAACACCTCATTTTTTACCTCACCAAAAAGTCCTTTCCCACAAGGTGATTGTCACAAAATTCTACTATTTGAGCTTTATATTGTCAGCTTAAACTCTGACGGCTTTCAAAGTGATATAGGGAAGTGCATAAGATTTTTTGTCTTAGTCTGCCTGGGCAGCTGTAACAAAAATGCTATAGCCTGGGGGACTTAAACAATAAACTTGTTTTCTCACAGTTCTAAAGTCTGGGAACTCTAAAATTGAGGCACCAGCAGATTCTGTGTTTGGTGAGGGCAAGCTTTTTGTTTCCTACATGGCTGTCGTTCCATTGGGTCCTTACATGGTAGAAATTGAAAACTCTTTTGTATCTCTTTTGTAAGGGGATTAATCCCATTCACAAGGGTTCTACCTTCATGACTTAATCACCCCTGAAGGCCCCACCTCTTTTTTTTTAATTATTTTTTTCTTTATTTTATTTTATTTTATTTATTTATTTATTTATTTATTTATTTATTTATTTATTTATTTTTAAGTTTACATCCAAATTCATTAGCATATGGTGCAACAATGATTTCAGGACTAGGTTCATTAGTGCCCCTTACCCAATGAGCCCATCCCTCCCTCCCACAACCCCTCCAGTAACCCTCAGTTCTCCATATTTATGAGTCTCTTCTGTTTTGTCCCCCTCCCTGTTTTTATATTATTTTTGTTTCCCTTCCCTTATGTTCATCTGTTTTGTCTTTTAACGTCCTCATGAGTGAAGTCATTATTTCACTTAGCATAATACCCTCCAGTTCCATCCACGTAGTCGCAAATGGCAAGATTTCATTCTTTTTGATTGCCGAGTAATACTCCATTGTATATATATACCACCTCTTCTTTATCCATTCATCCATTGATGGACATCTGGGCTCTTTCCATACTTTGGCTATTGTTGATAGTGCTGCTATAAACATGGGGGTGCATGTGTCCCTTCAAAACAGCACACACCTGTATCCCGTGGATAAATGCTTACTAGTGCAATTGCTGGGTCATAGGGTACTTCTATTTTTAGTTTTTTGAGGAACCTCCATATTGTTTTCCAGAGTGGCTGCACCAGCTTGCATTCCCACCAACAATGCAAAAGAGATCCTCTTTCTCCACATCCTTGCCAACATCTGTTGTTGCCTGAATTGTTAGTGTTAGCCATTCAGACAGGTGTAAGGTGGTATCTCATGGTGGTTTGGATTTGTGTTTCCCTGGTGATGAGTGATGTTGAGCATTTTTCGTGTGTCGGTTGGTCATCTGGGTGTCTTCTTTGGAGAAGTGTCTATTCATGTCTTTTGCCCATTTCTTCACTGGATAATTTGTTTTTTGGGTGTTGAGTTTGATAAGTTCTTTATAGATTTTGGATTACTAACCCTTTATCTGATATATCATTTGCAAATATCTTCTCCCATTCTGTTGGTTGCCTTTTAGTTTTACTGATTGTTTCCTTCACTGTGCAGAAGCTTTTTATTTTGATGAGGTCCCAGTAGTTCATTTTTGCTTTTGTTTCCCTTGCCTCCGGAGACATGTTGAGTAAGAAGTTGCTGCGGCCAATATCAAAGAGGTTTTTGCCTGCTTTCTCCTCGAGGATTTTGATGGCTTCCTGTCTTACATTTAGGTCTTTCATCCATTTTGAATTTATTTTTGTAAGTAAGTGGTCCAGGTTCATTCTTCTGCATGTCGCTGTCCAGTTTTCCCAGCACCGCTTGCTGAAGACACTATGTTTATTCCATTGGATATTCTTTCCTGCTTTGTCAAAGATTAGTTGGCCATATGTTTGTGGGTCCATTTCCGAGTTCTCTATTCTGTTCCATTGATCTGAGTGTCTGTTCTTGTGCCAGTACCATAGTGTCTTGATGATTACAGCTTTGTAGTATAGCTTGAAGTCCAGAACTGTGATGCCTCCCGCTTTGGTTTTCTTCTTCAAGATTGCTTTGGCTATTTGGGGACTTTCCTGGTTCCATACAAATTTTAGGATTATTTGTTCTAGCTCTGTGAAGAATGCTGGTGTTATTTTGATAGGGATTGCATTGAATATGTAGATTGCTTTGGGTAGTATTGACATTTTAACAATATGTGTTCTTCCTATCCAGGAGCATGGAATCTTTTTCCACTCTTTTTTGTCTTCTTCAGTTTCTTTCATAAGCTTTCTATAGTTTTCAGCATATAGATTTTTCACATCTTTGGTTAGATTTATTCCTAGGTATTTTATGGGTTTTTGTGCAACTGTAAATGGGATCGATTCCTTGATTTCTCTTTCTGTTGCTTCAGTGTTGGTGTATAGGAATGCAACTAATTTCTTTGCATTGATTTTATATCCTGCAACTTTGCTGAATTCATGAATCAGTTCTAGCAGTTTTTTGGTGGACTCTTTAGGGTTTTCCGTATAGAGTGTCATGTCACCTGCAAAGAGTGAAAGTTTGACCTCGTCCTGGCTGATTTGGATGCCTTTTATTTCTTTGTGTTGCCTGATTGCAGAGGCTACGACTTCCAATACTATGTTGAATAACAGTGGCAAGAGTGGACATCCCTGTCTTTTTACTGACCTTAGGGGAAAGCTCTCATTTTTTCCCCATTGAGGATGATATTGGTGTTGGGTTGTTCATCAATGGCTTTTATGATCTTGAGGTATGCTCCCTCTATCCCTACTTTCTTGAGGGTTTTTATCAAGAAACGATGCTGTATTTTATCAAATGCTTTCTCTGCATCAATTGAGAGGATCATATAGTTCTCGTCCTTTCTTTTATTGATGTGATGGATCACATTAATTGTTTTGCAGATATTGAACCAGCCCTGCATCCCAGGTATAAATCCCACTTGGTCATGGTGAATAATTTTTGTAATGTATTGTTGGAGCCAGTTGGCTAATATCTTTTTGAGGATTTTTGCATCCATGTCCATCAGGGAAATTGGTCTATAGTTCTCCTTTTTAGTGGGGTCTCTGGTTTTGGAATCAGGGTAATGGTGACTTCATAGAAAGAGTTTGGAAGTTTTCCTTCCATTTTTATTTTTTGGAACAGCTTCAAGAGAATAGGTGTTAACTCTTCCTTAAATGTTTGGTGGAATTCCCCTGGAAAGCCATCTGGCCCTGGACTCTTGATTTTTGGGAGCTTTTTGATTACTAATTCGATTTCCTTATTGGTTATGGATCTGTTCAAATTTTCTATTTCTTCTTGTTTCAGTTTTGGTAGTGTATATGTTTCTAGGAATTTGTCCATTTCTTCCAGACTGCCCATTTTATTGGCATACTATTCTCTTATTATTGTTTTCATTTCTGTTGTGTTGGTTGTGATCTCTCCTCTTTCACTCTTGATTTTATTTATTTGGGTCCTTTCCTTTTTCTTTTGGATCAAACTGGCTAGTGGTTTATCAATTTTGTTAATTCTTTCTAAGAACCAGCTTCAGGTTTCATTGATCTCATCTACTGTTTTTTTGGTTTTGGTAGCATTAATTTATGCTCTAATCTTTATTTTTTCCTGTCTTCTGCTGGTTTGGGGTTGTATTTGCTGTTCTTTTTCCAGCTCTTTAAGGCGTAAGGTTAGGTTGTATATCTGAGATCTTTCTTCCTTCTTTGGGAAGGCCTGGATTGCTATATACTTTCCTCTTATGACCGCCTTTGCTGCATCCCAAAGGTTTTGGGCTGTGGTGTTATCATTTTCATTGACTTCCATATACTTTTTAATTTCCTCTTTAACTGTTGGTTAGCCCATTCATTCTTTAGTAGGATGTTCTTCAGTCTCCAAGTATTTGTTACCTTTCCAAATTTTTTCTTGTGGTTGATTTTGAGTTTCACAGTGTTGTGGTCTGAAAATATGCACAGTATGATCTCGATCATTTTGTACTTGCTGAGGGCTGCTTTGTATCCCAGTATGTGGTCTATTCTGGAGAATGTTCCATGTTCACTGGAGAAGAATGTATATTCTGCTGCTTTAGGATGAAATGTTCTGAATATATCTGTTAAGTCCCTCTGGTCCAGTGTGTCATTCAAAGCCATTGTTTCCTTGTTTATTTGTTGTTTAGATGATCTGTCCATTGCTGTGAGTGGGGTGTTGAAGTCTCCTACTATTATGGTATTACTATCAATGAGTTTCTTTTTTTTTTTTTTTTTTTTTTTTTAATTTTTTATTTATTTATTTATTTATTTTTTATTTTTGGGACAGAGAGAGACAGAGCATGAACGGGGGAGGGGCAGAGAGAGAGGGAGACACAGAATCGGAAACGGGCTCCAGGCTCCGAGCCATCAGCCCAGAGCCTGACGCGGGGCTCGAACTCACGGACCGCGAGATCGTGACCTGGCTGAGGTCAGACGCTTAACCGACTGCGCCACCCAGGCGCCCCTCAATGAGTTTCTTTATGTTTGTGATTAATTGATTTATATATTTGGGTGCTGCCAGATTTAGCTCCTAAATGTTTCCAATTGTTAGGTCTTCTTGGTGGATAGACCCCTTGATTATGATATAATTCCCTTCTGCATCTCTTGATACAGTCTTTATT
Source organism: Neofelis nebulosa (assembly GCF_028018385.1). Classification (NCBI taxonomy): domain Eukaryota; kingdom Metazoa; phylum Chordata; class Mammalia; order Carnivora; family Felidae; genus Neofelis; species Neofelis nebulosa. The sequence continues at coordinate 39,005,444 of NC_080786.1, read as the reverse complement.
TTAAAGTCTAGATTGTCTGCTCTAAGTATTGCTACTCTGGCTTTCTTTTGTTGACCATTAGCATGATAGATGGTTCTCCATCCCCTTATTTTCAATCTGAAGGTGTCTTTAGGTCTCAAGTGGGTCTCTTGTAAACAACATATAGATGGATCTTGTTTTCTTATCCATTCTGTTACCCTATGTCTTTTGATTGAAGCATTGAGTCCATTGATGTTTACAGTGAGTACTGAAAGATATGAATTTTTTGCCTTTATGATGCTTGTAGGGTTGGAGTTTCTGGTGGTGTTCTCTGGTCCTTTCTAATCTTTGTTGCTTTTGGTATGTGTGTATGTATGTATGTATGTATGTATGTATTTTTTCATCTTTTCTCCCCTCAGAGAGACCCCCCTTAAAATTTCTTGCAGGGCTGGTTCAGTGGTCACAAACTCCTTTAATTTCTGTTTGGGAAACTTTTTATCTCTCCTTCTATTTTGAATGACAGGCTTGCTGGAGAAAGAATTCTTGGCTGCATATTTTTCTGATTCAGCACACTGAATATATCCTGCCTCTCCTTTATGGCCTGCCAAGTTTCTGTGGTTAGGTCTGCTGCAAACCTGATCTGTCTTCCCTTGTAGGTTAGGGACTTTTTTTTTTTCCCTTGCTGCTTTCATGATTCTCTCCTTGCCTGAGTATTTTGTGAATTTGACTATGATATGCCTTGTTGATGGTTGGTTTTTGTTGACTCTAATGGGGGTCCTCTGTGGTTCTTGGATTTTGATGTCTGTGTCTTTCCCCTTGTTAGGAAATTTTTCCGCTATGATTTGTTCACCCCTTCTACCCCTATTTCTTTCTCTTCCTCTTCTGGGACCCCTATGATTCTGATGTTGTTCCTTTTTAATGAGTCACTGATTTCTCTAATTCTTAAATTGTGCTCTTTTGCCTCATCTCCCTCTTTTTTTCTGCTTCATTATTCTCTATAAGTTTGTCCTCTATATCGCTAATTCTCTGTTCTGCCTCATCCATCTTTGCCGCCGTGGCATCCATCCATGATTGCAGCTCTGTTATAACATTTTTAATTTCATTCTGGCTATTTTTTACTTCTTTTATGTCTGCAGACAGGAATTCTAATCTATTTTCTACTCCAGCTAGTATTCTTATTATCGCAATTCTGAATTCTGGTTCAGACATCTTGCTTGTATCTGTGTTGGTTAAATCCCTGGCTGTAATTTATTTGTGCTCTTTCTTTAGGGGTAAATTCTTTCATTTTGTCATTTTGAAGGGAGAAAAGGAATTAATGAGGTAGAAAAATTGAAATTAAAAAATTATTAAAATTAAAAAATTAAACACACACAAATAGAATAAATGATGCTAGATCCTAGGTGTGTTGGTCTGGGTGTTGAAAGTGGCTTGACAGATTACAGGAAAAGGGGGGGAACGAAAAAAAATTAAATCGTTTGAGAATTTGAAAAAATGAATACACTGAAGTAGACTAAAATGAGATGATGGGAATAAAATAGAATTTGAAAAAATTTACACAAAAGTAAAGAATATAATAGGAAAAAATTAAAGAAAACCATTTTTAATAAAAGTTAAAAATAAATATGAATTTTTCTTTTTATGTATTCAAGAAAAAGAAACCAAAAAGAAAAAAGATTAAAAAAAGAAAAAAAAAGGAAATCGTTTGAATATTTGAAAAAGTGAATACGTTGTAGTACACTAAAATAAAATGGTGGTAGTAAAATAGAATTTGAATACATTTACATAAAAGCAAAAAATATAGTAATAATATTAAATAAAACTATTTTTAATAGAAATTGAAAGTAAAAATGAAGTTTTTCTCTTTCTGCATTCAAGAAAAAGAAAAGAAACAAAAAAGAGGAATGAGAAAAAGGAAATTGAAAATTTGAAAAGGTGAATACACTGATGTAGACTAAAATAAAATGGTGGAAGTAAAATAGAATTTGAAAAAAATTACACAGAAGTACAAAATACAGTAATAAAAATTAAAGAAAAATATTTTTAATAAAAATTGGAAATAAATATGAAAAATGAATTATTTTAAATAAAGACAAAATGAATTATTTCTCTTTCTGTATTCAAGAAAAAGAAAAGAAAGGTAAAAGAGAAAAGAAAAGAAAGAAAATTGAATAGACTGTCCTGCTAACAGATTGAAGTAGGACTGAAATTACTTCGTTTTCCCCTAGAAGTCAGTCTATCTGGTGCTTTATAGTCCATAAACTAAGTAGGCGGTGACTTGTGTTTTGAAGTGGAAGTTGGCCCTGTTGGGCAGGGCTCAGTGTAACGGCTCCGCTCTCCACTAGATGGCGCTGCTAGCCTATTGGGGTGGATTGCTGCAGTGCATGGTAGGTGCATATGCGCATGCGTGGGAGCGGTGAAAATGGCGCCACCCGGCTACCCAGTCTGATCTCCTGGATCAGCAATCACGCACCCGTCCTCTGTCTTCAGCTTTTCGTCCACTCCCTGCTTTTTCGCTCTCCGTGCCCCACGCAGTACCTCTCTCCTGAGTTTTGTCTCAGATGCATCTCTTTTCCCTGGCCCCTTACTTCTGAAGTACTGCGGCTCTGACCCATTCTGCCCCTCTGTGGGAGGATCTCACCGAGCAATGGCCGAATGTCAGCTGCACCCAGGAACGCTTGCTGGACCCTGCTGCTGCCGGTGCCCTGAGACTGCAGCCAGGTGCCAGCCGACCCAGGAAAAGTTCACGAGATAGTGTAGCAGCAGCATTTCAGGGATTATGGAAAATCACAACACACATCTGGCACCAGGCTTCACCCTTAACGACCTTGTTCCAGCAGCAGCGAATGTGGCCATTTTCTAGGGTCTGCTGGTACCAGGTGGCTTCAACAGTCTCTACCAAATGTCCTTCCAGCAGTGGAACCGCTTCTCCCCGTGTGGCTTGAGAACCTCCCGGACCCCACTCTGTTCCTGGGGATTCGCCCTTCCCACCAGAGCACCACCAGGCATCAAGCTGCAAAGTTGGGTGACCCTGTGCCCCCCTTGTTTACAGTCTTAATGGAATTTAAACCTCCTTTCTACTTTCTCCCTAAAGTCTCTGTGGCTGTTTCCAATTTTCCTCTTTCTCTCCAGCTGCTTTGAGGGAGGGGTACTTTTCCCATATTCTCTCCCCCTCCCCAGTCTCTGTCCTCTCTCCACCTGCAAAAGTGGCTCCCTACCCTCTGCGGCTTCTCGCTCCCCAAATTAACCTCTCCACGCCACGTACCTGCTGAATTCTGTGGTTCAGGTTGTGCAGACTGTTGTGTTAATCCTCCAATCAGTTTTCTAGGTGTGTAGGATGGTTTAGTGTTGGTCTGGCTGTATTTCATGGGTGCGAGACACACAAAAAACTTCCATGCTGTTCTGCCATCTTGGCTCCTCTCTTTTTTATTTTTGAGAGACAGGGGACAAGTGGGGGAGGGTCAGAGAGGGAGACACAGAATCTAAAGCAGGCTCCAGGCTACGAGCCATCGGCACAGGCCTGATGCAGGACTTGAACCCACAAACTGTAAGATCATGACCTGAGCTGAAGTTGGATGCTCAACTGACTGAACCACCCATGTGCCCCCTGAAGTCCGCACCTCTTAAAACCAACTACTTGGGGGTTGAATTTCAACATATGAATTTTGAGGAAACACAATATTCAGTCCATTATGGTTTTGCTATTAGGCTGAATCTTATCTCTGCCACTTGCAGCATTGAAACCTTGGACAAGTTAACTTCTCATATTTTTGTTTATCTATAAAATCTATAAAACAGGGATTAATGGGGCACCTGGGTGGCTCTGTCATTTGAGTGCCTGAATCTTGATTTTGGCTCAGGTCATGATTCCAGGGTCATGGGATCAATTCCTGCATCAGGCTCCATGCTGAGCTTTGAGTCTACTTAGGATATTCTCTCCCTCTCTTTCTCTCTCTCTCTCCCTCCATCCTTCTCCCCTACTCGTGTTCTGTCTCTCTCTCTAATAAAAAAAAATTCTTAAAAAACCAACAGGGATTAGTGATACCCACTTCATAGGGTTGCTTTTCAAAAATGAAAAAAAAATTTAGTGTTAGGCATGCTGTAAATATTACTCTGCTTTCTTAACATCTTCCCTTGATGGGCAGGCATGGGTTTCCTCCTTGGGATGAAGTTTGAGGTGGGCATGATGGAGGAAGTTTAATGTTGTTTTTTAATACACCATTTTTAAGATGAATGCACCATTTGAGAAACACATTATTTTAATTTTAAATCAAGCTGTTTGGCATCTACTTTCTGCTGATTTCAGCACCTCCACCTCTCCCCATACCTTCTCAAGCATGCCTACTACGACTGGTCCTTGCTGAATCAGCCCTTCCCTGTCTAGCTTCCCAAGGCCAGTTGTTCCCTGGTGAGGTCTTGTGATAGGGAAGCTGTAAACACACTTTAAAGCAAAGGCCTAAAAAGATTATTCACACTGAGAAAAATTGTAGGGCAAAAATGAAAACTCTGTGAGACTGCAATGCTCCTATGTATTCAGAGGATTAAAAAGCATAATTTCTTTTGCCTATAAATAAAGATTGGCCAAGATTAGGATCAGTTCCAGGGGTGGGAAGAATCAATCTTGATGTGTAAATTTTCAGTTGTGTTGGATATCTTTTCTTTTGTAATTCTTACCTGGGTACTAAGAAATGAATACTTGAGATGGAATACCAGGCCCTTCTCACACCCACCTATTATTTTTCCTCCCCCTGCTGTTATCAAGTCAGTCTTAGAATGGAGTTCCACTGTCATGTCAGTGTCACAGCTAGTTGGGGAGATAGGCAACCAACACAATGAAGAACAGGCCCAGAAGGGACCAGCAGGCAATCCAAGTTATGTGTAGTTTGTGAAAAGGCCAGGAATCTGGGCATCTGGGATCAGGAGTAGGAAACCATAATTTATCTTTCAAACTGAAACTTTTGAGAGTGAAGTGGGGGCACAATGAGTAATTAGGCCAGGACAACAGGCATTACCTGGAAGTGCTCTGGTCAAACCAGAATGAATGGTTACCTTAGTAAAGAGTCAGAGAGGTAACAGAGGTAAGTTTATGTGTTAAGAATCTTAGGCAGAAACAGGAGCGCCTGGGTGGGTGGTTCAGTCTCTTGAGCGTCCAACTTCGGCTCAGGTCATGAATTTACTGATCGTGGCTTCGAGCCCTGCGTCAGGCTCTGTGCTGACCCCTCAGAGCCTGGATCCTGCTTTGGATCCTGTGTCTCCTCTCTCTCAAAAATAAATAAAAATTAAAAAAAAATTTTTAAAAAGAATCTTATGCAGAACCATATGAGACTTTCTCATCATCTGTGACTAGGTGCTATGGCAATAATCTGGAAAACCTAGGTAGGCTTTATGTATTTGCAGCTAATGAGGACATATCCAACAGTGGAGTGGGTAACCCGAACCTAGGAGGATGGTAAATGGAATATTGTAGTTAAGAGAGTAGCTTCTAGAGCCATGTTACTTGGTTTAAATGCCACTTACCAGTGTGTGACGTTGGGTGAGATAACTAATGTCCCTATGCTTCAACTTACCTATTTATAAAATGGGACAATCCTAACCAGTCTATAGGGTCATTGTGAGTTGCAAACAAGAAAGTACCTGTAAAGCACTTAGAATAGTGCCTGGCTAAAGATACTACAGAAAAAAGAAAACTACAGGCCAATATCCCTAATGAACATATATGTAAAATCCTCAACAAAGTATTAGCAAAATGAATTCAACAGTACGTTAAAAGGATTATTCATAATGATCAAGTGGGATTTATTCTGGGGATGCATGGATGGCTTAATATTTTCAAATAAATCTACGTGATACACCACATAAACAAAATGAAGGATAAAAATTATATGATCATTTCAATAGATGCCAAAAAAACATTTGACAAAGTACAATATCGATTAATGATTAAAAAACTTTTAACAAGGTTAGGATTAGAGGAAACATATCTCAACATAATAAAGGTCATATATGACAAAGCCACATCATACTCAATAATCAAAAATGTGGAACTTTTCCTCGAAGATCAGGAAAAAGACCAGGATGTCCACACTTGCCAATCTTACTCAAAATAGTGCTGGAAATCCTAGACACAACAATCAGATAAGAAAAAGAAATAAAAGGCATCCAAATATATAAGGAAGAAGTAAAACTGTCACTGTTTGTAGATGACAAGATACTGTACATAGAAAACCCTAAAGATTCCACCAAAAATCTATTAGAAGTAATAAATGAATTCAGTAAAGTTGCAGGATACAAAATTAATATACAGAAATCTTCTGCATTTCTATACACAAAAAATGTAGCATAAAGAGAAATTAAGAAAAAAATTTACATTTGCACCAAGAAGAATAAATTATCTAGGAATAAACTTAACCAAGGAGGTAAAAGACCTGTACTCTGAAAACTATAGAACATTGATGAAAAAAATTGAAGATGACACAAACAAATGGAAAGACATACTATGCTCATGGATTGGCAGAAGTAATACTGTTAAAATGCCCATGCTACCCAAAACAATCTACAGATTCAATGAAATTCCTACCAAAATACCAACAGCATTTTTCACAAAATTATAACAAATAATTCTGTAATTTTTATGGAACCACAAAAGATCCTGAATAGTCAAAGCAGTCTTGAGAAGGAAGGACTAAGCTGTAGGTATCATAATTTCAGATTTCAGGATATACTACAAAGCTATAATAATTAAAACAGTGTGGTTCTGGCACAAAAAATAGACACATAGATCAATAGAACAGAATAGAGAGCCCAGAAATAAATCCACAGTTAAATGATCAATTAATCCATGACAAAGTAGGCAGGAATAGGCAATGAGGAAGACAGTCTCTTCAGTAAATGGTGCTGGGGAAATTGGCCAGCTACCTGCAAAAGACTGAAACTGGACCATTTTCTTACACTATATACAAATTTTTTTAAATGGATTAAAGACCTAAGTGTGAGACCTGAAACCATAAAACTACTAGAAGAAAATATAGACAGTAATCTCTTTGACATTAGCCTTAGCAACATTTTTCTAGATATGTCTCTTCAGGTAAGGGAAATTAAAGCAAAGATCAACTCTTAGGACCTACACCAAAATAAAAAGCTTTTGCACTTTGAAGAAAACAGTCAACAAAATTTAAAAGCAATCTACTGGGTGGAAGAAGGTATTTGCAAATGATATATGTGATAAGTGGTTAATATCCAAAATATGTAAAGAACTTATACAACTCAACACCAAAAACCCAATAACCTAATGAACAAATGGGTAGTAGACATGAATATGTCTTCCAAAGAAGACATATGAATGACTAACAGACACATGAAAACATGCTCAATATCACTAATCATCAGGGAAATGCAGACCAAAACCACCAGGAGATAATCACCTTATAGTTGCCAGAATCAAAAAGACAAGAAATAGCAAGTGTTGGCAAGGATGTGGAGAAAAAGCAACCCTCATACACTGTTGGCGGGAATGTAAATTGGTACAACTGCTGTGGAAAATAGTATGGAGGTTCCTCAAAAAATTAAAAACAGAAATACCATATGATCCAGTAATTACATTGGTGGATATTTACCCAAACAAAACAAAAACACTAATTCACAAAGATATATGCATCCATATATTCACTGCAGCATTATTTATAATAGCTAAGATATGGAAGCAATCTAAGTGTTCGTTGATAGATGAATGGATGAAGATGTGATGTGGTATGTATAGAGATAGGATGGAATACTACTCAGCCATAAAAAGAGTGAGATCTTGCTATTCATGACAACATAAATGGATCTAGAGGGTATATGCTAAGTGAAATAAGTCAGACAAAAAAAAACCAAATACCATATTCCACTTTTATGTGAAATCTAAAAAACAAAGCTAATGAACAAATAAACATGTAGAAACAGATCCATAAATATAGTGAAAAATTGATGGTTACCAGAGGGAGGTTAGTGGGGAGCTGGGAAAAATTGGTGAAAGGGAGTGGGAGGTACAGGCTTCCAGTTATGGAATGAGTAAGTCATTGGGGTGAAAGGTACAGCATAGGGAATATAGTCAAAGAAATTGTCGTAGTGTTGTATGGTGACAGATGGTAGCTACACTGGTAGTGAGCACAGCATAGTGTATAGAGTTGTCCAGTCACTATGTTGTACACTTGAAACTAATGTAATATTGCATCTACTATACTTCAACTAAAAAAAAGAATAATGCTTGGCTCATAGTAAGTATTCAAAGTATAATAACTATTAGTTTTGTTGTCAGCATTGTTATCAGTAAAACAATGGACTCATTATTAGAAAGTAGGATTTGAGTCAGTCTTGCTACTTACAAGGTATATGACTTTGGATAAGTTACTTAACTAACTCTCTGAGACTTGTTTTCACCTCTGTAAAAAATGGGGTGTTTACCATACTTTCAAAGGATTGCTGTGAAGAAAAAAAATGAGATACTATGTATGAAGGCACTTTCTCAACCTGTAATGGCATTATGGAAATGTGAGTTGTTATTTTTATTATTAATTATTAGGACTAATAAGTGATAAATGAACCAGTCTATGAGGAAAGCAGACTCTGAACTTTAGCCCTGCCTAAATTATAATGACCATGCATTACCTCTTCCAAGGAGTTGATTTGCTTTTCTTATTGTTATTTCAATCTCAGTGTTATTCCATGAGGTGGACAGGTTTTGCCCCCATGCTTCATAGTAGGAAACTGAGGTTCTGAAAGCTTATGTGACTTGATCAAGATTGATCTGTTGCAGAACTGTTTTTAGGACTCAGAGTTCAATGTTCTTTGCAAAACTCCCTGCTGCTAAGTTAAATATTTAGAATTATAAAAATGTTTTGTTCCCAATTTTCCACCTAATTTTGCCTGGAGTTGTAGACATTACCTACTTCCAATGAAATACCAGCATCGAAGCACCTGAGTGGCTCAGTTGGTTAAGCATCCCATGCTTGATTTCAGCTCAGGTCATGATCTCACAGTTTATTGAGTTTGAGTCCCACATCGAGCCCTGCATCAGCCCCAACTCTGGTAGCATGGAGCCTGCCTGGGATTCTCTCTCTCTCACCCTCTCTCTCTGCCCCTCCCCTGCTCATGCACTGAATGAATGAATGAATGAATGAATGAATAAATAAATAACATTTTAAAAAAAGAGAAATACCAGTGTTTATATCTGTCATTTTTGCATGCGTAATGTTCATAGTGTATTTCTAACTTCTAGAATTTTACTTACTTCAAAAGTGAATGTAGTTTTGTGGTATAATAGTCTCATAATTTGTCAATTATAATTTATGATTATTAAAATTCTCTTCTATTAAAAGTTCTCCTTTTGCCATTTCTCTGTAATTTAGTTCTGCTTCTACAAATTGCATTGCAGAATGCTTATATTTCAGTGGTCCACCATTTTTAAACATTCATATTAGGTATTATATGGGAGGGAACTATTCTTATCCTTTCAGTAAGTTTTGAAAAGAATGAAAATAACTCAATAAATTTGGACATCATATGGGTTAACTATTTAATGAGCACTTATTGCTCATTTGCCTGATTCTATATTAGGCCCTTTGAGATATTTTATCCCCCTGAAAATCCTAACAAATCTGGGTCAATTCTTAATTTTCTTTTATATATTATTTATCACCTTTTATTATCCCTTAATATTTTTAAAGGTTCAGGTCTATTTCAAATGTTCATAATTCTAAATGATAACTTTATAAGATGTTCATTTGGTTAGGACTGTAAAGGTGTTTTTTTTTCCTTAAGGAAAATCCAAATAATCCTACAACATTATGCAGCCACTGTAAATTTTGCTAAATAGTTTTCTATCCAGTATTTTTACATACATTTTTTCCTATGTGGTTTAAGTCAGATGGTTTCTAAAACTTTGTTAACTTGCTTTATTTATTATCATAACCTAACACTTTCCTCAGGCTTTTAAAAATTCAGGGTAATGGAAGTAAATGTGCTTGATTTTTGAATTGCTTCTAAATTTTCACTACTGTAAATAATGCTTCAGTGAATACCTATGTATATTTTTATACTGTTCTTATATTTCAACTATTAAATAAGCTACTGGATAATAGATATCAAGTATTTATTAGAATGAATGTCTTATGGATCTTTGAAAAGCACTGGACAGAAAGCCAACCAAAATCAGTGAGAAAAGGATGAACTACCAAACACCTATGCATAGTCCCTAGATGATTAGTTATCCATATAGAAGAAAATAAAAGTGGATTCCTATTTCACATCATATAATAAATAAACTTGGGATGCATTAAAGACTTAATTATTAACAGCCAATTATTAAACTTTAGGAGAAAATATATGACATTAGGACAGGGAAAGATTTTTTAAAAAAATAAGTTACCAAAAGCAGAAATCACAGGTAAAAATGGAGTAAATTTTGCTACATTAAAATAAAAAATTTCTCCTTGAAAAAGACCCCAATAAACACAGTTAAAAGACAAAGGTGAAAAGTTTAAGGAGATAACAGAAGAATATATTTGAATTATAAGTAACCAAAACAAAATAATAACAAAATTGTATGATTAACTAATCAGCAAGAAAAAATCATACTGGGTAAAAGATAATGATCAACAATTCACTAAAGAGGTATCACAGAAGGTCAATAAACAAGAAAATTATGCTCATTTCATTAGTAAAGGGAAATGCAAAGTAAACGATAATGTGATAACAGCTCATACTTATCCAAATAGTAAAAATTAGAAATTTGTCAATACTAAGTGTTTACTAGAATGCGGGAAAAAACTTTTATACTCTTACGTGGGAATGTAAATTGGTATAACCACTTTCAATAATGTAACCACAATTCAATAATATTGAATGTAAAAGGAATACAAAAGAATATTTATGGTTAAATTTCTATAACATTTTAAAATACACCAAATGTAATATGCTAGTTATATGTATATTAAGTTTCTGTAAAATTAAAAAATAATTTTTTTAACGTTTATTTATTTTTGAGACAGAGACAGACAGAGTATGAATGGGGAAGGGGCAGAGAGAGAGGGAGATACAGAATCCGAAGCAGGCTCCAGGCTCTGAGCCATCAGCCCAGAGCCCGACGCGGGGCTCGAACTCACGGACTGCGAGATTGTGACCTGAGTTGAAGTCGGACGCTTAACTGACTGAGCCACCCAGGCGCCCCTGTAAAATTTTAAAATACACTGATTACATATAATATTCTATAGTAAAAATAATATTAATTATTGCTTACAGACACATATATGTTAAGTACATGAACATACTCATGGAAAGAAAAACACTTTCTAACTTCAGGGTATTAGTTACCTCCAGGGAGGGGTGGAGGGAGAGATTTTAATTCTGAGACATCATTTAAGACATTTGAAGCAAAATTAACAATATGAATGTCATAAAAGAGAAACAACTCTGGTTTAGGATTTTTAAGCTCACTGCTGCCTCTCACTGGCCCATTGGCCTTCCACATGTTTCTTGAACTTTCTGGGGGACAGTATTAGGTCAGGGCTTCAAACATTTTTTAGTAGCAGAACGCTACATTCAAAGAAAATCTGACCCTGCTTCACAGTGTGTAAAAAACCAAAACTGCTCAGGCAGAAACGAGAGGGCAGATCCAGGACAGATGCCAGAGCAGTTGTCCCCATTTCCCATCAACCTGCCCCCTCCACACAGCCCCAGGATTGGCAGAGATTGCAGACCCCGAGATTGGGTGACCTCTAAGGCAGCTTCTTTTTCCTAGTCTCACTGGAGACAACCAATAGTTTATGTGTGTGTATGCATATATATGTATGTAAATATTCTGCATCCCCTTTTTTGCATCCCCTTGAATAAGCAAAATGCTTTAACCAGCTACCCCCAAATCTCCATGATTTAAGGCAATAATGGTTTACTTCTTGCTCATGTCCCAATCCAGTGTGGCCTTTGGGCCAGTAAAGGGAGTACTAGTCTTCTCCAGTAGCAATTAATCATCCCAACTTCCTTTAATCTAGTGGCTCTGCCAGTCCCTAGGGATTTGGGACCTCTGCCAAATGCTCTTTATGATGAACTAACAAAGAAAGGAATAGAGCATGGACGATCTAAGGGGTTTTTAGGGACCAGGCTTGGAAATAATTTATATTACTTTTGTCCATATTTATTTGGCTAGATCTCTGTCATATGGCCCCACCTGACTACAAGGAAATGAAGTCAGGTGTCTGACCAGGACAAAAATGAAATGGGTTTGGTGAGCCCATAGCAATTTTTTTATATACACCAGACATGCTCTTATACCTTGCTCTTTTGACTTGACAACAAATTATAGAAAGTAACCATTTCAATGCATATACACTTTCCTCGGCCTTTGAAAAAGTTATATAGTATTCAATTTTATGGATTACACCATAATTTATTTAACCAGTTCATGGTTTCATCATCCCCAACATTTTTTTTTCCAATTCTTTCATCTGCAATGAATGCTCCTGTCCTTGCGGCCATTCCATACATGTATAGGCATATCTGCAGGATGAATTCTTGGATGAGATATTGCTGAATCAAATGGTACGGACATTTAACATTTGACTATCTATTGCCAAATTACCCTATTAAGAGGATATACAAATTTATACTCCCACTGGCCATTTTATTGTCTAATCTTACTTGTGTAAAACATTTCTACTTTTCTCCATAGTTGAATGAATGTAGTTTAAATCCATCTCTACGTGGTCAAAGAGAGAAAGTGGTGGCAGAAAGGAAAGGTGGAAGTTGGAAGAAAGATTTTCTGTATACTTAGTGAGGAGGTGATTATCTTTATCCTGGCTTCATATCTATAACTACAGAGATAACCTTTGCTTAAAGAAGTGCATGCCAGCATTATCCCCATCATGACACAGAAAATAATTGTATCGGGTCAATGGGGGTAAACTGTAGGAAAATTAGGGTCCTGATGAGACTACTCAGGGCTGAAAGGATTAGACTTGGGCCTCTGACCATCCCTTAGACCAAAGATGAAGGGATTGATATGTCATGGCACCCCTGCAACCCATCAACACAGCACCTGCATTAACCTCCTTCTCCATCCCTCAGGAGCCCTGCATTATCTATTGTTATTTCCCAAGTGTGTCTGGTGCCTTCTATCTAAAGCATAACTTAAAGCAGAGGAAAGGAAATGGACACCCTTGAGGTGTCTCTAGGTATGCCCGAAAGCTCCCTGCCCTGAGTGAGCCAAGTTTTCTTTGAAGTCTCCTATTTATAGGAAAAGTGCATACAGATTTTTTTTTGAGATTTTTAATAAATCTTCATTTATTTGAATACTTAAAATGTTTCAAATCACTTGCTATTGAGTATAACCGAAACTCCAGGAAGCTACCAATTTGCTCTGTGGCTTGGTGAACCCTGGCCCACTGCCCCCAGGGTAGACAAAGGAGCATGTTCTACATGGTGGTGCCCCATGGATAGGCTCCTATCCATCCTTTAAAGCCCAGCTTATATGCTGCTTGAACATCAAGCCTCCCTGCAGGGTCAGCCAGCCTAGAATGGTGTTTTGGTGTTTCTGTCCTAGAGAACTCTGAATTACAGCCTAGCCCCGTTCCTTTTACTGTGCTTGAATATCATCTTTCCTTCCTTTGACTATAGCCTTCATGGGTTCAATATATCTATCAATATATCTTTAAGTACTTTGTAGCAGAGACTTGTTAAAATTTTAATGAAAAAAAATCATTGAAAATGATTGAACACATTATTGTGTTACCCACTTCCACTTTTCCAAAGGAATCGGGAATTACCAAAATAGTAAAATCATATCTGAGTCCCAACTCTTCTTAAACATTCCTAAATCTTGACCTAAGTAATTATGTTAGCCTGATGTTCCCTCAGAAACTACACATTTAGTTTGCCCATGCATATATGCCCAATTCTTAGTGATATCCCTGTCACACTAATTAACACTGAGCATGCCATTCATTTCTTCTCCTGTCTCTGGAAAATGAGGATAATTGCCTTTGCCAGCTACTACTCAGGAGATGTGAAAATAAAAAATTCAGTCCCTCAGTTGCGCTAGCCTGAAAAAATTCAATTGCTTAATAGCTCATGTGGGTAGTGGCTACCATATTGGACAGTACAATTGTAGTCTATTTCCATTATCACAGGAAGTTCTGTTGGATAGGGCTGGCCTTTATGCTTTATATCGTAAAAGACTAATGTCTTGAGCTGAAATATTTTTAGCTTTCTGTTTTTCCCACTCACTTGTCTTGGATGTTTTCCCCCTCAATATATATTGAAAAATTTTAATTGTTTGGGCCTTAGAAACAGTCTCACCTCTAAGGCCATGATTTGAACACAAAATCTGAGGAAAATGAAATGTGGAATCGCCATCTGGAGATTGGTGCAGCAGCAGATCTAGCCATTTCTGAGAAATTGTCTGGGTTTGGAGTTACTCCCAGAACTCTGATTTAGCAGTTCCTAAGCTTATAGCAAGTCTGAAAGGAACACAAATCTGTTTTGTATATACAAATAAATCCTCGTATGCTGCATGCCATTCTCAGCCTGCCAGTTTCATCTGGCTGCTCCAGAAAATATAATTCAATAGTACATTAGTTAACCTGCATGCAGGGAATGGGGCATTCTGATTATTGAAATGTTCTGGTTGAGTGATTAACCTGATTTTTGCAGAAAAACTGCTGAGGCAAGGGATTTGCTGTCCAAAATGTTTGTGCCACTGTGTTTTTTTCTTCCAGATGATCACAGCTACATTGCTTCATTCCCCCAGCACTCAGAAATACATCTCTTTGCTAAAAACTTTCAAATATGCAATTGATATACTTTCAAAGAGGCCTCATAAAAATAGATCAATAATGGTGTATCAGATAATATTTGAAAAAAGAGCAAACTTAGAAGGATTCATAATTTCTTTGCCCAGATTTTACACAGCTGTAACCTTCAAGAGTTCCTAACAACAGAGCAGTTTCTTCAAATAGTATAACCGGAAAATATTTATTCATATATTTTATTTTCTTTAGGGATAAGTACTTACAAGTGCTTACTAGATGTTAGGTAATGCTGCAAAGGCTTTACAAATATTAATTGATTTAATTTTTATAACCACCTTAGAATTAGGTATCATCTTATTATCTTCATTGTATTTTCTTTTTTTTTTTATTATAAATGTTTATTTGTTTATTTTGAAAGTGAGCAAGCCTGGTAGGGGCAAAGAGAGAGGGAGCCAGAGAATCCCAAGCAGGCTCCAAGCTCAGCATAGAGACTGATGCAGGGCTCCATCCATGACTGTGAGATCATGACCTGAGCTGAAACCAAGAGTCGGATGCTTAACCGACTGAGCCACCCACGCTTCCTATTATCTTCATTCTAAAGATGAAGAAACTGAGGCACAGAGAGCTATGAATGGCCCATAGTTGATCTACCTGAATCTTCATTGATACAAGATGTTATAACATCAATGGATGAATTAAGTTTCTGAGACCCGGCTGAGTCCCACCTACTCCTTCCCAAATGTTACATGAGTAGAATTGAGGGGCTATTATGGAAAAGGAGAAGGAGGATCCAAAGTGCTAAAAGAACACAGAAGAGAGGCACCTGGGTGGCTCAGTCGATTAAGGTCAAGCGTCCGACTTGGGCTCAGATCATGATCTCGCAGTTTGTGAGCTCCATTCCTGCCTCGGGCCCTGTACTGACAGCTCAGAGCCTGGAGCCTGCTTCATATTCTGTGTCTTTCCCTCTCTCCACCCCTCCCATGCTCATGCTCTGTCTCTCTCTGTCTCTCAATAATAAATAAACGTTAAAATTTTTTTTTAAAATAAAGGAAAAAAACACCTAAGAAACTAGGGAAATCAAAGTGGACTTCAGAGAAGAGTAGCTTCTGAGATCCAGCTCTAGAGATGAGTTAGAATTAAGGCAAAAAAAGGGAGGGGAAATTGGATATTATAATTGTGAAAACTATATGTGAAAGATTTTGATGAATATTGTAATGGTAAAAGGCCTTAGTGGTAAATAATGAACGACCTTGTGTATTTGGGGAATGGGGTAGAGAAAGAAGAAAATAAGTCTAAGTAAGACTTTAAAGATTAAAAGAGTTTCATCTTCAGATTTCCCAACAAATAGTAGTTTTAGATTCAAGAGTCTCTTTATTTCATTTCATTGTATTTGACACCAAATAAGTTTTTTTTTTTTTTTCTGGCCAACTTTATGTTAACACTTAAGTAAAAGCCAATAAACAAACACTAGAAAAATCCATTTTCACTTTCAAATATATGTTTACATAAAGTTTGGAAAATATTTTAAACTCTGGAATGGAATAAAGTAGGAAAAACTAAGAGCAAACTTTTAAAAAATGTTTTATTTGGGGAAAGTTCAAATAAGTTCTTGTCAGAAGCTAAAATGCTTGAGCATTACCAGAAAACTTATTTGACCAGAAAATAAATAAATATATATAGGTATAATAAAGATATTTAATATATGAAGAATGGATAACTAATCAAAATCAATGATGAGAGTTTTCTTTGCCTAGAAGGGTTTCATTGAATTGTTGTTGTTATTATTGCTAGCTATAGAAGGGAGTATAGGTTGTACATTGAAAATGTTACTTCATAGTTATATTGCATTTATGAATTTCTGTTTGCATTTTTTCCAATTTTCATCTGTGCTAATTTAATAGCATGTTAATATACCTCATACAACCTTACCAAAGGTGACTATAACTGTATTTTTAAAGCACATTTTTAGTGACCCAAAGGATCATCTTTGTAATTATACTTTTATCTTTTCTGGCAGATGACATTTGATCCAGAAATCTTCTTCAATGTTTTACTGCCACCAATTATATTTCATGCAGGATATAGCCTGAAGAAGGTAAATATACAGTGGTTGTTTTCTTCTTTTATCATTTAGCAGAGAATTTTACCAGTGCTAATGAAAAAGCAATTATTTTATGGGTTTATTTATTTTCTAAGGATATCATTATCTTAGATACCTGTGATACAGATTCAAATCTGACATGCTTATAATTCTTCTAAATCTGCTCTATACAATACACTAGCCATTGGGCACATGCAGCTTTTAAGCCTTGAAATGTGGCTAGTCTGAATGAAGACATGCTTTAAGTATAAAATGCACATTGGATTTCAATGAACTTAAAAAAAGAACAAAAAATACCTCCATTATGTTTGATACCGATTTCATGTAGAAATGATAATGTTTCAGATATATTGGGTTAAATAAGACATATTATCAAAATTCATTTTGCCTTTTTAAAAATTATTATAATGTGCCTACTAGAAAAATTTTAAATGGCGTGCATGGTTTGTATTATATTTCTATTAACAATATCATTCTAGATGATTGTAACCAGAGTTAGCTATTAATTGGGATAGACGTTGGGCTTATCAATTAGGGTAAAAACTCAAGGTGCCTTGCTAATACTCAGCTATTGATGCTCATAGAGAGGAAATCCAGTTTTGTTGCTTCTGTGCTTTCACCTGACATTATTTAAGTATCACCTGAATGTGCACATTTCACAGGTTAGTAATTCCCTTGATAGTTTAAGTGCTAGCAGATTGAGGCTCTGGCCTGTGTGGGTTTCAAGATGCAGAGGTAGTGCAGCTGCTTTTCTGCTCCCTGCTCCCCACCCCAGAGACTCCAGGGGCCTTCCTCCCTTTGGCCTGTCAGTGCCTGCAGCCAGGCGGCTTTTGCAGTACAGACCCTATTTTCTTGTGTACTCCAGGCTCCCTCTTGCTGTCACTTCTAACTGCTCAGCTCCCAACTACACAACTGGAAGGGAGTTTTCCCAAGCCAACCTTTGAGAAGACTTAGAAGGCTGGTTTTATTCACCTCATCCTTCCTTATCCCCAGTCCTAATACTAGGCATCATTTGTGTGACTCATTAAAATAAATTGTTGTAGATGATTAAGGTTTTGTTTCATTGCATTCAGAAGAAATAGAAGTCAGAGATCCAATAAGTCAAAAGGCAATTAAAATATTTCAGGATAGTATTTTTAAAATATTAAGGGGGTTTCACTGGCAACAACATTTCCTAAAAACTTCATTTTCTGTTAATCATGCCAGAGTTCTACATGGACATTGGCCCAATCCTTTACTGTCTCTCTCAGGTCCAGCCAGTTCTGGCAGTCGTTTCTCTCATCTCTACCCTGTCATTTTCTAGATGCATCTTTCCTCCTTTCTTTAAGAAACCTCTGTCCTTTGCAGTGTAAATCAGTTCAACCTTATTTGTGCAATAAGGCCAGGAATTAAGGTTCCAAAACCAGAATTTGCCTAAACAGTGAGGGAAGGGAGGGCCTGTAAAAATGCATACATTTATTTTTATTTACTGTTACACTAAGAAAAAATATGGACATACTATATGAAATCTATTCTTTTCTCCCCAGAGACACTTTTTTCAAAACTTAGGATCTATTTTAACATATGCCTTCTTGGGAACTGCCATCTCCTGTATCGTCATAGGGTAAGTGACTTTTGGAGCTCAAGGTACAGGTGGCCGTGGGGCCAGTCATCTGTGGGAGGAATCTCACACTTCTGGACTCACACTGACAGGGTGAATTGTCTACCTTTTTCTGTATATCACATCTTTACACATTTTTCTGATTCCATTCCAAAGTGTATATATTTTCTGATTCCATTCCAAGCTTACAAGGCTACAAATCAAAGCAAACTGTAATCAGATTGCTGAATTTTCTCTGTGAGTATTGGATCTCTGATTTAGGGAATGTAGAGATCTTGGCTTGAGTTAAGTGAAGCACATTGCATTCCTTTATTTTTGCTTGAATAATTCAGGTAAGCACACTGCATTCTTTTTTCATCTTCTTTGCAGGACCCTACCTGTATTTGACAGAGTACAGTAGTAGCTATATGGCAAGGGTATGCTTTCTAAGGGAAAATTTATAAGAGAGCAGTCTGAGACAGACATCTCCAAATATCAGCAGAATTTTTAATGCTGGGATGGCTTTTCATTTGATATACTCTAGAATGCTGCCTTGTTTTTTCCTCACTATATTTTATTGGTTATGTTACTAAGCCCCCAAGTCTAACTATAGACTCTGGCTTACAGCTCATCATAAAGCAAAATATGATACAAAATGGCGAAGCCAATCCAATTCACTTATAATCCTATCCAATACATTAAATCTCCACTGCAAAAAACATGTCAGCTGCTATGACCATGATGGTGTGGATGTCTGAAATTGTCTGATGGAGCCAACTCTACCCTTTAACTTTACTGCATACAGATGTTATAACCCTAATGCAAGAAACTGGAGCTAAAACACACACACTAATTACTTATCCAGCTCTTTCCTTGTGAAGTATTTAGTGTGTGTCACTGGAAGACTATGGAGGTATTGTTACTTGGACCTGAAAGCAGGGGGTGTGAGTTATGTTGAGTTCTCTGTTAAATTTTTATTGATTCAAGCCTAGAACAATTCAGGCTACATTATATGAAAATGTCCAGCATAGTTAGAGAGATGAAGAAGCTAAAGATTTTAGCACCTGAAGGTGGAGGCTTAGAGGAATATAGATTGAGGAACCTCATTAAGTCTGGACACCTAAGAGATCTTTAAACTGTGACTAAGGGGCAAATATAGATTTTATCCTTCTCAAAGCATGTTTAGAGGAGAGTTGTTCTATTCTGTGGATAAGCCATAGCAGCTAATATTCAAATTTCAAAGCTGACAAGGGCCTTAAAGATTTGTGCAATTAAAGCCCCTATTCTGAAGATGAAAAAAGTAGTATCTTAAAAGTCTAATTAGTTGTCTTATGAAGTAGGACCATAGACAGGACAGAATCCAGACTTTGGCTTCTGACTCAGCAGGTCTTACTATCATCCCCTCTTTCTTTAGCAATTTCTCTTGGAATTCCTATACATTCCTCTACATTGTTCATATACATTGACAGAAGGCTCTGAGATGTGTGGACTCTTAACAGTGTTCATCACTTTCTAGCAAAGATTGATGGTTAGCAGTTCTATAATATGAGGATCTACAATGTATAATAGATCTAAATCTATACTTATGGAAAATGTTGTTAAATTATGGAGTAGTCAGTTTTCATTATTACCCCATTTTCTTTGTCTAACTGATTTTAAGTATATTTAAGTGTATGTATTTATATTATATGCTTTCACCATCATGAAAACTCTATAATCTCTTTTTCAAAAAAGAACAACAATGTACTGTGTGTGTGTATATATATAATTGACTTTTCTAAAAAATTTCAGTTTAGGAGATCTGGTAAAATTCATTTATTGGAATTGATAACCTCTTCTGATTTTAAGGCTGCAATCAATGATTTGTGCTGGAAAGTGATTTGAATAAAAAAGTACAGCCCCGGGGAAACTTTTAGAACCATGGGCTTTTGTTTGAACGAGGCATAATCTGAACAACAATTAGGGTTCCTTCTTAATTTTTTTTTTATATTTACTTATTTTGAGAGAGATAGAGAGAGTCAAAGTACAAATGGGGGAAAGGCAGAGAGAGAGGGAGACACAGAATCGGAAGTAGGCTCCAGGCTCTGAACTGTCAGCACAGAGCCCAACGCAGGGCTTGAACTCACGAACTGTGAGATCATGCCCTGAGCCGAAGTTGGATGTTTAACCAACTGAGCTACCCAGGTGCCCCCAATTAGGGTTCCTTCTTAAGGTCTTATCCAGCAAGGGAAAGGAGCTTTAGCTTGAGGAGGACAAAGTCAGATTACATTTCAGGAAGGTCATTCTGGTGGTTATGTGAAGGAGAAATCTTAAAGCAGGGAAAAGATGGCAGCCAGGAGGCCATTTAAGAGGCAATTTTCATAAGCTAAATTGGAAGCGATGAGGGCCTGGCCTCAGACAGTGGCAGTACAGATGGACATGGAGTCATCAATATGTTGAAATCTTGAGAGATAATGGGGTAATCCAAGGCAAGTGTTAGGAGTGAGAAAGGAGGTTACCTGAGCAAAAAATTATCTGAAGAAAGGGAAGAGAAAACCACAAAGGACTAAGAAGTATTGGGAAGATATAGGAAGAAAACAAGCAGGACATGTGTCTGGAAGTCAAAGGAATAGGGAAAGGGAGGGTAGGCAGTGTCTAATAATAGGAAGTCAGATGGGACAGCAATTGGAGTATCTAATGGATTAAACCTCTAGGAGGTGATAGATGACTTCACACTTGTCCTAAGGGCAGAAATAGAGTATTGGCAAGTCCAATTGTTTTGGGTGCTGCATGATAAGAAACAATTTATTTTTATGCTGTTGATCACCAGATACAATTTCAAAACTTCTGAAGGGAAGGTACAAACTTGAATTAAGACTTAACTGACACTTATATAATTTAGTGACTCTCATTATATGAGTGATTCAAATGTACACTCAAACCTTAGAAAATGACTGGTTATACTTTCCTGCTAATCTAAAGTAATAAGAACAACACAACATTCATCAAGTACTTGATATGTAGTATGCCCTTTTTAAAAGTACTTTACATGGATTATTTAATTTAATCCTTAAAATAATCCTATTAAGTGGATACTATTATTGCCCTCATTTAACATTTGAAACAGCTGAGGTTTAGAGAGCACACAGTGTAAGAAATAGAGCTGGCATTAATAAGGAAATAGTTTGGTTCCAGAGTAAAATTCTTAATGCCAAAAATGTGCTTTACTTCTATTTATTATCATTACTCAAAAATAAAATTTAAAATATTAAACTAAAAATAAAATTAAATGAACTAGTCAATATTCACTAACATGCCACCTGTTTCTTCATTAGTCCCACAGGAGTTCTCACAGATATGAAAGATTTTTAGTTGGGAATCCCATTCAAAAGGAATTCACATTTTTAAGAGGAAGGAAGAATGCCTAGGTTTATGCATATACACAGACTTGCATGAAATGGGCAGAAAGAGAGATTTAGGACAGTCATAGATTGGACTCTGAGAATAATTTCATAGAAGAGATAGATTCTGGGGAGTCATTTAATGGTGAGGGATGAGGTACCTGGCTTCTCCATGCCATCAAGTACATTAGTCCTGGTGGGTGTAGGGAGTATTACATAAGATTCAAAGTTGGAAGGCAGATTTCTTAGAGCTGTGCAAGAGAGGGTGGGAACTGAAATGCTAGAGAGTCAGCTGCCACAGGACAATGAAGTCTGGGATCAGAAATTTATGAGAATGTAAATTCCATGAAGAGTGATTATGGGCCATGAATGAAAACTGAGCTGGTGGACCATGGTCTTATGTAGATAATGACTGGATCTAATCAAACTACAGGTTGGTTTTAGATGGACTCAGATGCTTTATAGGAATTGATATCACTGAATCCATGTGAGTGAGAAGAATTCTTAATTAAGTTTTATTAATTCATGTTTCAGAAATTAGATGTAAACCATCTTTTATATTTATGAGAAAGTTTAATAAATCTATTCTGCAGTAAAATCAGAGAAACTTAAAAAATTAATTTTAATTTTTTTAATGTTCTTAAAGAATTGAACCACCTTTTATAGTCCTTTCCTCATCTTATCATATAAGAAAAATCTTAAATACACCTCTGTTTTTGAATAAACCCCATGTATTTGGAATCTTTCTCTGTTCATCTCCTTCATCTTTAGAGACTATTCCTTTGTCTTTGGCCCTATGTCTCTACCCTTATGTATGATACAGATGTATCATCACAATGACAACCTACCTAATGCTTTCTGTCAGCACATACATTTTGTCCTTAGAATTCTTTGGTTTCCATGAAGTGCTTCCTTAAGAATAATAAAAGTAATACTCTTTTAGTTTTTCTGTTAGTGAGGAATTAAAACAAATTCCATAATTTCAAAAATATTGGGAGAAAGGGACATGGATCTAAATGTGAAGAATGGGGTGTTAATTTTAAAAATAGCTTTTTAAAATCTCATCCCATGTGCCTTTGCTTTCTATAGACACTGTCTCATTTTATTCCCACAGTGCTCCTGTGAGATAGGTACTGTTATTATTCTTATTTTACATAGAAGGATGCTGAAGTTGAGATTTGCACAAGATTGCCCGATAAGTAAATGGTAGTAAATGGCGGAGTCAGTCTGACTTCAAAACACTCTTAGAATCTCCTTATCCTGCTCTTTTTCCTCATATGATACTTTATATTTCTCTAGTGTTTTGCAATTAATAACTATATCTGTCAGACAAACCAGGCCCTCAATAATTTCACATTCTTACATTTATCACAATAGTTAACAATTATGAAAAATCTGAATATTTAAGAATAAGCTATAAATATAATTGCAAAGTAGAAATGATACCTGTGTTTTCCTAATGCAAGTGGTTGAAGGGATGATATTATTCATTTAACTTGGTTAGAATTCCTGGACTCTGGGTAACTCACTCTAGAAAACCTGAATTCATAAATGTGAGGATGTGTCTATTATTCTTATCAACATTCCTCTGAAGTATTGGTTTTCCTGTTGGACTTCTTATATACATACCACAGAAGCTGTGTCTGACACTCTGTCCACCTGTCCATCAGGCATATGGGTGAAGGGGCCTTGTGGAAGGTCTTGCTCCACCTTCTGGTGTCATCATGCCTGCTGACCTGGGGATCTTTAGGCCTAAGTGCCCTTAGCACTGGTTCTGGAATTGCTGCTCTTTTCTTTTCTTTTCTTTTTTTTTTTTTTTTTTTGTTTAAGTTTATTTATTTTGGGAAGGGGGGTAGGGGCAGAGAGAGAAAGAGAGAGAGAATCCCAAGCAGGCTCTACATTCAGCATAGAGCTCAAAACCAGGCTTGATCTCATGACTGTGAGATCATGACTTGATCTGAAATCAAGAGTCAGATGCTTAACCAACTGAGCCACCCAGGCCCCCCACTGCTACTCTTTTCTTGACTAGGATAAATTATGATGAGTGAGTATTCTCAAAATGCTGACTCCTAAATCTGGAAGATGGAACACATTTACTAGTCTCAAATCAAAACCTGAAGGACTATAGTTCCTAGATGGAGGCCAAGCCATACCTCAGTTCCTTGAACTCTAGCCCTGGAAAGAGAATGACTCAGAGGAGAGTTCTTAATCCGAAAACACAGATCCTGAAATGGTATAGAAGGACTTTCGGGAGGCAGTGAACCCCTTTAAACTCTCCACAAATTTTTCATGCAAGAGAGTCCGCATAGATTTCACTGTTTACTCAGATTTCCTAGGGAACTGCAATCTACAAATACAAAGAACTAGTATGTTTTTCAAGAGCCTGAGCAGAGATAGTTGGGACAGGAAGGATTTTATATATATCCATATTTAATTAGAGCTGAAGAAGCCTCTAGGCTGCATTCAGGGTGGTCATAAAATCTAGAAATATGCATGCTCTTATTTTATCATTATAATAACAGTAAACCAGTTATTATGTATTTGTGTGTGTTCCTAGACTTGGTGGCCATCATATATATATGCAAGTGCCAGATGATAGAGTCTACAAATGAACATTCATTTTTACAAAATAATTTAGATCATTTTCCAAAGTGGTTGTACATTTTTTCCTGTTAATTTTTGTCAATCTAATAGTAGTAAAATTATATTGTATTTATACCTCCCTGATTCTTAGTGAAGTTGATTATAGTTTCATATGATACCTATTCAAGTTTTTTCTACATTTTCCTGCTGAGTTGTTTTGTCATATTTTCATTAAGTTACCACATTTCTTTATATGTTTAATATTTCATTGATTTGCCCTGTTTCTTTATATGTTAATCCATATTCAGCAATATATGTTGCATATATCTTCTCCTAGTTTTTGTTGTCTTGTGCTTTTACTTTGCTCATGATGTCTTTTTTTTTTAATGTTTATTTTTGAGAGACAGAGTATGAGTGGGAGTGGAGCAGAGTGGGGGTGGAGACACAGAATCTGAAGCAGGCTTCAGGCTCTGAGCTGTCAGCACAGAGCCCGATGTAGGGGTTCGAACCCACAAACAAACTGTGACATCATGACCTGAGCTGAAGTTGGACACTTAACCAACTGAGCCACCCAGGTGCCCCTATTCATGATGTCTTTTATTGAACAGCAGTTCTGTGGGCACCTGGGTGGCTCAGTTGGTTGAGCATCTGACTCTTGATTTCAGCTCAGGTCATGATTCCAGGGTCATGGGATCAACACCTGCATCAGGCTCCATGCTTAGCTTAGCTTAAGATTCTCTCTCTCTCTCTCTCTCCACCCACCCCCCCTGCTTTCCCCACTTGTTTGTTCTCTCTTTCTCTAAAATAAACATTAAAAAAAGAAGTTCTTAAATTTAATATAGTCAAATTTATTATTTTTTTCTTTTATGGTTAGCATTTTGTGTTTTTGTGTTTTGTTTAATAAATCTTTCCTACTCCAGAATCAGAAACCTATTTTCTTATAAAGTGTTTTAAGTTTTGCCTTTTACTGTAAGTTCATTTTCTAGAACTGATTTTTTGTATATGCTACAAAATAGACAACCAATTTTTCTCCCTCAGATGCATAACCAATTATTCTCACATCACTTATTGTCTAGTTCTACTGTTCCCCAGGATCTACTATGTTTTCTGTACTATGTACTGGGGTTTCTGTTTCTACACCCTTAATTCTATTTTATTGGTCTATAATCCATCTCTGCCCCAATATATCACTTTCTTAATTGCTACAGCTTCATTATAAGTCTTTGTATCTTAACAGGATAAGGCAAAAAAGATACTCTTCTTCAGGATTACCTGTTATTTTTAATTTTTATAAGTTTACTCCAATGTATATATCTATGAGTATATAATTTTAAAATTTATTATTATATTCTTATATACTTTGTACATGTTGGTATGCCTTATAACTCTGTTTCTTAGTATTTTCCTTAGGGACTCACTTGCACATGTATACTAGGAGACATGCATAAAAATATTTGTAGCAGCATTGTTCACATTAGCAAAAACTTGGGAACAACTTACTTTTCATTAAAAGACGAATGGGTAGGTTCCTGGGTGATTCAGTCGATTGAGTGTCTTTTTTTGGCTCAGGTCATGATCTCATGGTTTGTGAGTTCGAGCGCCACATTAGGCTCTCTGCTGTCAGCGCAGAGCCTGCTTCAGATCCTCTGTCTCCCTCTCTCTGCCCCTCCCCTGCTTGTGCTCCCTCTCAAAAATAAATAAAAAAACATTAAAAAAAAAAAAAGGAGAGTAGGCAAGTAAATTTGTATAACATGATATTACCCAGCTGTAAAAAACTATAAAATAGGGGTGCCTGGTTGGCTCAGTAGGTTAAGCACCTGACTTGGCTCAGGTCATTATCTCACAGTTTGTGAGTTCAAGGCCTACTCAGTTTCTGTGCTGACAGCTGGAGCGTGCTTTGGATTCTGTGTCTCCCTCTGTCTCTCTGCCCCTCTCCCACTCACAGTCTATCTCTCTCTGTCTCTCTAAAATGAATAAACGTTAAGAAATTTTAAAAAAAAGGATGAAATCAACTTGCTTATGACAGTGTGGATGAACTCAGAAACTTCATGTAAGATCAATAAATCAAGTCCCAAGACTTTATGTAGCATGACAACATTTATAAATGACCAAGATTAATCAGTATTGTTTAAGCATGCATGGTTCTGTGTGAGAAGGCATATATGCATATGTGTAGTAAGGAAGGGGAATTAAAAGACATAATTCAGGGAAGTGGTAATTTCTGGGGGAGAGGGAAAAGAATGAGATAGAAAGAAACACATAGAAGAGAGAGGTTATTGGTAATATTCTGGCTCTTGGAGTGGAGTGTGTTTGCAGGTATTCAATATAACTTGCATATATTTTCAATATATTCTCTTGCATGTATCAATTATGTTAAAAAGAAAATAAAAGAGCGAACAAGTAGAAAACTCTGCTTGATTATACTGCTTACTTCCATTTCTGGGAAACTCTGATTCTTTTATTGTTTCTCTTTGTGTATTTTAATAAGAACAACTCAGTTTGGCAGGCAGTAGCAGGGAGGCAAAAGTGCCAAGAGTGTATCTGCCAGTATCCCCCTGGTTAATGCTTATCAACCACAAAGTCCTATGTTTCTCCTCTCTTCTCTCTTCTGTACTCCACCTCTCTCTTCCTTCTTCTCTGTCTCTTCTCCTGCCTCCCAAACATGTTTTTCTCACCATCCCATGAGACAGTGTCTGGGCTGCTGCTCTCTGAGACTCCATTTGCAGTAGGCTGCAAAACAGCAGAGCTCAGGGCGGCTGTGTTGAGTCAGACTGGAAGGCCCCATGCCTCCTCTGTGCATTCATTTATTCTCTGGATTCGGAGCTGGCACAGTAATTGCTGTCACTGGTGTCAAAGAGAAAAATAAATATACTGCTGCCCTGACACAGCCAAATAGGAAAAAATAATCTCTAATCTGTCAAGTATAGCCTGAGCTGCTTAGCAGTGTGGTTTCTCATATCCATATCACAGCATGCATAGGCTGTATTTCTGGCAGCAGAGAGGAGAGTGAAGTTTTTGACGAAAAGAAACAAAAGGTAGGACAGAGGGACTGTGGAGAACATCAGAAAAGTAGCTTGGAGGTAAAAGAGTTGTCAGAGCCATATGGATCTTTGTGTTAGTCACCAATCCAGTTCTTCTATTACACCCTTAGAAGATGTCAGGGATAAGAATGACAGAACAGGACAGAGAAAAATAAACTGTGAAAGAATCAAAGAGGAAAGAAAATAAAACCTAACTCCAAATTAGGAAGAGAAATGTTGAATGCCATGTAGAAGGAAAAAAAAACCCAACATGTTAGATTGTTGATGTGAAATAAGAAATGGCTACTGACGAAAGAAAAATGTATAAGAATAGTGGAAATATATTCTTTCTGAAAAAGAATATATCTGAGAAGTCTCATTATTAAGCAATCCATACTAAAAGATTCTGCCTATAGGATTCCTTTTAAATGAAATATTCAAGTCTTGGAATTACCCAGTTTACAGTCATTCTTCAGTACCCTCAAGCACAGATTCAAACATTTTCCTTAATGTGTCCAAACTCTGATCGAAGAGCTCAGCTTTTATACACACACCACCACCACCCACCACCACTACCACTACACCTCATTTGGATAAAAGATAAAAAAAATAAGGGAAGTATATCTGTTACCTATTGCTTTGTAACAAACCACTCCCCAAACTTAGTGGCTCAATACAAGCATTTTATTCATAATTTTGTGGCTCAACCATTTAGGTTGGACTCAGCTGGGCAGTTCTGTGGTTCTCATCTGGGGTCTTTCATGTGATCACAGTCATCTAGGGCTTGACTAGAATTGGCTGGTCTAAGATGGGTTCATTCAAATGTCTGGTGGCTGATTCTGACTATCGGCTGGTTGGTCTGGGGACTCACCTCTGTTCTATGTACTCTCTCATCTCCCAGTAGGCTAGCCCTGGCTTTTTCCCATGATGGTCTCAGGGAAGCATTTCAAGATGATAGGAGCAGAAATGCAAGACTTCTTAAGGCCCAGACCCAGAAGTCACACAATATCACTTTCACCATGTTGTATTGGTCAGATTATCACAAGAGCAGGCAAGATTCAAGACATGTGGAAATAGGCTTCAGCTCTTGATGGAAGGTCTGATGAAGTCACATCACAAAGGTGTATGCATATAGGGATGGGAAGAATTATTGTGGTCATATTTGCAAATAAAGTGCCACAGGAAGTAATTATAAAATATCTTCAGAGATTTCAAAGCAAGATATTATACTAGCAAATGGGATTCAGAACCTGGAATAAAACCTGTGGCTACAAAAGGAAAACATGATGGAAAATCAAGTCAACTATAGAGGGCCTAACTCATTGGCTTCCTCTATTAATTAGACTTCCTGATATTCCAGAACCAGTAAGAGTGAATTCCTAGCCTGATGACTTAAATGACTTACTAGGAAGTACCTTATAATACTCTATGTTTGGATATAATTTTTTTTATGGAAAGATATATATATAAATCTCACAAAAGAGGGGCGCCTGGGTGGCTCAGTCGGTTAAGCGGCTGACTGGCTCAGGTCATGATCTCTCGGTCCGTGAGTTTGAGCCCCGCGTCGGGCTCTGTGCTGACGGCTCAGAGCCTGGAGCCTGTTTCAGATTCTGTGTCTCCCTCTCTCTGACCTTCCCCCGTTCATGCTCTGTCTCTCTCTGTCTCAAAAATAAATAAACGTTAAAAAATTTAAAAAAAAAAATAAATAAATCTCACAAAAGATAAGGTAGAGAGCATGGCTCACTAAGATTTTATGTTATTAAAGCAGAGGAGATTCCTGGAAAATTGGCCCTTGATCAGCTAAAGCCGGCAATTATGGAGAAGTTTTATTTAATTTGAGAACTTCAGTTGCTCTTTTTACCACCAGTGATGCAGAGAATGTGGAGGTGGAAGTGTGGCCATATCAGCTATAAATGCAACAGCATCTCTGCTGAGGGGTTTTCTTCCATAGCACTTCCCTTGTCAAAGGCTGTCAGTGTCAAGTCAGGTTTGCATCTACATTCATCTGGCTGACGATGATGCTTTGGGAACGGAGACAGCTTTGGAGATGGCAAAAGCTTGGTCTTGGCAGCTTATTCACTTTGCTTGAACAGTTTGAGAAGAAATAAGGTTAAGGAAGTATGCCACATGGATTTTATTGCACCCTTCCAGGGTCTTGAAGAGTTTCTTAAAAATGGAAGCCCCATGAATTCTTCACCAAGCTATAAACCACATTACCCAAACTGTTGAACTTACCTGTATGTTCTTTCATATTCTCCATTCTATCCCATCCCCAGGGGTAAATCTTATCCTGAATTTTATTTATAGTTTTCCCATGTTATATATTTTTTATAAAAAATAGTATCATACTCTCTGTTGTCATGGTTCTTCTAAACTTTGATTCTTTGTGCACTCATGTTTTTTCTAAAATTCACCAATGTTATGGTTTTCAGCAATAATTCATTCACTTTTATTGATCATATGCAAATACGTGAATTTTCCACACTGTACCTATTCTCCTATGAACAGAATTGCTTGTCCAAGAACCCTGGGGCCCATGTAAAAGATTGTTTAAGCAATGAACCTGGAGTGGGATGTGCAATATCAAATTGTTTTTCCAAGTGGTATCCCCACCAGTAGGTGTGTTTCCATCACACCACATCCTCATTAATGCTTACCATTGTCAGATTTCTTCATGATCAGTTTCTCTAGTGCTGTGACAATACCACACTATTTTAATTATTAATACCTTTTAGCAATTAACTCTTGATATCTAACAGGATAAATATTACCACCTCCCCTACATTATTCTTTATAAGTATCATAACTATTTGGATCTTTTTCTTTTACTGTAAAAAATTTAGAACCATCTTATCTAAGTTTTTGACTCGCTGTGTTTGTATTTTGATTAGAACTACATCAAATCCAGAGATGAGTTTAGGGAAAACTAACATATATATGATACTGTTTTTTTGTTCTTAAATCTGATACCTCTTTTTTGTTTTCTTTTAAGTCTTTCAATAAAGATTGAAAGTCTTCACTCTAAGAATCAGGCAGAACTTTTATTCAGTTTAGTCCTAAGAATGTTGTATTATATTATAAGTAGTTTCATTTTCAACATTTTATTTTCTGAGTGTTGCAATTTAGCAGTCTTTTTTAAAAAAATTTTTTTAACGTTTTATTTATTTTTGAGACAGTGAGAGACAGAGCATGAACAGGGGAGGGTCAGAGAGAGGGAGACACAGAATCTGAAACAGGCTCCAGGCTCTGAGCTGTCAGTACAGAGCCCGATGCGGGGCTCGAACTCACGGACCGAGAGATCATGACCTGAGCCGAAGTTGGCCGCTTAACCGACTGAGCCACCCAGGTGCCTCTAGCAGTCTTGATGAGTAAGAAAATGGCCCAGTTCCAGCTAGCCTAGAGCGTATAGTCTATGAGGGAGGCAAGCATTCATGAAGGAGTCACACAAACACACAGAAAAGCACAACTTCAGTGAGTATGAACAAGAAGTAAATGGTACAAAGAGATCATAATAGATGTGGAGCATCTGCTTGAGGGTTGAGTCCGGTGTGATAAGAACTATGACGAGGTAGGTGGAAGAGGCTGTGGGAGCACGCTGAGGGCATCAGAAGAGGCTTCTGAAGAAATGATTGCTAACCTGAGATCTTATATTGATTTCAAAGGAGGTAGCTAGGCAAAAATCTGGTAGAAACCAGATTTCAGGCAGAGAGGATAGAATGTGCCTCTTGTCTAGGGAGGCCAGAGCATGGACAGGTAATAGTAGGAGATAAAGATGGTGGAGGGGGAAGTCAGCCCAGGTACTTGAAACCTTTATTCAGGAATTTGGACATCGTTCTATAGGCTGTGGAATGCTAAATGGGGGAGATATTCTTTTAAAAGGTCACTCTTACTAGAATATAAAAATGGATGAGAGGGGGTCAAGGCAAGATGCAACAGAGCAGTTAGGAGGAGATATTAGTTTAAAACCAGAGACTGTTTGGTTGGATCTGAGAGAAGATTAGGAGATGGAACTGACAAACCATGGATATTGAACAGATTAGAGAAATAGAGGCCAGTCTAAGTGGCTATCAATTTTTTTTGCTTTAACCATAAGCTCACTGTGCATTTGACTATCAAATCTAGTATAGTTTGGACTTCATGTGCTATTGCCTTCCATCCTTGTCTTATGTTCCCTAGTAGATATAACCTCTTAGTTATCATGCCCTTACCTTTTTAGTAAGAGTCAATAAGAGTTAATGTGTTGCCAAGTGAATCAATGAATTATGAAAAGATTTAAGAAATATATCTTTTCACTGACAAGGGGTTAATAGAAACAACAAAAGTTACAACAAGAGCTAGCATTTTAAAATCTATTTTCTATGTTCCTGGCCTTGAACTTACCATCCTGCATTTATTATATCATGTAATCTTCACAACAAAGAATAGAAATAGATACTTCTATTGTTCCCTTCATTTAAGTGAGAAGTCTGAAGCTCAGATTGCTTAAGTAACTTCCAGGGTGTGACACACTCCAGAGCTTGTGTGCTATACTCAGCGTTGCAACTTAAATTGCATCCTTGGACATGCAGGAGCATCAGTAACACCTGAAGAAATGTAGAAATTGTTAGAAATGTAGTCTTAGGTCTCACCCCAGACCTCTTGAATCCTAATCTGCATATTAACAAAACCCCTAGGTAAATTTGCTATGCTACACTCCCAAACTGGTAGAGAGATTTAATACTTTACTTAGGATTTAGTAAGGACAGACTTACTTACAAGAATCAAGATAACTTTAAATTGCATTTAATCCATATTATTCAAGCATCTTTGAAACTAAACCACATCAATTAATTTTACAATTTATATCCACCAGATTTATATGGTAATCTGTGCCTGTGCACATGTCTGGGTCAAATATTGTATGTGTATTATGTAGAAGATAATTAGTAGAATACTGTTAGTCAGGCACACAGAGCCATCACAGTGAGAAATTCCCAATGTTCTGGTCTAAGGATTTTAGCACTACCAGTGTGGGAGGTGCTCAACCTGATTTAGCAATTACACTCTGATGTCATTAAAATGAAATGGCCCCAATAAAAGGAATAGAAGTCAATCTTAACTACAGTTCTGAGATGCTTTATTGCTCTATTTCTCCCTTACTTACTAATTCCCACTGCATGAGAGGTAGCTATAAAGGTTTCCAATAGGCAAGCTACATTATCAACAGAATCATGAATATGAATGATGACATCATGGTTTGAGCTTCAATGAGCAAGTGTAATCTTGAAGGTCATTGCTACTGGATGATAGGTACCTACAATCTTTATATTCATATGATTCTTGACTATTTTCCCTGTGGTTGCATTTCCTTTCACCAATTTGTAAGTGTGATTTTAACATCTATATGAATTTGACCTGATTTTGACTGGATTTTTTTTTTTTTTGGAACCTCTGTTCCAGTACTTTGTGAAGTAGATTACACAATCTTTTCCTCATATCACTTGGTCCCCTCTTTAAAAAGTTCTACAATTATAAGAAGTATTAACTATAGTGATGACAATTGCTTGCATTTATTGATTTTTACTTTGTGCATTTATTGATTTTTACTTTGTGCAATTCACTACCATGTGCTTTATATTGCATTAAGCTCATTCATTAGCCCAACTCCTCATTAAAATTTTTCTTATCATAATAATTATATGTATAATAAAATTTACCACATTTTCTTTATTAAAACAATTTCTTATTTTTCTTTAGAATGCTAAAGAGTTTAGCAAAACATTTTCATAAGTATTCTTATTTATAGCATCAACTCTTATTGAATATTTTGTTAATTTATAGTAGAAGCTTAGGGTTCTTAAGAAAGAATGTCCACAAAGACAAAGAGTGAATCCTAATGTAAACTATGGGCTTTAATTAATAATGATGTATCAATATTGGCTAACAATTGGAGACTGGGGGGTGGGACTGAAGAATTATATGGGTACATATTTTGAGATTTTGAGAACTTTCCACTTAATCTTTATGTGAATTGAATCTACTCAAAAAATAAAATCAGTTATTTAAAAAAAAAAGAAAAGAGTGCCTACATGATAAATCTTTAACAAAACCTCTTTCTTTGATGGCAAATAGAATGTACCAGGTATTTCCTATATCCCCAGTGGTCTAATACTGGATGAAAACTAGAGATTTTTAGTTCTTCCTTAAACCTAGGATTCTCCTGAATTCCCAAAGTCCACCGGGCCTATATCAGTGGTAGTACCTTGGTTGACCAGTTTGGCAATGGCTCTACTACACTTCATCTCTATAACTGTATCAGGGGTCTGAAGAATAGCACGAGGAGCTGGACTCTTATGGCTAGAGGGAAACTTCCTCTGGTTAGCCTTACCTGTATGGTGGCCTCCTTCTTAATCCCTTAGCATAGGTGTTGTGAGACCAAAACTTTCTTAGTTGCCCAAGTTAAACTTTATTTCTTCTATTTTACAGAATAGATATTAGCCCTCTTGAAGGCCTTGCCTGTTCTCTTTAAGTGTCCAAACTATCCTATTGACAAAGTCATGATTGAATAAGAGCTTTTTTTGAAAAGATCATAATGTATTGTCAAATTAGTTGACCGTGATTCAATAATCACATTTCTCAAGATCGTTTTCTCCATTGCCATGATAATAATGGCTTCTAGCATATGTAGATAAATTGCTTACATGATTATCAAAGTGTTGCTTTTAATTTGTAACAAAAAGGGTATTTATTCTAGATTACAAATTTAAGGCCTCTACAGAAATCAATACCCTGATTACTTGATAAGTTACCCACTGTGCTTCACAGGGCTAAATACAATTACAGTCTTATCCCAACAGAGAGAAATTAAGAATGTAGGAAAAGGTAAACATGATCCTCTAAGAGTGGAAAGTAAATGGAGACTCATTTTGAAGAATGAAAGTGGTTACTGTGGATGTCCCATGCTTTAGGAAAGAATTTCAGAATGGCCTGTTTATATAAGAAGGATACTCTAGTGTTAGAAATATAGGCAAAATATACTATTTTCACAGTTCTTCCTCCTCAGCACAAAGTTTTTTCATTTGCATTTCATTAAGCATATAAGGTAGGTAACCACAGAAATTATCCTATTTAATGGACAAGAAAACTGAGTGTTGAAGAAGTTAAATTACTTTCTCATGTACTGTTCATTAGTATTTGTCAAAACTGGGCATGGTGTCTATTTTTTCTACTTCCTAGATCTCTGCAAATGCTTTTCATAATCATCCTTTGAAACCTATAGTCGTTTTAATCACTCAATACAACAAGTGATGTTTGAGACTTACGATAAATGAGATAAATAATAACGGTATGTTACCTATACTGTATATATACACCTAAACATACCAACACACACACACAAACATACCACTTTCAATTTTTAATGAACTGTTTTTCTACATCTATTATTTCAGTTGCACATCAAGTCAGCTGTGATATGAGATTTCCCCCAAACACATCCCTGAGCCAGATGTACTAGAAATGAATATAAATCCAGTGAAATTGTTTAGGGACACTGGAAGTATAGCTTGATGTCACTGTAAGAGCACTACACTGGTAATAGTGCTATGTTCACAGAAGTTTGGAAAACTGTATTTAGGTAATCTCTAGAGGAAATTTCATACACAGAGCCTGCAAGTCAACCAGCATTAACTCACTCAATTGCAGCCCAAATTATACTTTTTGGGAGTTGTGTCTCTAATCTTTTCTTAGACTCAACTGATCTATTACTTCGATTGATGTGCAGTTCAGCCTGGCTACTTCCAAAGAGTAACTTTTTGTAAGGAAATTGGTTTTCCTGTTGGACAAAAAAAAAGTACAGAAGTCCCCCCAAAGATTTTTCTCTTTTGCCTTCTAAACTTAACTAACTTTCCATATATCTGATTAGGAAAATATAGCTATTTTTAAAGATATTTTCTTATGTACATTTCTAAGCCTCCTTTTTCTCTTCCTTTCTGCCTCCCAAAAGGATAAGTTTACAAGGGAGATACTTAGGCATTAATATATGGTTCCAAAAGTCTTTTCTTATTCCATTTCTCCCATATTCAAGAATTTCAGTATTCAGTGACAGTTATGAGATCTTTGTTTTAAAGTTTCACAAGATGAAAGGGACTTTACATAAACCTTGAGTTGTTCATATCTATTTAGATGATACTTTGAAACATGGTTTAAATAGTGTTAGTACTCTTCAGACAATGTAATTAGGACACATCAAGTGTTTTACAACTTTGCTATAAGAGGAAAGGCCATTAAAATAATCCTATTGGAAGTGCTGTCTATAGACCTGAGATGCTCTATACATTAAGCACTACAAGATAGGGAGGAATATGTACAAAAACTCGGAATAAGCATTTAGCCATGTCCTCAGTGCTTTAAGAGAATCCTTTTGTATCTGCTTAATTTAATTATAAAATATCTGGGCTTGTATTTTACATAATGTAAAAATACCATTTATCCAGCATTTCATGTTTATTATATTTTATAAAAGTATCAGTGACAATAGTTTGGAAATAATAATAGTAAAAATTAGTTAATTACTGTTCCTTCATCACAGGGAGTTTGAGAAGTAGTACTCAGGGAGGTCAATTCAAAGATATTTCTCATGGTAGGGGCATTTCATACAGAAAAAGAAAATGGTTAGAAAATCATTTTTAAGTTGTGTTTTTTTTTTTAAAAAGTTTGGTTAAAGTTCACTAGGTAGATAATTAGTTTCTCAGAACAAATCCTGATTTCATTAAAGTTCATCAGAAAATTAAGCATTTTTAAGGGATGGCGTTTTTGAGTTTTTTTTCTAGAAGATGCTTTATTTAAAAAAAATACTGACTCAAATAACTTTGCTTCAGATTTTCTTTTATTGGAGCCAGGGAGAAGAAGGAAGCAGTTCAGTTGGATACTTGAAATCTGGGTTAACTACATTCTTTCCTGTCTTGAGTTTTCCATATGGAGTACGTTGGTTTGAGGCAGCTGAGCTTCAAAGTAACTCTGATTGTCCAGTTTTCAGTGAAAATAGATGTTTTCCAGGGAGGCCCCAGTAGAGTTGAGCTTCAGGCATGATCTCTGTGATGGGTGCACCAACACCAGCCTGGCATGTCTGAGAGATAGCCAGGGAAAAGATGACAAAAATGCCCATTAGTGGCATCCTCGGTACCTGCAAAAAACTAAATTAATTTTTCACCAGATAGATATTAAGTTCCTAAACGTGGTGAGTTGCTTTCCCAAAAGATAATTT
Source organism: Neofelis nebulosa (assembly GCF_028018385.1). Taxonomy (NCBI): domain Eukaryota; kingdom Metazoa; phylum Chordata; class Mammalia; order Carnivora; family Felidae; genus Neofelis; species Neofelis nebulosa. The sequence continues at coordinate 38,968,802 of NC_080786.1, read as the reverse complement.
TTATATCGAGGACATATTTTAATTCTCCTTAAGTGATTTTATAAAATTCTTATGATAGGAGGTGTTCACAGTTGGCAATCTTTCTAAAATAACAAACTTATGTGGGATAGATTTTCCTTAGTTGAAGCAGCATTCCTACCATGGTGTGAAATTCATTCATTTTGAAAGGGAAATAAAATGTTGCTTTCAAAGATTACTTACGATTGAAAAGAATTCTGATCTAGAAAAATACCCCCCCCCCACTTTATAGATTCTCTCAGAGTTTTTTATTTTTTATTTATTTTTTTGTCTTTTTTTTTAATGTTTATTCATTTTTGAGAGAGAGAGACACACACAGAGTGTGAGTGGGGAGGGTCAAAGAGAGAGGGAGACACAGAATCTGAAGCAGGCTCCAGGTTCCATGCACTTAGCACAGAGCCCGATGCGGGACTCCAACCCGTGAACTATGAGATCATGACCTGAGCCGAAGTCAGACACTTAACCGACTGAGCCACCCAGGCGCCCCTCAGAGTTTTTTATTTTAATATCTAATAATATTTATGATACCTTTTGTTTTATTAATTTGAATTTTAGTCTTTTTTGCTCTGTTTACATAGTTTATAAAAATCCATGAGTCTGTAGATGTTACAGTTATGAAAAATAGCTCTTATATATTATAATTATATAATATATAAATATTATATATATTTTAAATGGCATATTGCCTGTTCTATCCCTTTCAAAAGGTGGGGGGAGAAAATATAACAAATTATATTCCTTAGAATAGAAAAGTTGACTTTATAATGCTTTAGGGTTCATTTTCAACACCTTCCTTACTGTTCAGATTTCATGCTTTGTCACTAGTCTACAGCTCCACTGTGTAAGTCCATTAAATCACTATAAAGAGCATTTCATACTAGGGGGAAAATGCCCCTAACAAAATTTGGTATGAATAGAGAGAGGGAAAATTCCACTAGCACAAAGACTAAAAGGACTTTTAATAATTGTCTTTATACCCATTTCCTTCAAAGGATGGGAATAATACATAGTCTGCTGTAATACACATTAAAACCATTTCAAACTGACAGTATTTTAAATAAAAACATTTGAGAAAGCAGAAGTGAATAGTAAATTAAAGAATGTGGTGTTTTAGATTTAAAAAACACACATTAAAAGTTTGAAGGTGATAGATTTTCTTAGAACATTGTAAGGACATGCACATTTCTTCAGTGTCCCAAGGATTTGCATATAAACTAGATTTAGAGCACAAAACAAATTGGTAAAACTACACCCATACTTTTTAACCACTAACACCCACACAAAGTCAAAGTTTGATTTTAAGCAGTCTTTAAAAGCACCACCGTGTGTTATTGTAAGTTTAGATTTCAAGATCACTTCAAAGTTACAATATCTTGCCTATTGGAAAGAAAAATTGGAAGTTTAAAAAAGGTCTGTTTCAGTAAGCAGATGTGAATAGCCATTTTGGTAAAATTATTTGCAGATTTCAGACTCAGGCAAACCCTAAACATGCGAAGAATGGATTGTGGATTATATTAAAATGGATGTTAAACAGGAGGGGGCAACTATCACCACCTACGAAGCTGAAACTCTATTCCAAAATCAACAGAATGAAATAATTATAGACGGTAAAATGCTGCACCAGCTGTAACTCAGCAGCCATTGGCTTTTATATTGTGCCCTCTGGTGGCAAAATTTATAAATCACAATTTTATGGGTTTTGAATTGACTCAACAAGGCTTGTTGTTTCTTATTCCTGGGCTTTAAGTGTAATCAAACGTTAGCCTGGGGGGAAATATGTAATGACTTTTTGAGGCAGAGTTGCTTTAAGTATCAACTAATCCAACCTCCCAATTTTACCTGGAGGTGATAAATGATTTAGTCAGGCTTGAAAGAAGTGAGTTATTTATTATTCAGTTCTCATGTGTCCCAGGGAAGGTATTAATTATTGAATACCTCTTAAGTGCCAGACACTGTATAAGCATCATTTCATTTGACCTCATTAACTCTGAATTTAGTCCAATGCTTTTCCTTTTCGTTTCCCTGTTACCTTAAGGTCTTCCCAGGGCTAAAATTACATCTCCAGTCTATTCATACTTGCAGATACAGGCTTTAAATGTTATTTGATTCCTGTCCCTCTTCAGGTAGGGTCAAGACTGGTAGGGCTGGGTTCTAGGAGGTGCTGCTAATCTCTCAGGCTAGTGAGACCTGGGGTCCTTCACACAAATCATAGTGAGAATGAGAAATTTAATTCTAGGCCACCTATTCTAGGCCAGGGAGAGACAAAGGTCCTGGTGAAGAGCTGCAGTGGGTTTTGTAAAGCCAGGAAAGCTGAGAAGAAAATGAACCAAGAAGGCAAGTGACAGGAGACTGACTAGGTCCTAGAAGGGGATGGGAACACACTGGAGGATTTTCATTTAGCCTTGGGGTGGGCTTGTCCATATGTACTAGATCAATTTGAAAGTCTCAGAATGAGCAAATGAGGGTAGAATTTTTTTAATTAGAAAATGCTGCAAAAATATGTAGTTCAACTTCTGTTTTTTTAAAAATTGTCTTTTATTTTTCTTCTTCATAATACGACATATGACTCACATAATAATATGATAGTTAACACTTAGAGGCTGCCTTTTCTGTATTTGTTCTAAGCACTTCTTATATCTTAATGTATTCAGTCCTCACACATATCCCATGAAGCGGGTACTGTTGTCCTCAACTTGCTGATAAGGCGACTGCAGACCAGAGGGAATAAGTACCATGGCAGATGTCACATGGACAGTAAGTATAAGGAACTGAGATCTGAACCTAAGTCTTCTGGCCTCAACCTGTGCTCCCAACAAATACTCTGTGCCTATCTGATGTTCTGAAAGCATAATAAAAAAATCAAACATTAATAAACCTTTAATTCAACTTATGAAATAAAAGACATCGCTGTTACTAGTGAAGGCCCCCAGATAACGTGCTTTTCCCAGAAAGACTAAATGACGGGGCCACAATTGGTTACTATCTTACCAAGTTTAAAATCCAACTGTTAAGTTATATGAATGCTATGTAGTAACAAAGGTAGAAGTTTACTAGTTGATTTATTATTTATTGAGGCCAAGAAAACAAAATTTTGCCTTACACATCATTTTGCTTTACTTGTAGGGATTACTCCTTACGTGATTTTAAACAAACTTTGGTCTTTTTTTTTTTTTAATGTTTATTCATTTTTGAGAGACAGAGAGAGACAGAGCATGAGTGGGGAAGGGTCAGAGAGAGGGAGACACAGAATCCAAAGCAGGCTCCAGGCTCTGAGCTGTCAGCACAGAGCCCGACACGGGGCTCGAACTCACGAACTGCAAGATCATGCTCTGAGCCAAAGTCAGTCGCTCAACCGACTGAGCCACCCAGGTGTCTCCAAACTTTGGTCTTATATTGCATTTGCATTTGGAAAACTTTTTTGGGCTCTGATACTTATTAACTAATGAACTAATTCACTCACACAACATATATAAAACACCTACTAGGTGGCAATCACCATGCCAGGAATAAGGTAACAATCAGTGGTACACTGGTGTAGCTTATACTGGGCTAATGAGAGCCAACAGTTAATGTTTCAGGATTTTTGTGAGCCAGTTGTCATATACAACCATTATGAAAAAATAAATAAAAGTATACAAATACATAAATTATATTATAAACAAATAAAGACTAAAAACTTTGCACTTTCTAATTTTTTGCTATATTATTCATGTTCTTGAGGTTATTTACAAGTATATGTTTTGTGGAAATACAGTGGAAGTATGTACTAGGGATGACTGTGCATTTCTTCCCAACTCTACTTCCAAGACCTCCCATGGGTAGCCTGAAATTGGTCACTGTGCACTTACACAAATCAGGGGTTTACCCCCAAAGAGCCAGTTGTCAAACATTTAGCAGCACACCATTAATTACAGTGAAGGTTCAGTACAATCTATACTCAAAAAAAAAAATTCTTGGTCTAATATAACTAGTGATTCGAGCAGTATATACACTCAAAAATTAAAAAAAAAAAAAAACTGAATAAAACAGACACCCAAACTCACCATGATCTCTAACAATTGTAATTTTAAAGTATAACCCTTTAACATCATTAAAATCAACTCTATTTCCATAAGTCTCTGGAATTTTTAAATGGGAATACAGAGCTGATGCCATGCCTCTGAAATTGGAATCAGTTGGGTGGGACCTCTTGGAGACGACAGTTGGATCCACGGTTTCCAGCCACAGTTTGATGATCTGGCAGTTTTCTACAAACCGGCCTTTGGAGCAACCAGTCAGCTTGCTATTACCATGTCACAATAGTGGTGAATACTATCATATTGAGTTGAAAAAGCCTTTTGAAGTATTTAACTAGTAGGGTTTAAAGTGCTACGGTTCTTTCCAGGACCTGCTTTTCACTTCAGATAACAACTAGGCAGAGAAAATGCTCAGAAATAACCACAGAGCCTCCAGACTTATAGAATAAACTACTCGTCACTTAACCTGGAATTTGAGGTCCTTTTAACTAGAACCTTCCTTCTCAAATATCTATACTTGATTGTACTGACTGTTTTTTAATCCATAAGCTTTAGTGTGCCAGAAATAAAATTTTCTTTTCTATAACTAAAATTGTTTTCTGTTTTGAGGCCCTAGTATTCTGGGTGGCGAAACTAAATTTGTCTCCGTGGGATTGTGTCCAATACTAGAAGATTTTAGAGCACCGGGGTCTCGGGGGCAGGCGCTTCCTGGATGTTATCTGGACATGCTGACATTCCCAGAGACACCATAGTCTGGACTTCAGGCATTGGTCCACATGTTCCATTTCTTATACCCTTCCTTGTCCTGGCAGCAAAATCTCATCAGGGCTGCCAGCAGCGTGAGTCATGCCTGTGCCATTCCATTCTGGGACCCATGGGAAACATTATGCTATCCCCCACCCCCCAACACCACACACACACACACACACACACACACACACAAAATCCCAGGTTCCTCCCAGGCTGCCTTGGGCCCATCTGCTTAGGTTGGAGGCCCAGCTGTGGCTCAGCAGACCATCTGGCCATCCTTGAACATTTCTTCTTCCATTTATGCTGCCCAGCCTGGAGGGTAGTCTGGAAAGGAAGCTGTTTCTTCCTTTCTATCAATTCAGGAATGAGATGTAGTCACTTCTCTCTCCCCTGGTAAGTGAAAAGAAGTGAAGTCCTTTGCTGGCTGACTCCAAGTAAGGACAAAAGGAGAAAAAAGTCTGAGTTGTTTCTACTTTCATGGCAAAAAGTACAAGGACTGGCAGCTGGAGTAGAAAGGAAATCATAATGTCTTATTAACTGCTTCCACCCCAATGTCAATACAATTCCTGGCTATGATTAAGGATTTTCCTAAAGTTCCAGTTACAAATTAGGCCTAAATGGGACAGTTCAGTGTAAAAAATAAATTCTGATTTAGTATCTTTAGCTATCCTTGAGCTTGCGATCCCAGCCTTTCCCCACAGCATCTATTCTCTGCAAGTTCAGGGTGTGTGCCTCTGTGATGTGTGTGTGACTAATAAGGATATTATTAATCTGGAAAGGCAAGCTTCACTCAGTCTAGTCTCTCCATTACTTCCCTTCTTTTGTACACACCATGCACTACATGTAATTGAATCAGAATCCTACCCAAAATGTCACAAAAACAAAATAAATATCACAAAGAATAATGCTGTCTTCACATGGTTGGCATTCAGTGAGTATTGGTTCTGTATAGAGAATACTCCTCTTCCTGTTCCCTATGGTTACTCTTATCAGCCATTATAATTCAGGCCTGTTAGAAGATTCCCTTGCTTCTTGCATTGTTATATTGTTATGTACTGAATGTCTGTGTCCTCCCCAGCCCCCCAGTTGATAATGTTGAAGCCCTAACCCCTAGTATGATGGCATTTGGAGGTTGGGCCTTTGGGGAAGTAATAAATTTAGATGAGGTCCTGTAGGTGAGGTCCCCATGATGGGGATTAATGTCTTTACAAGAAAAGGAAGAGTGATCAGAGCTCTCTCTTTACTTTGTGAGGACACAGTGAGGAAGCAACTATCTGCAAGCCAGGAAGAAGGCTCTCAACCAGGAACAGGATTGGCTAGCACCTTGATCTTAGACTTTCCAGCCTCCAGAACTATGAGAAATAAATGTCTGCTGTTTAGGCCCCCCAGTCTGTGGTATTTTATCATGGCAGCCGAACCTGGAATATAATATAATGTGTACTTGCAATCAAGGATCCAAGTAGAGTATTATAGGAGTATAGTATTATAGGAGAAGCATTTTTTTCTTCTACAAACCTTTTGATCTGATCTTTGTTATTTTGATAGGTGTAAAATAATAACTTAGAGTTTTCATTTTCATTTCTTTTATTGTAAAGCTGATCATCTTTACATTTATTTAAGAGCCATTTATACTTCCTTTTGGTGAATAACCTTCATATCTTTTGTCTATTTTATTTTGTCTTTTTCTTTATGAGTTGTAGAACTTTTTACATATCAGTGAGATTAGTCCATTCTGATGTGAGTTGCAAATATTTTTTTCCAATTTGTCATTTGCTTATGATGAAGGTTTATTTTCCTCCCAGGAATATCCTTTTTTATAAAATTGGTGTTAGGTACCAGTATTTGATTTTGTGGAGTTTAGGGTCATTCTTACAAAGATACTTTCCAGTCTAAATTTTGCTAAAAGATTTTTTCCCTTGTTTTCTTTAAGTGCTTTCATATCTGTTGGTTTGTGTTTGGATTATTTAGTCTATCTCCAATTTCTGGTACAAATATTGTGATATAAGGTTCTAACTTTATCCATCCTCCTTCCAAACTCACACACAAGATATTTATTCATTTGTTCCTATAGCATTTGTTCAACAATGCATCTTTTACACATCTATTTGAGATATGATTTTTGTCCTATACCATACTCACAAATATATTTGGGTCTATTCCTAAACAATACATTTTATTTATTGTCTTTACTTTTAAGCATCATTACCTCACTGTCTTAATTATTATGGCTATACAATAGGTTTTAATATGTGATAGACCTACTGTCTTCTTTTTTTCACAGAATTTTTCTATTTTTGCTTGCTTATTTTTTTTTATTTTTTTTTTTAATGTTTATTTTATTTTTGAGACAGAGAGAGACAGAGCATGAGCAGGGAAGGGGCAGAGAGAGAGGGAGACACAGAATCCGAAGCAAGCTCCAGGCTCTGAGCTGTCAGCACAGAGCCCGACACGGGGCTCGAACTCATGAACTGTGAGATCATGACCTGAGCCGAAGTCAGACCCTTAACCGACTGAGCCACCCAGGCACCCCTTGCTTGCTTATTTTTAATATTAACTTACAAATCACCTGTTTGATCTCGATTCAAAATCTAGAACTAGATGCTTTTACTGGGATAACATTACATTTATAGAATAGCATGTTATAGATAACATGTATCCATGAGGTTGAATCCTCCTCTTCAAGATACGTGACGTGTTGCAATTTACTATGAGTGATAATCATTATCAATGAGAGATAAACATTTATATTCTTCATATAGTTAGAATGAATTCCACCCTACCACCCTATAATACTTACTTGCATTTATATACACCTTCTCTTGAATTGGAGACAAAGGGACCACAGTTGCAGCTAGCTCCCTAGGGATTCCACACAGCTCTTGGCATATCTTATCTCTGCACTCAAAGGAGTGTATTCTGCATGTAAACACCATCCATCTCTATGTCATATTGGGGGGGAAAGGTTTTGAATTGCAGCCAGAGCATATGCTCTTATTTATCTAACACAGATTGCTGTGTTTTATTGACCTTTTCCTGGAGTACTACCTTTTCATTTCACTATTGGCCTAACTTGCTGCTGTATTTTTTTACATTTTTATATGCTTGTATGTACTTTTTATTCTTTAGCTAACACAGAATTACAAGTTAGCATAGCTTCCTGGAGGTTTGGGGGCTACAAGACTATTCTTGGAAAATAGCAAAAGAGACTATTTGTTTTATAGTGTGGAAAAGAAACAGTTCTCACGTTTTCTAGTGTTTTCAACTGGTTTTGCTTTTGTTTCAGAATACCTTTGGGACTGAAGAATAAAACATTAAATAGACTAGGCTGGTATCAGCAACTGAATTCAACATGGGCTTGTTTTCACTAATGTTAACATGGGTAAGGATTATATAAATCCATGCAAGGGAGTAAAGAGACACTTGGGTCTCTGAGTGTAGAAAAAGCATGATGCTGTGTAGCGTCCAAAGCAAGTTCAGGCCATCAGAGCTGAAGATACCACTTCTGTATTTTTAAGATTATAAAGCACAATTTTGTTTTCATTACTTTGGCAACTCCTTGTTTCATCTCTAATTGCTAGTAGTAACAATATTTACTATCCACTACTTGTCCGTTGCTAAGTATTTTACATATATTTTCTCCTTTAATCTGATAACTCTATCATGTTGTTTCTTCCTTCTCTACAGATGAGGAGATCAAGGTTTAAAAAAGTTAAGTAATTTGACCAAAGTCACACAGACAGCAAATGGGGGAAACTGAATGGATACTTAAACTCTTTAACCAGTAAGCTAGGCTTATCATTTTATAACAAACTAAAAGACCTTATTTTTTAAAACTCGTCAAATTTAATCTGAAACATTTTTTCAAAGTGATAACCTGTAAACATTTATATTAAGTTTTGCACAGAGGTACGAATCTAATCTTGTTTTAAGTAAAATAGCATTAGTATGTTAGAATTGGAAACTTTACTAAGAAATTCGACTTCTCTTCATTAGCTTCCACATTTTGCTGAATGAAAACACATTCATAGAGCATTGATATGGTGTGCCATTCATTCAACAATTACTTTTAAAGCGCCTATCATGTACATAGCATTGCACATCTCAATGTAATACAGCTACACTATGTAGAATCTATGTGTCTTTTTATTTGTCTGAGTAGGAGTTCTTTTTACATAAAGCCCTTTCATATCTTAAACCAGTTCCCCCTATGTTTAGATGAGATGCACTCCATCCAGGTCTAATACCTTTTACACAGTGTTCTATAAACATGCTCAGGGGAATGTGGTACATCTGATTCTAAGAGAACAATCTTTCATTTTCTTAAAAAAAATTGAACAACCTTTTTCAACATCTATAACTTGAGGATAAAATACAGCACAGGTTGTAGTGAAGATTAAATGATTAATATATGTGAAATTCTTGGGAAAAATCCAAACATAGTGGTATTCTGATTGCTTATTACCACAGTCATCACTATTATTTATGGGTAGAAATGTTTATATGTTTTTTCTCTTCTAAAAGAATCATTGAGAGAAGAGCCCTTCATGTGTGTATAATCAGCCAGTGAATGTTGTATGAAAGCAGTGTATGAATGTTGTGTGAAAGTTGGATGCAGAGGAAGTGGTATGAAGAATAAGAAGGGAATGGAAATGAAGATGGAAAAGCCCAGTTAGAGGGACAAATGGGATGGTTATGGAGCATATCTCTATCGCTGTTATCTATTTATCTTTAATTGCCTGGTACAAACTTTGCAACAAACAGAGCACACACTAGAATTCATAACAGCTCTCTTCAAGTGAATATACTGTGATCATTAAAAAATTCTGAGGGAGTGAAAGACTGGAAACATATAATTACTGTCTGTATAGTTAATTCTAAATCATTAGACTTCCCCTTTATCCTCTTTAGTTATAAGATGGAGAAGTGTCATAGAAACACATGAAATGATAAAGATAATTGGGAAACTAGACATCTATCTACAAGGCCATTTCATTAAGGAAATAGGTTGTTATTTCTAAACCTTCATTGAATTTTTTAAAATTCATACTGTAAAGGATGAAGGAAGAGTCGAATCATACTTACTTTTGAAGAAATTCTAAACCCTCTCACCTCTATAAAAGCAAGGCTGCACTAAAAGTTCTTTACCACAAAAGAGGAGAAACAATAGAACGTATTTGCTGAGGGTCTACAGTGCTCATTACAATGGGCTTGTATGCTACAGGTGTATAAAAATGAGATGGGGAACCTGGATGGCTCAGTCAGTTAAGTGTCCAACTTTGGCTCAGGTCATGATCTCACAGCTCGTGGGTTTGAGCCCCATGTTGAGGTTCTGTTCTGACAGCTCAGAGCCTGGAGCCTGCTTCAGATTCTGTGTCTCCCTCTCTCTGTGTCCCTCCCCCACTCGTGCTCTGTCTCTCTCCCTAAAAAATAAACAAACATTAAAAAAAATTTTTTTTAATGAGATGGGTCCCCAGCCACAGGGAGCTTTCTAGTTGAGACTAATGAGAGATTTCCCATGAAACTATCCTTCTTCTCCCAAAACACAATAGTCAGTTAATGCAGCCTTTGAAATTAATTTGTTTTTCCACTTTACACATGCACACACATACACACACACATATACATGCTTTTTACTCCAGTAACCAAATCATCTTAAGGGCAGTGCCATTTCATATGTGTATATCATGGGGAAGAAGTAAATAAATTTACTCAGTATGGGAAATTACATGTAGGTGAGAGATCATTCACCTATTGAAAGCTCTTGTTACCCAGACCTGTCTGAAGATACCCTGAAGATACCCTACATGAATAGCAGGCATGAAGTTTGCCCATGTTATTCTAGACAAACCTTGGTTCTTTCATTCTGTCCCCTGCAGAAATATCTGGAGATCCAATTAAGAGGCATGCCTCCTAAATGAGACCCATGTTCTAAACTCCCTAACCATATTATTAGCATAATTCTCATGAGGTTTTCTTCAGCTTAGGCACACTGGATCCTAGTGGTCTTAATGCTATAAATACTACTATCTGATTGCATACAGCAATTGTGGGGTGACTACAATGCTTTTTAAGGATTGTTTTGCAAAACAATGAATAGGTTTACTAAAGTAATAAAATTATGGGACAGGTGGAAGGAACTTTGGAGCTCTTCTAGTATATCCCCCCATTTACAGCTAAAAAAACCCCAAGACTCAGTTGTAGAAATGATCAATTTGCAATTTTTAAAATAAACACATTACTTTTAAATCCGTGATGAGGGTAAATCTTGTGTGATAGCCACCCTCCTCCATCAGAATCCCTTTCTTCCATACATATTAGCTAAGTATGGTTATATTGATTCTGGCCTTGTCTGATATTATATCCTTTTCAACTTTCTTAAAATGTCAATTATCCTCCCCATGAAGAACTTTCTCACTTTTGCCCCTCTGGCACTCATCTTTCAGTGTCCCAAACTATAATTCTTCTTTGTTCGCAGATTACTGTCTTCCAGTAAGAAATTCCTCTGGTTAGCTCGTAAGCCATTCCCAAACTTAGTGTGCATCTTCGATCAGTTATCTATTGCCTCAGTAATGCTGCATAACAAACCACCACAAAACTCATTGGCTTAAGGTATTAATAGCTCAAGAGTTTGCAGGTCCCCAATTCAGGCTTTGCTCTGCTGGCTGGTTCTTCCTGTGTCAAGTGGTCTTACTCACATGTCTGATATTTGGCTGAAGTGACAAAAGTAATTTGGCCACCTGCCTCTCATCTTGCAGCAGGCCAACCTGCTGCATGCTGTTGATGTTGAAAACATCAACATGTTTTCATGGTGATGACAGAGGTGTGAGAGAGGAAGCAGAAATGTGCAAGTGCCTTGTCAGGCCTCTCTTTGAGCCAAGTCTGCTAATATCCCACTGGCCAACAAGCCATATGGCTGAGACCACAGGCAGAGTGAGAAGGCACTGAAAAGGGATAGCAAAGGGATGGAAGGATGAAGAAGTTTTAGCCATTAGTGCAGTTATCCCACCATTCATCCTAAATAAAAACTCAAATCTAACTTGAAAGTAATATTGGATTTGGCTAAATAGAGCCCAGGGTGACTATGAAGCACAGCTTTATATCAATGATTTATATCAGTGATTACAGATTTACACCTTTTATAGACAGCAATCTTTAGTACCAACTAACAACTGACACTTTTTTTTTTTTTGGTAGTAAAGAACAATTATCATGTAAATTAAATGCTATTTAATTCAATTTAATAAGCATTTGTTTACCAAATATGATATACTAGTCATAAATAAATAATTAGTCTACTGAATGGTATAATTATAACTAGATGCTTATTGAACCCTAATGCCCCTCATCTTTCTAGGCAGCATATAGACAGTGTGATGACAGACTCATAGAGTCTGATCCTGAGGAGTTAGAAAACAGGGGTTTCTCTTGATTTAGTGATCTCTTGGGGATCATTGGTGATGGACTCAGGTGCCTAAAACAAAATACCAACATAATAAAAAGAAGATGGAAGATTTAGCAAGGAAATCCTTAGCTTTTCCATATCTCTGGACTGGCCACATGAGGTGGCTATGCACCTTAAGCATCTTCAGAAATTAGTCTGAGGGCAGCAGTTAGTGTGACTTGAATTGCATATGTTTTACCTTTCATGGGGAAAAATGACCAGAAGTTGTCTGTCTGGAAAATGACATGCTATCGTTGAAATTTCTCCAGTTGGCTGCACAAAAAGAGTCTGTATTCACCCTCAAAGTAAATGAAAGCCCCATGATTTATTATATCTTTTTAACCTGCTGCAACCACTTATATCACTTATTAGATACTATTAGTGACTTCCTCCATCAAACTTTTTTTTAGTTTTTTTTAGATTTTTAAAAATTTTGGTTCATTTTTTTTTAATATGAAATTTATTGTCAAATTCCTCCATCAAACTTTTGATGACAATAATTAGGATAAAAATGACCTTTCCTGAGCAATAGTTCCTTTCCCTATCAAGCCAGAATGAAATTTTTTAAAAGTAGTGGAATCCTTTAATATGGACCTGGCAAAGGAAAGGAGGAAGAACCCAGGTCTCCTGCCTGCAATGACAAAAGATAGCTCTCAAGAGTCAGAGATCTTAGTGGAGATCTCTTAATAATAACCTAGGAAATGTGAACCATCCCAGTTAAAAAGGAGCAATATTGGCTTATGATATCAGACTTTCAATAAATACATGTTATATAGAAAAAAAAAAAAGAAAAAAGAAAATCACTCATCTGAATTAATGGCCCCATTCCCGTTTCTTGTTTTAGTGGTTTAACAAGTTATCCCCTTAAAGATTCCACTAGGTGGAGATCCTGAGCCATATTTCTATGTGCTTTATAAAAAATAAATATGAAAAAAATTATTTTGCTTTTTACTTCATTTTTCATGGCATTATTGTCTTTTTTTTTGGCAATTTTTTTTCTTTTGAAAGATTGCAGAGTAGAATTATTTATCAGTTAGCATATTAAAAAAAATCTGGCATGTACAAACAAGCACTTCAAAGGTTTTTAGTAGCACCTATCATAGGAGGCTGAATTGATACCAGAAACCAGGAGTATAAAATCCATGATGGTATTTTATTATACAAGAGACATACAGAGGTTTGTACATTTCTTTAGAACCACAATGACCAAATCACACATCAATTATTTGAATTGATCTATTTATACTCAGATGACTGGATTCTTTCAACTCAAAATTTTGTTGTTCAGAGTCTAGTAAGCTAAAGTCAAGATGAAAAAAAAGAAGGTTATAAATTTCCAAGTCTTGTGAACTACCTGACTCTTATTTTAGTGACTAACACAGATAGCTGAATATTACTGTGGGTTGATTGTATCCCATGTACCTTACCTGGGTTCTGAAGGAAGAGGGAAGGGGGAACTCCCTTGGCTTACAAGAAGAGCATGTGAGTTTCTGGTTCTGCCCAGTCTTTAGGAAAGCCAGTAGAAGCTGCAGCCGAGTCCCAGAGGAGGACTAGCCAGCTCTTCAAGAGGCATCTAAGGATTCTCCAGGATGTCAAGAAGCCCTTGGAACCAATAATTTCTCTTTTTTTTACAAATAGAACCAAAAAGTACAACTCTGTAAAAGGCAGAGCCTGGAACTCCCAGTTCCCAGTGTCCAGCATTGTGCTGGCTGCTTCTCACCTGAATTGATCTCGAGTTCCTCAACTCTGAAGGTTATAAAATTCTAAAAGTCATCCCTAAAGCCTTCTCAGAGAGGTGAAATGTAAAGAGCTTTAAGTCAGGAATATCAGCAGACTCAGGATCTAGTGCTAACCTGGCTACTAAATTGTATGACCTTGCTCTTTAGGCCTTAGCATCCTTATCTGTAAAATGAGAAAGATGGAGAAGACAATCTGCTTATTCTATCTGTGTTCATCCACAAGCATATTAATTGCTCAGACTGGTTCAGGTCAACTTGAGAAAATAATCACAGGTATTTTTGTGATTTGTATTTTGCCTCCATGTCCCTAATAAAAACATAGTTCATGTGGGAAAGTTGCTTTGAGGATCATCACACTAATAAAACAACCAACTGCAAATTTTTATTTGGGAAGATAGAAGTTGAGCTTCCATCAGGGACTATTTTAATTATTTCTTAAGGACTGCAATAGAATTTCATTTTAATGAAATCAGTAGGCTATCAAAATAGCTCATTAAAATTAAAATACCAAAATATCAAAATACTATTAAAGTTAAAATCCACTTTACAAATAAAAATAGCATTGATGACAGTAGATGTGATGGTGGTGGTAGTTATTATTATTATTTTTAAACCATTTCCATGATGCAAATGTGTACTGTCCTCTCTATATTTACAACATCCAACTCATCGGGAGATAATGTCTAAAGAGGGCTATTTGGGGAATTTCAAAGAAAGGCATGTTAGAGTACATGCCAGTTGCTATGTAGGCATTCTACGAATGTCCATAATAAAATGTGGGAGATTTGGGCATGGAGATCCAAGCCACCAGGTTTGATTGGGTTACTTTGTTTCCAGTCTTTCCAGTAGGAGATGGAGGTCCTCTTGTTGCTATGATATTATTTTACTAAGACTAAAACCCAGTGGGACTTAGGAAAGGGCCCCCTAATCTGAAAGAATACGCTATTGATAAAAGGGAGGAGTGCTTAAGACAGTAAAATACATAAGAGGAAATAGAAACCACAGATTTCAGTTTTCTCTATGTCACTTTAGTTGTAACTCTTTGGTTTAAATGACAGAAATCAATTCAGGACAAGTTAAGCAAAAAACTAGTATTTATAATGAAAACAGAGGCCATATCATTGAATCTGATGGCAGGAAAGGAGTTGGCCCCAGGAAGGGCCTGAAATAAGGAGATGGACACCCACTAAGAACTGAGGAAGTGCTCACTTTCTACTTCTTTTCTGTGTTGTGCCACTTTCCCCTCCTTCTGCCTCTCAGTGGAGCTGGAGGGAGAAAGGTAGACATCCCATAGCCCCTACATTGATGGTTTCCTCAGCAAATAAGACCAATCCACGCTGACTGGTTATTTCTATTCTAAATCCAAATTATTTAAGGGCAGGGGGGGATGGTGGGTAGAATCTGAGATGAAACCAGGTGTCCACCTTGATTTGAACAATTCTGTACTGGGGAGGGGATGGTGCACACAGGGTTTCTGGGGCCCACTATAGGGATGTAACCATAGTTCTTGGGTTTGTCGTCCAGAGAATAGCAGTGTCATACATGAAAGGAGGCAGTGTCAGTTAAAGGTTAAGAGAAGGGATTTGAAACCTTAGTACCCATGCGACTAAGTTGGGGGAGTTATTTAATCCTCTCCACCTTAGTTTCTTCGACTTTAAATTGAGGTTACCAATAGTGTTGAGATGAAAAGAGTTAATCCATGTAAAGTGGATAGCACATTGCCTACATCATAACTAATGAATATTTGTTGTGGATATTTTTATAATTATTAAAATATATAGATGCTTTAAAAAATGTCTGGGGTTATTTTGAATCAGTTTCTGAGGCTGTAGAAACTTGTTCATAACCTCTTATTTTGTAACCTTCCCTTCGTTGTCAATAAACAGACATTATATTTAAGAGCTCAGTTTTATGCAGTCTTAGCTGGCCCCTTCATCTTCCTCCTGCCCCTGTTTCTTCTGTCTCTCCCCTCCACTGCCTAGGTCTGCTAGTTTCTGCTAGAACCAAGCTTAGTGTCATTTATACTTCCTGAACTTTTCTTGCCCTGGATCTTATACTCTGTTTTACCTTTCTCTGACTCTCTATTTGAATGTTTGAAATTGTCTGACACCAATATTCCCACCCCTTACCTTGGTTCATTACTGTGTTTTCTATTAACAGCTTTATTCCAAACATCTTCAGGTCTTCATATCCCTAAGACCTTCTTACTTTCTTT
The DNA here is from genome assembly GCF_028018385.1 of Neofelis nebulosa. Classification (NCBI taxonomy): domain Eukaryota; kingdom Metazoa; phylum Chordata; class Mammalia; order Carnivora; family Felidae; genus Neofelis; species Neofelis nebulosa. The sequence continues at coordinate 38,952,623 of NC_080786.1, read as the reverse complement.
AAAAATGTGAGGGTCATTACTCTACCAGGGGGAAACCCTACAGCCATTAAGTCCCCATAGGTTACAACATTCTCCATTCAAAGGAAGTAAAAGAACCCTACTTTGAGAAATCTGTAAATCTGATGCCAGATTTACGAAGGATATGACATGCAATCATCCAAAAGTAATTTCTAGTTTTGAATGTAACACTGTATCTCAATAGATTATTAACTAGGTTGACTGGTAAATGAACAATGACTTGAGAATACATCTGTTCTACATGAGTTTTCCATTTAAGGAAGCTAATTATATCCATAACAGCAACCTTCAGTTAGTGTGGCTGTTGACCATGAGTTGGCAATGGCCTCATTATGTAGAACTGGATGTTATAAATGGTACTCATTAGACAGGATTCTACCTTTATTTAGGGGCCAAAGATACAAATGCAAAGTTTCTCAAATTGAATATTCTGGGGACGTTCCAAGATGATGGAAGAGGATAAAAGAGAGCAGCTTTGAAAAACTGTGTAGTAGTAGCAATAATAAAAAATCACTAGTCCAGCCTCCATCCCCACATACTTTCCCTGCTGTTTCCTTTGCCTAGTGACTGCATTGATTCGTCCTTTGATCATTTCCTCCTCCTCATCTCATTATCTTCATATTTCCTGCCAACCCCTTCACCATATCCTTTCTAATTTGATGTAAGACAAAGGAAAGGGTTTGCCATTATACTGTCCCTCTTCAGTCCTGAAAATCATGTTATACCTTTATTGTGACGGAGGAAAAATACAAGGTGAGATAAGAAAATGTCAAGAGATAGAATAGGTTAGCCATAAAACTAGACACTGTGGTTCTCACCTCGAGGGGCAGGAGACACATATTTGAAATGTGTAGGGTTGGGGGGAACACTTTTAATTGCTTGGTTCTTGGGAGACTCGGATGTTCATTGATTTACAATGCACAGCAAAGTCCCATTCAGTGAAAAATTGTTCCATTCCAAGTGCCAGTGGTTCTGCTGTTGAGACACTTTAGTGGAATGAAGTTCATTGATTATTTAGATCAGTCGTCACAAAATGAGCCAACAAATGTGGTCAAGAGGTGTGTTTTTTCTTGAAGCATGTTTTATAAAAATTTAAACTTGAATGGTGGGGAGGTGTATTCTCCATTTACCCATAAGACCCAGCTCCCTGTAATTTTCATCACTTTGTGCATTTATACTATCTACTTGGAACTTGAAGGCCTTTGAATCTGTCCATTGATTTTTATTTAGGTGCACAAATCTATATTATTGAAAAGAAAATAAAGTATTGAATTCTCCTTTTTATTGGCTTGGTGTTTCTTCTCTTGGGATTTGGAAACTGTTTGGCCCTGTCGAGCATTGTTTCCAAGGGACAGTTCCTGTTATATCAAAAGTGAGAGCATTTATTCTCTTACCTCCCTTGTGCCCTGATCTAGGGTTCATCCTACAATTTACCTCAGTCCCTGTACAAAGTATTTTTATTTTCATATATTTATTTATACATGATTTATTGCTTTTTAAAAAGGCTTTAAGGCAGCTTATAGTAACAGGACAATTAAAAATACAAACAGAACCATTTAAGATATCAGTTAAAAGAATCAAACTACCAGTATTAATTTGTTATCTCAAACATTTAATTTAACTCTGTGCTTCCTTAGACAAACCAAAAAATGGATTATGTAATACTCATTGCCCAGTTAAGGGAAGCATACACCTTTGTTCAGAGAGACAGATTTTTTTGATCTTCTTTTGAAGTCTGAAAATATTTCAATGTGCAATTTCTTTTTTTTATGTTTATTTACTTATTTTGAGACAGAGAGAGAGAGAGAGAAAGAGATTGCACACGCAAATATGCAGGGGAGGAGCAGAGAGGGAGGGAGAGAGAATCCCAAGTAGGCTCCATGCTGGCAGTGTGGAGCCTGACACAGGGCTCAATCCCACAAACAGTGAGATCATGACCTGAGCCAAAATCAAGAATCTAACAGTCAACTGACTGAGCCACCCAGACACCCCTTAATTCACAAATTCTTCTAATGTTACTATTCCTATTAGTATTTTCAGGCTATCTGTATTTACTGCTATAAAAATGGGTTATCCATCTAACAAACCAACACTCTCTTGAGTGCCATGGTTTCTGATGTGCAAATGTTTGGAGATCCAATAAATGCTTTTGAAAATAATTCCTTTGAAAAATCTGTGGGTGCTTAATATTTAACATCGGGCAAAGATTATAAGGCAAATGGATGTTTGTGTTAAAGTTTGTCAGGCAATTTGAAGCACAGATGTTATTAAGAGAGCACACTAAAAATATGGTACTGAATTTAGTATCGTGTGGAAATGATAATAGGTAACCTTTTTCATAGTATGGCCCTTGCCTGGTGCATCAGTGGCTTTAATTACTTAATTCCAAGGTTTTATAAGTCCTTAGGACTGCCAGTGTTCTTGGAAAAGAGCTTTTCTTTCCTGAATTTTGAGGTCTAATTATGGGATTGTGTCCTTCTTGTTTTGTGATGACAGACACTGAAAGGCCTCTAGATATTTTCACTTTATGAGACAGTGTGATGGATGAAAAGTGATTTGTTTGACTTTGTGTGGGTACAGAGACTGTGTGTAGCTATAGGAAGAAGACCTGATTGCTAAGAAATGCCATGGTAATAACTACCATGGTGTTCACAGACTTGGTCCCTGGAGCTGCCATTGCATTACCTAAGACATGCCACTGAGCAAGTTTCTTACCAGAACCTCAATTTCCCCAACAGTTATATGGTGTCCATCATCTTTTCTTTTTTCTTTCCTTCCCTTTTCATTTATTTTCTTCTTCTATGAACCTCAAAGAGAAATTTAGAGTCAAGCAACTTTAACTTAATTCTTTTTTTTTTTTTTTGGTTTGTTTGTTTAAAGAACTGTAGAAACACTTTGTGTTTGAAAAGGCTGGGAAGGTGAAAAGGAGTAAGAAATGAATGGCTTAGGAGAAATTGTTTTATCATCTGACAATGGCTTTGGGGTAAAGTCCGAGCTTTGGAAATTAAAAGGATGAAGAAGAGGAAAGAAAACCCAACTTGTCAATTAGGTGATCTCAGCCTCCTTTCCCCTTCCTTCTCCTTAGGCTTGAAACCTACCCAGAGGGTTCATGCCCAAAGGCTTTGGGGGAAATGGAACCACAGATATTCTTCCAGCCCCGAGGAAGCAGGGAACGACTGTAGCCTGACCTCCTTAATACCATGGAATTTTTCTGGCCTATGTTGTGACCAACCCTGCTCATCCTCTCTGTTAGGGTCAGGCGTAAGGCAGGGTAAAGACAGGAGTCAGAGGCTAAAAAATTTTAGCAGTCAAAGGCTTTATTTGGGAGCTAAGGTCTTGGGCGAGGTTCCGTGACTCAGGGAGAGAGAGAGAGAGAGGAGTCAGGGAAGTCGCCATTAATTCTTGATATCCAACATAATTCTCTTGCATTCTTCCCCTGATACATTTTTAAAATTACACATACACACAAACATACATATTTGCAAGTATATATTAAAATATTTGACATAGTCTATGACACTTATTTTAAGTGACTTCAGACTCTCTTTGGAAATTGGAGGGGTACCTATTACAAATAAATTAGACAAATAATGAATCATGATATTTGTTCTTAGTGTTTCTTTATCAATACTGCCATGTTTCTCTTTATCTTCCACCTGACTGCTTAACAAGACATTTCTATATGGCTACATAAGAGCCTCACAATAAATAGCTTTTAAAATATGTTGAGCCTTATTGCTTTTAATAGGGCTCTAACATGTTTTAAAACCAGAATTATACATTTTAATATTAAATTACCTTGACCAAGATTCCATAATGATTTAGGGACTCCCTCTTTCCCCATGCCCTTGGATGTAATGTGTAAAACTCTTCTTTGCTCTGAGATGCCTGTGAACATGACAAACACTTGAAAACACACCTGTCATTTTGGAAGTCACTATTTTGGGAGATCACTAAGTCTTACAGATGAGTATACCAGTGCAGATCCAAATATGTTCGCCTTGGAGAAGCTAAGTCAGTGAGCCTTGGCATCCTCCTGAGAGGGAAGTGTCTTTCCATTCTGAGGCGGCTTGGGGACAGCTGGGGGGAGTCACCAGCCCCATGTGCTCTCTGACAACATCTGAAGGCTCCTAATACCACCCATTGTGCAAATCCACCTATTCACTTTATAAGATTATATATCCATACCAAGGTTTGATGGTGCTGTAAAACCAGTCAAACCCACCTTTTATAATTTATTGAAACATCAACTCCCCTCAAGGGAATTACAAGCTGAAAATTACCATTTGTCCAAGTACCATAAACCAAGTTGAGCAACTTTGGTTTTCTCTATGGCAGAATGAAATGCAATATTTTAAGGGGAAGGGGAGAGACTGTTTATTAAGACTAAACAGATTAACAGACAGAAACCATGCCACCCAGATGGGGCACTTTTAATACACATACTCTCGGGGCGCCTGGGTGGCTCAGTCGGTTAAGCGGCCGACTTCAGCTCGGGTCATGATCTCGCGGTCCGTGAGTTCGAGCCCCGCGGCGGGCTCTGTGCTGACAGCTCAGAGCCTGGAGCCTGTTTCAGATTCTGTGTCTCCCTCTCTCTGACCCTCCCCCGTTCATGCTCTGTCTCTCTCTGTCTCAAAAATAAATAAACGTTAAAAAAAATATATATACACATACTCTCATCTTTCCTCAACACCTACCTTTGTCTTAACCCCTGAATATTCTTTTTTTGGAGATACTTCTGTGATGACCAGCTTTCCTTGTGAATATCTCAAGATTTTCTTTTTTCTCTTCTTTTATTTCATTTTATTTCATTTCATTTTATATTTATTTAGTTTTTGTTTTTTCAACGTTTTTTATTTATTTTTGGGACAGAGAGAGACAGAGCATGAACGGGGGATGGGCAGAGAGAGAGGAAGACACAGAATCGGAAACAGGCTCCAGGCTCCGAGCCATCAGCCCAGAGCCTGACGCGGGGCTCGAACTCATGAACCACGAGATCGTGACCTGGCTGAAGTCGGACGCTTAACCGACTGCGCCACCCAGGCGCCCCTATTTATTTAGTTTTTGAGAGAGAGAGAGAGAGAGGATGAACTTGGGGGGGGGGGGGGGTGGGCTGCAGAGAGAGAAGAAGAGAGAGAACCCGCCGTGTAGGCTCTGCACTGTCAGCACGGAACACAATGCAGGACTCGAACCCATGAACCATGAGATCATAACCTGAGCTGAAACCAAGATTCGAACACTTAACTGCCTCAGCTACCCAGGTGCCCCAAAAAGATTTTATTTTCATCAAGGGGTTTGTCTCAGGACTTCTGGCTCAGCTTCTACCCTTCTGTATTCCCACTGTCACTTTCCTCTCCTGGTGTCTGCCTCTTTCTGACTCTGCCTTTTCAGTGGCTCAGCCTTTTCAGTAACTGGCTCACATGGGGAAAAGTCTATTCTGCTCAGGGACCCACTGAGGCTTCCATGTCAATAAAACAAATTGATGGCAGGTTTAACACATTTCCCAATTATTGTCTGCAGATGCTTTTCAGAACAAACAATCCCTGAAACCCTTCATACACAAGAAAATGCTCTGTTGGCAAAATGATCTTGTTGGGAGCTTGAAAAGGAAAACCCTGACAAAAGAAGAATAGAAAATATTCACTGGCAGGAGCTTCCTGGCCAGACTGCTTACTTCTGTTCAGAGGGATAAGAACAGGAAAAAGTCCCAAAGCATCATAACCTGACCCTGAAGTTACCATTTTGGAACTAACTTTTACAGAGAGAGAGGCTATAAGAACACTTCCCCTTATTTTGTCATCTAAGTGTTTATGTTTGTTTTTCTATTCCTTTGGTCTCACTCTTCCACTGTTGTGAATTCAGGTGATTAATTCTGCCAGCTCGTTGTCAAATCTTCATAGTTTTGTCTAGAGACTCTCTGACATGATCTCTGTCTGAAAGGTGGTCAAACTATGGAGGCTGGTTGGACTTTAAGCCCAACTCTTGACTACTAGGAGGGGAAATCCTGATACAACCAGACATGCCCAATTATAGGGAAAGATTCAGCACATGTGTAGGTCTGTCTCCTGTCAACAGGAAATTTCTGGAAATTTATCTATTTACTTTGTTGACTTCACTGTTTTTCTCTGTATTAAAAAGTTTTATTCTTTTACATCTCCTTTTCCTTCTTTCCACATAAAGAATTAGAAAATAAGTTGCAAGATCTTTTCTTATATCTGTTATTATACACCCTCTGGGCAGTGTTGGTGTGCAAGTGACCCCAACTAGGCTGGGGATGACTGAGCTGAAGGCATGGGAGGACTAAATCCCTCTCCACCCAGGCATGTCTGTCTATAGTGAGGGGCCATCATGGTCTCACAAAGCTCCAGGAATTACTACAGGAGAGGACAGCATCCACCCCCTGGAAACCGTCTGAGGTTGCCATGGGTAATCCCCATTCTGAAACTCAATTTGTGATAACCAGTGAGGGTCCTGAAGGATACCAGGAAAGAACAAAAGTCTGGTGCTGCATCAGGCCCCAGGGGACAGCCCTTGTTGGCTTCCTTTCCTTTCCTTTCTTGGAGGAAAAATACTACCTTGTTCTCTCACTCATCCAAAGAAGGGGTTGGAACTCTCTGTGGCTGCAATCAACAGGAGACCGGGAAAAAGAAAGTAGAGCTTTCAGTCAATGTTTGGTGTCGTGCTTCAAGATTGAGCTAGTCTGCTGCTCCCCAACTTGCATGCATTTGGAATGAGCAAAGTGATACATCTCTACTTTTTTTCACATAGGCCAAATCCTAGTTTCAAGGAAGCAGAAAAGCCTTCCAAATGTGGCAAAATACAAGGCAAAGCTACAGCCTAGGGGAAGATGTGAGCTTTCTAAAAGCAGAGAAAACTTCTTAAGTGTCATTTTGCTAAGGGGAGTGGGATAAGAAAAGGAACAAAGGTCTGAACTTCAAAGAAATGTAAATAAAACATTCCTTCTGCTCTGATTTTAATCTTTTTGTTGACTGCTTTCTGTGAGGGGGTACCTAAGTGAGTGGATTTGCCTAACCCTTCAATAAATCAAAGCTTTTTAGAACAGAGTCATTGGTGGGGACTCTTTACCCCAGGAAACTGTAATTGGAGGTAAATATTAATTCCAGAGGAAGGCCTCTGAGCCCACGAAGTGCAGCAACAATGTGCCTCCAAGGAGCCACTTCTTTTTTTTTCTGTATCCTTTGGAAGCAGATTGTGGGAGCAAAGCTTATCTCCCATTTTTATCCGTTTTAACAATGCTCTGCCTACTGCTAGTTAAACTGAGCTGCCTTAAGCTCAACACAAAAAGCTCTTTTCAGAGCATCTAGCAGATAACTTTTAAAAAAAGAAAAGGAACCTTTTCACACAGCTCTCCTGGTGCCCTTTTATGAGCTGGGGCTGTGTGCAGACAGCAGGCCTGAAATGGCTTTTGGGGACAAAGACATCACCAAGTATTAGGTCTACACTTATTCTTTAAAGTTGCCACCACACTTTTGCCTTTATCTTCTGCCTTTGTTAGAATACCTACCCCCACGCCCCTTAGATGGGCAGGCCTACACTGTCAGCTGTGATGGTTTTTTCTTTGCCTGTTGGTCAGTAAAGCCCGGTGAAGATCTCCTGTATTAAATCATGTCTCACCTTCATCAGGCAGTGGTGTCTAAAATTTATGGTCTCATCTGGAGATCCACCAGACCTCCTGTGCAAGTGCAAGTGATAAAAAGAATTCAGAATGGACAGGATGGTGGCCAGATTCTGCTAGAACTCTGTGAATAGCTTGTTTCCATATGGGCAGTGCTAAAGATGGGCCGCTCTTCTCTCTGCTAATGAGATAGATCCCCAGAATGCCATTTTCCTTCCACAATAAGAGCAGGGGTGGTGCCCACTCTGCTGCTGCTGCTGAGGAGATTTCTGAGAACTCTGGAGTTTATTTTAAAATCTCTGAGCATCACTTTGAAGTAAGCCTTCTTTGAAGTAACTCTGAAGCTGTTTTCTGAAGAGTTTGATGAGTGTCTAGGAGGTGATTAAAAAGACTGGATGGAGGAATAGCCCCCTCCTCCCAACCCCGGTTGTCCTTTCCTCTTGATAGCAGGCCATATTGGAGAGAATGGATTTTTTGACAGTCAGACTCATTGAGGATGCCCCAGGCTCTGGTCCAGAAACTGCTTGACTCAACACAGTCTGAGGAGAAGGGAAACATTGCCTACTTCGTTTTAGTATTCAGTGCGGCCTAGTTCTCCCCCTGTACCTCCTTTTAGTATTTGCCTATTGATGCCATGCCCACCTTGTTACTCTGATCTTGATCAGTATCACAGTATTTACTTCTTCTGGAATGGAACGTCCTGTCATCTCCGTCATGGGTCAGTTCCCCAGGAAGTCTGCTCTGAAGCAGAGGTTAATGTGCAGAGATTGGGAGGTGCTCTTGTGATGAAGACTTGTAGAAGGAGGTAGAATGGGGCAGAGGAAGAAGTAGAGCTACAATGTAGTCCCAACAAAGGCCCAGCTGACCCCAGGGGAATGGAGACCCTGGAGCCAGGATGGCTGTTCAGAGTTGTCCTAAATTGACATAAGAAGGCCAGATCTTTATCCTTTTAAATCATTGAATGCAGGCTGTCCTTGAAAGGAAGTATGCCCTTGAACAAGGTGAGTGTCTTCAACCAAGGCAATCACATTGCAGATTGCAACCAAGGCAATCTGTATAGGGGCTGACAGCTGAGGGTTTTCTTTCAGCCTCAGGGAAATAATTCTTGCATTTCTGAAGAGAGATTAAGGCCATGCACTGTATCATCTACAAGGGTCTCCATGTAGGGGCCTTCTTGGAATATCTTACTATGAATTTAAGGTGATAGATTCTTTGGAGGATGCCCTCCAAGAGTGTGCAATCTCCTTTCTACACAGCTTGAACCTGATAGAGTAGTGGTAAGAACAGCAACATTGCCTCACCCTGCAATGCCAAACAAGGTCCCCATTAGCCTGGCTTCAAAAACAGAACTGCCCATTAATGATGACTTTCTTTCTCATCGAGGCAGCATCTGATGTGAATCCTCTCCAGCAGGCCTGGAAACTGATTCTGCCAACTGGAGGGGAGAGAGCCAGCATTTAGACTCAACAGGAAGCCTGGATTTCAACAGAGAAAAAATATATAAATATTTATCTAATCACATAATTAAAGGAAATCCACTGTCCCTGTACAGTTGCAATCTAAATTGCCCACTTCATTAAAATGCAAAAGTTTTTGTAAAATACTTTAAACTGTTCCCTCAAAAGGCTCTTTTGTCCATAGATTATTTTTTCAAAGAGGAAACATATTTAGATTTATATATAATATAAATTTAGAGGGGCGCATGGGTGTCTCAGTTGGTTAAGTGTCCGACTTCAGCTCAGGTCATAATCTCTCAGTTTGTGAGTTTGAGCCCCACATCAGGCTCTGTGCTGACAGCTCAGAGCCTAGAGCCTGCTTCAGATTCTGTGTGTGTGTCTCTCTCTCTGCCCCTCCCCAGCTCATATTCTAGCTCCATCTCTCTCACAAAAATAAACATTAAAAAATTTTTTTGAAAAGAAATCTTTATAATATAGTTTATATGTTTCATATTTTTGTATTCTTTATAATATGTAGGGAATATATATTTAATTATATATATGTACATAATTGCATTTTGCTTTTCTCCTATACCTTTCTTCTCATTTTCCCATAGAATGGTTATCAGTTCCTGATATTTAATAAAGATATTATCAAATTGCATCATGAAACATTTCTTCAACATTACCCCCACTGGATAGTGGGTGGATTTGTCTACACAGGTGAGGGAAGTAGAAAGCTGAATTATTCAATGACTTTGATTAATGTTTATGTCAGAGCAGGAACTAATGTATCAGTAGTAGGGAAGTTCAATTAGTTCTTTAATTAATTGGACTTCTGTTTTTAGCTCTATTGTGAACAATAATTATTTGTTAGCTTTGCCTAGGACCTCGGTTAAAGCCTTGATTACAGGTATTATAAAAAATACAATGCCACGAAGGTTGGGCCTCTTTGAAGAAATGTGGTTTGTGAGAATAGAAAATTCAGAAAAAATTCAAGCACGTTGTAATTTACTAAAGCTCTTAAAGCCTCCATTGAAAGTTAGAACAAAGTTCAAAATAAATGATTATAACTGAAGATAGGATTGTAAGTAATACTCTTTCGATGCATCAGTTGTCTTCCATTTGAATTTTGGGCCACTTTTAACTGCAATAACAAGACAATATGGTATCATGCATTCAACTAAGATGCTGACTTGAGAGTCTCTCTCTCTCACTTCAATGAAATTTTATGCTTATGATGATAAGTCTACTAACTAGATGATAAGTCTACTACTAACAAATATTAAGATCATGGAGGCTTAATATTACAGGAAAGCCTGCATAATTTAGATTTCTTACCCTACTCATTGCTAGGGTGTAATCACATCTGAAAGGCAGAGTAATTTAGATGCATAAACATCTACATATAGATGTTCCTTACTTTAGTCTATCTAGTATTTCTCAAACATTAATGGTTTGCTCAAAGATTACTGTGCAGGAATATGCTCTTGAAACCAGTATAGTTGTACCTCATGGGCCAATTAAGGGATCTTCAAGGGCAATTTTGACTGAGAATTGTAATAAGAAGTAAATCAACTCTTGAACCATTTAGGCCTGGAAATTAAAGAGCAAAAGTGTTAGCCTAACTAGCCTTTCTCCTCAACTCTACTTGTAAGATGTGACACAAATATTAGGCTACTGCTAAAATGTTGAATTTTATGAATGATTTGCTTTTTTCTTTTGAATGAAGTAGAAAGCATTTAACATTAGTCTTATAAAGTAGCATGCTTAATCTTTGGCATCTGGGGATGTTTTCCTGAGTGGGAGAGAAGGAATGCCATCTAACTCTTCACACATGGAATTCTTAGCCTAGCTCTTTGATGCTGTAGCATTTTGCTGTGGGTTGTGACTCTTTCAAATTGCTGTAGTATTTCTGAAATGTGATTTTACAGCTAACTTTCTTCTTAACTTTAAACATAGATATATTTTTTTCAGAAAGGAAGAAAACAAAGAATAAATGAAGAAAACATGTTGATTGTGTATGCTAAAGAAGAACACCATAACTCTCTGTTTTCAATGTCACAAGAGTGGCAGTGACCCTGTAAGGGACAAAATTTTCCCTTCTTCCCTTCTAGGTTATTTGTCTGATCTAATTATTTTTTAAGTTTATTTATTTATTTTGAGAGAGAGCGAGCGAGAGCACAAGCAGGTGAGGGGCAGAGAGAAGGAGAGACAGAATCCCAAGCATGCTCCATGCCATCAGCACAGAATCTGATGCGGGCTTGAACTCACAAACCGTGAGATCATGACCTGAGCCGAGATCAAGAGTTGGATGCTTAGCTGACTGAGCCACCCAGGTGCCCCTTGGCTTGTCTAATTATTAAATTAACATAAGACAGACTAACAGGAGGATAAAAACAAATTTAATTTTATACATAACAGAAAACCTGAAGACATGAGGCTCCTCAACAGTCAGGCAATTGAGGCTTGTATGCCATTCTGAGCTAAGAATGGAGTAGTGGGAGATTCAAAGGGAAGGAAGACAGTTGACAGGAAGATGCGAAAAACAAATGTTTTGTAAATTTTTTCTGTGCCATGCACATAAGTCTTTCTGATGTGAAAAGTCATTTCTGGTGATAGCTCCATTCCTGGCCCCTTACCTAAATTCTTTCAGGCAATTAAGGGAGAGGTAAAAAACATTTCTCAACTCTCTTGGGCCTCGTTTGTTTTCAGCTTGAAGTAATCCACATGCCAAATCTACATTCTGGAGCAGTGTATCCTGAACCCTATCACCCCCAAATAAGGTAAACAGATATGTGTAGTATTTATGAAAATTAATTTAAAATAAACAAATAAGTAAAACTATGTGTTTACAGTATTTATAATAACTGAGTGCTTTAAAATTTCTTTAATAGGGGTGCCTATTAAACCCTTAGGGGTTTGGGAATCCAACTCTTGATTTCAGCTCAGGTCATGATCTCACAGTCGTGAGATCGAGCCCCTTTTGGGCTCCATGCTGAGAGTGGAGCCTGCTTGAGATTCTCTCTCTCCTTCTGCCCCTTCCCTACTCATGTGTGCATGCACACACCTCACTCACTCTCTGTCCAAAAAAAATTTCTTTAATAGTCTACATTTGTATTCACGAAGTGAATGTAGGTCTACAAAATCAAGACTTAAAAAAATTAAGTTCAGTTAGAAAATCAATATGCCATATTTAACTATTTTCTGTTAAAAATAATACTTTTATTACTCATTTACTTATAAAATGTTATGTTCACCTTTATTATGTTTGAGGCTTTTTTTGCTCTGCAATTTTAGCTTTATTCCTGTCTTCAGTTAGTACTATCCTTATTCTTATATCTTCTTTTACCCCAATTTCAACTATTTTATATGGTTTAAAGAAATCTTTTGTTTTTTACATTTCCCCTTTAAACTTCTGAAATCTTTTTCTGTGAATTAAGCGTGTGTATGTATGTGTGTGTGCATGTATGTGTGTTTGGGAAGAAGGATAGTGCTAGCAAGCAAGCAAGTAAATAAACAAAGACATTTTTAAAACTATATAGACATATATGGCCCTGCACCTCTTATACAGCTGTACTTGAATGAATAAATAAAATCAGGAAGAAATCTCTTGTTAGATTTTATATGTATTAAATGTATTATTGAACATACATATTCATTGGGGTTATTGGATGTATTTCTCACTTGTGAGAAAGAAATGATTGTTAAGATGTGACCCCTGATTTTTATGAGGGGAAAAAGAAGTGTTGCAGTATCAGATAAAGCATGAACATTCCTGTAGCAAGAGGCAGTGAGGCCAGAAGGCCATGACTCACACATCCTAACAGAGGGAGGGGGTAAGGAGGACCAGCATTTATTAAAGGCCTCGTGTGAGATAGGTGACCCACTCATTTAACCCTCAGACCAACCCTATGACAAGTGTTCATTCAGGCAATAGTTATAGAGCAAGAGCTATGCTCGGTACTGAGAATACAGTAGGGAACCAGTCAGCAAATTCCTGCCCACACGGGGGCTTCCACTCAACTAGGAGAGAGAGACAGTCAATAAGTAAATACAGTGGTTCCAGTGGGAAGTGATGTGATGGAGTGAGCCAGGCAGTGGGGCATCAGGAAGTAATAGTTGAGCTGGGAGGTACTTGGAAGAAGGCATCAGTCCTGAGGAGATCTAAGGGTAGATCATTCCAACTAGATAGAAAGGACCCCCAAATGGAAATGAACATTATGTCTTCAAGGAACAAAAGGAAGGAAGGTGGATCTAGAGAAAGGTAAGCAGGGAAGAAGCAGGGAGGAGAGGAAGTCAGAGAGAAGCCAGACTCAGACCCTGGGCTGTGGTGGAGAGTTTGGTTCTTCTTCTACGTGTGATGGGAAGTACTTGGATAATTTTCTGCAGAGAAATTATGTCAAAGAGAAACCCGAGCGGGGCGCCTGGGTGGCTCAGTCAGTTAAGCGTCTGACTTCAGCTCAGGTCACGATCTCGCGGTCCGTGAGTTCGAGCCCCGGGTCGGGCTCTGGGCTGATGGCTCAGAGCCTGGAGCCTGCTTCCGATTCTGTGTCTCCCTCTCTCTCTGTCCCTCCCCCATTCATGCTCTGTCTCTCTCTGTATCAAAAATAAATAAACGTTAAAAAAAAAATTTAAAAAAAAGAGAAACCAGAGCTGTACAGTAAAGTGGTCAAAACCAATATGAACTGGAAACTATTGCAATAGGGATAAAGAGACCTCAGTTTAGAACTGGATGCAATTCTGAATACAAAGAAAAGAGGATTTATAGCCAAGGAGCAGGGTGTGAGGTCAGTGGATGGAAAATTTTTAGAGGAGACATCAGGGATGAGGGTGGATTCTGGCTAAACTAATTCAACAGATTTCTTGCTGAAGGCAGGTCAAGGTGATTAGATATTGAGCGTAGAGATTCTTAATAAACTGATGTAGGATTCTTGCTCTTAAGGACAATACCCAAGGACAGGACCTAGTCAAAAAAGGGAAGAAACCTGACTAAAGTTTGGTCAAGGTGAGAGTCTTTGTCAGTGACAAGATCAGATTATCTTGTTAAAAAGATTACTTTAAGCTGCTGGGTGGGAAAGGGATTGAGTGTGGGGTAGGCAAGAGTAGAGACTCAAGTTATCGCAGTGAGGCAGGTAACAGGCAGCTGAGGTTCCATGAACTTAAAGAATGGGCCACCAGTAGTGAAGCACAGATTTAATGCCAACTCTTATTCCAAAGCCCCATTCTTCTTTTTTTCTTTTTTCTTTTCTTTTTTTAAATTTACATCCAAATTAGTTAGCATATAGTGCAACAATGATTTCAGGAGTAGATTCCTTAGTGCTCCTTAACCATTGAGCCCATCCCTCCCTCTCAAAACCCTTCCAGTAACCCTGTCTGTTCTCCATATTTATGAGTCTCTTCTGTTTTGTCCCCCTCCCTGTTTTTATATTATTTTTGTTTCCCTTCCCTTATGTTCATCTGTTTTGTCTTTTAACGTCCACATATGAGTGAAGTCATTATTTCACTTAGCATAATACCCTCCAGTTCCATCCACGTAGTCGCAAATGGCAAGATTTCATTCTTTTTGATTGCCGAGTAATACTCCATTGTATATATATACCACCTCTTCTTTATCCATTCATCCATTGATGGACATCTGGGCTCTTTCCATACTTTGGCTATTGTTGATAGTGCTGCTATAAACATGGGGGTGCATGTGTCCCTTCAAAACAGCACACCTGTATCCCGTGGATAAATGCTTAGTAGTGCAATTGCTGGGTCATAGGGTACTTCTATTTTTAGTTTTTTGAGGAACCTCCATACTGTTTTCCAGAGTGGCTGCACCAGCTCGCATTCCCGCCAACAATGCAAAAGAGATCCTCTTTCTCCACATCCTTGCCAACATCTGTTGTTGCCTGAGTTGTTAATGTTAGCCATTCTGACAGGTGTAAGGTGGTATCTCACGGTGCTTTGGATTTGTATTTCCCTGATGACAGTGATGTTGAGCATTTTTTCGTGTGTCGGTTGGCCATCTGGGTGTCTTCTTTGGAGAAGTGTCTATTCATGTCTTTTTCTCATTTCTTCACTGGATAATTTGTTTTTTGGGTGTTGAGTTTGATAAGTTCTTTATAGATTTTGGATCCTAACCCTTTATCTGATATGTCATTTGCAAATATCTTCTCCCATTCTATCAGTTGCCTTTTAGTTTTGCTGATTGTTTGCTTCACTGTGCAGAAGCTTTTTATTTTGATGAGGTCCCAGTAGTTCATTTTTGCTTTTGTTTCCCTTGCCTCCGGAGACGTGTTGAGTAAGAAGTTGCTGCGGCCAAGATCAAAGAGGTTTTTGCCTGCTTCATCCTTGAGGATTTTGATGGCTTCCTGTCTTACATTTAGGTCTTTCATCCATTTTGACTTTATTTTTGCAAGAAAGTGGTCCAGGTTCATTCTTCTGCATGTCACTCTCCAGTTTTCCCAGCACCACCTGCTGAAGAGACTGTCTTTACTCCATTAGATAGTCTTTCCTGCTTTGTCAAAGATTAGTTGGTCACATGTTTGTGGGTCCATTTCTGGGTTCTCTATTCTGTTCCATTGATCTGAGTGTCTGTTCTTGTGCCAGTACCATAGTGTCTTGATGATTACAGCTTTGTAGTATAGCTTGAAGTCCAGAATTGTGATGCCTCCCGCTTTGGTTTTCTTTTTCAAGATTGCTTTGGCTATTTGGGGACTTTTCTGGTTCCATACAAATTTTAGGATTATTTGTTCTAGCTCTGTGAAGAATGCTGGTGTTATTTTGATAGGGATTGCATTGAATATGTAGATTGCTTTGGGTAGTATCGACATTTTAACAGTATTTGTTTTTGCTATCCAGGAGCATGGCATCTTTTTCCATGTTTTTGTGTCTTCTTCAATTTCTTCCATAAACTTTCTATAGTTTTCAGTGTGTAGATTTTTCACATCTTTGGTTAGATTTATTCCTAGGTATTTTATGGGTTTTTGTGCAACTGTAAGTGGGATTGATTTCTTGATTTCTCTTTCTGTTGCTTCAGTGTTGGTGTATAGGAATGCAACTAATTTCTTTGCATTGATTTTATATCCTGCAACTTTGCTGAATTCATGAATCAGTTCTAGCAGTTCTTTTGGTGGACTCTTTAGGGTTTTCCATATAGAGTATCATGTCATCTGCGAAGAGTGAAAGTTTGACCTCCTCCTGGCTGATTTGGATGCCTTTTATTTCTTTGTGTTGCCTGATTGCAGAGGCTAAGACTTCCAATACTATGTTGAGTAACAGTGGTGGGAGTGGACATCTCTGTCTTTTTCCTGACCTTAGGGGGAAAGCTCTCAGTTTTTCCCCATTAAGGATGATATTAGTGTTGGGTTGTTCATATATGGCTTTTATGATCTCGAGATATGCTCCTTCTATCCCTACTTTCTTGCGGGTTTTTATCAAGAAAGGATGCTGTATTTTGTCAAATGCTTTCTCTGCATCTACTGAGAGGATCATATGGTTCTTGTCCTTTCTTTTATTGATGTGATGAATCACGTTGATTGTTTTGCAGATATCGAACCAGCCCTGCATCCCAGGTATAAATCTCACTTGGTCGTGGCGAATAATTTTTTTAATGTATTGTTGGATCCTGTTGGCTAATAATTTGTTGAGGATTTTTGCATCCATGTTCATCAGCCAAAGCCCTATTCTTCTTATTATTGGGTCCCATTCCCTGTTGGTTACAGTAATGTGCAAGAAACTTATATAAGAAGTCTGATCAAGCAGTTTTGGAACATGGAATGCTCTTCAAACTAGCTATCAGACACCAGGTCAGAGGAAGTCACATAATATCATCTTGGTAAGGGCAGTCCTGTCCATGAGTCTTTAACATTCATGAGGCTCAAGACCAGAGCATTGATGGACATCTACATACCATGTGCCTAAATATTTAAAGTTAAAAGTCAAGCTGGAAGACTACTAAATAGGTATGTTCATACTTCTACTTTGATTTAAATACCTTAATAATTACCTGGAAGGCCTGTTCCAATTTGGAATTCCCAAGACTCCAGGTTCACTGCCAGAACATAGATGCAGTGAGATAATGGGACTCTGATCTCTGGCTGCCAGCCTACTATGGCTCCATCTCAGACTAAGGAAGAGGACCCATAGAGTCTCAGGAGGAAGCATTAATGGCAGGGGACCCCAGAATGTCAGACACTGGAATGTGGCTTGGACAAAAGGGTTGTAGGTTTATAGGGTAACCCCATGTCCTCGGCTCCATACACTCTTCACCCTGTGGGGAGGACACCTCTGGGCAAGGTCAATAGTTGGGTTTCTAAAGCACAGGACCTTGGACTGATGGTCATTTCACCAGATCTCAGAGCAATGCTGCTTCCAGTAAGTTGAGATGTGAACCAGGAAGCTACCGAGGACAGAAGGCAGACCAAATCCCTAAGATGAAGTTTTAAAAAATAAAATAAAATAAAGCATAGCATTGCTGTATTACTTTCCCATGGCTGCTGTAACAAATTATCACAGTCATGGAAGCATAAAACGACAGAAATGTATTCTTTCACACTTCTGGGGGCCAAAGTCTGAAATCAGTATCACTGGGCAGAAATCAAGGTTTCAGCAGGGTTGCTTTTCCTCCAGAGGTTCTAGGGAGAGTTGGTTCTTTGCTTCTACCAGCTTCTGGTGCTTCTGGAATTCTTTGGCTTGTGGCTGCATCACTCCAGCCTTCAAGGCCAACATCTTCAAATCTCTCTGTGTTCCATCTTCACATCCCCTTCTCTCTGTGTGTTCAAATCTCTCTCTTCCTCTGTCTTATAAGGATATATGTAGTTGCATTTATGGCCCATTTGAAAAATCCAGGATAAATTTTCTGCCTCGATATTTTTAATTGAATCATACCTACCAAGTCCCTGTTTTCGTACAAGGCAACATTTATAGGTTCTAGGGATTAGGACTAAATATTTTGTGGGCCAGTTGTTCAGCTTGCCACAGTATTGTCATTATCTGATGATTCACATTGTAACATCTGATCAAAAAGGGATTTAAAAAAATAGTACTTTGAAAGAAAAAGCAATTAGACTTGGCACATAGTTTAATATGGAGAGAGAAATATTTTAATCTTGGATATTGTAAAGACCATCACCAGTGATGACAAAAATTTTCTATTTGGTTGTCTTTTTCCATGGTAAGGGAGGAAAACTGAGAGCAGATGACTGAGAAAGCAAGAGTTTCTAGCCAACTGTTTTCTAATTTTGTTTACATTAATCGGTGCTATTTTTGGATTGGGCAGGTGGCAAACCACACCATGTTGGAAAGGAATTATTTGAGCACTTTAAAAAAGACAAATGTACACAAATAGGCAGGGCTGATGACAAGCTTTTTTTTCCTGAGAATTTGAGATGGGAGTCTTGAATTCAATTCAACATTTCAATTAAACTCAAAAACATTTATTGAGAGACCACTGGATGCCAAACACTGAGCTTTGGGAATAGAAAAATTGTATCCCAGACATGGTCTCTAAGATCTCGCGATTTTTCATGTGAGAGAGTCACAAACACAAACAAGAAAATAAAAATACAAGGTGTTAAGTGTTGTGAGAGGGGTATGATTGAAGTGCTGGGGATGAAGTTCCAAAAGGAGAAAAAAAGAGAACCTAGGAAAATATCTGACACTCAAGGAGCACTCAATAAATATTTGAATGAATGGACCACTTCCCTTTCCTCCCTAACACCTCCCCCATCCCACTGTGAGTTTGAGCTATCATCTTCTCTTGCCTGAGCCACTCTAATAGCCTCCAAACTCGTCCCCTGTTGCCACTCTCATTCCCCAAATCTATTCTCCATATAGGAAATCCATGTCTTCTCTGACCAAAATCCTTTAATTGTTTGCTACCATATTGGAAATAAGATTCCATCTACTTGCCATGGCCTACTAGGTAACATGATGTATCCCCTGTTCATCTTTTGACTGTTGTTTATGTTCAAGGCCACACAGGCCTTCTTTCTCTTGCTAGAGTCTCTGAGCTCATTCCTGCCTCAGGGCCTTTGTTCTTTCCTTTTCCCTAGTTCTACCTTAGTTCCTTCTTTTTATCCAGTCTCTGCTCGGGTCTTCCACTTGCAGAGGAACTCATCTGACTAGGCATCTAATGTGGTTTTTTTTTTTTTTTTTCCATAGTAGGTATCAATTTCCGAAAGTGATCCCTGTGTTTATTTATTTTCTTCCTTTTCAACTGAAATATAATTTCCTTGAGGCAGGGACCTTGTCAATCTTCTACAACATCTTATCTCCATTGCTTGTCACACAATAGATAGAAATTTTAGCACTTGCCATTGATATAAAAATTCAAAATGTATACTGCCCAAATTCAGGGCCCTAATGAAAAGAACTCCCAGAAAAATATACAGCAGCCCTAGTGTTCTAGGCATTGGTGATGTTATTACTGCAAGCCTATAAGTAGGCTTATGAGTCAATCCCATAAAGGCCGCAGTGGACAGCTGTCAAGTTTTCATGAAGGATGATTTTAGTGTTCTTTCTAGACTCCTAGGCTAGTCATTGAGCTAGAATTATAAGGAGTAAGACAACTTTAAAAAATACAGTATTGCTTTAAAATGAGAATAGTTCAAGAGATAAAACTGTGGTAATTTGAAGTAGTTATTTGAAAATCTCTTTCTCTGGGGTCTTCTTTCCTGTACTTCAACAATAAACATATTTGTAAGTGGTTTGCAACCAGAGAAGCTTATTATAAAAATGTATTTTGGTTGCTTAAAAATGCTCATTGGTTAGTATTTTTCACTTGTCAGTTGCTGTGGTGTGTGTTGTCTGGAAGCCTCATCTCTTTTTCCTTTGGGTTATTGCCTGAGCATCAAGCTAGTATATTTTGTTTGCCAGTCTTATTACATTAGAAGTTAAACGGAAAAAGCTCCTTTGTGTAAAGGTCAAGCTTTCTTTAAAAAGCTTCTGGCATTCAAAGTTGAAGCAGTAAACAGCAAAAGAGGATGGTGAGGTTGAACAAATGGGCCTTAATTGGCCATTAGACTTGGACTGATTAAAAAACTGAATGTTTAACTCTGCGTTCTGGGTATCCACCATATGTAAGGTAGTTCCCCCTTAGTGGGCTCACTTTAGATAAGTATCATCTAAATCCTTTCTCATTAAAAACTTCCTTTGGACGTTGGCATGGTAAATACCTGGTATAAAAAGCTACCTCTGGCTCACCCCCCTTTCCTCTGATTCTTCACTTAATCAGGCTTAATCATTATTCATTTGCCTAATTCAGGAAACATTTAAAGTTGTTTTTCACTTAATCATTTTGACTAAAAAAGCTACTAGACCAGTAGAGATTTTTGAAGTCTGTTAAAACCATTAGACTATAAAATGGCGAATTCTAATTATTATCTAAATAAGACAGGGGAGAAAGAAAGAATCAGGAAGTACTTTTAATGGTTAGAGGAACACATGCAGAACCTGGGCAGACTGGTGAATGAGTGGAGATGAGGCCCTGGGGAGAAGGGGGACAAGTTATCTATTATTGTGGCTCAGCTCTGAAGGGGTTTTAAGTTAGGGACACCTGTGTGAGAATAGACTATGCAGGTAACTGTCATCTCCAATTAACACTTTCTTGAGGCCCATGATGAGGGAGCCACATACTGAGCCTGTTAAAGAGTTGGTTTCTCCAGTCAAGAGGTGCCATGAGGGATGTCTTTGATGGGTGTGAAGCAGAGTGGGGATTGGATTTTAGCTTTAAAATCACCCTACTAAACTGGCATAAATTGACACAACCCTACAGAGCAGTGCAATTAGAGGGGCTGAAGATAACCTCCTGGAAACAGGCAGCAGGTTCCCTTAGAGAGGTGCAATATATTTATTTTAATTTTTAAAAAATAATAGGCTATATTTAGAACAGTTATAGATTTACCAGAAAAATCAAGCAAGTAGTACAGAGTTCCTGAGACATCTCTTCCCACCCCCACACCATGTAGTTACTCTTATAATTAACACTTTACATTAGTTTGGTATGTTTGTTATAACTAATGAACCAATACCAATATGTTATTATTAACTCAAATTCATGCTTTATTTAACTCAAGTTTTACACTAGTTTTTACCTGGTGTCCTTTTTCTGTTCCAGGATCCCATCCAGAATATCACATTACATTTAGTTACCATATCTCCTTAAGCAATTCTTGATTGTTTCTCAGACTTTCCTTGTTTTTCATGACTGACAGTTTTGAGCACTGATCAAATATATGATAGAATGTCCTTTTACTGGAATTTGTCTGATATTTTTCTCATGATTAAGACTGGAGTAGCTTCTCGGCCTTTTGGCTAAGATCAAGTGAAGACTGGAGTTATGGGTTTGGAGAAAGAAAATCAAGAAGTAAAGGGCCGTTTTCATCACATCATATCAAGATACAAACTTTCAACATGATCTATGACTATTAATGTTGACTTTGATCACCTGGCTGATTTAGTGCTTATTTTTCAGGTTTCTCCATTATAAAGTTACTCCTCTCCATCCCCTTCCTTATTGTGGTTTTTGGAAGGAAGTCACTATGGGAAGCCCACACTTAAGGGGTAGAGAGTTATGTTCCCCTTCCTTTCAGTAAAGCATCTCCATAATTTGTTTTGGAATTCATCTACATGAAGAGATTTGTCTCTTCTCCCATTTATTAATTTATTCAATTATTATTTATTTTAATATGGGCTCACAGATATTTATTTTATACATTGGTCTATAATATGATACTACTTTATTTTGTTGCTCAAATTATTGAAATAATTTGACGATTGGCTTTGGCCACTGGGAACTCTTTCATTTGGTTCCTATGCTCTATTGACATACCTTCATCACTGTGAAGTTTTTATGGAGGTGGGTCACTTCCTTATTTTCTGCCCCTACAAGATGCTCCAGACTCATGTTATGTATATTTCTTGATCAGTGCTAGAATTAACCATTTTCCCAAGGAGTACTGGTTCCTTCTACTGAGAATGATTAGATTATGAGAAACCAAGATCTGAGTGCTGGGCATACTCATTACTACTGGGGTCAGTTCTTTTAGGCAGTGTCAGCTGACAGAGCAAAGAAATGTATGCAGGTATGCTATATAGATAGATAGATAGATTATATATATATATATATATATATATATATATATATATATATATATATATATCTCCATTAACTTAAATGTAAGTTCTTACCAATAATGTCACAAACTCTGGTCCATTACCACATGGATCTTGCTAACCTCCTCCCCTTGCTGATCTATAAATTTTCTCCCCAATAGGAAGAAACCATTTACTTAATTATTTAATTCTAGAATACATATATATCAGCATCAGAATTTTTAAGCCATATCCCTGTGGAGAACAGTATGTATGTGCAGTTCTTTTACCTCTAGATTTAGGACAGTCCTTTTCCCATACCCCTTTAGTGAGGTTGTTTTATATATTTGTAATATAGCTAGATTCTCTTGTCACAGTTTTCATTCTTAACTGGGATTCCTTAATGAAGAGATGTGATATTTTAATAAATAATTTAATGTTTGCCAAATATATCTTAATGGTAAGCAAGATGCTTTCTTTTTAAAATGTTTATTTATTCATTTTGAGAGAGAGAAAGAGAAAAAGAAAGTGAGCACAAGTGGGAGGGGTAGAGAGAGAGGGAGAGAGAGAATCCCAAGCAGAATCTGTGCTGTCAGCACAGAGTCCTACATGGGGCTCAATCCCACAAACCGTGATATCATGACCTGAGCCGAAATCAAAAGTCACGTGTTCAACCAACTGAGCCACCCAGGTACCTCACAAAATGCTTGCTATTTATTTATTATGTATTTATTTATTTAAAGTCAAGTTAGTTAACATATAGTGTAGTATTGGTTTCAGGAGCAGAACTCAGTGATTCATCACTTACCATATAACACCTGGTTCTCATCCCAGCAAATGCCCTCCTTAATGCCCATCACCCATTTAGCCCATGACCCCCCTCAACTCCAGCAACTCTCAGTTTGTTCTCTGTATTTAAGAGTCTCATGTGGTTTGCCTCCCTCTGTTTTTATCTTATTTTTCCTTCCCTTCCCTATGTTAATCTGTTTTGTTTCTTTTTTTTTTAATGTTCTTATTTTTGAGAGAGAGAGAGAGCGAGTGTGGAAGGAGCAGAGAGAGAGAGGGAGACACGGAATCAGAAGCAGGCTCCACGCTCTGAGCTGTCAGCCCAGAGCCCAATGCAGGGCTTGAACTCCCAAGCTGTGAGATCATGACCTGAGCTGAAGTGGGACGCTTAATTGACTGAGCCACCCAGGCACCCCCATCTGTTTTGTTTCTTAAATTCCACATATGAGTGAAATCGTATAATATCCTATAATATTTGTCTTTCTCCGACTGACTTATTTCCTTTAGCATAATACACTCTAGTTCCATTCACGTTGTTACAAAAGGCAAGATTTCATTCTTTTTCATCACTGAGTGTATGTATGCATGTGTGTGTGTGTGTGTGTGTGTGTGTGTGTGTGTATATGTGTGTGTGTGTGTGTGTATGTGTGTGTGTGTATGTATATACACACACACACATACACACACACACACATATATATATACCACATCTTCTTTATCCATTCATCAGTCAATGAACATTTGGGTTCTTTCCATAATTTGGCTGTTGTTAATAGTACTGCTATAAACATTAGGGTGCATGTGCCCCTTCAAATCAGCATTTTTGTATCATTTGGATAAATACCTGGTAGTGCAATCACTGGGTCATAGGGTCATTCTATTTAATTTTTTGAGGGACTTTCATAGTGTTTTCTAGAGTGGCTACACCAGTTTGCATTCCCAGCAATAGTGCAGAAGGGTTCCCCTTTCTCCACATCCTCACCAACATCTGTTATTTCCTGCAGCAAGATGCTGTTTAAATAGATTTCTTTATTTTAACAGATATGTATTTATTTTAATTTGTACTAGAAAAAAGTATATGACTTCTAAAGAAACTATAATTTTACAACTATTATTGATTAAGATGGAAATAAATATATTTAATTTTAAAACTGAATCATATTAATGAAAATTGATAGTGACAGGGGAATGACTGAAGTTTGGGGAAAACTAATTTATGCACAAGACCCATCTACATCATGGTACATCTTATCCATATCTGGGAGGAGATAAGAGTCAGGCTCCATTTTTATTAGGATCAGAGGCTTGCAAACGTGGTGATGGACATGCACAAAGAGACAATGAATCATGAGGATTAACTCATGGGCATGAGAGAAAGTGGGGGGGGGGTTAGGTCAATACAAAACAAAATCCTGGCGCTGGGTGGAAGGTTGTTTACAACAGACATGAGGCCATACCTCTGTTTACCTAAATTGGTCTAGGGGACAAGAAACACAGAGCATGCTACTTCAGAGTCAACAAGGCACCTTTCTTTTGCTAATTAGCTACACTCTGGGCAACTTGGCCCCATTGTGAACTATAGCCCTATTTACCTGTTTACCTAATTTGGTCCTTCCTTCCTATGAAAGCAGCTTTCTGCTACTGTACTAAGTTGGGGGGCACTTTTGCCCTGCATACCTAATCTTGTTTACTTCATCCTGGATGTTTTCATCCTGAAATTCCCTATTCCTATACCTTTGTCCTATACTGGGAGCCTTTGCCCAATTTGTCCTATACCGGGGGCCTTTGCCCCATTTACCTGATCTTTTTTTACCTAATCTTGTTTACCCAAACTTGGGTGTGTACATCCTATGGCTTTCTTTTTTTTTTTTTTTATGTTTATTTATTTTTTGAGAGACATAGAGAGACAGAGCACAAGTTGGGGAGGGGCAGAGAAAGAAGGAGACACAGAATCTGAAGCAGGCTCCAGGCTCCGAGCCATCAGCACAGAGCCCAACGTGGGGCTTGAACTCACAAACTGCAAGCTCGTAACCTGAGCTAAAGTGGGACACTCAACTGACTGAGCCACCCAGGCACCCCTCTAATTCTTTATGCCTTGTTAACCCATCAGTGTAAGCTCAGGAAATTCCTAAGCTTATTCCCCACATAGCTTCAGATTCCCCAACCTATGACATTCTTGATAGTTCAAAACAGCAATCTGGTATATAGATAATAATATTCAAATATACATGATCTATCTCTTAATTTTTTTTGTCTAAAGTAGCAATGCTGTTCTTTCTGATCTAGTCTCATATAATTTTATACTACCTGAGGTAACAGTCATTCTGTAAATTTGGCCGGCTTCTCACTGAGTTGGCAGCTTCTTCAAATAGCATAATCTGGAGAATTCTTGGATCTCCAAGTTGAAGAAGATGGACTTTATCAGAATCCTAAATAAGATAGTCCTCTTGGCAACACTAATGCTCTGAGTCACCAAATAAAAACCTAATTGAAAGAAATAGCATCTTGAATGACACATAGATGGGACCAAGATACCTTGACATGGATGAAGATAAAGATTAAAAAAAAAAAGACAAAATAAATCTTGGAGGATTTATAAAAATACAGATTGCTGGGCTGCTTCTCCAGAATTTCTAATTCAGTAGGTCTAGGTAGGGCTCAGGAATTTGCACTTCTAAGAAATTCCTAGGAGATACTGAAGTTTTGGGGATAGGGAGAGACCATACTGTGACAACCATTAGTCTAGTTGTTCAGGCAGTGACTTAAAGAAAGCAAAAGGACAGATTAACCCTGCCTATGTTATTATAGAAAAAATATCATTGCTTGAAGGCAAAATCTTCAAATGAAATTTTAGTTATCTAAATGAAATTAAATGTGAACCTTGGAGTTTCCTTAATTTTATTGTGATTGTTAATCCTGAGATCAATAATCTTAGTAAGGAAATATCAACCTGTTAATTTAATAAAAGTGACAATTATCAACATCATCAGCTTTATCATAATTCTTTCCCTTTCATAGCAAAAAGCCTCAGATTTTTAGTAAATATTAAATAAAAACTCTATTTGGGTTTGACTTTTTTAAAATCAGGGACTTTTTGTTTTTTTAGGAATAGTGGATGATAGGAATAAGTAGTTGGGGCAAGAAGGAAATTTTTTCAATTATATTTTACTTTGTTAGTTTTAAAACATACCTTAAATTTGTTTCATTTTTCATTTGCTCATTTAAGTGTATCTTAAAATATAAGTATAAAAATCTTAAATTCATAACCTGAGATCTAGTAACCCAGTTTTGAAAAATCTGTCTTTATGGTACAATATGAAATGTAAGCAAAGTTTGGGAACAAAGATGATCATTTTGGCATTATTTAAGAATTAAAATTAGAATTCACCCTGCTGTCCAATATTAAGGGACTGTTTAAATATATTGTTAAATAAAATTGAATGTTGTGTAGTTCTCTATTAGTCAAATGTGCAAATGACAAAGAAATTCTTGACATCATGTAAAAAATTGCAAATTGATATATTTTATAAATGGCATGGGTCACAAATGGGTTAAATACATAAAAATTACCCTGATGTAAAACATGTCAAAATGCTATATAGTTTATCATAAGGGTCAAAAGTGCTGCCTCTGAATACAGACCCAATGGACATAAACCTAAGTCCTAATACTTTCTTCCATGTGACCTTAAATGAATTTATTAATTTCTTTTTGTTCTCCACTGTGAGATGTCAGTTGTGGTACAGTGGGATATACATATTTGGCCTTTGTCCTGGGTTCCTGACACTGTGTAAAACTTTTGGACTTTTTGGAGTGATAGGAGTGTCTTTCATTATTTATAACAAGTTCCTTTCAACCATATACCCAAGTTTATTCTTATAAGGTGACTCTTTTGGATCTCTACATAGCTTCAGGATGGGGGCTGGTGACCAGAAAGTCCAAAACATGGTTACACTCAGCCCCACTCTCCAACTTCCAGGGAGGAGAGAGGGGCTGGAGATTAAGTTTAGTAACCAATGGCCAATGATTTAATCAATCATGCCTATGTAATAGAACTTCCATAAAAAAAAAAAAAAAAAAAAAAAAAAAAAACCCTAAATGATGGGGTTCAAAGAGCTTCCAGGTTGGTGAAGACATCAAGGTCATGGGAGGATGATGTGCCTAGAGAGGACTTGGAAACTCTGTGCCTCCCACTCAGCCCCATACTTTGCTTTGTACTTCTCTTCCATTTGGATGTTCTTAATTTGTATCTTTTATAATAAATTGGTAATAGTAAACAGTTTTCCAGTATTCTCTGAACCATTCTAGCTAATTATTGAACTGAGAGATGGTTTGGGGAACTCCTAATATATAGGTGGTTGGTCAGAACTACAGGGGGCCCAAGGACTTGCAACTGGCATCTGAATTGGGGCAGTCCTGTGCCTTTATCTTAAGAGATCTGATGTTAACTCCAGGTAGATAGTGTCAGAATTGAATTAAATTGTTGGACACCTGGTTGGTGTCTGGAGAATTGGAGAATTTGTTCTTGGTGTTGTAAAATATCCTAAGAGTCATATTATTATTTAGCTGTAACATTAATAGTTCAGTTGGGAAAGCAGGTATTTCAACCAAAAAGGAAGTAATAATATTTGGGGGCTTAAAAAACTGTTGGAAGGGCTGGAGAGGAAAGTCAAGAAAGTGGTCATTAGATTTTACAGCTGTGTTTCAGAGAGGGGGGAATTACAGAGACCATCCAGTCTTAAGAACTGTAGAAGACTATATACATTGTTCTAGTTATGCCTAAGCCCCATAGTATGTAGCTGGAAGGGGACTCAGAGACCATTGAAAGAGTAATTTCTGCTGAAGCCTACATGTCTGCTAGAAGAAGAATGGATTCTGGTTGTCTCCCAAATCTAATGCTAGAGTATTTTACTAACTGGCAAAATGTAAATTGCATGCAGACCTTAAGTGAGTCTAGGACATGTAATTATCCATCTTCCAACTTCCGTGATAAAGGGAAAAGCACACACACACACACAAGTAGGAATAAAAGCTAATCCTTCAAAAATGATATTTAAAATCCACCATACTATTTCATAGGGCTTTTATGAGGTTTAAGTAAGAAATGCATCTAAAGTACTAACAGAACATATGGACACGTTTTATGTATTTATTTACTGTAAGCATTTTTGATGATGATGATGATGATGATGATGATGATGATGATGATGGTAAGGTCTTAATGGGTAATGGACACCATGGATAATCTGTCTTGCTGTATATTTTTCCCACACTTTAAAATTTTCTACAGTAAAACTTCTTTATGTACTTAGAAGAAAATTAAGTAAATACCAACATGAATGCTAGGAAATCATGTTTTCTGTAGGTGCATGTAAAACATTAGTATATAATAGGATATTAGAAGAAATTGTAATATCAACTCAGAAGCAAAATACATTTTCTACACAAGCCAAGTACGTAGACCTTCATTCTGCACATGTTAGAAACTTGAGATTGATATGTATCATCAGCACAGTTCTTGCTAGCTTTGCCGTTCATGAGAGTTTTAAAAAACTTTTTAGGGGGCGCCTGGGTGGCGCAGTCGGTTAGGCGTCCGACTTCAGCCAGGTCACGATCTCGCGGTCCGTGAGTTCGAGCCCCGCGTCAGGCTCTGGGCTGATGGCTCGGAGCCTGGAGCCTGTTTCCGATTCTGTGTCTCCCTCTCTCTCTGCCCCTCCCCCGTTCATGCTCTGTCTCTCTCTGTCCCAAAAATAAATAAAAAACGTTGAAAAAAAAATTAAAAAAAAAAAAAACAAAAAAACTTTTTAGTAGGGTTCTTATTTTAGATATTGAGCGAATTCTGATTCAAGCCTTACTTCTGTGATTCAAACTTAATTATTCTACCTGCTGTCTTCCAAAAATAAAAATCCTTCCAATTTTGTGAGAACATCTTGGGAAAAATTGGAAAAGGCAAATGACTAACAGGAAGAACATTCAGTATACCTAGAACATAAAGAGTAATAGGAATATGAAAAGAGCTAATTTTTCAGTGAACCCGTCTAGACAATTCCAGTTAAAAGACTAATTAAAATATTGAGGCAGATAATGTTGTTTTCATCATGAAATGATATAAAAGACCCAAAAAGCATTATCCTTCCAGAACAAATGTTAAAATGAGACACACTGCCTTGACATTTTTAATGTGGCATGAAATCTATTGAGTTATTATTACCATAAATTTTTAATAATATAAAATATTATAACTTGGTATTTTAATCAAAGAATATTAGTAGAGTGACTCAGTATCTGAGCTTTGCTCTAAGTGTGTTAAAATAATTCTTTCAAAAGCACCAATTATGATTGTCAGAGTAAGTGGAAAATAATTTATTTAGGAAGTAACCGCATTCTTAATGTTCCCTACCCACTGACTCAGAGCTGATTAATACTTTACAAACCAGATGTGATTAGCCAGTAGCCTGGCTTGGACGAGTTGTCTCATTACTGGCCCATTATTGTGTTAGCCCTTTGCTCAAGAACTGATTAGTGAGCCAATTAACTACCCTCTCCTTAGTGTGCAGGAACACAGAATTGTGTGTTTATCTTTTACAGATGTCACCTACCGTAGTTATTTATTCTGAATATCATGAGAACTAAGAGCAAATAGAGTAAAGATGTCTCAGTGTTCAAGCTTCTGACTGTTGGATTTAAAAATATCCCAGAAATTTAGGTAGAAATTGAAAGAGGGATTAAATAGTTACTTTCATAGAGCCCTCTATTTAGGGTGAGCTCTGTGTTTGTACAACATTTCATTAGAACATAAATGCTAACAAGGCAGGATTTTGTTTTGTTTACCTTGGAATCAAAATGCTGAGAATGGTGCCTGGCATGTAGTAGATGCTAAATAAACATGCCTGTTTAATGATCAAATGAATATTTGACATGATGCTTGTGTATAATGGCAAAGAGAACATGGTTCTTGCCTATAGGGAACTCTCAGGCCAGAAAATAAGCAGACACACAAATAGATATAGGTGAATTATTATAATACACATATAATAATAATGAGCTATTATAATACAGGTATAAGGAAGAATATGAGACAAGGAGGGACTAAATTTGGTATTGGGAGGAGGTGGAGGGTTGGGATAGGGGCAGAGCAAAATTCCCAGGGATGGAGACACATAGATTTTAAAGAATTGTTGGTAACTCAGCAAGCCAAATAGAAGGTCCAGAAAAGGAACACAACATATATAAAGGTATAGATTCATGGAAGAGCACTGCCTATTAAAAATATAAGAAGAGAAGTTGTTTGCATAACTCAAAAATGTTTTAGGTTTTATAGTTATGATTTCCAAAAAAAGAAATGACAGCACATGGTAAAGAACAGGGTTGAAAAGAAAATCTGAAAGTGGTACATTAAAATCATTATTGAAACACTAAATAAAGCTTAAGGAGGCTAAGTAACTTGCTCAGTGTAGCACAAGTAGCAAATGGGAAAGCAGAGATTTGAACTCATGTCTTTCTTACTCTATAACCCATAGTTTTACACACTAACACTGTAATGTTGGCAGGATTTGTGAGGCATCTACTCAGTTTATTCTTTCTTGAGTCATTAAACCTGAGAAATCAAATTATTTATTCAAAAACTTATATAGTGTCCATGAAATCTGACAAAAAGGAGGCTTATAGTTTGAATGCTTTTATATAATCCTACTTTTCCTTTAACTTCCCTTAGATTTATTGATTCATTCTTTTAGTCAGCAGTTCCTAGCTCATGAAGCCAGGCACTGTGTTGAGTATTGATTCACAACATTCCTTGCCCTGAGATTGTTGGGCAGACAATAAGAAAAGTCTTAATCTCCAACTTTTGTTTCCCAGACTCACTGGGGTGTTAATGCAAATCTAATTTTACAAATAGCATATGTTTTGGGGGCACCTGGGTGGTTCAGTCGGTTGGGATCCAACTTTGGCTCAGTTCATGATCTCGCGGTTTGTGAGTTCAAGCCCCGCATCAGGCTCTGTGCTGACAGCTCAGAGCCTGGAGCCTGCTTCAGATTCTGTGTCTCCCTCTCTCTCTCTCTATCCCTCCACTGCTCATGCTCTGCCTTTCTCTCTCTCAAAAATAAACATTAAAAAAATTAAGAACGAAACAAAACAAATAGCATATGTTTTTAAGTCTAGGATTCCATGGCTGAATAAAATATTACTTGAGTCCCCCAAAAGGCAAGAGTCCTTTTATTTGAGGACTTTAGGGGTCTATTGTATATTTTCTGCTTTACATTATTGAAGAAGCTTTAATCATTATTAAGATTTTCATTTAGGCAGTCGGTTCTCAAAAGCTATCCCAATGATTGCTTTCTCTTTGGAGAATAGGGAAAAAGAGGAGAATTTAATTTTTATTTTACCAACAGGACAAGAAGTGTGGCTCTCATATGTATGAACACTGATTTTGTCGTTAATTTCATTTTGTGTCCTAGTGAATAGACTCTTCCTTCTACCCAAAGCAAATGTTTGATTCTGCGTATGCTAGTCACTGTCATTTGTTAAATGGATATGATTGGGCCGTAACCAGATTAAATAGTGCACCTTGACCGAAGTCCAGGAAACAACACAATTCACAATCTGATCATCTTTATTATGAGTTAGCCATAAGATACTTCAACTGGAATTTTCTTTGGCCATCTAGAGAATGAGAGTGCAGAAAAGTGCATGGCCATTATTTGACCTTAGTTCACCACCCACCCACCCAACTCTGTCACATTTGTGAATTTGAACACATTAGATCCCTCCATAACTTATCCATGTGCCTCTGAAACAGGCTATTTATGGGGATTAGGGACAGTACCTGTATGTACAGTAACCACACATCAGAAGTCCTCAGTAAGTGCTAAGTGTTGATATTATTATCTAGAAGCCATACTGTATTCATTAGTGTATTAGCAAATATGCATAGGAGGACATGAGAACATTGGAAAAAAAGAGAAGATTAATTAGAAGGTTGAAGAATGAGTTTTGGATGTAAGATTATAGGACTAAAAGTTCATGATTTAGAGATGAGAAGGAGAAAAATCATTTATTAGAGGTGTTGAGCAAGATGAAGATTGTTATAAAGATGGCAATCAGCTGTTTGCTATTTAACTGAATACAAATTAGGAAAATTGGAACGTACAATTTAGAATGGGGAGTAGGGGTTAGGTAAGCTGTTCTCATAATGCTTGCACACACTAGATTCTTGATGTAGTAGTTGAATGAAAGCATAAATGAATTTATGAGCAAATGTAGACTAATTTCCTAATATTTATGTTTCTAAAACATTGATTTATTACAAAGACGGTTGAAAAACTCTTCTATCTGGTGAAATAAAGAGATTAGAGATGGGACTGAAGAGGGGACTCCAACTATCTTGATAAAATTTTATATCCAAGTTGAAGAGGTATGTGTTTATCATAGTTCCGTAATAACTTATACCTTATGTCTCTTTGGTATCTGGCTTATTTTGCTTAATATAATGTTTTCAAATCTCATCTATGTTGTATGTATCATATATGAAAACTTCACTCCTCTTTATGGTTAGCTACTTTTTGTTCAGCATAAGTCCATTGAGTATCTACATTTTCACAGCCCTGGGTTAGCTATACACTCATAAACAAATAACACATGTTCTGTGCTCTCAAGAAGTTCATGATGCAGAGCAGGATGAAAGAAGGACTCGTGGAAGGTGGGTAGCAAACAAGTAAATCAGTCATCATTGATTGTACCATATGCTAAGTGTGTATACTGTGTAGCAATGCTACAAGTAAAAAACAAACAAGAACAACTCAAAATGCTTTGAACAGTAAGTAGATTTACTATCTCAAATAACCAGACAGCTGGAGGTCTCACAGTTGGTTAGCCGAGCAACTTAAATTCAGGCCAGTTTCCTCTCATCTTTTTGCTTTGCTGTCTCCAGTCTCTTCCCATCAAGTTAACTCCCCTCCTCACAGTTGGACAGGAACTGACACATTTCCCGGCAGCTATTTCTTACAGACATCCAGAAGCTGAAAGGGTTATCTTTATCTTGAGTTTCCTTTTAAGAGCTAAGAAACATTTTCCACAATACCCTATTCTTTAGCATATTTCCTCTGATGTTTCATTGGCTTAGATTGTCATGCTTCACTCCTGAGCTGGGCATGGGTCTTCTCTCACCTGGAGTGTACTGAGGGTGGCTACCTGAACAAACTCAAAGTTGTGCCGACCAGAAAGAAGGAAAGGAAAGGGCCTAGGATGAGCAACCAAAAATTCCTGCTACATCCTGCCACAGAAGTGCTCACATCAGCCTGCAGAATGGGAAGGGCTTAGATAAGATCTTCTCTTATTGATGTTTCATTTCTCTGAGGCACACAAACTGGTTACTTACATTGAATTCGTCTTCCTTTAGTAGCTAATAGTTTTATTTCTAATATTAAAGTCCACATACCTCTTGGAAAATGGTTAAAAATTTATAAGTATATAGAGAAGAAATAAAGATATAATTCTGAGGTTTTTATATATTTATTTCCTTTTTCCATAAATTATACATATGTGTATACACACACCCACACACATAATCTGTCAACAAAAACAAACTTGGGTATATAAGCCATGTAACTTGATTTTTTATAATTCAAATCACCATTATACCTAGGGGCAAAAACAAAATTTTGACTAGTTACACTAACCTCAATCAATTCAAGGTTTTAATAGTTGATCCAAGTTATCTTCGGTCAGCTCACGGTGTTCTCTTTCTTTTTTCTTGGGGACTCTCTAGGAGTCATAGTGTTGATTGAAAGTGGGGACATCTGGTATTTCATTGTCCTCTGTCCACAATCTATGACAGATCTGCATCCTGGGTAGTTTCTCGTATTTGGTCCAAGTAGATGACCACTGTGTCCTCCTTGTTTGTATGGCAAGGCTTCTTGGGTCTGCTGGGCTGTCTTACGTATCTCTGTACCAGGAATCACAGCAAGGTATTTGGGGAAAGTCTCCGTAGGTTCATTTACATGGGCACCTAAGACCCATTTCTACTCAACTCCATCATTGACCCAGGTAAGGTGGGCACCCTCACTGGGGCCTAGCTAGGGAAAAAAAATGCATAAATCCCATGCTCTCAAATTGCTCCAGGTCTCTCTGAAGAGTGGTATCTATCCCTCCATCCCTACTTCCAACCTGCAGCCCAGGGACACACCAATGTGTAAAATCTGTCTTCACCTTCGTTCCATCCCTTCCATTTCTTCTCTCTCCTAGCCTGGAAAGCTGTTTCTTATCTGGATTTGGTGCTGATGGTAGAGGGACTGGAAAACCTAACTATGACCAAAATCTTATTCTTCCATATATATTCATTATGGCCTGAGTCCTTCAAGGCCTTTGCTTTTGACATTCAAAACCTAAGTTTTTGAGAAAAACTCAAAGCCATTTTCTCTTCAACCTTTGTATATTTTAAAGTTCAAAACCTGAGAATTTTAAAGCCAAAAGCTGAGCTGAGCTAAAACCAAAAAGAAGTAATGATAGTTCATGGAACAGACTATTTGGGGGAAAAGTCAAATATCCAGTTGATGTAGAGAATAAGGCAAAATAGTCTTTACTCACTGATATGCAGGTCAGGTGATGTTTTTGACAATTTTTGGCCTAAGTTTGACCATTCTAAGTGTTAGTTATTATTCACCATATTCAGTCTGAGACAGCCGTGGTTCTGGTTAAACTTGTTCTAGTGATAATCATGTTGTATTTTACCACTTTTTGTTTCTCTGACCCAAATACCCTTTCTCTGGAGTTCATAAACTGGTCACTGTTATTTCTGTAAGTAAGGAAAGTGCCTTTAGAGAAGATAGATCAGCAATAACTTGGATTCCCAGGAGGTATCACTGGGGAAGAGGTTAATGAAGTATTTAGATGGAGTCTACTGAAGCGTGGATTTGTCTATTGTAAAACTGGACATTAAACATTTAAGTGATGGTTTTGTTAATGAGAAGTTAAAGTCAAAGTGGTCAGAGGCTGTCCTCAAATCCTCATTCACAATTCCCATAGGTCTCTTTGAGACATTCACACATGCAGCTAAAGGCTATGTTGTATAAAGCTCTTTCTTTGAGGTTAACAGCATAAACACACACTTTCATGTATGATAAAAAGGGTTATTAATGTTGCTTGAGGTATCTCTGCCACATGGGGACAGACCAATAAAGAGTTGCTCCGACTTTTCCTGGTAGAATCTCTACTTTGTCCATGACCAGATCACAGATTAAACACAAACTAAGATGTTTACAGATGGAAATACAAAACAGGACTTAGCAGGCTAAGTTAGGGGATTGTGTATTTTTGACAGAAGCATAAACTGCCACCAAATTTTAGACAAAGTGAAATATTTTAAATTCATGGCATAATGTGCTTATCTTTTGACGTGTGAGATCTGGGCCTTCTGTTGTCATCAAGTTCATCTTCTGAATCAATGACACATGCTCCAATAAACATCAAGTGACAGCTCCTAGTCACTAACCAGCACAGGGTTCTTGGAGCAGATCCAATCCTCAGGAGCAGAAGCCATGTAAATAAACTCTGTTGGGTAGGTCATGCACTGAAAACGAACCAGACAAAGACATCAAGGCAATTCCTGGACATATTGCTGTAGCTGAACAGATGGCAGGCAAGAGAAGTGCTTAAAGGAGCCACTGGAGCACAATCTCAAGTGATGTCTCACATCCTTTGACAGTTGGAGAGTGATAGAAACAAACAGATCATGGGGATATATTACTACTTGGAAAGGAATGATTTGGTTCAAATATAACTTTGGCAAAAGATATAGTGGGATCTGCTCATAAAATGGCAGTGAATTTGGAGGTGTGACTACAATTAGGGTACCAAAGACATATTCTGGGTCATAAATGTAGCAAGGATGACTTTGTCACATCTTAAGAGTCACATGTTTATCGTGGGGCATTGTACCCAAGATTGTCTTAACAGTAACAATACTTGATATTAGAGGGGGACAGGTGTCTTTCTAGCTCAGAGGTATGGCTGAGGAGACCTTATAAGGTTGAGCCCACAGGTGGGAAGACAAATGCAAACAAGCTATGGAGAAGGAGAATTAAGAGATAGAGGTAATGAAGTGAGGCTGATAACAAGCAGGAGGAATGTCCTCATCCCTTTATTGACCCTGTACAGGCCCAGGAAGGAGCAGAACTCAAACCCAACCTTATTTGGATATTTACACTGAATAAGAGAATCAGTTGGGAACTTAGACCTGAGGAACAGATACTTACCCAGCATCCTCTCTTCCTCCCCCTTGCTACCAGAATTCCTATTTTGTTTAGGTATCCACCCATTATCCACATGACTATGAGAATGGTGATTTCTTCCCTAGTTCGAGTAAATCCCTATAGGTATGATTAGGTTCCCTGCCAGAGATTAGTTGGGCTAGTTCTGACCAATGAGGTTTGGGGTTGGGGGAGTCTCTGGGAGGCCTCTGGGAAAGGTTTCCTCTCTCCTAAGGGGAGATAGCCTTTCATTTTTAAAGGTTGTTGTGTCTACATATCATGGCTGGAACAAGAGTTGCAGCCATTTTATGACCACAAAGGAACCAGTCTATGTTGATCAGGTGAAAATGACAGAGCTGGAAATTACCAATATGAGCCAAGGATATTTTTGTCACTTGCAGCCTGTAGCATCTTAACTGGTTATATTAAAAAAAAAAAAAAGTCATGCTGACTTCAGAAAGCTTAATAAACATGGGGGAAAGGAGGTGGTTTAGTCCACAAAGCATTATGTTTTGCTTTTGTCCATCCACCTATCTATACATCATTTATTATGTGCTTACAGTATTCCAGGCATTTAGATGAGCATTAAAGATATGAATATGAATTGGCAATAGTTCTTGGTCTTGTAGTACTCACAACTCTGTTAACAGATGATAATATGATAAGAGCATAGGAATGTACAAAATGTCTTGTTAGTAGAGAGTAGTGAGTGATGAGTTCTTATCTCCAGGTCAGATGTAGAGAAGGACATACAGAGAACTTGCCCAGCAAAAAGTACGTTCTGAGGAGTAGGGACTATAGAAGCAAACAGAAGCAGTACAGGAATCCCAGTTGTTTCATCCCTTAATGTAAATACTTGAAGAAAAGCAGGCTATATGGAAATAGACAGTCTGCATCATAAGGGAAGTCCAAAGAATGGTGAACAATAACAGAAAAGAGGTCAGTTTGTTTTAATACTGCAAGAGGGAGAAAGTAGGTTTGAGGAAGTAGGGGAGATTGGTTATAAGATGAATACTTGCTCTTGAGTTACCCAGTCATGCCAAAGTCTCCAAAATACTTCCTTTCAAAGGGGAGGGGGGGTCCAAGAAGAGAGCACGCTCTTTTTTTTTTTTTTTGACATTTATTGTCAAATTGGTTTCCATACAACACCCAGTGCTCATCCCAAAAGGTGCCCTCCTCAATATCCATCACCCACCCTCCACGAGCACGCTCTTTGAAGTCTTCATGAGCCCCTTTCTGGTTCTGATTGCCAGAATCAGATAAGTATTTCTTTCTACCCCACTTGGCCTTGATACGGGCACTTCAGTTCCTCAAACATTTATGTAATAAACTACAACAAACTACCTACTATATATGATACAACTTAGAGAATAAGATACAGGGATAAAATACCAGACATTGTACCTGAGGAACTCACAGGACAAAAGAGAAAACACATGGGGCGCCTGGGTGGCTTGGTCGGTTAAGCGTCCGCCTTCAGCTCAGGTCATGATCTCACGGTCCGTGAGTGCGAGCCCCGCGTCGGGCTCTGTGCTGACCACTCAGATCCTACAGCCTGTTTCAGATTCTGTGTCTCCCTCTCTCTCTCTGCCCCTCCCCTGTTCATGCTCTGTCTCTCTCTGTCTCAAAAATAAATAAATGTTAAAAAAAAAAAAAAAGAGAAAACACATAACTAGTACCTACCATACAATAGGATACATTATAATAAAATAAGTACACAGGTGAACTCCTTGATGGATACAGTGGGGGGAAATTGGCCAGGTACAGAGAGTAGATTATATTTTCATTGATTCTAGTTGATAAGTAATAGTAGGAGTTTTCAGACTAGGGAAGGCCTTCCAGATAGAAGAAACAACAAAAACAAGGAACCAACAAAAACAGGGAAGAGATTTTCATGTTGGATGCCAAAAAAGAGGGTACCCAAGGTCAAAATCCAAGGGCAAGAAGTCACAATGAGATGAGTTGGGAGAGAGGTTGGCACAGAGGAGTGGATGGAGAAGAGACTGAGGTTACAGGATGGGAGGGGTTTTGTGGATCAAAGCATTATATGCCATCCTGAGGAATCTAGATTTCATTTATTATGTATGTGTTAAATATTTCCCATGTGCCAAGAACTGTTTCAATTCACAGAAACAAACACAAGGCATAATCCCTGCTCTCAAGGAGGCCTAGACCAGCAGAGGAGACAGACACCTGGATAGGAGTAAGAAGAGCTAACATTTATAGAGCCCTGACCTTGTGCCAGCACTCTATCTAGATTATATCGTGTATTCCTTGCAACATCCCATGAAGTAGATACTATTATGCTGTTTTTACAGATGAGGAACTGAGGTGTAGAGAGGTCAAGTAACTTTTCCAAGACCTCATAACTAAAATGTCGGAGTTTTAATTCAAACCCAGGTCCATCAGATTCCAGGGCCAACAGAATAATGTGAAAGTTTGGAAACTCAGTGAAGTGATACTTATCTCAGCCTGGGGGTCAAGGAAGCCTTCCTTAGGGAGATTACCCATAATCTAAGTTTTAAAAATGAGAATGAGTTGGCCAGGTAATGGAGGGAGGGCATTCTAGGTAGAAGGAATAGCATGTGCAGGAGTGTGGAGATAGGGAACTGCCTGATGGTAGAGGGAATTAGGTGTTGATATTCAGCATACATCATGAGGCAAGAAGGCAAGGAGGTGAGTCTAAATATGTAAACTAGTACGAGATTACAGATGGCTCTGCTACTACAAGGGGATGATCAGACTTTGTCAATCCTAACTTACCAAAAGGCATTTCAACAATTTAACTGTTACCGGGTCCCTGCAAAATATCTCCACCATCATCAGTTATCAGAACCAAAAGTTGTTAAAACTAGACCTTCCTTGAGAGTCACCCTTGATTTTTCCATGCCCCACTCCCTTAATCAATGAATCAAGATTTATTTCAGTGAGGTTATTTTTTCATTCTAAATATGTCTCTAATATGCTCCTCCCTCTATCCTCACTGTTACTCTCCAAGTCCAAGCAAATTATTCTCCCCCTGAATACAAGTAAGAGCCTCCTTTGTGACTTCTGAACTTTTACTTGAAGGCAGCTATAAAAATCTTCTAAAAATATAACTCAGGAAATATATATATATCAGGCTACATACCTCCCCATCCCTGCTTGAAATCCTTCTGTGGCCTCTCTTATATTTCAGATGAAATCCAAATACTTTACATGGCTAGCATGGCTCTACCTTCCTCTCCAAGCTCACCTCACCCATCTCTCCCTTCCATCCATTTTGTTCTACTTCCTTATGGAAGCTTGAATATACTATACTTCTTGCCTTGAGGTCTTTGTCCATGCTTCTATCCCTGCCTGCAGTGATCCTCTTCCAGATCTTCACTTGACTTTATCCTTTCCATCCTGCAGATTTCAGTTTAAATGATGCTTTGCTTGCTTCTTCCTTCTAGTTCTCTCCATCCCACTCCAATTTGTTATCTGTCACTGATATTGTCATTTTCTTAGAATCTTTACCATAAGTAGTCACCATGCGTTTGCTCATTAAGTGTCTGTCTCTTCTCAAGAGAGCAGCACCATGTTGTTTTGTTCACACTCTACCCTCAGTGTCCAGCCCACAATAGCCACAGTCCCTAGAAATGTGGTTGTCTTTTGTTAATTGTTTAATAACAAATTAAAGTAGCTCCACCTACTGACAACTGGGGGCCTAAAAACAACTTTAAGGGACAATATAAGATGGAGAAGAAATAAAATCTGTGCAGGAAGTGGAAACATGGTGATAACTGTGATTAGCAGGCATGGGGACATGGTGACCACTCTGGATACTGCCTGGC
The DNA here is from genome assembly GCF_028018385.1 of Neofelis nebulosa. Taxonomy (NCBI): domain Eukaryota; kingdom Metazoa; phylum Chordata; class Mammalia; order Carnivora; family Felidae; genus Neofelis; species Neofelis nebulosa. The sequence goes on along the minus strand of NC_080786.1, from coordinate 38,912,605 downwards.
ACAAAATAGGCATCAACTAATATTTATCACATAAACTAATGTTAGCTAAATGATTGAGTCTGTTGACATAGACAAATAATTCAATAGTAACAGATTCCATAGTGACAAGCAAAAGTAATAGCCCAAGATGGGTCACTGTCAAAAGAATTTTCTGCATCTATGAAGGGAGAGCACTCAGTGAGTTAATATGTTTTATTTGCTTAGCTGTCTTTTTTTCCTTACTATACATATTTAAAGCCAAGATGCCCTGTGTTGTCAAAGTTGAGCCCTGCTAGCCATACAGTTCTGGCAGGATAGAGGCAGAAGTCTTTTCCCTTAGTAGTAAATAGAATATGATTCACTGAAGAGTAATCTAATAATAGTGAGAGAAAGAAGTGTCAAGCCTAAAGATGGCCGGGAATTTTTGGTCCCCATAAGACTAATGCAGTGTAGATAGGGATATATTTTAATTCTAAATGTTTATAATTCAAATGTTTATAAATCAAATGGCATAATACATAAGGTCATTTGAGTTGATTTTTAAAAGGTAACAATGGTTTCACCGATGCCCCAAGTAGCATTTTTAGAGAAAGTATTTATTAATGCAGATTTTCTTTATTGATCACCTTTTATAGTTGGAAGTATAATCTTATACGTGAGCTACTTGGTTAGAAATAATGATAAGATTTTAGACAGTTGTATCCTCTTCTTCTCAAAGCACTCGGAAACTTCTTTTTATTTCTACTTACCAGTCAACAAATATTTATTGAATATCTGTTGTGTGCCAGACAGTGTGAATTAAAGTTTGTTTCTTCTTTGTCAGCGTTAAAACTTTAGGCTTTTATTGTTTGTTTATCCTATAATTAGGAAGACAGCTTCTTTTCTTACTATTCATTTTGTTTTTTTCCAATTACTCATGATTGTGGTGTTGGGATCTCTTACTTTCAAAATCTTTTATGATTCATCTCAATCCTCAAGTGATTATTAAGAGATCCCACAGATGCAGTAAATACAATCTTAGAGGCACTGGGATGAATCTTTTAAACTTTATGCTGCGTGCTTTTGCAATGACGGATTTCTCAAGAATTAAGAAAAGATAACCACTGTCTTGGTTACTGTATTTCCAATCACCCATATCCTCCCAGAGTATTTCCCTCAGGCATTTGAGAAAGGAGATGGACTTTTTTCCCAGTATATGAAGACATTATTTAATTAACTGGGTCAATACTTTTTAAAACCCTGACCATGAAATGCACATGTACCTCTCCATTCCTCTTAATATGAACATATTTATATTATAGCTTATTCATAGAGAAACATTATCCACTGAAGAGATGTATCACAGACTCTATGTAGAATGTTCAGGGACAAGCAGAAATCAAATGATGTGTTAGGAGACAAAAACTTAACAATATATGTGGTAATTATTTTATACACCTGTTAATATAAATTTTATCAGCATGTAATTTTCATAGAATGAAAGGCATTCATTTTAAGTATAGTTAGATGAGTTTTAACAAATACATGCACCATTTAAATACCATCTCAGTTGATACAGAGAGAATTTCCATCATCCCCAAAGTTTCCTTGGTGCCCCAGTTGCCCTCATCCTCCCCATAGGCAACCACTGATTGGAATTGTGTTCCTAACTTTATCATAGTCACTGGGCAGAATAAAGGATGAGACACATCTCATGACTTCAAAGCCTTTATACAATACTAGAAGAGGGGAAAATGAACACCAAAGAAATTTATCAGCAAAATAGTGATATGCTCAATTATGAAGATCAAATCATGGGAGTTCAGTCACAACCTCCCTGGGGTGGGAGGACACCTGGATTCACCAAGACAAGGACTGGGCTTTGATTCCATATCATCTATTTCTAACTCCCTGTCTTGATTTTCCCACTTATAACACAAGGACCTCGAGCCATCTGACCTCTAATGGCCTTTTTTGCATTGTACCTCTGTGTTTTACCTGTGAGGAGTGAATGCTCTGGTCCCTAGGAATGCCATTGGTATGGAAGTCTTTAATTACTCTGTGGTAGGTTAAATAGCTGTCTTCACTCACCAAATACATTTTCATAAAAGTTAATTTTTTAAATGCTTTTTATATTAGGCTCTTCTCATCAGAAGCAATCAATGGAGTTTTATTTAAGTCTATTTACATAATTTGAAATAATTTGAAGGAGCTATTTTTTTGGTTAAGTTTTGAGAAATATGTTAAATGCTGTTCTCTAGCAAGGAATTAGGTGCAAGAGACTGTCCTCAACTGTCTATCATCTCCCCTGTTGGTCAGTCTTCTTCATCCAAAGGTGGTTTTCCACAAAGGGAATGAGATAGGGATTGAAGACATAGAAAAAGAGGTCTCCACAATGGGCTTTAATTCCAGTAATGGCAAAGCTTCCATCTCCAGAAGTCAAATTAATAATTTGGCAATTATCTACACATTGTTCTAGCATCTCTGTCCATTGGTTTTTGTTTTTTTGTTTTTTTTTTTTCAGTAGGCAATGCTTCTCAAAGTTAACTTCTGAAACTCTATTCACTTGGGAATCTTGTTAAAATGCGGTTTCCAAGTCAGTAAGTCTGGGGTGGGTCCTGAGATTCTGCATTTCTAACACACTCCTAGGTGATACAGATGGTCCTAGACCAGGTACACACTTGGAATGGTGATTGGAGTGGTGAGGTGTTAGACGACTTGCCTTATCTGGATCACTAATCTACTGACCACTCACCTTCAATTCTTTATCTTATAAAAAGTGCATAGTTAGGAAATGTCAGCTTATTGGGAAATATGTTTCCTGTGTGTTGAGTCCAGTAGAGTCAACACTCTGACAGTATTGAAGTGTCATTTGAGCTAGCCTAGCCTGCTCACTAGACATTGTTTCATCCTTTGGATTAACATGAAAAGTATGAAAATAATTTCCTGCCTCAAATCCCCAGACACTGGTATACCAGATATAGAAGTCTCATCCATCACCATCCTGGCCTCCTGATGGACTTACACTTGAAGCAATGACAGATTTGGGTACTTTCTACCCAGAACACCTGGTTTTGGAGTTTAGCATCTAACTCTATGTATGTAGGAACCTGACAAAATTTTTGTCTTGATCTTGCTTTTCAGGAACACAGTTTTGTTTTCTGTTTTTTTCTTTTCTGCTTATTGGTCTGTTGATTTCTAAAAGCAATCTTTATTCCATCAGTCACATACCCAGGAAGACATATTTTTATCACCTGAAGAAGGCAGATGCTGAAACTCAGAGCAGATTTATATGTCACTGGGTTTGTTTATCTGTAGGGGTACCAGAGCTCAATCAGCCAGTTGGGTTGACTTAGGGAAGACTGAAGTGGAGAGTAATCATCAAGCTATAGTTAGGGACTGAGGGAAAAAATTACAATTTGAAAGTTGTACACAAAGAATAGGTGGTATCAGCACTAGCTAGAACTGATGATATGGGATAGGGATTACATGGGAATTCAGTTTTAAATGAAATAGACAGTTATGAGATAGCCAAGGTATTGTTGTTCTGAGTCCTTTTTGTACTCGGAAAATATTAAAGTACTAATTATTTAAAATAATTGACTCTTAGAAATAAAAAATGGGTAAGTTAACAGAAATTGGTCCTGGAAAATGTAGCACAGAGAGTAATTAGTGGCCACTGAAACCAAATTGACTAAAACTCAGAAGAAAATTCAAAAGGAGTCTGGGAGTGAAAAGAAATTGCTTTTCCCAGAAAAGAAAGTTAAGGCCAGAGGATTTTTGATTAAGCATAGAAGGAGGGAAGCCTGAGTCGTATGTGATTCTGCAGTTTGTGTGGGACTCAGGGAAAGCAGAGCTTTGGTACACTGACTTGACCATAGTGTGTGCCATCAATTTTTATTAATGATGATGAGTCACTTTAGCTTGCCAGAAAACTGTTGAATGTAGGAGGAAGGAGACTACTACCAGATTTACATCTGTCGAAAAAGCAGTTTATTTCCCCCTCTTAACCCCACCCCTTCATTCATCAAATTCCTTAAAACTTAACATCATACTGCTGCCTTTCATTCACTTAAAATAATTGTTTTGGCTTACAACAATCTTCTTAAAGGCTATCTTTTCAATAATACTTTTATTTTAGATAAGGACAGTCAGATTGCTGAGATATAAAAGAAAAACCTCCTGTTTAAAAAAATATATAAAGCTTTGGTAGACTCTTGGTCATTTGCTTTTGTCTGATGTCCATCCAACCCGCCTTATTAAAGGCCACTTCAGAAAAGGCCCCCACTTTCTCTCCTTGTGCTTAGCTGCTACTTTGTGGGGATATCTCTCCCTCCTCTCCTCTCCTCTGTTTGCACCACTGCCTATAATCACTGCCTTTCTGATTCTGTGCTTTACTTCTGCCCAAGATAGTTGTAAGGGATTCTGTAAAGCCCAGGCTGCTGGAAGGAAGTTAAGGGGATGGGGTTATGGGGAAGTTACCTACCTCCCCAGCCCTTATATTAGTTCTCCTCCCTGGGAGCCAGGATGGAGTATTGTGGCATACTTCTAGCTCTTCCCCTCCACTCCCTTTTTATTAATTGCCTCTTTTCCAGATATTCCATCTCTGAACCTTCAAAGTATCCCAGGTTTAGGGAGTGGAAACTCATCACATCTAAGTGTTGCTTTATATCATGCCACAAAACGGACTAAGAAATCCCCAGCGTTCCTCCTCCTGTCTGCCTAAGGGGGGGTGGGGGGGTGGGGGGGTTCAGACTTGGTCCTCTCATATAACTCTCTCCCACACACTCTGAGGATGTGGCATGTGATTGCAGTAGGTAGGAGATATAAGGGGGTATTTTAAGGAGTTTTGAACCTTTTTAGGGTACAAAAATTATATCCGATGACCTGGACTTTGTTCTTTTAATTAAGATAAGGCTTAAGGAAAATACTTAAGGAGTGAACTATACATAGGTTATAACTTCAGAACATTAAATTGGCTCTCCTGTACTTAGACAGCCAACATTTTCATTTATCCATTCTTTTGCTTTTCTCAACTGGTCCTAGAAAAGAGATTTGAACATAAAAACCTTAGAAGGTACTTTTCAATGCTTTGTCTATTTTCCTGTTGAAGGCTACATATATTCCTCAGGGACAGGTAGATGGAGGGTAGAAAGTAGCAGGAAGCTGAGGGACTGTTCGAAGCCACAGAGGGTGGAAGTGGAAAGGAATGCTGGCTCTTTGCAGTTATAAAGGGTGTGTCAGAACACCTGCAGGCCTAGGAGACATTTTGAGGAGGCTTTTACTGGCAGGAGAGCCTGCTTCCTAACACCTCTTTATGTCTGGTTTGAATAAAAATAATAAAACTCTGCACGTCCTCATTTGTTCTTTCCTCTGCAAGTGAGGTCCAAAGGCATTGGCAACCAAATGTGTCCTCCTCAGGTGGCCTTGAGCCCTACAGCGAGTCCTGATTTTGATTGCCAAGAAAAGAACAGTAAAGAAAAACTGTGGGCCTAGGTAGAAATCTGTCTTGTTGGGTTTTTTTCCCAAGTTATTTGTCATGTGTATAGCTATATAGATAGAACTCTTGAAATATTTGCCTCAAAATTCCAGTAAAGAACCCAAGCGTTGTGTGTGTGTGTGTGTGTGTGTGTGTGTGTGTGTGTGTATCAAAATCTTTACAAATATCAACTGGGCTTAATTTAGAACATTCATTTGGAAGCTTTTTGAAAAGTGCTGCCAGCTATTAGGGTTAGGAATTACAGCCAAGTAGGAGAGAACAAGTAGATTAGTTATTTAATTGAATAATTATTAGGCATGTACTCAATAGTAGGAGCAATAGTAGAAGCAGTGTTTCAGGAGGAATCTTTAAAGAGTGTTCATATAGGAGGGCTTCTGATTTTCTGATTGAAAAGTTGGCCTACAAAAAGTATTACCACGTTCAACCTATATACATCTGTGTTGATGAGTGAAAAATGGACTGTGATATTCCAGAATGAGAAGAAGACCTACACAGGAGCAGGAGTAGGGATAATCCACTACTACTACCATAATATTGCTTTTTTTTTAATTAATCATAACTATTTTCAACAAGTAATTGTTCAGCATCCCTTAAATTCCAGGCACTGTGTTAGGTGTTGAAGATGAGAAGAATAACATACGGTACCTGTCCTGGGGCACCTACAGCTTAGTTACAGCAAGTAAGCAAATGTTACAAAACAACATGATAAGCTATATCTACTGTGGAATGATGGATAGGAGAAGGAAGGAGACAATACATACTACTATCTTGGAAGATTCAGGGCAAATAGTGAGCAGATCAAGATGGCTTCCCAAAGATAGCACCCTCTGAATTGAGACTTGAAATTTGAGTAGGACTATTTCAGGTAGATATCAAAAGGTAAGAGTAGTAGAGGCAAAAGGTATTCCACTTGAAGACAACAGCAGGTACCAAGGTGTGGTTTTATTAGCCCTACATGATTTTACAACAAGGAACATCACACATATATTTGCATGTATTTTATTTTCAGATAAAAATATGGACTCTGGTATTTTTCCAGACCACCATCTCCCATATTGTTAAGAATCGTACCATCTCCCTGTTTGAAAAAACAAAGGAATATTCAAATAAAATAGTGACTAGATTAATTAATTAATTAATTAAAAGCTGAAGACTCAAAGCTCTATTTTTTTAAAACTAATTTCTCCCATTCCTGAAAGAGCTTACTTGAATGCTAAAGATTATGTTGTGGTTGCATGGCTTCATACGGTTTTTTGTGGGTTTTTTTGGGTTGTTTTTTTTTTTTTATTAAAGACACAAGAAAAGGAGACTTTTCTCCCCAAGTGAAAACGGTTTAAATTTATAATTTACTTTATCATTAAGCATCATGCCTGTGCCGTCTGGTCCCCATGGACTGCTATAGCCCAGATGTCTCCCCATAAGAATGGAGGGGCCTTGAGGGAGTTACAAGTCTTGTCCCAAAGATCTTATATATTAGAAAATGGTAAGTCACCTCTCTGCATGAGGAAATTCTGAGCTCTTTATCTGCAGTGGAATACAAATGCCCACAGTTACAGCCTCTCAGTAATGGTGAGTTGAGTTCTGTAAAGAAGCAAATGTGAACTGAAAGGACACATTAAGAAATTAATGTCCATGAACACATTAGCATGAATTTTTAAAATTTTGTTTAATGTTTATTTTTCAGAGAGAGAGAGAGACAGAGAGAGACAGAGCATGAGTGGGAGAGGGGCAGAGATAGGGAGACATAGAATTTGAAGCATGTTCCAGGCTCTGAGCCATCAGCACAGAGCCTGTTGTGGGGCTCAAACCCACGAGCTGTCACATCATGACCTGAACTGAAGTTGGACGCCCAACTGACTGAGCCACCCTGGCACCCCAGCATGAATTTTTAAAATCTGTTTAAGATTCAACAGTCATTTTTTGACCTACTTACAGCGTGTTATCCTAATAGTCTTCCAGGTAAGTATTGTTATCCTCATTGTACAGAGAAGGAGATTGATAATCTGAGAAGCTAAGTTGTCCTATTAAATAACTACAAATATCAGTGCTTGGAGTTGAACCCAGAATTTCTGACTGTAAATGTTCTTTGCACTGTATTCAGTTGTCACTTTAAAATTCAGAAAGCAGGGGCGTCTGGGTGGCTCAGTCGGTTGGGCGTCCGACTTCGGCTCAGGTCATGATCTCGTGGTCCATGGGTTCAAGCCCCGCGTCGGGCTCTGTGCTGACAGCTCAGAGCCTGGAGCCTGTTTCAGATTCTGTGTCTCCCTCTTTCTCTGACCCTCCCCTGTTCATGCTCTCTCTCTGTCTCAAAAATAAATAAATGTTAAAAAAAAAAAAAAGATTTAAAAAGAAATTCAGAAAGCAGAGTCCTAAAGGAATGGAAGTCATAATTAATAATTTTTAAATGTTTTTTTCTATTATTTTTTAAACTTAAATCCAAAGTAGTTAACAGATAATGTAATAATAACTTTAGGAATAAAATTTAGTGATTCATCACTTACCTAAAACACTCAGTGCTCATCCCAACAAATGTCCTTCTTCAACATTTTTTATTTATTTTTGGGACAGAGAGAGACAGAGCATGAACGGGGGAGGGGCAGAGAGAGAGGGAGACACAGAATCGGAAACAGGCTCCAGGCTCCGAGCCATCAGCCCAGAGCCTGACGCGGGGCTCGAACTCACGGACCGCGAGATCGTGACCTGGCTGAAGTCGGACGCTTAACCGACTGCGCCACCCAGGCGCCCCTACCAACAAATGTCCTTCTTAATGCCTCCCACCCTTTAAGCCTCCTCCAAACACTCCAGTAGTAACTCTCAGTTTGTTCTCAGTATTTAAGAGTCTCTTATGGTTTGTCTCCCTCTCTGTTTTTATATTATTTTTGCTTCCCTTCCCTTATCTGTTCATCTGCTTTGTATCTTAAATTCCACATATGAGTGAAATCATATGATATTTATCTTTCGCTTAGCGACTTACTGACTTATTTCGCTTAGCATAATATACTCTAGTTCCATCCACATTGTTGCAAATGGCAAGATTTAATTCTTTTTGATTACCAAGTAACATTCCATTGTATATACACACCACATCTTTATCCATTCATTAGGCAGTGGATATTTCATAATAATTTTTGACAAAAAGGATTGAGGAAAAGGAAATTTTCTATCCATGAGATACCATCTTGGTAGGCTCTTCCAGGTGAGCTGCTGCAGAACGGGGCCGAGCTACCTGTAGGGGTGCTATGAAGAGATCAAGGGAAACAGCATAACCTGCCTGTCCAGGTGGTTGTAGAAATGGGCAGGAAAGGTGTTAGAACCCAGGCATTTCACTCCAGAAGGGATTCAGCTCCAGATAAGAGGGGCTGGCAGAGCACAAACATCACTAAGCCTGATCCAGCACATTGCTGCTTATACTTTTCATTCAAACCTTGGTTCCATAGCAAGGGCAAAAATATTCACTCTGCAAGGACTCTGTTGGTGTTTCAATGAAAACATTTAAAAAATATGCCAGGAAAACATTTCCTCCTGAGTTTCTTCTCAAATCTTGTGAGTGGGGGAGAGAAATATGTAAGAAGAACAGAAAAATGTAAGTAAACAGTGCAAATCAAACTAGTAGGCGAGCTTGCATATCCAGACTGCAGGAAGAAAAAGGAGTTATTTCAGCTTTATGTTGTTTTCCCTGAATGTTTCTTTTTTGTTCTCAATGTTTTCAGCATTAAACACTTCATGATGTTGCATCCACATTATAAAGTGTAGACCTACTAACCCTACCAGTGTCTGTTCAACTGGTCACTTTTTCTTTCCTTATCTGCAAATATATAAGGCCCAACCTGCAACAGTAAATGTGTTATTTGTGGACTGTTTCCATCCACAATACCAGTGACATAGCTCTTCAAAAGTTGTGTGGACAACTGAAAAGGCGTTATTAGAAGCAAAGTGATCTTATAACAAATGGGGTGCATCTTGGTTCAAACTAGTATATCAGAATTCACAAACACAAATGCAAAGAGGGATAAAGTAGGAGATGCAAAAGATTGAAGCCACCTAGATGTAAGAGCAATTCAGACTGTTGCAAGGTAGAAAGTAAACACCTCATCTTAAACAGGCAGCCACCACTCAGCTCCAATGGGTCATTTCCATGAGGAAAAAATGGTCTAACATTGCTAGATCTTGTTTTACAAGAGTAAAATCTTTTTTTTACCAGAGTCTGAATTCTTATGTATAATTTTTTACTGTTAGCTAGCAATCCTAACACTTTTGAAAGCAGTCAATTGCTGCTGGCAGCAGATTACAAGCTCTTTGGTAGGTGAGGAATGCAAGAGAGAAGCCATGCTCAGATAGCGCCATTTATTGGAAAATGAGTACCTTCTATGTTGTTAGGACTTTGCTACTTAAAGTGTGGTCCATTGACCAGTAATATTTATATCACAAGAGGATGACTTAGAATTCAGAATATAGGCCCCTCCTCAGACCTACTGATTCTCCATTTTAACAAGATCCCTAAGTGATTGGTCTGCATCTCAGAATTTGAGAAGCACTGATACTTGTATAAGGTCATGCTTAGTGTAAGGACATTCCTGATGCTCTGGAGGGGAGCTTCACCATGGTATGCTCACCCTAGGAGGCACCAAAGAATGATTTATCTCTAGGAGCTACAGATTATAAAGCAGCTGAAGGCTATGGTTCATTTGTAGTCTTCTGTCTCTCCTCTCTTGCTTGTACCCCTTTGCCCATTCTTGGTCTCACCATTTGTGGTCAATGAAAATATTACTGTTGCCTTCCATGGACCTCCCAGACATCCAAGCCAACAGCAAAAGAACCACATAAAGGGCTGTAGAAATTTCCTAGATTTGCACTCTAGAATTATCTCTCCCCCATCTCCCCTCACCATCTCCCCCTTGATCATCATCTTGCTTATTTTTGTTTGTTTAATCTTTTTGTTTTGTTTTATCTCAGCCCTGTGCATCACCATGTGAACTGGCAACCCCATTATGGACTGATTTTCTGAATTTGATCTTGTCCTCCCTTAGGATGTTTTTTCTGAGTGTTCTTCCTCCTCTTGATTCTTACAACTTCATAACAGGAGAGACTTACCTGAGTCCTGCCCTGCACAGGCTCCCAAGCCAATGGTGGCCACTCTTCTCTACCTGTCAGGAGTCTGGAATGAGATACTTTAATCTCCCCTTTGATGTGAACAGATAATTAACAGATAATACTTAATTAGAAATTAAGTATTTATCTTTTCTAAAAAATATGGACATTTGAGTCTTGAAGGAAATAAAATACCATTCCTCTTTTGAAAATAGCTCAAGGTAACACTAATGTGAAACCTAGCAAAGTTGCTATGGACTGTGGTAACTTAGTAAGATAGAAAATTACTTACTCACCAAAACCCATAAAATACCTAGGAATAAACCTAACCAAAGAGGTAAAAGATCTGTATACTAAAAACTATAGAAAGCTTATGAAAGAAATTGAAGAAGACACAAAGAAATGGAAAAACATTTCATGCTTATGGATCCAGAGAACAAATATTGTTACAATGTTAATACTACCCAAAACAATCTACACATTCAATGCAATCCCTACCAAATTAACAGCAGCATTCTTCACAGAGCTAGAACAAACAATCCTAAAATTTGTGTGGAACCAGAAAAGACTCTGAATAGCCAAAGCAATAATGAAAAAAAAAAAAAAAAGCTGGAGGCATCACATTTCTGGACTTCAAGCTGTATTACAAAGGTGCAATCATTAAGACAGTATGGTACTGGCACAAAAACAGACACATAGATCAATGGAAAATAATAGAATCCAGGAGCACTTGGATGGCTCTGTAGGTCGAGTGTTCTCATGATCTCATGGCTTATGGGTTCAATCCCCAACTTGGGCTCTGTGCTTACATCTCAGAGCCTGGAGCCTGCCTCATATTTTGTGTCTCCAACTGTCTCTTTCTCTCTCTCTCGCCCCCCCCCCCCCCCCGCTTGCACTCTGTCTCTATCTCTCAAAAATAAATAAATATTAAAAAAAAGGATAGAGAACCCAGAACTGGACCCACAAATGTATGGCCAACTAATCTTAAACAAAGCAAGAAAGAATATCCATTGGAAAAAAAGACAGTATCTTCAGCAAATGAATGGTGTTGCAAAAACTGGACAGTGACATACAGAAGAATGAACCTAGACCACTTTCTTACACAATACACAAAAATAAACTCAAAATGGATGAAAGACCTAAATGTAAGACAGAAAACCATCAAAATCCTGTAGGAGAGAATACAGGGAGCAACCTCTTTGACCTCAACTATAGTAACTTACTAGACCTGTCTTTTGAGGCAAGGAAAACTAAAGCAAAAATGAACTATCAGGACCTCATCAAGATAAAAAGCTTCTGCAATGTGAAGGAAACAATCAGCAAAACTAAAAGACAATTGATGGAATGGGAGAAGATATTTGCGAATGACATATCGGATAAAGGGTTAGTATCCAAAATCTATAAAGAACTTATCAAACTCAACACCCAAAAACCAAATAATCCAGTGAAGAAATGGGCAAAAAACATGAACAGACATTTTTCAAAAGAAGACATCCCGAAGGCTAACAGACACATGAAAAGATGCTCCATATCACTCATTATCAGGGAAATACAGATCAAAAACACAATGAGATACCACTTCACACTTGTCAGAATGGCTAAAATTAACAACTAAAGAAGCAAAAGATGATGGCAAGGATGCAGAGAAAGGGGAACCCTCTTACACTGTTGGTGAGAAGGCAAACTGGTGCGGCCACTCTGGAAAGCAGTATGGAGGTTCCTCAAAAAATTAAAAATAGAGCCTACCTTATGACCCAGTAATTGAACCACTGGGTATTTATCCAAAGCATCCAGAAATGTTGATTTGAAGAGACACATGCACCCCAATGTTTATAGCAGTACCACCCATAGTAGCTAAATTATGGAAAAAGCCCAAATGTCCATCAACTGAAGAATGGATATGGTAAAGAAGATATGATATAGAATGATAAAGAAGATATGACATAGAATGGTAAAGAAGATATGATACACACACACACACACACACACACACACACACACATATATACAATGGAATACTACTCAGCAATGAAAAAGAATGAAATCTTGCCATTTGCAACAACATGGATGGAACTACAATGTATTATGCTAAGCTAAACAAATCAGAGAAAGATAAATATTGTATGATTTCACTCATGTGGAATTTAAGAAACAAAACAAATGAACATAGGGGAAGGGAAGGAAAAATATAAAAACAGAGAGGGAGGCAAACCATAAGAGACTCTTAAATACAGAGAGAAAACTGAGGGTTGCTGGAGGGGAGGTTGGCAGGGGGTAAATGGGTGATGGGCATTAAGGAGGACACTTGGGATGAGCACTGGCTGTTATATGTAAGTGATGAATTGTTAAATTCTATTCCTGAAACCATTATTGCACTATATGTTAACTAAATTGGATTTAAATAAAATTAAAAAAAAAAAGAAAATCTGGCCACAGAGAAGTCCTCAGAGGACTGTTTATTCTGAGGTTCCATAATGAAAATTTGGTAGAAAGGGAATTACAAATTGTCAGAGGCTACTTTCTTCAAGGCCAATCTTCCTTCCAGCTATTCAGGTATTTGCCGCAGCCTGTCTCAAACTGAGGCAGTCATGTTAGAATTTCCTGGATGTAAATCCATCTGTACAGGTTAATAAATGACTCACAGTCTGTCAGGTACTAGGTACACTGTACAGAATAGTAAAGTAGTGACACCAGAATCATTAAATCATCTCTTAGCCCCATTTAAGTAATAGTCAATTTATTATTCCTCACTGTCTAGTTGTCCATTTGGAAAAAAAAATTATACTTTCTTTTTTTACAGTGGGGAGTCCACTTGTCACTGAAGACACTTTAATCTTAAGGGGAAAAAATGTGCCTTTAAATTATAAGTAATCAACAAAAACACTTAAAAAACATTTACACCATCTCACCCATATAAGTTTCCAAGCATAAATATTCTAGCAATGATCATGCAGCTTAAAACACTAGACCACATATTAAAATAAGTCAAAAAAGAAAAATCCTTAGTTTGGTTTAGTAAGTCATATTCTGAAAAACTTCTGAGAATTTACCTCTGAAAACCAAGGAGTTTGGATAAAGTAAATTAATACTTAGTATAATTGGCATATACAAATAAAAATACTTTCATTTTGAGGCAAAAAAAAAGAAAACGACTTACTCTTTTGGATATAAACCTCTCATACTTTGAAAATGCATTTAAGTGAAGATACCCTCTTTGATAGATGATCCCCTTGTAAGATGTATCCTGCCAAACAATTTTTTGATGTCATGACTTCCCCAGATTTTCTGTGACAGTGAGGGGACAGTCTATACTTCCCTTACTTCTTGACCTTGCAGTGTGGGAGTCCTTGGTTTGTGATGATTCTGGTCATTCTGACCAGGGCCCTTTCACTCTTGCCCTGGTTTCCCTATCTTTTCTCGTCTTCACTCTCACCATCCCTTTTATTTGATAAATAGCTATTGAGCACCTATGTGTAAGTGCTCTAGGGACTTGGGGATAGGTTAAGACAGAAATGGCCCCTGCCTTCATCCTGGCAGGAAATATAGACATTAGATAATCAATTATACAACTAATTCATTAATTCTGTAGTAAGTGCTATGAGGAAGTATAGCCATTACAAAAGATTCTACTGAACAAATACGACTTTTGCAGGAATAGTTTTTGCAGAATAGTTTCCTTGAAAGAGTGATGTGTGAAGACTAGTTAAAAGATATGGGCAGGACAAAGAAAAACCATAAAGGGTCATCCATTTCCCCATGGTTAGTAACAGTGGGGCACCATTATGTGAAGGGGAAAGGGATGAAGTGGTACTAAAACCTGAAAAGAGAGCTGTGTGTACAGGACCAACTTAATGGAGCTGTGACCTTTGACGGAAGGACATGTAGAGCCCATATAGACCCTGAAGGGAGGGAACTTAAATAATAAGAAAATACATACCCCAAACTTAATCTTATCACCCACTCTTGATCTCCAGTCAGTGTCTTTTCACCTACATTGTCAAATTTAACCAAAAACCAGGGAATAAGGGAGCCCATTGAAGCAGTCCATACAAATCAGCCTCTTGAGACACAGAGCAGGGTGGAAAGGATGGAGAATGGATCTGGAAAAGAATAATCACCCATAAAGATTTTGGCAATAATCTAAGAGCAATTGGGAAGTCGTGAAAAAGTTTGGAGCATGGAGATACATGGTCAGATTTGTATTTTTAAGTTACTCTGACTACACTTTGGTGGAAAGTGAAGGGATACAATGACACAATTTTAGCAGACATAGAAATATCTACAGGAGATGTGCTGTTAGCCTGGACTAGATAGTGGATGTATTTGAAACCATTTCAAGAGATAAAATAGTTTAGTGATGGACCGCATATGGGGAGGAGGGCAGTGAGAAGGTAGAGATGTGTCCATGATGACCTACAGTTTTCTGAGTGGGAATTGATTGATGCCTTAGCTAAGAAAAGAGACACTGGAATAACATCTGGATTCTGGATAAGATCCTATGTTCGGGCTCAGAGCTGGTGATTTTTGAGGTGCCTATGGGCCAGAATAGGAGTCTAGGTATTATATATGATAGAGAGGCTGCTAGACATCATGTTTAGTGTTATCTGGGGAGCAAAATGAGTTGTTTCCCAGTCTTGAGGAGCTTAAAGGAGTTTTATGAATTCCTCTTCCTACCTCCTGAGAAGGTTGAGGTATTTGACATAGGCAGGGATAGCTTCATCCGTTCTCACTCTAATCCCAAACCAAGCATTTGTGAAGAAACTACTGTCAAGTTAGGAAAGGAGTGCTGGTTAATATAATCAGTTCCTGGCACCAGTTTTAGGTCCTGTCAAACTGTCTTTATTTTTACTTTGATAACTGACTAAATTGTAGAAAATATTGTCAATTACAAAGTTTCTCATCTTGTCTCTTGGTCTTTGCTTTGATTTTGTCCTTCAGATTTTTACAAAATCATAAAGTTTTAAAGTTTGAAATCACCTTAAAAGTCATTTAGTTCCATTCCCCCAAGTTCAGTCCCTCAAGTATACCTGTATTTTTTTAATAGCGTAAACCATTATTCTTTTTATAGAACACTTAAGGGATGATTAAATTCCTCCGGGGAAGGAAACTAACCACCTCCAATAGTGCATTTCCAACTATTCTTTGGACAGTTTTTCAGTAGGCTGATCTAACTCTTTGTAATGTCCACTCTCCACTCCCTCCTTTTTTTCCCCCTGGCTTTCTGGGGGAACATATTAAGTCCTCTTTCTCCCTTATGACCACCTTCCAGTTATTTTTTTAATGTTTATTTATTTATTTTGAAGGATAGATACAGAGAGAGTGGGGGAGGGATAGAGAGAGGGGGAGACAGAATCCCAAGCAGGCTCTGCACTGTCAGCATGGAGCCTGATGTGGGGCTTGAACCCATGAACCACGAGATCATGACCTGAGCCTAAATCAAGAGTCAGACATTTAACCAACTGAGCCATTCAGGTGCCCTGACCACCTTCCAGTTCTGAACTCTGGGTGCCATGTTGCTTGTTGGCCTTCTGTCAGGTACCAAACCCAGCTCTACACCTCTAATCCATCTAACATATTTCTAACCCCTTAGTATGATAGGAGGCATTTTCCAAATGGTTGTTTGTTTGTTTGGTTGGTTGGTTGGTTTTTGTTTTGTTTTTGTTTTTCCAAATGGTTGTTTTGAATGAGAA
The DNA here is from genome assembly GCF_028018385.1 of Neofelis nebulosa. Classification (NCBI taxonomy): domain Eukaryota; kingdom Metazoa; phylum Chordata; class Mammalia; order Carnivora; family Felidae; genus Neofelis; species Neofelis nebulosa. The sequence goes on along the minus strand of NC_080786.1, from coordinate 38,896,369 downwards.
ACTATTTTAGCTGAGATCTGTCCAATGTTGAATAGAGTGGAATTAGTATGTCTCAAAGTCTGCAAAATATGCTTCCATTGATCCAGGTCTCTTATCTCTACTACTTATTTTGCCATAGATCTGTCTTTTTATTATTTTCTCTTTTCACTTCACTGGGTCGGGAATTTAGTAATATTTGTTTGAATATTTTTAGTATGCGGGTGACTACACCAAGTAAGCTATTTGTGACTTCCTGGAAAATTTGCCTTCACCACCTTCTGCTTGGTTCCTTGACTTCTTTCTTCAAGGAGACCTGAGATTAGATGTTGTAGTATTAGAAAAATTGGTGTCATTGGGGTTTTTTTTGTCTTTTGGGGTGTTTTTTGTTTTTGTCTTTTTCTTTCTTGCTTTTGTTTTGCTGCCATCTTCTGTCTTCTTTTACTGAGGTATAATTAACATATAATATTAATTTCATTACAACATAATGTTTCAATATTTGCATATATTGTAAAATTATTACCACAATAAGTCTACTTAACATTCATCACCATACATGGATACCAACTTTTTTTCTTGTGATGAGAATTTTTAAGATCTACTCTCTTAGCAACTTTCAAATGTGCAGTACACCTTCATTAACCATAGTTGCCATGAAGGTGGTCTCTTTGATGCGTGCCACAATAGATCAAGTATCAAGAATTACTTAAAGGATAATCTCTTTCCAATTACGTTGCATCAACTTTCTATAGTGAACTAGATGAAAACATATGTTTCTATGTTGAAAACAATTTATTAAAGGCTTCTCTTGAAAGCTCCAAATTCGAGCCTTTCTCAATTCACTGGTTCTCTGAAACAGAGGTTAATGCTAAATGGCCTTTTGTGTTTACCAACAAAAATGATAGCTGGAAGAACTAAGGAACCCCTTGGATCATTCAGCAGTGGTAATAACACAATGACTATTGTTATGCTCACTTTATGGACAAGGAAACTGAGGAAATGATGAAATAGGGAACTTGCCTCTGGTCAAAGAGCTAGAAATTGGCAGAGGCACTTACCATGCTAGATTTTAACAGTCTGTTTTATGTCTACATACCTGAGCAGGCTGCCCATTACCTGTTTTTCCATTTTATACACAGAACCCTATCAGGTGCTGGGCATATAGTAGGCGCTAATTAAAAATATATTGTATGGCTGACTAAATCAACTTGATTACATCCTCTTCCTCTGAACCTCATTTTTACAAACAAGAAGACACATATTCCTTCTGTGTTATGTCCTTAAAGATGAAATCATACTTGGTAATAACAGGTGCTTTGTTCTCCAGAGGAATAAAGTTGTTAAGAAATGAAATCATTAACTATTGGCCAATTTACCTGGCCCTCATCTACAGATGGTTCACTCCACCAGCTTCTGTCTTACAGCTAAATTCAAAGTCCATTCAACTCAAATCACATGGGGACATGAAGAACTGTCTACATTTCAGTTTAATATATAGTAGTGTAAAGCCAGTCCATAGGTCAAGTGGATGGGAATTAGTAGATAGGAAGTAAGGGCACAGGTGAAGGGTAAGTTATACTAATTTTCTGGTGTTGTATAGATCAGATGACTGAGTGATTGTCAGAAATGTTTGCATAATTTGGTAAGGATGACCCCATGTACATATAGCCCTGGAGTATCGTCAGTTAATATTATGTCAGGGACACTCGAGAGTAATAAGATTTAATAAACCAAATGACCTTCTTTAGCAGATACTTGTGTTGCTGGGTGGTGTTGCTGGAGCAATGGTCTCAAAGCTCAGGATCTATGAGGGAATAACTATGGTAGTAAATATTTTATTATTTTGTTCTCTAAAGAGAATTTTGGTAATTTCTTCTATATTTAAATAGCGGGTAAACCCTGTTATTGGAAGAGAAGCCCATAAGAACAGTCTGTCTGCTCTGAAAAGTTATTCGAAATGTTACAAAAGAAGTTCACTTTACAACTACAAAGGAATTTCAAGTAATAAATTGTCTTACATGCATCATAAGCAAAACAGGCCATTTTAGATTTCCATTCTAGATCAAAAAGTTATTGAAAATGTATTGAAATGATTGAAAAAGAAGAATCGGAGCAAGGAATTAATATTTGATTTTCATCACTCAGAAGATAAGTTCTTCATTCTATCTTGTCATCAATAATGATAATATATCTTAAAGTCATCAAACAGTAAATAGTGTAACATCTTAATTTGAGCTAAATATGTTTTAAACATCTGCATTATTTGTGAGCTTTCTACTTGCTGGAAAATTGATCTGAATGGGGAAAAATCCAGAGAGTTGCATTTTCTTGTTATTTACATTTTATTACAACCAGCCATTGGCTTTAGGGTTCCAAATGGTAGAATTGAAGAACATAAACATGCTTTAAGGAATATGAAAAGGGATGGGAAATTTTCTGGGAATTATAGATTAGCAAGTTACATTCAAATCACAAGTTTTATTCCCTTTGCTAAAATTCCAGGCAGCAGAGAATCTGTGAAAATTACCAGTTTTGGCAAAATCTCTTTAGAAGAAAATTGGCATTCCAGTCCTGTCTTGCTACCAGCCAAGTTCAATATAATTTTTACCAAGTCATTAACTTGGATGGATCATGGTTTGCGTATTTTTTAACGACTTTTTTTTCAATTTTATATATTTATTTTGAGGTGGGAAGGGTGAGAGAGAGAGAGAGAGAGAGAGAGAGAGAGAGAATCCCAAGCAGGCTCTATTCTGTCAGTTCAGAGCTTGACGTGGGACTCAAGCTCACAAACAATGAGGTCATGACCTGCACCAAAATCAAAAAGTTGGTCACTTAACCAACTAAGCCACCCAGGTGCCCCTTGGTTTCTAGATTTTTAAATAGGTATTCTGTGTTAAATAATTTTTTAGTTTTCTTCCCCCTGATTTAAACAACTGATTCCAACCAGCGTTTCAGTTTCACACTTGAGGAAAAACAACAGAGCAAAGGCTATAAGGTGGTAGGTAGGCCTCTAAGGTCCTTGGGGCAGTTCTTCATCTGTGAAAGGAGAATAATGGACCTTGATTTTATCCACCTTTCAGGAAAGGTGAGAGCAAATGAGGGAACAATTGTACTTGTGTCTTTCAGGTGAAAAGTAGTGGCCAAGAGCCCACATGTGCAAGGCAACAAGCGCCTCTCTTGCTACTTCAGACTGGATGAGTTTTATACTTTGAGATATTTTGTGCAAGCTTCTTGTTATTAATAAAAATTATATGTATGTACGTGTGTATATACACACCTTTGTACTGCCAGTCAGAACTTCTGAGTTGATATAGTTCATCCCAAAGCAAAGAAACCTGTTGTTTTATATAACCAGCAAAATAATTGCTCATAACAAATATGCAATTTATGCTAGAATTTTTAAAAAAATATTTAAAAAGAAAAAGTTGAGTATTCCCTTCACCACTTTTGAAAACTTGGTAGGACTTTGCAGTTACCAGCCTCAGATGAGACCAAAACAATCATGGCACTTTCCCTGTGGCAGGGAAAGGTGGATCTCTGTACCTAGGGAAAAAAGTCTCTGTGGAGCTACAGATCACAGGCATAATAAAGGTCTGTTAAATTTTACATTTTAGTGGGTAAGACATCCTTTCACTCTCTGGCCCCTATCCCGTTTTCATTTTCTTCTACAAGGAGTTCCAAATTGGAGCCCCTTGAATCCTCACATGCTATCCAGTAATCCTTGTCTTTCATCCATACATAACAGGGATACCAAGCCACCAAGCAGTAGGTATTATGTGCTTTCTGTATGTGGACCTGTAATCTAACTGCATTTCAGACAAACTCTATTGATGAATTCAAAGTGCTGCCATATTAAGGAGTTTACCATCAGAGCCAGAATGCACAGAGATGGCTGAGATATTTTACTTAGTTAACAGGGTTCTCATTTAGAGCTGCCTACTCAAAGCATGGCCTGGGACCAGCAGCATTGACTCCATCTAGGAGCTCATTAAAAATGCAGAATCCCAGATCCTACTGCAGACCTGCTGATCCCCAGATGATTGGTCTGGACATTAGAGACAAGATGTAGTGATTTAGAATACTTGTTCTCCATCCTAGCTACTTATCAGAACAATGGAAGAACTTTCAAAAATATGGATGCATGGGTTCCATCCACAGAGATTCTGATATACTTGGTCTGGGATATATCCTGGGCATCATGATTTTCAAAGCTTTCTATGTAATTCTGATATGTAGCAAAATTTGAGAACCATTGAATTAGACCATATAACAATACATAGTGGACGAATTCATCGCATTGAATTATCCAACCTTCACTGTGAATACCTTGTGTGTTACTACTTGTTTTGTTGGCCCATGTTACCTTTTCCTGTGGTGACCATCCCTCTTTCTTCTACCACAACTCAGGTCTGACTCCATCTGCCTTTCAAGAAATATTTATCTCCAATACCTTCTTCCCCCAGACCATCTTCTCCCTTCCTCCTTTGAAATCCATTTCACTGTACCTTTAGCTTTCTTACTGAATCTGCAGTTTTTCACATAGTAGTCCAGTCATTTATACACATGACTTATTCCTCCTCCTGAGCTGTGAGCTCCTAGAGGGCAGAAGCCACATCTGATTCATCTTTGTAACTTTTGGGATCTAGCAAGGCTGGGTAATGTGTGTGTAGAATGGAGCTTGGAACAGAGAGGGGAAAAGGCAGAACAGCCTGGATGTGTTCTCTTCAAATTATTCAGGTAAGGTGGACACACAAAGAATGCATGGCTAGAATTTAAGACCTTAATGAAATAAAGGAGAGAGCCTGGTAAATCACACCAGAGGAACAGTGGGGATACAAGTTGATAGAAGAATAGAGGAAAGAGAGCAGTGATTATATCCAGGGGGCACTAATCATGGTTTTCTGAAAGAAGGCTGGATGACCTGGGAGTAGAGAGAAGTGAGGAACTCAAGTCACTCAGAGAATTCTACTACATATCCCAGATTGCTGGTGCAGGCTGTCATTGAGTAAGTGTGGCTAAGTTCTGCACAGCCCTCATTGCTTCTTTCAGATTTTCTCAAAAGTGATCCCCTTTCACCCCTGAATGAGGCAGCATACTCCCAGATAGTAGATATGAGTAGATACACAATCAGGATGCACAGTTAAGCTCTCACCTGTGTTTCGTTCATCGTTCAGTAGATTTCTACCTGTTAGTACAGGTCAACATTGCAATTTATGCCCATTCCACATTCAAGTTTGGGATTTATATCACACTTCTTCTGTGAATCTTGAAGTACTTTACAGAAGGGGGAATTGATTCTCTGCAGGCAATTGCATAAGTTGCTATGGGAGCAGAAATTGTCACAAAAATTCATGGGTGAGTGAATCCTCCAGGAAAGGCCCAGTAAGGTGGCAAGTTGACAGGCAGATGGACAGTGGAGTATTTGGGAAATGAACTCACTTGATTTTGCTTCAAGGGACCCAAGATCCAATATCCTTAGCCATGGTTAAAGAGTGGTGTAGTTCATCACAACCTCTTCTCTGCAGTCTTTCCATTCTTGAAAAAATGTGGTGGCCACTTTAGGCTCACAGGAAGCCAGATATAGAACTGGCTTAAAGGAAAAATCACGGAAAGTACATGCTTTCCATACCCTTTTACAGCCTGACTAAATGCCTAAAAGGAAGGTCTCCTGGGCCACTCCTAACTCTTAAAGAGCTACTCCCAATATAATATTATGTCAAAGGCATTCTATCAGGAACAAAGAATATATAGTAACTGACTTGTTAAATTTGTGAAGCCAAGGCAAATATATCTTAAATTTTCTACTTAGTATCCGATAGTAAAAAGTAGAAAGGAACTGGTATTTAAATTTCACTTCTGGGGCGCCTGGGTGGCGCAGTCGGTTAAGCGTCCGACTTCAGCCAGGTCACGATCTCGCGGTCCGTGAGTTCGAGCCCCGCGTCAGGCTCTGGGCTGATGGCTCGGAGCCTGGAGCCTGTTTCCGATTCTGTGTCTCCCTCTCTCTCTGCCCCTCCCCCGTTCATGCTCTGTCTCTCTCTGTCCCAAAAATAAAATTAAAAAAATAAAATAAAATAAATAAATAAATAAATAAATTTCACTTCTATTACTTGTTGGGTTTTCTTGTTTATAAAGTAAGAATCATGATGGCTGCCTAGCTGGTGTGTGTGTGTGTGTGTGTGTGTGTGTGTGTGTGTGTTGAAAAATATATAAAATGCACTAACATGGGGCCTGGCATAGAGTAGGTACTCAACAAGTATTCAGATATTTGTTCCCTCTTTCCTTCTCCACTTTGTATTCCTACCAAAGTCTTATTAAAATCTCGGGGCCAGAGAGCCCACTATTCAATGGCAAATAGGTGACTTGAGAAAAGTCAGTTTTCATGGGGTGTGTGGCAGCTAAGAAGAGAATAGAGGCCAGAGATAGGAAAAAAAACTGTAGGAGTGTGGTTGTTCTGGTGATGGCTGTTGTAAACAAAATTTTTGAGTGGCCAGATGTCCTAAGTATAGAATTTCCCAACCTAAACACACACACTTGTGCTCCTGACAATGAGCCCTCCCCTCATTGCTCTCCTTCCCTCAACCACCATCCCATTACCTAACCAGCTTCCTCTTTCCACTTAGGCACAGAAAAATTGAATGCAGGCTTCCTCTTCCTCTAAAACCTGTCTCCTTCCAACCCTTTGAGAGAAGAAGGGATTAAGGGCAGGCACTTTTAATATGCCCACAAGCCACTGAAGTTACTTTTTCATTTCTTCTTCTCCCCAACCTTCTATGAAACAGAAGGAACAAAGTCTTGAGATTGGTGGGGAAAGTGGAATGGGCCAAAGGGGCCATATAGCACTGTGAGATCTGAGTACCTGCTTCAGTTACAACAGAGCTGCAGGTTTCAAGGGCTTCTTGAAGCAGAGCAGCTTGTACTGAATTCTAAAGTGAAAACCAGAGGTGGAGTCACAGCTTAGTCAGGACAGGCCTTTTCCACTCTTTTCTACAGTGAGTGACAGATGGCAGATGGTTCCCTGGATTTCCAAAGGAAGGGCCTCATTTGTTTGCACATTGCATTCTGTACTGATTAAAGAACAAACCACCTTCAGTGGTAAATGTTTTGCATTCTGGGGAAAAAATAAGTAGTCGGGGAATCCCACATATTGATGAAACACTGCTGGTAGTTTCGTTACTCGAATGTATATTTCAGGTTCAGCAGATATGCTACTTTCCTCTCAAAGCCTATCCTGAGTCCCCAAGTAAAGACAGCTTCTTCTCCTCTATGAACTCAATGCACTTGATCTGCATCTCTTCCAGGAGCTCTGCGCTCTGCTTATGCAGGTGACCTGTGTCTTTTTCCTGAGGATGGAAATAATGTCTGGCTTATCTTTGCATTTCTCATAGGACTTGGTAAAATGACAAAACAGTGACAGAAGAGGAGAATCATCTGTTTGACACCTATAGGAGCCTACCGTCCTACAGACTCTCTAAAGCCCATATAATTCCACCCAAAGTCAGGCTCATCACCTCATGCCAATAATCTTGACAAAGCAGAATTGCTGTTTTGTGTCCCCTGTTTGTGAGTCACCATGAGATGTGAGCTTCTTCACAACTTCTTCCTCACCTGTTTATGATCAAGTCTCACTGCAAACCCCTTCTCTGTCTGGAGACAGACCTGGCTTCACTTGTAGTCAAACTTCTCAGAAGAGTGGAGTATGTTGCCTGTCTTAATTGCTCATTTTCCATAGGCTTTTCAACCCATTCAAATCTCACATGAGCTTCCACACTCCTAATGACACTAAATAAATGGTCCCGTTGGCAGCATTCAACCCTATTTATCAATGCTCTTCTTGAAACACTTTCTTCTCTTGACTCCTATGACACTCTACTAGATTTCCATTCACATCTCTGACTTATCCTTGTCCTCTGCTGGTTGCTTCATTGTCTCTATCTCATCTTCAAAGGCTGGACCCACACATCCATCATATACCTCTTCCACTTTATGTTCTCTTTGGACTTTCATGCACACCCACGGCTGCAGTAACATACACCACACTGTGTCTGCTCTCAAATCTGTGTCCTGAGCCAATCCCTTGTTGAGATCCAAACCTATGTACCAGTCTCACTGGCTGCTTAATTTCAACATTTCTAAAGTTGAACCTGTGATCTCTTCCATAAAACAACGTCCCCCTGTTATGTTCCACAGCTACAGAAATGTGCACATGTGCAAACTATACTTCTTCCCATAAGACTTAGGCACAATACTAATAAAATAATTATAAAATAGCTATTAAATGTCTGGCTCTTCTAATAAAATGTAAGCTCCCTCAGAGGAGGAATTATATCTTTGGATAATTTTTTTGTTTTATGAATGAGTCAATGAGCAAATTAATGAATTCATGGGTGAATGAATAAATGAATTTGGCTAGAATATCCTCCCAACCCCATGTAGCCTAGCATTAAGAAATTACTCATTCTCTTCATAGAAACAGAGAGCAGATTGGTGGTTGCCAGGAGCAGGGAGTCGGGGGTGGAAGAAGTGAGTGGAGATGATTAAAAGGTACAAACTTCCAGTTATAAGTCATCACAGCAATTGAGCCTTCTGGAACTTTTTGTTTTGAAACGTCTTCACACATCTATAGGTGTGGAAATTTAATAGTATAAAATAGGCTTATGAAATTTTAAACCAATACACACGTCATAAATAATAAAGTGAGTGTGTGGGGTATTATGCTGGGCGTTTCCCCAAATTTTCTTTTGCCCAATGCTTTCTATTAGTATCAGTGACATGGCTGCCATCCTGTAATACTGTACTCTTTGAGAGCAGATTATGGACTTCTACCATTGTATCCTTCATAGCACAAGCACTTTGCATTTCAAAGAATAGTAGCGCTAAGTGGATTATTTGTTAAAATCAAATTATCAACATTTCTGGTTTTTATGAGGCACTTCTGCTTCTGCCCATCCCTGTAACCCAGGCTGTCACTAACCACAGATTGACCCCTGGGGAACATCTTACTCAGGTCTCCCATCTTCACAGCACTGTATGCATTGGACTTTAACAGATTCTCTCTTCCCATCAAACCACATCTCTCCTGTATCCTGAACCATCTGAAATACTTCCTGTGAAGTGCTGATAGACTACAACATCCTGTGAGAACATGGTGGTTGCTAATGGTTTCATTTTTTTTTAGCTTCCCAATTAATATAGTTGTAACTAGTTTTTATTAATAATAATGTAGCAACAATGACAATAGCTCCCATTTATAAAGGGGGGTGTGGCAATAGTATATGCACACTAGTTATTGGATTGTTATAATTACCAGCGATGATGACCATTGTTATTAGTATCAAGCTTGTACTGAACTGGACTTTATTTCTCTCCTTTTTTGGTGTTATCTCAAGTAAGCTATTAGAATTATAGTTACTTTATGTCCCAGAATTGATTTGGAGTAAATAAACGAATCATGTGTGTAAGGGTGTGTGTGGAGGTGGGGAGGGTGGGTGTGTGAACAGTTATGTGTGTCTCTCCTGATTTCAAAGCAATTCAAAAGCTTTATAAAGATGGTAGCTAAGGATGTAGGCTTTGGCATCCAACTGCCTGGGTTCAAATCCAGGTCTCTCGAGAGGTAACTTCTGTGAACTTAGGCAAGCTTTTTAACTTCTCTGACCTAATTTTCCCATTTGTAAAAAAGAATAACCACAGCACCTAATTCATAAAATTTTGAGGATTAAATGACAAATGAATGTCTATTATGTTACATAATAGCACTCACTAATGTATGTTGCTATTTTTTTTTAATTTTTTTTTTAACGTTTATTTATTTTTGAGACAGAGAGAGACAGAGCATGAATGGGGGAGGGTCAGAGAGAGAGGGAGACACAGAATCTGAAACAGGCTCCAGGCTCTGAGCTGTCAGCACAGAGCCCGACACGGGGCTCGAAGTCACGGACCGCGAGATCATGACCTGAGCCGAAGTCGGACACCTAACCGACTGAGCCACCCAGGCGCCCCTGTTGCTATTTATTTTTATTATTACTATTTTTTAAAAGAACTGGAAGAATACAGAAAAGCAAAAAGAAAAGTAGTCACATTTAATTCCATTATATAACTACTATTAACATTCTAGTCTATATAATTCTGGTCTTTTTTTGTTTATATGTATGCCTAAGTATGTTCAATTTTTATAAAATTAGACATTATTTATTACCACTTTATAATTTACTTTATCAATTTACTTTTGTATGTTAATATTTAGTCTTGTACATAGTATTATCATTCGCATGTTAACTCAAATATATATGTTTTGTAACTTAGTGACGGGACAGTTGGGATGCTTTGAAGTTTTTACTCTTACAAATAACAGAAATCTGAAATAATCTGAATATACACCTTTGGTATATATTTGATTAATTTGGGCATAAATTTGTAGGAAACAATTTAATAAGCTATAGAATATAAAAAATTAATACTTTAGTTAAGACTTTTATTCATTTCAATCAATAGTATATGAGGCTTCTAGTTTCTATGTAATATTGCCAAGTCTGTGTAGCATATATTTTTTATTTTACCTAATCTAATGGCTTCTATGCAATATGAGACAAGTTATTTTGATTCTAAACCTAGATTTCCAACCTGTAAAATTAACTAATGGGCACAGGATTTAGAAATATAGTCACAGGTCATGAAGTTTACAGTATTCTAGAGCCTTTTGATGCTCAATATTTGAAGTATAGCTCCAATGAGAAAGGGTGGTGAAGTTGGGTGAACACCAGAAGAGGTTGAAGGGATGACTATTGAAGAGCATTCCCATGAATGTTGTAACTGTCCAGAATGTCCCAGGTTGATCACACTTGTAGATTCCAATTCAGAGAGTGATATAATTAACAAATATAATTTGAATTTATTATTATTTTTTTATTACTGTCTATCCTGCTAAAATGTATGCTTCATAAGGGCAGGGATATTTGTTTCATTCACTGATGTATCTTAAGCACCTAGCATGAAACCTGACACATAGTAGGGGTTAAATAATAAATGTCTATTAAACAAACAAACTGAATGAAGCTACCCTATATGTTAAGAGACTGCATGCCCTAGTAACTGGCAGAATACCCTTCCCAGCATAAGTGTGAGTAAGCTGCCGTGATTGAGACCTCTTGGATTTGCTTCTTCCCAGCAACCATTGCTATGTCCCATGACATAGCCTGTCTCAGATATGTTAATGCCTTCAGCCTTCCCTACTGCAGTCCACACTCTTCACAGTAATATTGGCCCTCTCTGTTCAAACCCATTATGAGTTGTCTTACTAGTTCAACTTATTTTCAAGTTCTTAGGGATATTCCATTGTTGTGCCTTCATACAACCTAGAACAACCACCTAATAGGGTAATTGTGAATATATTATATGGGATAATATATAAAGTAAAATATATATCTGTTCATTTAACCAATATTATTATAGACTCAGGAGCCAATTCCACACAGTTCGCTTCTAGGTTGCAAAACTTAATTCCTGTGTCACTTTGAGCAAGTTACCTGATGATACTGTGTTCAGTTTTCTTATCTGTAAAATGCAAATAGTACGTACCTTCCTTATAGGACTAATGTGTGGATTAAATTAGTTAAAGCATGTGAAAAAATAGAAATAGTAAGTAAATATTATATATTTTGATAAATATTATTGGCAGTAATAATAACCTCATTGGGAATTTGCTCTGTGCCAGAAACCAAATGTATATTATCTCAGGTAATTCTTAAAACAATTCTATGGGCCAACTATTATTGTTACCACAAATTCATTAGTAAGGATATTAAGGCTCAGAAAGCTTTATTAATGTCCTAAAACCATACAGCTAGTGAGTGGTTGAACCTGGATTCAAATGCAGATGTGTCTGAAATATTTTCTAATGAAGAATTTTTTTCTTAAAATATTTTGAAACATCTGCATTCTCATTAACATAATAATTTCTGATATCTGATTTCTAGGCTTTTTAGCCATGCTCACAACCTTAGAACATTTTTCAAGAAATTAACTTTCAATGCATGTGAATATTTAAACATCCATCTGTTAGTGTAAGGGTATATAGTTTCTAAGGACTCTCAGAGTCACTTACTGTGATTTTACTGTGGCCCAGTTCACCAATCTCTGTATTTCCTCTAGTATGATGTTGGCAAAAATCAGTCAGTTAAGTAATTAAATACAATTTAAAAATTATGGGGTGGCAAATGATGACCAATATAGACAATCTCTGTTCCATGGTATGGGTTTGGTAAACTTATAAACCTTTTATAATCTCATGGAAAGAATGGCTATCCTTGGAAGATCAAAACATAAACCTTTCAGGATTCATTTCTCAACAGTGTATTGAGGTTACAAGAGCTCCAACATAACAGTGATTTTCTACCCAGTGTGGAAGTGTCCTGACACTAGCACTAGTAGAGACCCATATATTATAGAGTAACTGGCTGGACTGAGTGTGCTGTGTGTGACCAATATCCTTCTCATTCCAGTGACAGACTTGAAATTTGAACACTTTTCAGACACCCCTACCACATAAAACAATGAAAAAAGCAATCCATGTGCAGATGTTAATCCAGCTGCTGTATTTGTGGGCATAATTTGCTATGACATATTTGACAGATTATTTTTTATATTCTTGAGATTTATTTATTTTCATTGAAATATACTAGAAAATATTGTTACCTTTTGCCAGGTGAATGAGTGGGGATATTTGGTAAAAGTGTCTTTCATAGTCAAGAAATCTCAGCAATGTACTGAGAGCTAGCATGACCATGAATTGGCAGAATGGTAGTAATTTGTGAATGATGTTTATTCAGGAAGCACATTAGAAGGTTAGCAATGATAGCGTGGGTTTGCACAGGATTCAGCTTGATGTTTGAAGATCTTATTTTTCTCTTCAACAGGTTAATTATGTATGGCTTTGTGAAAGCTATGGTATATGCTGGCCAGTTGAAAAATGGAGACTTCCATTTCACCGACTGTTTGTTTTTTGGTTCACTGATGTCTGCTACAGATCCAGGTAATTGCTCAAATCGTATGTTGTGTGTGTGTGTGTGTGTGTTTTCGTTTTATGAATCAAACATTTATATTAAATGTTTCTCTAAAGTCCTTCACCCAAGTCTACATCATAATAATTCCTATTCCTTTTCAATTGTAGTTGACATATCTGTAAGTCATTAAAAAAAAAAGAAGAAAAAGAAAGAAAAGAAACAGGCAAATATTCTAATAGCTTTCAAAAAGTGGATCTGAAAGCAATTTCAGTAGTAGGAATTTCAGAATTTAAAATTCATTATAGCTTATTTTTCTAGGATATATAGCCATTTTGAGCTATAGGAGTTATTTTTTTCTCCAACTTGTCTTCTTTCAAAAATGACCTATTGAATTTAAAAGTAAAAAATATTTTCAAAAAAAATTGTTTACTATGGAACTTTTCAAACATATTAAGAGTAGGGAGAATAATAAAAAGAACTGTCATATACCCTTCAGCAGTTACCAAATATGGTCAATGTTTTTGTCTACACCCCCCCTACACTCCCTCTTATAATGACTGGATTATGTTAAAGCAAACCTCAGATACTGTATCATTTATTTGTAAATATTTGTAATGGTATTGTCATTATGAAACCTAAAAATATTTATAATTATTCTTTTTTTTAAATATTATTTTAATGTTTATTTATTTTTTGACAGAGAGAGAGAGAGAGAGAGAGAGAGAGAGAGAGGCAAAGCATGAGTGGGGGAGGGGCAGAGAGAGAGGGAGACACAGAATCTGAAGCAGGCTCCAGGCTCTGAGCTGTCAGCACAGAGCCCGAAGCAGGGCTCGAACTCACAGACCGTGAGATCATGACCTGAGCCAAAGTCAGACACTCAACCGACTGAGGCACACAGGTGCCCCTATAATTATTTTTAATTTTATCAAAGAGCTAGTCTCTCTTCAAATATCCCCAATTGCTTTTTTGTAATTATCATTATTAGTTTGTATAATAGTTTATACAAATTAGGGCCAAATAAGGGCTACATGTTACAAGTGATTAGTGTTGAGTATCGAGTCTCTTTTAATTTGTATGATGTTCTTCCATCTTTTATTTTCATCAGTTATTTGTTGGGGGGAAAATAGGCAATTTGTCTTGTGGTTGGATTGAATATGGCTCCTTAAAATATACCTCTATAGCACATATTTCTTGTAAATCTGATGGTTAAATCTAGAGGCTTAATGAGATTCACGTTCATCTTTTTTGGCAAGATTACTTTGTAGGTGGTGTTGCGAGTTTCTATAGCAAAATATCATGTAGTGATAGTGACTCAGCTGTCAACTTGACTCATCACACTGTTGTACAGCTATTCCAACAAAACCCACCAGAACACACCTGTAGCTAAAAAGATGTGTTTATTGGGGCGCCTGGGTGGCGCAGTCGGTTAAGCATCCGACTTCAGCCAGGTCACGATCTCGCGCTCCGTGAGTTCGAGCCCCGCGTCAGGCTCTGGGCTGATGGCTCGGAGCCTGGAGCCTGTTTCCGATTCTGTGTCTCCCTCTCTCTGCCCCTCCCCCGTTCATGCTCTGTCTCTCTCTGTCCCAAAAATAAAAAATAAAAAATGTTGAAAAAAAAAAAAAAAAAAAAAAAGATGTGTTTATTACATGTTATAATGAGAGAAAATTCACACCAGAGGAAACATGGGACCTCTCAGTGGGTATTAGAAAAGACTTGTTATAGGCTCAGGCATAATATGTTTGGTGATTTGAGGGAGGGCTTAAGGAATTGGAGCTTTGCTCTGGATCAGATGCTGTCAGGAAGCAAGAGGGCATTTTAATAAGTCTTATCTAAAATCAGGAAAGACTGGATTGAGCCTAAAGTTAAAATTGGTAAAGAAGTAGTGGTCACTTAGAATAGCTAAGATAGGAAGATGTTTGGTCAGTTTTTTAGTTTGGAGAGTGTTCATTATTTCTGTTGAGACATGATTATAAATTATTGTTTTGTTGTTGTTGGATTGTTTTGTTTTATTTATTCATTTACTTTTGTTTTGGGGTTTTGTTTTAGAGAGAGAATGCACATATATGAGTGGGGGAGAGGAGCAGAGGGAGAGAGAGAGAGAAAGAGAGAATCTTAAGCTCAGCATGGAGCCCACCACAGGCTTGATCTAACGACCCTGGGATCATGGTCTGACCCAAAATCAAGAGTTGGATGCTCAACCAACTGAGCCACCCAGGTGGCTCTGTTCTGCAATATTTCTGTTTTTGTCTTGATTCATTGTGGTCACAGAGTGACCTTGTCTGATGTTGTTCTGTGAAATTCTTTACGTTCCGCAGGAGAACACCAAAGCCCCGATGATAATAATAGTAGGCCAGCTCCTGAATGTCTGGGGCTGTTTTGTCTTTTTTGAGAATAGCCATCTGACCAGTGGTATTGGCACCATATGTTTGCTTATTACAAATGCAGAACCTCAGGCTCAACCTCAGATCTACTGAATTGGATTCTAGAATTTAACAGTATCCTAAAGTGATTCATATGCACATTAAGATTTGAGAAGCATTACCTTTTAGCATTCCCCATTTTGGCTAATGCCTTTAGTATCCATTGATGGTTACTGCTTAATTAGTCCAATATTAATTAGGGGTTACAAACTGGTGGTATGCTAATTGTATCCTACCTTTTGTATTTATTAGCTGGTACTCTCTTATAAAGAAGCAGCTTTCCAGGTCAACTATGTAGTACCCCATGATATCATTTGAACAAGGAAGCAGGATAAATGATTTGTTCTTTTCCTTTATTTACTAATTTTCAAAATAATAACTTGTTTCCTTAGCATCCTCCACATATGACCACAGAGATTTTCCTTTTTTAAAGTATTATATCAACACATGGATTTTAATATGGTTGATGTGTTTTTATCTATTGCTGTCATTCTCTTTGATGTTCAGAATACTCCTACTTGACAACTGGTTGCTTCTTCAAGTTTCTCCTATATCCTTTTGTCATGACCCCAATGGTCTTACATAGGTTTCCTGTCTTTGAGTAGGACTAGATGTTCCAACCGTAGTTTGTGTGTTTCTTGTACCCTGACTTGGAACCAGCCATTGCCCCAGGAAGCCTTGGTTCTTTATAAGAGAGAAATTTACTGGGGCACCTGTCCAGCTTCGGCTCAGGTCACAGTCTCACAGTTCATGAGTTTGAGCCCCACATTGGGCTTTATTCTGACAGCTCAGAGCCTGGAGCCTACTTTGAATTCTGTGTCTCCGTTTATCTCTGCCCCTTCCCTGCCCATGCTCTGTCTCTCTCTCTCTCAAAAATAAGTAAACAGTTAAAAAAATTTAAAAAAGAAAAGAGGGAAATTTATTTATAGACCAAAATTTTGGGCACTAGGGGGTTTTATTGCTACTGGATTGGTCATTGTTTCTAAATATTTTTATTTGTTTTAAAGGAGAAACAATATCACAAACTTATATTAATATTTTCAGCCCAAATTTAGGATTACAGAAATTTTAATTAACCACCTTAAATTTTTATTTTTATTTTTCTTCTTCCTACTTTTTCTTATTATTACATTAATATATTTCCTTAAAATAAATATTTTCAAAATTTTAGTATACATTATTAAAAATATGATTATTGAAAACTGCTTAAGATTTCACTGTGGTTCTTTTTAACTTTTGAGTATCTCACTAGTGATGAACAGTTAAAAATTACTGTTTTAAGAGCCTTGAAATAATTCATCTGTAGATTGTATATTGTGAATATGCAATACTGTTCATTTGTTTTATTTTAGTTAAAAACTGTTTTATAATTTCGTTATGAAATTAGATTAAATAGCTAGAGAATTCCAAAATAAAAACCATGGGAACAAAGAAGAGACATCTAGTTTCTATCCCTGTCCCCTCTACCTTAATTTTCCAACCATTTTGGTTAGTTTTTCATTTATCCTTCTATTTTTAATCTAAGTAAATACACAAATATACACATACTCTACTATATGCTACTATACACATGGTTCTTCACCTTACTCTTCTTTAACAATGTTTTGGTGAGTCCTCCATTGCAAAATGTAAAGATCTCTTTCTCTTTTATAACTGCAGAGTACTCCACAGATGATTCAACCCATTGTCTATTTGTGGACATTTAGTTTTTTCTTGTCCTTTGCAATTATGAATGGTGTTGCAACTAATAATATTAAAATAAATACCCTGTCGCTTTTTGCTAGTGTTTCTTTGGCATAGGTTTTAGAAACCGGTTAAAAGGTAAATGCATTTGTAATTTTCTTAGATGCCAAATTCCTCTCCATAAAGTTTGCACTATTTTCCATTCACACCAGATACATATGACAGTATGTATTCTTCACCACTTTGTCAATGCAGAATTCTATCACAGTTTTGGTTATTTACTTATAGTAGGTAAAGATTTTTGTCTCCCTCTGGTTTGACTTAGTACTTCTTTTATTATGAGTAAGGTTAAAAATTTGTTCATATGTTTAAGGGACGTCTGTATTTTTTTCCTGAAAATGATCTGTTTATAAGATTTTTTTTTTTACAGTAGGGTTGTTAGTCTTTATTTTTCAAGTTTTAGAACCCTTAATGTATTAGGGATATTAACCTTTGTCTATAATATAAGGTACGAATATTTTTCCAACTTTTTTACCTGATTTATTTTGTTTATGGTATGAGGTAGGAAAAATAATTTTTTAATGCATGATATTGACTTACTTCCTGGAAGAAGATGAAATAAAAGGAGGTCTCAGATTAGGAACTCTCGGTGTAGATTACAGCACCAGAGCGCCAGAGCAGTGTATAGGGACAGACTGCTCCACCTCCATGGTTGAAGATGACCTAGCCACTAGTCATTGCTGGAAGATTTCATGCTATACTCTCACAGCCCCAAGGTAATGGAGGAGTTCCTTGGTAGCCATGGGAAGCATGAACTCAGGATGAAATATTTTCAACCCATCAGTGATTTCTAGCTACTTAGGGCTGTTCTCTTTTGTCTATATATGGACATTTTGCTTTTAACAGTCAGGTCCCATTTCATGTCATTTTTGCACAAATCTGCATGCTTAAAAGCAGTGCATCCATTGTTCCCTGGTCCCAACACTAAAGGCCAAGTTTGTTGCATTCTGTTGAGTGATTCAGCCAGCTCCAAGCACAATTGTGTTGTGTTAAAGCTTTGCTCCTTCTGTGGCTGGTGATATCCCAGGACACAGGAAAACTGACTGAAATAGAAAAATAAACCAACTTGGTAAGATGGATATTTATCTGCATTGTGTCAAACAGTTGGGCTGACTAAACTTTTTAAAATACAGAATTGGGGGTGCCTGGATGGTGTCCAGTCGGTTAAGCGTCCAACTTCAGCTCAGGTCATGATCTCGCGGTTTGTGAGTTTGAGCCCTGCGTCAGACTCTGTGCTGAAAGCTCAGAGCCTGGAGGCAGCTTCGGATTCTGTGTCTCCCTCTCTCTCTGCCCCTCCCCCACTCATGCTCTGTCTCTATCAAAAAATAAAAAATTTTTTTTAAAAACATAAATAAATAAAATACAGAATTGACTCACAGCCATAAAGAGAATCCCGGGAACCAAATCTACTTTCCAAGTCTGGCACAGACCAGCTGTGCAACTTTGGGCACCATTTAGCCTTTCTAGATTTTATGCATTCTTGGATGTGGAAGATATTCAATATCATTTCTCCTAAACCTCTCATTTTACAGATGAAGAAACTGACTTTCCATCTGTAAAATGAAAAGTTTCGACTAGAATTCTTTGCAGCTTTAACATTCCCTGTTTCTTATTTCTGTAAGATTGGTTTTCATTTTTAAACAAGCTTTTGTTTTAAAGAAAGTTAAAAGTCAACCCAAAGTCCCTCCACCTAGACATTCTTGGACTCAAACCCTGATTCAGCACATGTTAGAGATCTTACATAGTAGAGATCCACATGTGAAAAGGAATACTTAAGCTTTCTTCCTTTACTGGGAACTAATTGTTATATTAAAACACACTGAACCTACTCTGCCAAATTGGTGCAATTTAAGATCTTCAACAACCTTAAAACACCTAGTTAATCTTACCTTACAATTATTCATTTATTGCCTAAATTATTGTGACTCCCTAATTTATGAAAAAGAACCTATGCTCTCCAGGTTTGGCTCTTCTTGGCCTTCTTTAAATTAATTCTTTTCCATTTAGCCTTAGTTATATCTTAGGCAGGTGTTATTAACTATTCATATTTTTCTTTATAGATACATATTTAGACTTAAATCTAATTCTTCCTGAATGTTTCTGACTCTCCTTGGCCAATTTTCAGTTTACCTCCAGTTAAGACAATTTGACTATTGTTTAATTTAATTTCCTCTTTTTCTCACTAAGATCCTGCTGATGATGTAAAGGTCAGCATCAACACTTAACAGAAAGTGGATGATTAAAGACAGAGCCCCCGAAGAGATCATGTATGGTAAATGGCAGGATAGGGGAGGAGAGACATACTTAGAGGACTTGATCAATCAGCCAGCTTGTCTTCAGGTGTGTTTAGATAAGGAAAAGTAGGGAGATGGAAGAGAGGAAAGATAAATGACAACAACTGGAAAGACAATATGACAACAACTGGAAATAGATGCTTTAGTTAATATCCCTCAATTTACAAATGTCCAAAGACCGTAAGGGAACTCTCTGACCTCATACTATCCTCCTGTCTCATTCATCATTGACTTGGGTCCCAGTTTAGTAAATTTGACTATTTAGTATAGTGGATTTTTATTAATAAGTATGAAATGTCCCTTTACATGGAGTGAGTGAGATAGAGAGGTCTTTAAGGTGCATAAAGACACTTGGGAGTCCCATTGTACCCATGTGCTGTTCCTGAACACATCAGTATTGTTACTGCCTCAGCACATTTGCATTTGTTGTTTCTCCCTCCTTGCCTTCTTCTGGTCTTTGCTCAAATATCACCTCAATGAGACCTTCCCTAATCATCCTATCAAAAATTGAACCCCATCTCCCCTGCCACATAATTTCCCACAAATCATGATGCTCATCAACCCCCTTCCTTGCCTTACATTCTTGTATAGCACTAATCACTATTAATCTATTTATTTCCTTATGTTTTTTGTCCCCTATGAGGAAGGATTTTTTTTCTGGTTTCCCCCATTTTCCGTTTTAGTATGTAGTTTTTAATTTATACTTATTAAATTAATGAATTAATATATTTGTAAAAGAAACTGCTAGAGCACAGTGTGGAGCTTGAAAGAGGATCTCTTCTTAAATATGGAATGTGAAGCAGTTGATCTGGCTTTCCAGATCACTCTCAGAGATAAGGAGTCTCATGACCACAAGAGGGACAGTGACTTAAGATAAGGGTGGAACTCCCAGCACATAGCTAAACTTCCACCTGAGTGGCAATATTGGTTTCTGTCCTCCAAAAAGGATATATTCAACTAACACAAAAATATGTGTCTTTATTCTTGTCCAGTATTATAGCCAATATTTCTTTCTCCCTGTTCACCAGTTGGTCAGTAGCTTAAAATTTTCCAGAAAGCACCAGGCCATAGATTGTAGACTTGCAGAAGCACTTATAATAGTGTAGGTCCTTGTTGTTGTTGTTGTTGTTGTTGTTGTTATTGTTACTGTTACTGTTTAGGTTGGAAGATGTCCACAATAGGAGCTTCCTTTAGGAAAAGGGAAAATTCAGCACATTACATTAAGTATTAATCACTCAGAAGATGCCAGAAACTCATCCTGGTGTTTACAGGACTGACATTTCTTTCAAGGTCTGCAGGAAGCCACTCATTCAAGTGCATTTGGGCTGTGCATTTTCTCACTTCATCAATTTCTCTGTTTCCTATTTGGAATAAAATGTCTTCATTTTATATAATGCAGCTGCATTGAGACTCAAATACAGCTGTACTATTTTGAACTCCAGAAGTATTAGTCCAGTATTTAAAACTAGAAAATAATTCTTACTCATATACTTGTCCTGTTTTTTCCCAAGAAAATTATTTCGGGTTGTCCTGATTTACGTAACTTCAGACAGGGCTTACTCAAGAATTGCTCTGTCCATTATAAGGGCTACAAGCCACATATTGCTACCTTAAATGTGGCTAGACCAAATTGATGGGCTCTAAGTGTAAAATACACCCTAGATTCAAAGACATATGAAAAAAAGCACAATCTCCCATTGATAACTTTTATATTGATTACATTTTGAAATTACAAGATTCATTTAATATTTAGTTAAATAAAAATGTACTACCAAAATTAATTTTATCCATTTCTATTTTTTTAATGTGGTTACTAGAAAATTTTAAATTACATATGTGGTTTATGTTATGTTTTTGTGGGGCAGCACTATTTTAGAGCAATATAGATATGGAAGTGGTGAAACCAAAAAATATAATCCTTTTTTCCAGCTTTATTGGGATATTTTTGACATATAACATATGTACATTTAAGGTGTACAATGTGATCATTTGATAATGATATATATCGCAAAATGATTACCACAATAAAGTTAGTCAACATCTCTCTCCCCACATATAATTCCCTTTCTGTGTGTGTGTGTGTGTGCATGTGGGTGGGTGTATGGTGGTGGTAACATTCATGTTCTACTCTTTTAACAACTTTCAAGTATACATTATAGTTTTGTTAACTGTATTAATATTCTGTATTGTGGAGCTCTAAACTTATTCATCTTATAGTTGGAAGTTGATATTCTTTAACCAACATTGCCCCATTGCCCCCACTCCCAGCCCCTGGCCACCAACATTCTAGTCTCTATTACAATGAGTTCAGCATTTTATGACTCCACACAAAAATATGATCCTTAATAAAAATACCACAGAAATATTTTAAATCAAGTGGAAGAATTAAGTGCAGATACAGTGCACTGCACAGATTATGGCATTTTGGTAAAATACAGGCACTTTATTCCTATGATTTTGAACTAATATGTCTGAATTTTTTTTTTCTAAAGTCTCTTTTTCCAGTCTTATTTTTATGCTTCAATACATAAGAATCTGTAAACTAGTTTCATCCGTACTTCAGAAACAAAGCAAAGAGAAACAAGAGTGAAGCTCTGTATGATTTTCATATCATGTATGTGCCATTCAGAACTATAAATACTGCAACCTCTGGCTTGAGAGAAACAGATTAAATAAATTCCTGTCAAATGTCTCAACTTGTTTTTTTTTCCTTAGTAGAAACATAAATCACATATTCCTAAAGTCTGACATTCTGAGTTGTTTTTTTAATGTCCATTATTGTTTTGTTTTATGTAGATTATTACAGTTCCAAGAAACTTGACATTTATATTATGTTACCCCTGTTTCAAAGTATGTTGACACATTTGATGGCCCTAAATTGGGAAGACTGGATATGAGAAATAAATATTTACCTCAAAGGAGTAAATAGAAACTACCTGTGTAGCTATGTGGGAAAATACAGTTTATAATTCTTTTCATTAAGTTTAGAATTTAAAAATCTAGTTAATGTAAATTATTAGTTTAATTCACCAATTAAGCAAGTCAAAATACATATAGTACTTAATAGGATCCATTTTTTTGTCTTTATCATCATCAGTGTTAAATAACATTTAATGACCAGATCTTTAAGAAAGCATTTACAGGCTCTGGGCTGATGGCTCGGAGCCTGGAGCCTGTTTCCGATTCTGTGTCTCCCTCTCTCTCTGCCCCTCCCCCGTTCATGCTCTGTCTCTCTCTGTCCCAAAAATAAATAAAAAACGTTGAAAAAAAAAATTAAAAAAAAAAAAAGAAAGCATTTACAGATCTCAAAATACAAGAATCCTGTTGAGGTTTGCACAGGGCATAGTAAATATTTACTGAATAAATAGAATAGTCATTGACTATTGATTAAGAATATTGTCCATGGACTCGGATAGGCCTGTGTTTAAATATGTGTTCATATTCTGTCGGACCTATTTGAGCCTCAGTTTCTCCATATATAAAATGAAGATAGTAAGACTTATTTTAAATGTTATTTGTGAGGATTAAATGAGATGTTTATTATTATTATTATTATTATTATTATTATTATATTGTTATTTTTATGATATACTAAAATGAGGATGGTATTTTACCATCAGCAAGTACGACATGCACATTTTTGCCTATTTTCCTGGTAATAGTAATGGATTTCCATGAATCTACCTAGTTGGTTAGTAGAATGCTCCCTTGACCAACTAAATTCATTTGTGACTTGCTTGGTTAAAGTTAGGAGCATAATATGTGTAATGTAGTAATTTTACTTTTATAAAACACAAATATACTTTATATTTAACTTCATAGGCAGGAGATAGGAATATGTGAAAGCAAATCTCAGGTTTTGTCATTTTATCCACATGTATTTTGATATACGTCTCTACAGTTATGGGCATTGTTCTTATGTAACCATGAAGCCATTATCAAACCTACAAAATTTTCCTTAGTCCTTTGGTATCATCTAATACCTAGTCCACATTCAAATTTCTCTAATTTTGTTTTTATTAAAGTATAGTTGACACACAATGTTACATTCATTTTAGATGTACGACATAGTGATTCAACAATTCTATACATTATGCTATGCTCACCACAGGTGTAACTACCATCTGTTACCATTCAATGCTATTACAGTGCTATTGACTATATCCCTATGGTGTACCTTTCATCTCCATGATTTATTCATTCCACATGGAATCCTGTACCTCCCCCTTTCCTTCACCCATTTTGCCCATCACTTCACCATCTCGCCTCTAGCAACCACCGGTTTTTCCTCTGTATTTGTGGGTCTGTTTCTGCATTTTTCTTTTTTGTTCATTTGTCTTGTTTTTGAGATTGCACATATAAGTGAAATCATATGGTTTTTGTGTTTCTCTGTCTGACTTGCTTCACTTATCATAATACCTCTCGGTCCATCCATGTTTTCACAAATGGCAGGATTTCATTCTTTTTTATGGCTGAATAATATTCCAGTGTGTGTGTGTGTGTGTGTGTGTGTGCGTGTGTGTGTGTGTGTGTAAATTTTCCAAATTGTCTCATAATTTTTTAACTTATTTTTAATGTTTGTTTATTTTTGAGAGAGAGAGAGAGTGAGTGGGGAAGAATCAGAGAGACAGGGAGACACAGAATCTGAAGCAGGCTCCAGGCTCTGAGCCATTAGCACAGAGCCCAATGCAGGGCTCTAACCCATGAACCATAAAATCATGACCTAAGCCAAAGTTGGACACTTAACCGACTGAGCCACCCAGGTGCCCCTATAAAATTTTTATAGCCATCTTATTTAGCCACGGATCCAATTTTCTACACATTGCTTCAGATGATATAAGGAGTGATTTTAAATAATAAAATGGTAGGATATTTTTGCAGAAAGAGACTTTAGCAATTAATCTAACACCCTTATTTTACAAAAGAGTAAACTAAGGTTTAGAGATGAATCACTTGGTCCTAATGTAAACATATGGTCACTAAAAAATTCATGAAGGTTAACAGTAGCTTCCAGGGAAGGGGTGACCTTAACTTGGCTACTTTGCCTTTTATTACCCTCTCCAATCTACCTGATTTTGCTAAAAACATAGAGTCCAATTATCTGATTTTGCTAAAATCAGATGAGTTGTAGGAATATGTGGATTTTGGTAATGGAAAAGGGTGACCTGCTTGACTGAACTTGGTGTCTCTGTTAAGGGGGTGGCCTCCTCCAAGTGCCTGAAGCGTTTCTATACAACTGGTCTACTTGATGGTACTTACAGGACTGCTGTCCTGGAAGATAGCCCAACAAACAGTCTTAACATAATACTCAATTAGCCAACAGAGAAGAATAAAAATGCAACATGACTTTTCAGCAGCTTGAGAGAGGAAGATCAGTCAGAACAAACAGAATGTACACACATGGAATAAATTCCTGAAATTGTCAGAAGACAATTTGAACAAAAACCTGGTAATAAATCTTAGGATGGTCAAGGGCAGATAAAACTCATGATTTTCCAAGTAAAGAACTGAATAGATAAATTAAAGAGAATGGACCAATCTGCCCTCCACAGCAGATAATCATATGGCCCAAAATGTCAGTAGTGCCAAGATTGAGAAACCTGCATTACCCAATTGTTCACGTTAGGGTTAATTAAGACCTTTAGGGAGAAATTATAATGGTAATCCACCAGCCCCAGGATTTGTAGGGAAAGAGAATGCCACAGTTTCATCAACTTCTTACCCCAGGAGATCTTTTGTAATGCCCTGTTATTACCCCCCGCCCCCATTGAACACCTGTCTTAGTGTCTAGCCAATTATGTGTGCCTTGTGCGGTAAGGAGCTGAGCAATAATTACTTCATGGAAATGCAAGTTGAGCCTAAAGGGTGGCTCTTAAACTTTTTTTTTTTTTAATTTGTCTTTGCACTGCTGTGAATAGCTGCCCTTTGAAAGTTGCACCTTTCCACTTCCCTCACCTTCCTTCTACTAGCCAGCAATCCAAAACAGCCTTACTTCTCCCTGGCAATTTCCGGGCTTTTTTTGGTATTATTATTGTGATTTGTTAATCTCAATTCCATTTTTCTCTGTGTACTTTCTCTATCTTTGATTTGGGGGAGGAAGCCAGTAGCCTCTGTTAGCTCGATGTGAATGAGAAGAATGATGTAATAAAAATGCCACTTGTCTCTAAATTAAATAAAAATTCAATGCCACACTCATGAAAATATAACACTTTAAAAATATGAACTGAATAAAATTATATTAATATTTATGAATTAAAATAATAGCATTAGGGGAACTGCGTAACCAGATATAAGAATCTACTACAAAACTATTATAATCAGATCAATATGGTATTGGCCTAGGATTACACAGACCAGTGGAAAAGAATAGAGGATCCAGAAACACATCTCAGTATAAATGAGAATTTGACAAACATATTCAGCTAACAGGTATTTCAATCCAGTGGGAAAGAATGATTTATTTAACAAATGGTACCTGCACAATTAACTGGCTAGCCATTTAGAAGATAATAAAATTGGAATAATCTAACCATTTATAAAAATATGCGTAGAAGAATTAAAATGTAAATGACAAAATGAAGTAAAAGAACTGTAAGAAAATATGTATATCTTTATTTGCCAATTATAAATAGGAAAATTCTTCTTAACAAAGAATGGAAACCCAGAATCTATAAATAAAGAATAGACGTATTTGACTATATAAAAACATATTTAAATAACAAAAGATACCATTAAGAAGTCAACAAATAGACAACATTTTTGGGGAAAAGCATTTTTTTTTTAATTTTTTTTTTAACGTTTATTTATTTTTGAGACAGAGAGAGACAGAGCATGAGCAGGGGAGGTCAGAGAGAGAGGGAGACACAGAATCTGAAACAGGCTCCAGGCTCTGAGCTGTCAGCACAGAGCCCGAAGCGGGGCTCGAACTCACGGACCGTGAGATCATGACCTGAGCTGAAGTCGGCCGCTTAACCGACTGAGCCACCCAGGCGCCCCTGAAAAGCATTTAAATGTAGAGGACAGGTATTACTATTTCCCTAAAGTGTAAAGAAATACACTTTAAAATGACAATCTAGCAATAAATAACAGAAAAATGGACAAAGACTATGAAGAAGTGATTCATAGAAGAGCAAATTCACTTGGGGTTCAAATGTGAAAAGTTGTGCACTCACCAGAAGTCATAGAAATGTAAAATAAAGTAACAGCATATCATTTTACCTGTAGCAGTTTGGCAACAATTGTAATGCCACATAACAGTCATTGCTGACAGGGAGGCAGCAAAAAGTAGACTGCTATATACTGCTAGTGAAAGTTTAAATCATTAACAGACCTTTGGGAAGCAATTTGGCAAAAAGTATTAGAATTGAAAGTATATAGTTCCTTCTGGCCTAGTAATCTGACTTCTGGGAGTCTGTCCCACAGAAGTAAAAATACTGGGTTCCTAAGGATATATGGACAAAAGATATTTATTGCAACATCTTTTTTAAGTAGAGAAAAAAAAAAACAATAAGGAGCAAAGTGAATCCTATCAACAAGGGAAATTATTGGAAGGTCATAGAACATCTACACCATATCACGTAACCATTAAAGAGGTTAAATTAGTGGTCTTCCAGCTGACTTGAGAGTTTTCCAGGAGGCATTATTGACTATGTAAAGCAAGATGTAGAAAAGTGTACATAAAAAATGATCCCAATGTTTAATACATATATACAAATGTATACGTATATATAAAGCAAGGCTTTTTTTATCCCACTGCTTCTTTATTTTTAATTTTTTAATTTTTAAAAATTTTTAAAAATTTCCCAGTAAAACTAACATACACTGATATATTAGTTTCAGGTGTACAATATAGTGATTCATCAATTCCATACATTACTTAAGGCTCATCACAGTAAGTGTACACTTAATCCCCTCCACTTATTTCACCCATCTCTCTATCCACCTCCCCTGTGGTAACCATCAGTTTTTCTCTATAGTTAAGAATCTGGTGGTTTTTTGTTTGTTTGTTTGTTTGTTTGTTTGTTGTTTGTTTGGTTTTGGTTTGTCTCATTTTTCTTTGTTTTGTTTCTTAAATTCCACATGAGTGAAATCATATGATATTTCTCTTTCTCTGACTGATGTATTTTATTCAGCATTATTGCCTGTAGAGCCATCCATGTTGTTGCAAATGGCAAAAATCTCATTATTTTTTACGGCTAAGTAATATTCCATTGTGTATCTACCCATTCATCTATTGATGGACCCTTGGGTTCTTCATTCATCTATCAATGGACACTTGGATTGTTTCCGTAATTTGGCTATTGTAAGTAATGCTGCAACAAGCATAGGGGTGAATATATCTTCAAGTCGGTGTTTTTGTATTCCTTGGGTAAATACCCAATAGTGGAGTTACTGGATCATTTAATTTTTTGAGGAACTTCCATACTGTTTTCCACAGTGGATGTACCAATTTGCCTTCCTACCCACAGTGCACAAGGGTTCGTTTTTCTCCACATCCTCACCAACACTTGTTTCTTGTGTTTTTGATTCAGCCATTCTGGCAGATATAAGGTGATATCTCATTGCGGTTTTGATTTGCATTTCCCTGATGATGAATGATACTGAGCATCTTTTCCTGTGTTTATTGGTCATCTGTATGTCTTCTTTGGGAAATGTCTGTTCATGTCTTCTGCCCATTTTTAGTAGAGTTATTGGTGATCTTTGTGTTGAGTTGTGTAAATTCTTTAAATATTTGGGATGCCAGCCCCTTATTGGATATGTCATTTGCCAGTATCTTCTCCCATTCAGTAGATTGTCTTTTTGTTTTATTGATTTTTTTTTCCTTTGTTGTGAAGAAGCTTTTTATTTTGATGTAGTCCCAATACTTTAATTTTGCTTTTGTTGCCCTTGCCCAAGGAGATATGTCTAGAAAAATGTTTCTATGGATGATGTCAGAGAAATTGCTGCCTGTGTTTTCTTCTAGGAGTTTTATGGTTTCAGGTCTCATGTTTAGGTCCTTAATCCTAAAAGAAATCCTTTACTTTTGTGTATCATGCAAGAAGGTGGTCCCATTTCCTTGTTTTGCATGTTGCTGTGCAGTTTTCCCAGCACTGTTTGTTGAAGAGACTGTATTTTCCCCATTGCATATCCCCATCTCTTTGTCATAGATTAATTGATCATATAATCATGGGTTTATTTCTGGGCTCTATTCTATTCCAGTGTCTCCCATGCTCCTTTAAAAGTATTCAGTGAGGTTAAATTTTTTTTCCACCCGCTGGATAAAAACCTATTTAAGTTGCAGTTGGAGTCTCAATTCAGCAGTGAACATGTCCAATCCTGCGTAATATCCCAAGTTTTCAACTTAATTTAATACTTCATGCTATCTGCCCTAGCCTGTTGAAGGTAGGTTGCCTACCTTTTGGAGAACAGGTGTGGCTGGGTTCTTTTTTCTTTCTCATATGTCACATCTACCCTTTACTGGATGCAGTTTCTACAAGGTAGAGCCAGAGATGTGGTAAGGAAATGTTTTATTTGATTGATAATTAGCTACCATCAGAGCAACTGGATAGCCATAGCCCATTAGATTTCTTATTTGAGAATCATAGAGTGTTTCACTGTGTCCCCAAACTCTAGTCACATCGTAAGCTGTCTGATGGCCTCGCCAAAGTCCCTTCCCCTAGGCTTGAGATGAGGGTCAAACACCCCTGTGTGATATTCACAGCTCACATGCAGGAAAACAACTCTCTTCACAAGTCTTCACCTCTAGGTTAGAGTCTAGAGGGAGAGATTTTCTCATTTTTTTGGATATATATTTTAAAATTATGCATCTCACTGCAGGACATGTTATTTTTTCCTTTGTTCCTTAAACTTCTGATTTAACATCTGTTACAAATGTGTGTATGTGATTATTACAAAGATAATTTTAATATAAAGATATTTGGTGGACATATATTAGAGTATAAATAGGGTTATTTAGGAGGAGGAAAGATACACGTTTAGGCAAGGAAGAGATGGGAAAAGGGGAGACGTGTTAAAAAGAAAAAAAGATAATTAAAACAAAGTAAACACATAAACAGCATATGTACAATGTGATCACATTTATGCATTTATGTTGAAGCAGATCTATGTATGTAAAAAAGAACTCTTCAAAATTTCATAGAAGTGAGAAAGTTAACCAATCATTTTTTATATCATGTTAGTAAATTACTGTGAAATGTGATGAGGAGATCTTAAGGGAAAATCTTCCAACTCAATATGGTATTACTGCACATGCCGTGAAGTAAAAAAAAAAAAAAATTCAATGACTTTGTGTATTACATGTATGTCACACATCTTGACTTGCTCTGGCAGCTAACGTGTGCTAAGAATCCCAAGTGCTTGATGAAGCCCTGAGTGCTGGATGTTGGCTTTCATAAGGAAACTACTGGCTCTTGTTAATTGAATTTAGAAAATTCACTCTGGCATTATCCTGTCTGGAACTTAAATTAAATGCATGGATGATAATTCATTTATTAAAATTAGAAGGCAAGAGGAATATAGATACAGAGTCAAAGTCTCTGCTTTGCTAATGTTGAGCCCAACCAGCCTCTACTTGACAAGTGTCATAGCACCATGCTATTTTTATTACTGGGAGTTGGGAGATCTGAGGTCTAGTTTAGTGTCTGCTACTGACTCACAGAGCAAATCAGGTGGCCACTTTACCTTTTTAGGTTTAATTTCCTCATAAATTCCAAGAGGACTTAGATAATTGCTGAGATAATTCTTGCTCTACTTAGTGGTTCTCCAACTTGAGTGTACTTAAAACTCACTTGGAGAATTTGTTAATATGCATATTACTGGGCTCTGTCTCCAGATACTCTTATTCAGTAGGTCTGAGGTGGGTTCCAAAACTGCAATTCTAAGTGTCCAGTTGTTGCTAATGATGCCAGTCCAGAGACCTAATGAATATAGGAATTGATGAGTGAAATATTTGTATTTCTGAGTAAACTGGTGAGTTATAGAGTGAAGTGGGCTGAGTACTGATCTCTGAGACATCCACCTCTCAGATTAGTGACCTCCCTTCTGAGATGCCACCAGCCAAGCTGTCTCCTGGCAGTGTCCATTATCCAACATTCCCAGTATGTGCTACCTAAAATCACAGGTAGGTGTCGCTGTAATTCTGGTGCAGATTGGTCCCAAGGGGAGGTGTGAGCTAGGGCACTGAGGAATATGGTGCCAGCTCCTTTGTGGGTTAAAGATCTAAGAGAGCTCCTAGAAAATTATCTGCATAAAATGATCACAGTTAGGGATGGATCATAAACTTTCAATCCCAAGAGAAACGAACTGCCACTAAAAATAAAATAGACATGTGATGGGGTAGGAGAGTTACCTAAAAATGAAGTAAGAATAGGGTCTTCTAGTGGCTGAATTATCCTGGATATTGAAAGTGTCTGTTCATTAAGGCAAGATTAGTGTCATGGGTGAATGGAGCACTATGTTTTAGTGCTTTAACTTCTCTGAACCTCACTTCCCATGCTTAAAATAAATACTATAAAAGCAAAACAAAACAGAAAGTACCTCCAGTTTCTTCACAGAATTACTATAAGATCAAATGAAATGCTTTATGGAAAATTATTTGCAAATTGCTAACTTATTGAATAAATGTTTACTAGCCGTGAGTTCTTCTAAGGCACTTTATTAGCTTTTTAGATAATACTATCATAGCATTCTTATTTGTTTACAATTGAACATAAAATTGCCAGATAACCATTCTTTTCTTAAGTAGCCATGATGAAATAATTATTTTCTTATATTTCATTACTTGTTCACCCACTTTCATCGTCTATCTCCAATATAAAGAGGTTTAAAGAAGAAAAATAATTGAATTATATTTATCTTCATGTGGATTCTCTACTTTTTGTAATATCTGTTATACATTTGGGTACTTAAAATTCCAAGTAGTTTCCCTGTGTTTCCAGATGCTGCTCCTGTGGTCATATAAGACATTACAAAATGTTGTATAAAGGCTTGTATACTAACTTGCCTACTAGCTAGCCTCTATTTGAATTATATAAATCATAGTTCCTTTGATAAAATAACTGATCATGAGTACTCCAGCTTTTTATTCCCTGCTTTGTCCCCACTCCATCCTGTCCCAACCACAAATTATAAAGCCACATTCAGGTCTGTTTTTGGGTTGGTATTACACTGCTTTTTAAAACCGGTTCCACTGTTTCTCTAATGAAAAGCTCCTTTTCCTCATAAGTGGACTTCCAGTCCACACCCTGCATCACCGTATATAGCTTCTCCCATGTGCCCTACAGTCACCACTGACCATAGCCATCCTCCAAACACATGGACACAAAATATGGCTTCTCATCCTTCAGGGCAGTTGAGGGTGAGGTTTTCCCTCTAGCAAATTCTCCAACTCGACAAAATGACTATTATTGTCTCCTTGGCATAATCAGGAAGAAGCACGGGACAAATGCATAGCACTGAGTTTTCATCTTTTCTATTAACACTTTGAGGAAATAAGAGTCTTCTAAAATGAGAGATGTTTTTATACACTGTACTTGCAAGTCACTATTTTCATTCAACATTTAGGTTATGGGGTTGAGGGAGGAGGAAATCCATCTTTATCCTTTAAAGTTTGCCGCAGTGTAACTATTCCAGAGGCACATGAACTATCTTACCTTTGATCGTGTTGATAATCTGAAGACCCTTTCTACTTGGGGTTACTATGGTTACGGCTGCACCGGCGATGTGTGAGCTGCACTGCTGTTTTGATAAAAATAGGTATTAACTACCAGTCATAGTGCTTCTCATTTCACAGCAGTTCTTGCAGAAGAACAGCATATTTAAAAAAAAAAAAAAAAGAAAGAAAAAGCCTTTCCAAAGAACCATGAAGGAACATCTGCATAAATAATGGTGATTGGTCATGTGTTTAAAAATATTTTTAATTAAATTCTTTTTAATTAAACAGGGCATTTGCTGAATCCTTGTCTGTTATTTGCACCGAGCTTAGCCTTGAGGAAGATGGCTGATTAACAAACCCAAGAACCTATAATTAAAAGTAGAACTGTTATTTTTGGAGAAATGCCTTTCCAGTAAGGGTGACTTAATGGGGCTGTCTGATATTTTTTTCATTCGTCATTGAATTTTCTGGTTAGAATTTTGGGTTCATTTTCTTAACGTAGGAGAAGTGATTACCAACTGCCATAATCAGAAGAGTTTTTATTTTTTAGCTTTATTTTCCTTCAGTCCCTTTAGTCGACACTCTCCTTTCACTGTTGTTTTTCAATATTTAATTGTGGTCTTCATTTATTTCTTTTGTTTGGATCATGTCTTCTTTTTAAAGTCGTATATATTGTTCTTTTTTCACCTCTGGCCCACTCTGCCTATGCATTTCAGAGTTTTAGACTACAGTAAGTTTGTGGTTTCTCATCACTGGTGTTATCAATATTCTACATAGGAATTCAAGAGAAAGCTGAATAACTTTCTACTTGTAGTCAAAAATAAGATGAAATGTACAAAGTAGTTCCTTCACTTCCAGGCTGGCTTAGAGAACAGAGACAACATTCATTTAATATCTTCTAAGCAGCATCGAGGAGACTGAGATGGTTTTATGCCTACATTCTGAAAAAAAAAAAACAAACAAACAAAAACAAAACACTCACATAAAGTTTAAGGTTCATGTCCTTGAACCATTTGCCCAATTCTTTGGGGAGAAACTTGGGTGACTCTACTTATAGTATCTAATATTTGGTAGAGAAGTATTGTATTGTTATTGCTGTGGGAGAAGGCAAACAGTGAGGGAGTATTCAGGGCCCTTTCTTATGCTTTCATTGAATTCCAGGGGGAAAAAATTACACCTCTGAGGAAGTCAGAGGATATTAAATCGGCGTACTTCCCACGGAAGGCAGCAGGCTTCTGGAGAATGCAGAGAGACCAGCCATTTTCACTATGCATTGTGTTTCAAACCTGCATACGGTGTCATTTAACAGTACTCTACTGCATTTTCTGTGTCTATCCAATTCCATATTAAACACACTGGGATAGTATCAGTTTAAAAGCCTCTACATAAACCTAGGTCTATAAAACACCATCATATAAACTCAGATTCTATTCTTGAACAAATTTACTCAGAAATAAAAATAACAGCTTAGATTTATATTGTGTATCTTTTTCAAAGAACTCAAATAGCTTCATACCCAGCACTTCAGTTATTCTCACATAGTTTTCCTGGGTAGGGAGGATGCGTGCATTTAAGTGAAACAATTGGGTGCAGAAGATTTTTTAAAATTTTCTCAAGATTTTACAGTAAGTGAAGAAAGATTGATACAAAAACCAGAACTTCTATTTCCTTAGATAAGTAGACTATGTTTTTGTAAGTTACTAACAGCCATGTGATCAAAATATTTTATTGACTTTAGCTAATTTTCAGCTAGTTCTAAAATCAGTAACATCTTTATTCTACCCATCAAAGCAATGGTGCACTTGAGTCAATATTTAGAAGCAACCCAAAGCTACCAATTGGCAGCAAATGAAAAGCTCCATCTGAATTTTTTGCTTCGGAGTATGTCATCTAGTGATAACAACCATTAACTGAGTGTGTACACATACATCATCTAATTTGATCATCACCACAGTTAATTATCTCCATTCTAATAAACTGAGGTTCTAAATGCATAAGTGGTTTATTTAAATTTACAAGGCTCATAAGTGCCAGAGATGAGAGACAAAGCATGTCCAATATTCTTTGTTCTATACCACTGCTACTTCTCAAAATAGAACAGTGATGTGCCAATTAGGCTTAGCACAAAATGAAACCCGACAGTCAAGTTCTCCTTTTATGATTAATTTCACTTAGCAAACATTTATGCAGCACCTGCTATGTAGTAGGCACTGTAGAAGTGGTTGAGGGAAGGGGTAATAAACCAGACACAGCTCCTGCCCTCAAGAAGCTCCTCTCTAAAGGGGGATGTAGATACAAGTTTGGTACCAACAACAAGTTGGTAGTCCAGGCAGCTTTGTAAGCACAGAAGAAGGGGATATGGACCCTGGTACTACTCCTGTGGGGAGGGGATCTGGGAAGGCTTAAAGCTTCCCTCACCCCAAGCCAATATTTTGCCTGATTGAGGAAGATAACATGTCATTTGAAAGACACATGAACCATGTTTCTCTCCTATAAGAGATGGCCCTATGGATAGAGGTTTTTCATTCCCATATAGGGCCACAGACAACATGACCTGCTCAAACTTAGTAAGGTCTCCCTGGGCTCAGACACCTTTGGGGGTGTCCTGAGTTGATAATCCTGGGGGTCAGGGTCAAGGCAAGGAGGGCATATGCACTTGCTATTATAACTCTCTCCTCACTCATGCAGACAAGAATCAAATTTACAGTCATTTGTCCAGGACACTATTCTATAGTTGCTGTTTAACTCCTGATTTCAATGCTGCACCCAGGCTCCATCAGCATAATTAGGAAAACATGTACACTCTACATGTGGAGACTTTGGCTGGAGTTTGAGTCTGAGAGCCACAGAATTTTAGCTCTGGAAGGACCTTAAAGACAACCTCACTCAACTGCATTTTTAGACAGTACCTGAGGCTCTGAGAGAGAAAGTAAATGCCCACTGAACAAGAATTAGGTACTCTTTCCAAGTGCAGAAATTTAAGGGGTAATTTGTGAGAGAGGGAAGTAGAGAAGAGTTTCCATTGCTTCTCTGCTTGACAATATCATTTTTTTCCCTTGAAGTAATTTTTGAGTGTCAAAGGAGAAACACATAGGTAGAAGGTATCATTCCATTTTATAATGGACAAACCCCCTCTGATGGTTTTGATGACATGAATAATAACAGTAATCATACCCATCCTTAACTGAGCTACAATATACCAGATACTTTACATGAATTATCCCACATAACTGTTATCCAAAACACTTACAAGGGAGGGAATATTTTTATCTCCACTGTACTGACAAAGGTTACTGAAAGCTTAGTGAGGTTAAGTAACTGGCTCAAGATCACCAAGTTTATTTGCATCACAGCTAGTATCTGATTGCAGGTTGGTTTTAGTTTGGAGCCAAGTTCCCAATCATTATCTCTATATTGGGACAGAGTTGTAAATAGCAAGGTCTTGGCACAAAGGTCTCTCTTCAGATATTAGAAACCCAGGTATGGAAAATCAGCTCCACAGAACATAACTGGAGAAGATAATAGATAACAACCAACTATATAAATGCTTCAGGATATTGAAAGCAGATAAAGCAAGACTCCAGGTGTTCTGAGGATGGGATTCCAAGAACACACTGAAAAACCGTTTGAAGCAATTCATCAGCTCTGTGGACAGCTGGGAAACAGCTGTGGCTGACAGACCTCTCTGGCTCACTGCTTTGGGGAACAGAATGGCTCTGTTTAAATGAAAGCAGTTCATTCTCAGCGATACTCAAAGGCAGACCTGCAGGACAGAAGTTTTGAAAGTCAGCATCCAGCCCACACATTCCATTTAGGTGCGAACGAAGATATTGCACATTGTGGCAAATTGGATGGAAATTTCTTAAGAGTATTTCCTTGGATAAGAGGCTGTTTGGCTCCCTCTAGGGCTCAGCTTGGCTGCCTAAGGTCAAAACCATGGAACAGTAAGGCAATTGAAGAGTCAAGTTGAAGATGGCACTTACTCTCAGGCTGCTGTAAGTGCAGAGCCCACACCTACACAACTTTGAGAGTGAGTGCCTCCTTAAAAATGAGTTGCCTAGAGGAGCCAGGAGAGCACCCACTAGTAGCAAACTGGGATTGGGTCCTCTTGCCCTGCGTTGCCTGTCAGAGGCCCCTTGCTTTAGAATTCCTTGCAAAGCAACTTCCCTCCTAGAACACAGCCAAGAAAGGACAGAGGCTGACCTTTTACCTGGATACTACAGATAAAAAGCATTGTGTTGTTCAATTTATTATTTTGAGCTGAAATGGAGACAGCTTTTTGTAACAAGTGCTGCCAGGTCAGAGAGTGGGCAACGAAGTGACTGATCACAGTGGGAAAATACAAGAGAGGCTGGAGCTGGTCTGCTCAAGGAGTTAGCTACACGGTGCATGACCTTCAAGAGTCATTCATTCATTCACTCATTTAATCAACAGAATTAATTGTCTACTGCACTCCAGAAACTATAAAAGGCATTGGTGAATGTGTAGATGAACAATCGATAACCAGTGGTGATGAACTTTTTATCCAAGAGGACCAAATCAAAGAGAAGTTAAAATGCTTGTAAGCTGTTTCTCAGGAGGTTATTTAAGTGCTGCTTTCACATAAGAAAATGCATTTATCTACAGTTGAACTTCTGGATTCTTATATTATTTTCCAGTCTAGGAAGGATTACCATAGAGGGCTAAATTTTCAGATATGACAAAGCTAGTTCATGCTGCAGTATCTGATGTAGTATAGCACCTCTGGAACTGTTTTCTTTTTCTTTCCTTGATTGACCTTGTAAACTACTGAACTGCAAAGTGTGGCTTGCTTCTTGATATCATATCCTCTAAAGTCCAGAGATCTTCCCATTTCAAACAAGATAACTCACATTTTTTTTAACACAAACAAACAGCTTCTTGGTGGTGATGCCATTTCTGAGTCATTCAGGAGCAAGAGCAGCAGATTAACTGGGGCTGGCTTGGGGGTGGGGAACACCCACACCCAGGGTCAGACACACAGTTGGTACTTACTAAGTTTTTATTCCAGTAGAAGGACTCCAGGTGGAGTTGTCTTGGCAGTGGTTAGATTTGGAGTCTGTAGTTGACAGAGAAGGGGATGGGCTGGAAGTTAAGATGACTGGGTGTGGATGAGATTTCCCAGGATGAGTTGGTAAAGTGAGAAGGGAACGGAAGAGGTATTCCTGGGGAGCATTTGTATTAAAGGAACAGGTTCACAAAGGAGAAAAAGAGAGGCTGGATGAGCTGAAGGGAAGCTAAGAGAGGCTAGTCTCCCCAGTATAAAGAAAGAGAGCACTTGGAGAGACAGTAATCTACAGTGCCATGATACACAGAGGGCTTGGCAGTTTGGAAGCCCAGGGAGGAAGTCCTGAGAAGGAGTGGGGAGGGTAGGGGTCCTCATGTATGGTATCCTGGGATGTGGGAAGAGACTCCCGAGTTCCATGTTTTATCTCCTCATTAAGTTTTGTCAGTTTTAAAAATGACTTTTGTCCTTTCTGATCTAAAAGTAGCTTATTATAGTAAATTTATAAAATTTATAAAACAAAGTTCAAAGAAGAAAAATTAAAATGGCCATTGCTTGCTTTTATCATGAGAGATGCTTTCTAACTTTTGGCTTGCTCTCCTCAGGTTTGGTTTGCCCAGTTGTGCTGACCTTCCATCCTGGTTTAGACTTTGTTATTCCCACCTCAGCACCAATTCCTCATACTGACTTTGCGTGACAGTATATTCCAGACAGGATATACACTGGAAAATAAAATGATTTGATGAACTATAAAATAATACATTCTGAGTAAATGAGTGATCTGTTGTACGTGATGATCATACTGAGGGTGACACACATGGATAATTAAGCAGCACAAAGGGCCCCATAGGCACACATCTACAAACCCACAACCTTCTCATTGGTCTGGGTTTTTCTTTGCTAAGCATGATCTAAAACATAGATGTGTCTAAGTGACTTCTTTTCTACCAGTGGTGGGGTTGGGGCAGGAAGGACTGTGCTTATGAGAGGTCATTCCAGCCATATCCTTGTTCAGTAACTCGTGTATTAAAAAGTCAAATGCCTGGGCGCTTAACCTGCCCATCATTTTGTACTTCCTCTTGTGAGAGGGGATCAGAGTGTACTGGTTTGCTAGGATGCCATAACAAATTACCACAAACAGCTTAGGACAATGCAAATTTATTATCTTACACTTATATAGGTCAGTAGTCCAGGTTGACTCAACTGGGTTCTCTACTCTGGGTCTCACAAGGCCAAAATCAAAGTGTTCATTGGCTGGGCTCTTACAGGAAAGCTGTGGGAAGAATCCACTTCGAGGCTCATTCAGGTGGTTAGCAGAATCTGTTCCTTGCAGTTGTGGGACTGGAGTCCCTGTTCCCTTGCTGACTGAAAACTGGGGACACCCTTGCCTCCTAGATCTCTCTTTGGCCCTTTCAGGTGATCTCCTCCACCTCAGAGTCAGCAATGGTGTATGCTATCTTTCTCACATGTGAAATCTTCCTGATATCCTTGGGTTTTTGTTTTTGTTTTTGTTTTTGTTTTTGTTTGAGTCTCCTTTCTGTCTTCTCTTCAGCCGCGTCTCTCTGACTCCAGGCAAAGAAGTTTCTCTGCATTTAAGGTCTTATGTGACTAGTTTGGATCCAACCATATAATCCAATGTAATCTACGTGTTTTAAGGTAACCTTAATTACACCTGCACAGACCCTTTTGCCATATAAAGTAATCAATGCACAGCTTCCAGACATTAGTATATGGACATCTTTGGGGGGCATTATTCAGCCTACCACACAAAGTGATGACAGGAATGAGTGGATTCATGATATGATTTCTCTCCTCATATCTTTTTTTCCCTTTCTCTCACACATTGAGTGTTGACTCTTCTCAATATTATTTTTGTTCACTCTTAACAGTTTTGCTAATCTTCTTAGAAAACAGGAATATTCATCCGTCCTTTTAAAACCTTCCTCTACTGTCCTTAGGGTCTTGAGCCACAGGTTGAGACATGATAATATAAGACACTATTTGTTTTTATAACTTTTTGTATCAAGAGAAACATTTGTTTGTGAGGCTCACTTATTTTATGTGTACTGTGATCATGACTAACACAATTACCTCTTTCCTTACAGTAGTTGCATTTAATGGGCCACAATGATATCTTTACCTCCAAGTGTTGATTTCTTGGGACTCATCCAAATTTTGGCTGCTTTACGGCTCCACTGAGCTTTTCTCTGAATTTATTTCATGATTTGTAGGTAAACCCTTGCCTACCATGCTCATTTTTAAAATGGCAAAATGCTTAAGTAATAATTCTGATTGGAGAATCCTTGTACAACAGGATGAGTCATCCTCACTCAGATATTGGGCATACTGCAAAATTCCCCATTAAACTGCACCATGGCTCATTAAACACCATTGGTGAGAAAATTGGGTCTTTGTTAAATGTTTATGTTCTGTGCTAATGTTAAATATAGAATATTCCCATTTTAGGTACCTTTGGGAAAAATTTTAAAGTACTAGCTAAAGTGCCAGCATATTTCAGCCCATAAATTCCCAAATACAGGATCTAAAAAACACCACCCCAAACCCCAGATTTATTCTCATGTTTCTGTCTTTTCAATTTTTATGTGTCTTATTTATTTTTCTCTCCTTAATGTCAAACCTCATGATCTTCAGATTACCCTCTTATACTCTTAGTGACTTCTAAGGACCATATTTTTGGCTTTTAAGCACAAGAGGAAGTAGATTATTCTGGAACACCATTCAGCCATATTTGAAGTCCAGGAAAAGATGTGTGATTATCAGTGTTTTTATTATGCATCTACATATTGAAGAAACAATCTCTGTCCACAAAGCACATACATTCCAAAAAAAGCACTTAAACAAATACAAATAATAATGACAGAAATGTGATTCCAGAAGTGTGCTAGTGGAGTTAATGTGAAAAGAATAATTTTCCTCGTTTAAGAGTTATTGGAGGGATGCCTGGGTGGCTCAGTAAGGTAAGCGTCTGACTCTTGATTTTGGCTCAGGTCATCATCTCAAGGTCTTGAGATTAAGTCCTACCTCTGGCTCCGTGCTGAGCATGGAGCCTGCTTAGGAGTCTCTTTCTCTCTCCCTCTGCCCTTCCCCTGCAAAAAAGTTATTAGAAATCCTCTTCATGTATGCTGAAAGAATTAGCTCATTATTGCATGACAAAAGATACTAAGATCTAGGGAGCCTTGCTCAACAGGAATCCAAGAAAAGAATTAAGCTCTATAGAAAATGATTTGAGGACTTTTTTTTTTCATTTCTTTACAAGGTGATGCTTAGCTAGTATCACCCTTAATGCATAGAATATAAGCTAATCCATTAAATAAACAAATGGCTTAGGACAATGCTTCTCAAGCTTTTTGTTGTCACGACCCCTGTATAACTGTTCAAAATTAGGGAAGACCTCAAGGAGTTTATGTGTATTATATCTATCAATATGTACCATATTAGAATGTAAAAAATTTTAAACATATTTTATTAATTTAAAATTATAATAATAAACTATTTACATCTTAAATAACATACTTTTATGAAAAATAAATTTCCAAAACAAAAAAAATTTACTGAGAAGAGTAACATTGTTTTATATTTTTAAATATGTGTTGTAATAGAAGACAGCTGGATTCTCACATCTGCCTCTGCATTCACTTGCACTATCCCACATCATATAGCCCCTGGAAAATTCCACTGTACACAGATGAAAGACTAAGAATGAAAAATGCAAGTGACATTTTTATATTATTCTGAAAATGGTTTTGACCTTGGGGATCTTCCTGTGTAGGTCTCAGGAAGCTCCAGGAGTCCCTAGATGATACTTTGAAGACATTGCCTTCAGGCAATAGAACTTATTTCTCCTAAGGATCCCTGATGAAGAAGACTATAATAGTGTGGTTGCATATAGTATTTTCTCCACTACTAACTCTGTACCAAAATGATATATCATACTGATGGCCAAAATAAGATTACAATGTTTTAAGGCTAAATCATTCATGATGTTTTGTATAACTTCTAATTTAGAATTACTTCAGTGAAGTAACTTCTAGTGATTAACTTTCTAGATCTAGTATCACTTCTCTGTCCTGTTTCAGAAGGGTGAGGTTTTCTAGTTGTATTTCTGGGTTATGATTAGCAGAGCTTGACTGGCAAAACCAATCTGTGTACTGATTCTGCTGCTGATTCTCCACTGAGAAGGATTAGACTCAAAGAGTTCCAGTATTTCATACCTCAATTTTTCTGGAAGCTTCTCCTTATAATCTCACTATGTACAGTATTTCAGAAAAGTGGGGAAAGTTACAGGAAAATTTCCTCCTCCATCATCCCTCTGAGAAAAAGAAAACGCATTTTCACAATACTCACTTTTAGAAAGGAAAAATGCTACCTTGTTTATGAGAATTCCAGGGTTCTCCACCTGTCAGGCCTGACGCAATTCAGCTGCACAAGCCTGAGATATTTGATTCTCCATGTGTCGGGGACAAGTGTCATACATACTGATTTGCACAGACAACCAGAGAGAGCACTCTCCAGGGAAAGCCAGCATTTTGACAAGGCTGAGTGATGACTTAGAACAACAGGGGTAGGAACTATTGTGTGGAATTGCCCATAGACCCAGGCAGATCTTGTGCCAGGTCGTTGAGAGCTGCCACATTAAAATATAATTTGAGTTAGAGTGGGAGAGAGCCAAAGCATAAGAGACTGTTAAAAACTGAGAACAAGCTGAGGGTTGATGGGGGGTGGGAGGGAGGGCAGGGTGGGTGATGGGTATTGAGGAGGGCACCTTTTGGGATGAGCACTGGGTGTTGTATGGAAACCAATTTGACAGTAAATTTCATATATTAAAAAATAAATAAATAAATAAATAAATAAATAAAACACAAAAAAAAAAAAAAAAAAAATATAATTTGAAATTTAAATTCCTTGTAAAAAAACCAAAAAATATGGGTCAGAAAGCTACTAATGGAGATCCTAGGGAAAGGACTGTCACTAAATAACCCTGAAGACTTCGAAGTGACTGAAAGAGCAAGAGCATTAGAAAAGTGGTCAGTTAAAATGCTAGAAGTAAAAAAAAAAAAAAAAAAGGCAAAAAAGCAAAACATCTTTTAAGAGTCAGCACACGGAGGCATTGATGGGGTCAGGCAGTCACCATCTATATTTTTATTCCCAGGTATGTTTATTATATTTGAGATGATAAAATACTAGTTTTGATGATCTAATAAGGTAATAAGGTTGTAGTAGGAGAC
Organism: Neofelis nebulosa; assembly: GCF_028018385.1. Taxonomy (NCBI): domain Eukaryota; kingdom Metazoa; phylum Chordata; class Mammalia; order Carnivora; family Felidae; genus Neofelis; species Neofelis nebulosa. Next base: position 38,854,020 of record NC_080786.1, on the reverse strand, counting down.
AAGACTCTTGGTATGATGAAGAAATTAATCCAAATATCATATTACTTCACTGTTATAGCTTTTCTCTTGAAGAATGAGAATTATATATGACCTTAACAGTTTTTCATAAAACTTGAATCATCCCGCCCCCAACCAGCAGACATTTTCAACCCTCTTTTAGCCTCTAATTTATATCTTTGTCTCCTTGCTCTTAGCAAGATCTTGCTTTCCTGAGAAGACAACTTTATTTCAACCCCTCAATTGTTCTCTGCCTTCTCTAGACCTTGATCCAGCCATTTCCCTTCTTTTTCCTCTGTCTTCAGCCTCTTTCCTCTGGCTTATTCTGCACAGCCTATGAATTAGAAATCTAAGAGAAATCTTCACTTGGCTTTATACTCCATAGGCTGCTATTTTTTTTCTCTTTCCATCCCTTATCACCAGCTTCTGAGAAGTGCAGTCCACGTCACTCCTCATCATTCATGCCCCCTGCTACCCCTTGGTGTTTGACTGCTACAATTATTTTCTCAGATATCTCTAATTATTCAATGACATTTCTTAATCATCCACTACTCTTACCTGGAGTGTGTGTGTGTGTGTGTGTGTGTGTGTGTGTGTGTGTTGATCTATTTACACATGAGGTTATATGTGCTTACTTGTGTGATATCTATTATTTATGTCCCTTACTTGACGGACAAAGTGGGTTTTTCCTCTAGCTAAAAGGTCAGGTAGGGAGAAGGTGGCCCCAAACCCCAAAAGGGGTGCTGGAACTTGCCACTAAGATATAAGTGGAACTAAAGTGTGACCAAGATAAATATGACCAAAGTTAGAGGTTTAAGAAATTGGATTGTGTCTCCTCCCCTTCCTATCTACATGGTGTCTGTCCAGTGTGTTCTCCTCATACTATCACGAGAAGGCTCATCTAAATAGGCATTGGTTTTTGGCCAGCCTTGAGCCCAGGTTGTCCTTACAAACCCAGCCAGGTGTAGGCAGAGCTGGTGTGAGTGTGTCCTCCATTGTTGCAAGAGATGGTCTCCTGGGAAGGTGCATACGAGTCTTGGACGTTCTGTGTAAGATTGAGCCCTGCCAGCAAGCTAATTAAATGAGTTGTTTAAGAGCTCCAAGCTTAGAAGCAAGAGTGGGTTGCTAATTTCCTGAGTCACCTATTCAACTCACTTGTGGTCCCAGCAAATATTCCCTCTTGTAGGACACACTGCCTGGCTTTATTTCGAAGCTATTCCATTTCTTCACAGGGTTGATAGGAATGTGCAAAGTAATAGCTTTTCTCTTTTGTGTGGGATATCGCTTATGAAGTAGAGTTCAGTTCTTTGTGCAAAAGGAATTGTGGGAATGTCAGAACAGTTTTGAACAAAACTGCATGTTCAGTTAAAATCCTTTCCCTTCAAATGCCCTAAGTTCTCACTGGAAAGATGAGGAGTCCCTGTTAGCACAGAGGAGACCCTATAACTGGGGAGGTGGGGAGTGGAATCCCCACCTTCGTCCCTATTTGTGAGCCTAGGAAATGCTGTGGGAGTGTAGATGAGCTGCAAGTCATCTTCAGAGCTTAGAAATACAAATAACTACAGAGACTAAAGTCAACAACAGAGCTGCCATGATAGAATTTTGTAGTTTAGGAGTAACTTTACTTTTGTTCCACAAGATCCTAGCAAAAGGAAAATGTTCTTATTTAAAACCCCTAACTGAAGCCTCTTTGTTTTGATGAGGGTCTTTACCCAAAAAGAAGAAAGAGGTACTTTTTCTTAGCAGAGGTAATTGCTACCTCTCCTTACTACTACTACCTGAAAAGGCTAAGGGTTGTAGCAAATGTGAATAGCTACCAACTACTAGAGAATACATCTCTGCCTTTTACCTGTCATAATTAAGGACCTATGCAGCTAGAAATGAAATTGACTTTATGCCTGGTAAAATGGAATCTGGCTAATTGTCATGCCAATTCATGACATTTTATTTCTCTTGTCTCTTCTACCTCAAAGCTGGTTGTTGAGTTCAATACTCCTTCCTCTAGGATAATTTTTAGTAAATAAAAATCCATTTACAGAAATTCATGATGGATAGTTTCCAGCTGATTTGTTCATGCTTAGAGTTATGTTTGGCAAATATACCATATGTGTTTTTTATGTTTCTTTTTCTCCACTCATCCCTTAACTGTAAATGTCCCCCAAGAATCTCCTATGAACTCTCTTCTTTGTCTATATACTTTGCCCAGGGACTCAGTCATTCTTATGGCTTTATGTTTTATCTATGTGTTTATTAACCCCCAAATTCTTTCTTCTGCCTCAACTCTGTAGAGTTCAAACCTTTTATTTCCAGATTTCTTATTAAAATTGCCACTTGAAATTCCACCTGACTATTTAAGTCAGCATGTCCAAAACCAAACTTAGTGGATTCCCCTGTCTACAAACTAATTTCTCTTATGCAACCTCATCTACTAATTGTCCAGGATTAAAACCCAGAATCACTCCCTGCTGCCTCTCAAACACCAAGACTCACCAATTCTCTATCCCAAATATCTTGGACATACAGTCTCTTCTGCTGTGTCCCCTCTGCCATTGCCTTTTACTTATTCACTCATTAAAGGCTTACTATATTGTAGCACTGTCCTAAGGGCTACTGACATTCAGGGAAGATGAGAATCAATGAATAAGTGAAATACAAAGCACTGTGGTCATTGACCTATCAGAACCCAGAATGGTGGACGTATAGGGTGGAGCAGGATGTTCAGGAGTTTGTGAGTCTGAATCTAGGACTCTTCTAGTACAACCATCTCTTGCTAGAACATTTGGGAAAGCCTCCAGCCATATGTCCATTCTGCCCTCTGCCCTTTGCCTGTGCTTTATTTTCAGAACTGAAATCAGATTGTCACTCTTCTGACTAAATTCCTTTCCTGGCTCCCTACTGCAGCAGAACAAGTGCCAAATTTCTTCACTCTACTTACAAAACCTTCCAACTCAGCTTTTGTTCCCCATAGCGCTATTCTTTTATACAACGTAGTTACTAACCTCACAGCCCATGAAATAGGAAAGGAAAGAACAGAAATGAAAATGCCCACTCTGCCTTAAAAATTTACCATCAGTAGCATTCCCAACCATCCTCTTTACCCCTTTGGCCATCAACTCAGCGGATCATTTTCCTAATGATTGCTGTTCACACTTTGCAAAACTGTTTAAAGTATCAAGACACTGAATGGTTTTGGTGAACACAGATAATCAGTAAGTGATTATTTACTGTCCTGATGTACTCTGAGAGCCTCTGTATGATATGTGGCATACAGTAGCCATGCAGCAGTCTGCCAGAAACAAGTCCTTAGGTCTTGCTCTTAGAAACATCGGGTTCATCTTTATAGATAAGTATAATCTCAAGAGAGAATGAGCCAGGTGCTGGCCACCTCTCCCTTCACAGGAGTGGGCCATGAAACAACATTCATACATTAATGTATTCATTCACTCATTCATGCATCAAACACTTATTGAGAGTTTGCCAAGTACCCTGTGTTGCAAAGATGTGCCCTATCCCCAGGGAGCTCACAGTGTTTTCTCTGATAGGTTTTGTGATTTGATTCAAATGCTGGGATCAAAAAGGAGTGAGCCAGATTTATGCTGAGGGATCAGGGTCCTGGGGAACACTTGAGAGGCTTTTAAAGATTGAAGAAAGTTTTATGTTGGAGTAAGAAGTGTGTGTGTGTGTGTGTGTGTGTGTGTGTGTGTGTGTGTAAAGAAGGGGGGAATGGTAGCTCATGGATGGGAAAGAAATCTCTGCCTTGGTAAAGTGAACCAAAATGCAAAGTTAATTTAAAAAAACTACATGATCTGGGGAGATTGTAGCAAGTTCAGTATGGCTTGAGGCAGGCAGCAAAGGGTTGACAGGGGATACAGGGGGAGATGCTGGAAGGTAAACAAGGTGCAGATTATAGAAGACTTGTACCAAGGAGCTCAAACTTTCTCTATAAGCAGTGAGAAGCCCTGAGAAATCTCTAAGGGGGGAATGACTCATTAGTTGTTTTTATTTTTTTTAATAAAGATCTAGTGTGGGTACAGAGGATTGATTTGAGAAAATGAGCATTTAATGAATTCTTTTCAGAGGTGACCACACCCAAGGATAAATACATGGCTATGCTTCAGCTAACCCTGTATATTTGTGTGTGTTTCCTCCTAGTGACTGTGCTGGCTATTTTCCATGAACTGCACGTCGACCCTGACCTATACACACTCCTGTTTGGGGAGAGTGTGTTGAATGATGCAGTGGCCATTGTCCTTACATAGTAAGTACCAGAACTGGGCCTCTGTTTTTTTTGATCATGTGAAATATGCTTCTGCTTGGTGATAATTCCCAGTGGCTTTAATAGTATCTGTTCTCTTATGTCAAAGAGGTGTGGCAATTTCTAGTTTTTAAGGAATTGTTACCACAGAAGATCTCTAATGGTACAATTCATTAGGTACCTAATTTTTAACACTATTAATGAGTTTCATGTTTCTAACCTATTACAAGGTACCACCCAGAGGGTAACTGTTTTTTCCCCAGGTGCCTATATTTAGCTGATTCACTTAGAGTTCCTAAAATGCATGTAAATGAGCTTCCTTCATTTCAAATCAACATCATTTACTTTTTTTCTTTATACATGCCATTTTCCAGATAATGGGCTAATGCTAACTATTGTATTTATAGTAAGTTTGACAAATTGGAGATAGAACTTGAGAGTCAGAATACTCTATTCTCAATGCAAATGTGATGTGTTACAGGAGTACACACATCTTAAAATCATCGTGTCACATGTGAAACTAATGGAGCTTCAGCTAAGCGCTAACATAATTTTCCCTTGATCCTGGAAGAATTTTCCATTCGAGATGAAAACTAGTGCTCTTTCCTCACCTTCCCTTTAGACACTTACCATTTATATTTAGTAAATGCCACTTCGGTGGCTTTCACTATGTCAAAGGTCTCTTCTTGGTTTTCGATTGAGACCAACATTTTGGGCGACTGTCAAGTAACCCAAAGGAAAACAGCTATCTGATAATTAAATGTGACAACAGGATTCAATTCAGGGTGTTAATTACTTCAAATGTATTTGAAAATGTTTTGTGAAGTAACAAAGGATTTTTAAAAGTCAGATCTCACGGAGGGAAGTAGGAAATCACAGAGCAGAACGACTCTTCTGCCAGCTGACATTTCTTAAGGCTACCACCCAAAGTTGTCACTGAGCTCAGCAAATTTTAAGCAAGTGTCTCCAGATAAACTGTTATTTCACCTGGCCATTGAGAGTGCCTTTCCTGCATTAAAGGAAAATACCAGTGAGTGCAAATTAAGAGCAAAAGCCATGGCAGATTCACAAATGCTAAATTAGGATGCTTTTAAAGAAACACTGAGAACAATTAATTAGGACATCAGGAATCTCTGTCCAAGAAATACTAGTATTAAAGGAACATTTGGAATAATTTTTTTTTAATCTGCTGCGTTCCTCATTTTTGTGTCCTGGGCTGCCAAGTTGTAAAAGGCCAAGTGAAGCGAAACCACCAAAGCACAAATGCACTTGGGAAAGAACCATGCAGCTACAACCAAAGGAAGGTTTGGCCTTTCCACTTTCAGCCCTACCATTCACAGTAGTTTTCCATTTAAAATGCAGACTCCAGGGATGAATGTTGATGCTGTTGTGCACAAGCCCAGGGGCATTTGAAACAATCTATTTATTATCTCTTTAGGTCAATACATGGTTATTACTGGCACTGCCTTTTCTACTCATCTACCCATGTGTTGCATGTCTTCTAAAGTGTTTCCCACCGTAGCAAGATCTCTTTCCTTTTTTTTTTCTAGGCACGGGACACTTGCCATTCTAGCCAAAATCTTAGGTTTCACAGGTTTGGCAATTTAGGTGTCATGCAGAGTGAACCCAATGAGTTCCACCTTTAAAGTAAAAGTAAAACTAAATTAGGAATACTTGACATGGAAACCTCCACACTTTCAGACCTGCAGGCTCTTCTACCTGGTGCACCTGGACCCCACTGGCCTCTTTCTGAGCTCTACTGAGTAGAATGCCCTTACGCTGCCTGGGATCCAAACTGTTTCGCCACCAGTGCCATCTGTTGCTGACCACACCCTCCACTCTGTGCAGTTTTCCACAGTGGTGTCCTCTTCACTTTGCTCACTTGCTTACTTGCTTTTTACACTTACATTACAGCACATATGACCATCTCTTTTTATATACCTGCTTACACACACATATTCCCTTTCCTTTTAATGCCTCATCCCCACACTGTCTCTTCCAACTATCTTCCTGCTCCCTATTTAAAAGTTTTGCATGACTTTCAGACCAGAAGTTCAAACATTTGTTTCTTCACTTTTCTCTTCCTTCACATTAAACCGTGCACAGCACCCTGACACAACTCTCTGGCTGGTAACTCGTGCCTTTACATGCACAGAGTTCACTCCTTCCCAGCTTCTGTTTCTTCCTAATCAAGTCTTTCAGCACTTACCTCAGTCTCCTTCGGGAACCACTAGCCCACATGCTAAGCTCCTACTCCAGCCCTGCATGAACCTTGGTCAATTCCCTTCCAGCACAGCAGGGCAATCTTGGGTTTGAACTTATATTTGCCTTTTTAGATAGTGACTTTTGGAAGAGTGAATCTATGTGCTTGAAATGCATATTAAAAGAACAAATAAAACTTTTGTTTTTTCCTCTTCTTAGTTCCATCTTTGTGTAGTTTTGAAGTTTAAGAATAGTGATACAGCTCTTCTTGTGCCATCGAGAAGAGAAGTTACACATTTTGATGTGAAGCCGAGTATAATAAAGAACTCAAATCATTGACCACTTTGGCCCTTGGCACTACCTCCAGAGCTCCTTTGGAATGGCCACATACTTTCATTTACTTTCCCATCTCCCACCACCAAATGTCCTTGTTTAAGAACTATCCTTTTCAGTTTTAGTATTTTTTAAATTTTAATTTAAAAATTTAAATTTTTAAAATTTACAGTGCTGTACTCTAGCATTTCATTCAAATATATAGTAATTTAGCCACATTTTAGATTAAGTCAGCTTTTCTGTGCTAGTCTAAGAAGCACGTGGCAAATTATAATACTGTTTCTTAGGTTAAATGTGCTCTGAATTTCAGACAACTAATGTATAATTAAATTTGATGACCACAACTATTGTACACAGCAGCAGGTGGTGGATGGTGTCCCGAGAGCTCAAAAAGAGGTTGTCCAGAAGTGTTCATCTTAAAATAAAAGTAACTTTATTTAACAAAAATTTTTGAAATTAGCCTCTCTCTTACCCATACTGTCATTTTAAGTATGTACGGAGTGTCATGCCCAAAAGTGTAGTATGTGGACTGGTTCATAAATGAATGACTTCTACATGATGGTTCTGCACTTCTAAAGATTGTGTTATAGTCTATGAAGAAAGGCAAAAGACATACTGGAGAGGGACGTGTGTTTTTAAATCTTGAACAAAGACATTACTTTCAGAGTCAATATGGTAGAATAGAAAGTCAAAAGAGCCGATGTCAGGCTTGCCATGAATTAGCGGTGCAGTTATTACAGTTGACAGGAAACCAACCCAAATTGGAGTAAGCAAAAAGGGAATTTGTGTTGGCTGTGTTGACTGAATGGCAGGAGTAGACTACAATGGCAGCAAAGGAGCCAGTGAAGTGAGCAGGACTCCTTTTTTTCCCCTCACTCAGCTTCTTCAGGGTTAGCTCCCTCACCTGGTCCCAAGTTGGCTGCCACCATCTCCTAGGACTATATCTTTCTTCAGGAGAATAGAGCAAGAATCTCTGTCCCATTAGTCCCAGTCCAAATCTTAGTACACCTGACAGATTGTGACGCCATTTCAGACCCTCTTGTGGCCAAGGAAATGTCCTGCGTTTATTGGCTCAGCTCTAAGGCATATGCGTCAGGAGTTTAAAACTGTGCTCATTTTCACCAGGAAGTACATAAACTAAGACTGGGAAAAGGTAGGATTATTGCTCAGAGTGATATTGCCACAAAAAAAGAAGTGGATGGTGCACAGAAACTAAAGAAAACCAAAACTAGAAGCCATGACAGTGACTCCATACAGCTGTGAGCTCTCCATGCTTGTTTCCTTGCCTATATCTATATACTTTACAAAATTGTTCTGAGAGATAAATAAAGCAATATAGTTGGAAAGACTATAATTCTATATAATTGACGCTATATAAAGATATATACTTATAATTTATATAACCATTTATATCAAGATCTTTCATTCTACTTACACAGATCTCTTTCATTTCATTAAAATGACTAAGGATAGACCTGCTTCTAGTGAAGCATTCCTTCATAAATACGACATTTTATGATCCAAGGAATATAGAGAATAACCATTTTCACATGTGGTTTACCCCATTAAGAGTGAGCCACTTAGTTAAGGCATGCCATCTAAAGTTGATAAATCAAGAAATAGAGGTTGAAGTATATTACTTAAAGTTATAAAGGCACTCACAGCGAAAATTGATATCACTCATGGGAGTTAGTTGGAGGAGGGGAGAGGGGAAGGAAGGAATAAGTTAACGAAAATGTCACATCTCTCATAGTAATTAATGTACACTGTGTAGAGTTGACAAATCAAGAAATGGATGTATCTGCCTATCACTTAGAGTCACAGGGCAACCATCAGAAGAACTAAAACCATAAATGGTTAAAAGGAGATACTTTTGCTATGTAGAACTATGATTTATGCAAAGGGGACAAATGTAATTTAACTCTTTATTTTGAGTGTTTGTATTTGTTTGAATTATATTTATTTAAAATATTCTTTAGGTGATCAAGGTATCAAAAGCAGAAACTAGGAAAGAAAAGCAATCTATTTGATGGCAATACAGTCGAACAATTCTAGGAGGCAAGAGTCACCACAAATAAAATTAAATGATGAAGGATAAACCATGAAAGCAGTTTCAACACACAATGTTGATAGGTTGGTGGTCTTCATAACATACATGATAAATTGTAAATCTCCTTAATGTACCAAATGTATTAGTTATGTGACTTTAGGTAAACTACTTAACCTTTCTGTGCCTCAGATGCCTTGTTATAAAACAAGGCTGGTAATAGCACTCACCTCATTAGATGAGATTAAACATAGAATACCAGAACAGAGCCTGGCTTATAACACTCAAAAAACATTAGATATTAGCTGCTGATATTACTACTGTTGTCAAACACCAATAAGGAAAAGGTAAACATGATAGAAAAATGGGCAAAAGACGTAAGTAGGTAATGAACAGAAGAAACATAAATGGCTGATAACACCGTGAAATAAGATCTGCTTCACTAATAACAAAGCAAATTAAACCAATAATAAGTATCATTTTTTGACAAGCAAATCTTCAGATCCTCAGATCTCATGAAAGAACAATTATACTTTGGGTAAATTGAAGTTTGAGGAAGTGAGAACCCTTCTACGTTGTTGGTGAAAGAGAAAAGTGATAGAACTTTTACAAAGGCAATTGGCATTATTTATTAAGAATCATTAGAATTTGTTAATCCTTTGATCCACCTATTTCATTTCTAGAAATTTATCTTAACAAATAAGGGACTGTGTAACAATTTCTCCCTGGAAATGAGTGCATTGATTTGAGCAAGAAGTTGTACAGAAGTTACTAGTTGGTTGAATAAATTATAATATATTAATATCATGTAATCCTTATGCAGTCATTAGAAAAATGATATATAGAGAGAATGTATTGATGTGAAAAGATGTTCACAATACATTTTTAAACAAAATAAGAAACTGTTTAAATGGAATATACAGTAAGATCTATTTTGGTTAAAAAGTCACAGCCAAATTTGTGTGTGTGTGCATGTATAATTATAATGTAAAAATAATTTATAGATAAAATCGAGGTGTAAGGTAGGATCAAAGGTGATTTTCATTTTCTTCTTTTGGCTAAATACATATTTATTGGAAATAGATTAAGCTACTCATGATCAGCTCTGGTCCAAAGAATCCCCCATGAACATGCTTAATAATAGGCAATCTTCATTTTTATTTTTTTAAGTTTATTTATTTATTTTTGAGAGAGAGACTGAAAGAGCATGAGCTGGGGAGAGGCAAAGAGAGAGGGAGACACAGAATCCGAAGCAGGCTCTGAGCTGTCAATGCAGACAGAGCCCAGTGCGGGGTTAGAACCCAGGAACCTTGAGATCACAACTTGATCTGACACTCAACCAGCTGAGCCACCCAGGCGCTCCAGCAATCTTCATTTAAATACAAATTCTACCAGAGCGCCCGAGTGGCTTAGTTGGTTGAGCTTCCAGCTTAGGCTCAGGTCCTATTCTCATGGTTCCTGAGTTCCAGCCCTGTGTAGGACTCTGTGCTGACAGCTCAGAGCCTGGAGCCTGCTTCGGATTCTGCGTCTCCCTCTCCCCGGCTCCTGCGCGCGCTCTCTCTCTCTGAAAAGTAAAGAAACATTAGGAAAAATTTTTTTAAAAATATAAATTCGATAAAGGTTAAAGTCTAAATTTTTTTTCCACCCATGAAAGAGCAGAAAGAGGTTGTTGAGTGTTCTCAGTCATTTATCTGGAAAACAGACATATTGCCGGTATTGTACTGAAACATCTACTTTTGAAATAATTCCACAGTGTGCAAATGCCTCCAGCTTTTCTTAGAGATAAAATAAGAACCCCATTAAACAGCTGGCTCTTAGACGACAATAAATACGTACTAGGTGCCTTTTTTCCCTATTAAGCAAATGCTTCTAAGGAAATTCAATGTAGATGATTAAAAAAAAGGGAGAAATGGAATACTAATTTTCCTTTTTTAAGTAAGAGTGTTATGCTACTTAGAGGTTCTTACTAGAAAATGTCATTTAAAGAGTGATGCCGGTGATTGCTCGGCACTTAGATTGAGTGACATTTTGAAAAACCACACTCTTTGTATTCCATGCACCTTAAGGAAAAGTTAACATGGGAGTTAATGGGATGGCAGTGAGACTCAAAGAACCATGTGACTAAGGAAATGAGATATTCATTCATGCAACAAAAATGTACTGAGGATCTACATGTGCCAAACGTTACACTGAACATTGGTGATATAGATGGAAAGGTACAGTCACCCATCCCTGTCCTCAACAACTTCTCACTGAAATAGGCAAACAATAGCTATAATGGGATTTAATGTGTGCACAAACATTGCTCTAACAGTTATCCCAGAAAGTAGCTGCGTAGGTTTGGTTATAAACATATATCACTAAGGATATTCATTATTTCTCTTGGTACCATTATCTCTAAGTAGATTGCAAGCTCCTTGAAAGCAAGTTCTACCTTTCTCTGTCCCCCACAACACACAGTTAATTATTTGGAAGGTTCTCAAATAATTACTGAAGGAGCCATTTAATATAGCCTTTCAGATGAAGGCAGAGACATTTTACTAATTCTCTCATTAAAATCTTTCCCAGAGGTGAGGTTGAATATTCTTCATACTGCTTCTTCCGAATATTTGAAAAGCTTGTTAGTTATCTTCATTAGCTCAACTTCCTCTCTCATTTGACCCATAGTTGTAAACATAGGGGTGATGAGGTGTCTCCTTTTGATAAGAATAAACCAAAACTATTATCACAACCAGAAAGTATATTTCTCACAAATCTTTTTAACTTAAAAACAAGGTTCTTATATCTTGACATTTTTCTGAAGGTAATTCACTTTGATATTTGCCTTGGAAGCTGATAATCAGCATGAAATGCATTTATTTTGATGCCTTTCTACATACTGCTGTGATATATAATTTAAGGAAAGAAGTTATAGGCCTTTTTGCTTAAAAACTCCTTGTCCTGGCAGTCAATTCTATGCCAACTTCATTTTTTGGACACCAGGTGGCATCACCTAGCAGGAATGGGAAGGCATCCTGGCATCTTTAAGAAGTGGCTAGGAGGCAGAGCTCAGATGACCTCCAGTTTTAAGTCAGAACTCCCAGTGCTTGCTGCCCACACCCCTGCCTGCTGCTGTGTCTGTGTTTGTTTTTTCTTATTCATGATCCCTGGTTCCTGTTTCCTGGCTATGACTCTGACATCTCCCTACCCTGGCTCTTAATGTCTCTGTTCAGATTACTGGAAAGTGACCTTGGCTTATCCTGTGACTCTGTCCCTGGTCTCTCAGATTAGATCTGATGTTCACTCACTGGTTCTCCAGAACTCAGCCCCGTGACTTAGAACTTCCTTTTCTCCATGTCAAGCCATGCATGACAAATGAACCTACCAAAAATAAATAAATGAAAGAAGTCCATACTGATGCTTTCTTATCTTAATTCTGTTGTATTTTCATTTATTGGTGTATCAGTCAGATGTAAGTGAAGGAAACCTAAATCAAATTAGCTTAGACAAAAAGAATTCATTGGCCTTTTTAGCAGGGCTAAACTTTGGGCTAACTTAGATGGGCTAACTCTGGGCATGGCAGGACTCAGAGATTCACACATGTCTATTTTTTCTTTTCTATTGTCTGCTCTTTCCTTGTTCTTCCTTGGCTCTGATTTCCTCTTGGGGCTAGCTTCATTCTTTCCCATACAGATACATGACTTACTCTAACAAGTAGAAGAGAGTGGCTAATGCAATCTCCAAGCTTATATTGTTGTTCTAACTCAAAGTGACATTTCATTCTCCCAATATTTATATATCAGACACAGAGAAGGACTCAGATTGGCTATGCTTGTATCAGAAGGTCACCCCTAGGCCAATCACATTGTATTTTAAAGGAATTAAACATGATGATTGGCCAGATCTGAATCATTTCCCCATCCCTGTGGCCAGTAGCATGGAATCTTATTATCAGAAGAAATTGAGTGGAGGGGCATGAGGGTGGCTTAATCAGTTAAGTGACAGACTCTTGATTTCAGCTTAGGTCAAGATCTCATGGTTGTAAGATCGAGCCCCTCATTGGTCTCTGCACTGAGTATGGAGGCTGCTTGGGATTCCCTCTGTCCCTCTCTTTCTCTGCCCTTCCCCCTCAAAATAAATAAACATTGATTTTTTTTAAAGAAGAAAATAAGTGGAGGGCAAGTATAATAGGCATCCCAGAACTACCATATTTCATGATAACAAAATATTCAGAACCTGGTAGATTAAAATGAAACAGATAGGCTCTATGCCATTACAAACTGAAATAAATACTTTGTTTGAAAAGGCAAAAATTTTTCTTTAAATGTAGAGTTGATTCTGAATAAAAGAAAAGGAAATTCCCCAGGTGTGAGAAACAAGACAGAAATCACAGTCAGTGGCCACAGGATTTTGTGAAGGATATAGACCCAGAGGTTTTGGGGCTGGACTCCTATTTCCATGTGGAAGTCAGAGTCCTATCTATAGATTGACTCATTCATGGTAATGGAACTTGAGCAAATCTTTTTGAATAAAGCCTAATCCAAAGTGCTCCCTCAGTCACATAGACTCTTTCACGAGCCTTTAAGGAATGGTGAGGAGACTTGCCATCTATCTGGGATTTGAATCAAATCCCTGCTCTGGGCAGTTGTGATAAGGGAAATGGAAGCCAATAAATTAATATAAAAGTTTTCATTACTATTGAATTGCCTGCCTTAGCCTCATTTCTCTTTCCTTATTTCCAAATATGCTAAACTACTCTGAACTGATCTTTTCTTAACCCAGGCACATAGAAATCCCACAGAAAAAAAATATATAATTTTTCCTGAAAATGAGCTCACAGTAAAAGTTTATAGGCCACAAAGGGGGGAAAAAAATCCATCATGAAGAAAAGCCAGGAGATAAACAACAACAAAAAAGCGAATCAGAAGAACAAGGACCCTAAAGAACTAAACAAATATTACAAAAATCTGAGAATAATTATAAAATGGGCATATTAAAAATCACTGAAGAGATAAATGGAGGAGCAAGGAAAATAGGGATAGTAAAATAAATGAAATAGAAAACAGAGGAACTTTTCAAAAAGAAAAATGCAGATACTGGCTTTAAAACTGAATGAGACAAATGTCATATTAAATCCAGCTGGTGAGCCAGAAGATAAAGTTGGCAAATGACCCAGAATGCAGCACAGATTAGAAAAATATAAAAAGTTGGCTAAGAGACATGGAGGATAACATGAAACAATTCAGAATACATCAATAAGAATTTTTAAAGGGGGCACTAAAGAAAATCAATCTGTGGCAATATTTAATGATATAATGGATGATAATTTTTCAGAATTGAAGAGAGAAATTGAAACATCACATTATAACCTGAGCTGGATAAATTAAAACTAATTCACAGCCAAATACATTGTAGAGAGACATGAGATCATCAAAGACAAAGTGGCAATTTTAAAAGCAACCAGAGAGGAAACATGGATTACTTACAATGGAAAACAATTTAGATGGCACCAGTTTTCTCATTAATGATAATAGCTGCCAGAGGACAGTGGAGTAATATGTACAAATTGCCAAAAGAAAATAACCAAAAACCTAAACTCTAAATTCAACTGAAATATCATTCAAGGGTAAGAATGAAATAAAGATATGTTCAAGTAGGCAGAATTTACCACTCATAGATAATCAGTGATAGAAATAGGAAACAGCTCAGAAAGAAGTGGGAGACAAGGAGTGGTGAGCAAAAAAATGTTGAAACAACCATAAATTTAATTAGGAATGCCTGTGACAATAACAATAATGATTATTAATGAAGAAATGTAAAAGAAGGCAAAACCAAGCACTCTGTTATCATCTACAATATTCGAAAACAGTGAACACCAAATGATACAGGAGGGAGAGATTATATCATGTAGAGAAAGTGGAGATGGCAAAAGAACACAATCCAGTTTTCACTCAAGTAGCCATGTTCATCAAAATATTTCTCAAAATGGTGCACAAGAGTCTGAAAACAGGTTTCATTTTGGCTTAGAAATGTTGAAATCAATTCATATGAAATTCTAGATAATTTTCAATAATTTCAAACCATGCAAAGGATTCCTATCTGGTAAAGTATCTTCCCTAGGGTCACTCCATTTTTCTTCAAGATTTTAGGCTCTCGCCTTTGTAGCTGTAGTGTTTCCAGCTGTGGAACTCATAACATTCTCTCTCTGGAGGCTGTCCTTTATCTTTACCGTATCTTCCTAGTTTCTCTTACTCTCTATCTGCTTACCTCATGTTTTCTTATTGTCAGATTTATGATCCACATTAGGAAGCCATCTCTTCAGTTCTCTCCAATTTCTTGGAAAAGGTTACCTCCATGGGTGGACAGCAGGAGATATTTTCTGCCATACCGGTTGTTGATGTGCTGTAAGATGTAGATGTTTTAAAAATTGTCCTTTACATGCCCAGGTAACTTTGAACTGATGTTCTAGGCAACAAACCAGTTTTGAGAGTTGTTATTTCTGTCTTCTGCTGTACAATGTCACTAAGTCATGGGTAGCTTCTTAATCCTTTTAGACTCTATTTGAATTTTAGCTGTTTACGTTGAAGAACTTGGTAGTGTTCTCTAGTCTGGGCCCAGGATGACCACCCATGGAGTAAGACAGTGACTTATACTAAGCAAAGTACATCTGAGGCAGATGTGGACAGGGTGCTGATATAATAAACACCAAGAAATGACTGACCCAATGACTGGAATATAGATGCTGGCATGATCAGCTCATTTTCTTTCCATAGTCAAGCTACTTAGGAAACAGAATCATAATAAGCATCTGCTTTATTAATTCACCACAGGAAATTACTTTCACCAGAATTTCAAGTACCCCAAATCATATGATAAAAGCAGTCTTTCCCATAGGCAAACCTGCATATAAAGGCAAATAATATCCAGAGGGTTGTATGGTGATCATGGAAAAAGATGACAGATAAATGCATCCTTCACCCAAAAGATATTTTTTTCCCATGGAACCTGAAATTTTGAAATGCTTGGAAACCACCCACTGAATCCATACCAACAGTTACGATAACTTAAAACTACTCATAGTTTGTGAGGATAACTGAAATTTTCTCTCTCCTCTTTACATAAATCTGAGATGGTCACATACAGTGTTTGATTCTACAGTTCTTCTAGATTCTTCCATGACTAGCCAGTCCTTCTTCTGATTGACACATTACACTTTTGTCTCTATGCATAAATGTCATTTGTCTCTATTCTAATGTCCTTTAATATCTGGTGGGGATTGATGGTGATTCCCTCTTCTTCTCTATGTTGTGACCAGTGGCATACATCCCTAAGCCTAGTGACAGAGAATAATTTGTAACTAGATATCAGAGCCATCTGTGAGAAGCCATCTATGACATGAACCAATCATGACTTCAGCTTCATGTGAGGTTAAATTTCCAAAGGTTGTTAAACTGGCTTCTGTTAATAATATGATTTAAAATACTGCACATTAAATTTAAGTGGGGTGGTCATAAACTTCCTTTAGTGTCTGAAGAAGCCTATGGTTCTCACCTAAGGGATTGGAGGGAAGTGCATCTAAACAAAAAGACAAAACTTATAAATAGTTTCAGGAGCTCTGGGTTGAGACTTTTTTTTTTTTTTTTTTTTTTTTTGTCCTAAGGTATATTTTCTTTCCAATGTGTTCAATCCTGGCTTCATTCTGAGCAACCAAAAAAATACCATTTATATCAGGTGATTACTTCTGAATTTTTTCCTAGAAAAAATTTTCCAGAGAACAATGGGCCAAATCAATATGCAATCATAATTTTGGTCTAAATTAAAAGTGCTCTCTTGGCCTGAAGAATATAATCTGTTTATATTACTTGAGCTCCATAATGAATTTACATGGCAGGCTTATTGCAAGTTTTATGTGGGCTCTGCCTTACTGGGGCATGTAATGCTCAGGGAATCTGATTAAAACTTTGGGAAGGAGCAGCTGTTCAGCTATAGAGGGTGAACTCAGGGCCCATTTTTCAGAGCCTGACTGCAAGGCCTGACACCCTAGCCAGCTATTGGATGATAAATGAACTGTCTTTGAATGCCCAGCTCCTGTGTTAATAGCTTTAAAATATCGGTTGTTTATGAGAAAGAAGTTGGGAGCTCTTATCAATTTTCCTGACCCAGAGGTCCTCAAATACATCATTTTTTTTTCATTGCCAGAATGACATGCAGTGTTGAGAGGAAAAGGGAGAAATTTTTTCACAATTTAGTTTGCTTTTCATGGGTTAACAGTACCAGTTTCTCATTTCAAAAGATAGTGGAATGAGTGCCAGGGAATTCTTATATGAAATCAAACACATAAAATCCAGAGTATATACTCTCTGGCATCATCCCGTAGTGTCAGAATTATAATGTAGTTAAATCTGATTTTTCTCAAGGTGCTTAAGTCAAATTGAATATATGGAAGTCAAATTCAAAGCCTGTGCCAAATAGCCTACTGTCAGAATGGCAGTTAATTGGTAAAATTTGATTTAATGTTTAACTCTAATATGTTTGGAAATTTATACTTTTTTATCTTTAACCTCATCCCCATCTTTACCTGCTAATTTTGTTTTTATGGACATCAGAATATCTTTTTAGGTGAGTGAATTCATACTTATGTGACTATTGTCATTTAGATTTTCAGGCATTGTCTATTGTTCTTATAGCTTTTGACTTTTAGTCTTTTCATTAGCATGTCTATAAGAAAAAGTGATGAAAAGTAGAAAAATATATATATGTATTATTCAATTTTCTTTTTATTAGTAATTCTGGTAAATATTTTAGTGGAAAACTTTAATCTAGAACATATCTCGTGTGGATAGTGTGTTTTACTTTTCTATGGGGGAGTGAAAGCTGGTGTGAGAGTCTAGATGATGACTCTGTCATTTGCTCTCTTTATACCGTTGAGCAAGTCAGTCACCTTTAAGTCCACTTTCTGATTTTATCAAGATGGCTGGTTTAGTATACCTATCTATCCTAATCTTTTTTTTTTTTTTAATTTTTTTTTCAACGTTTTTTATTTACTTTCGGGACAGAGAGAGACAGAGCATGAACGGGAGAGGGGCAGAGAGAGAGGGAGACACAGAATCAGAAACAGGCTCCAGGCTTCGAGCCATCAGCCCAGAGCCTGACGCGGGGCTCGAACTCACGGACCGCGAGATCGTGACCTGGCTGAAGTCAGACGCTTAACCAACTGGGCCACCCAGGCGCCCCTATCCTAATCTTAAAAAATAAAAATTTGTTGGGATTTTAGAAGTGAGATTGCACAGAAAACATAGATTATAAAAGCAGATAAGACCAATGTTATAAAGAAATAAAACTGTAGAAAACCAAAACCTACATGTTAATTATTTACTAAGATGAATACAAGAGACTATTTATATCCATAAAACATGAAATTTAAAAAGTAAAATCAGAGAAATTGAAAATATGAAAATCAAAATAAAATTTTCAATAGATGAGCTATTATGATTGTCTACTTAAAAGTATGAGACTCAAATTGCAAAATATTAGAGAGCTCAGAAATTTGGCTGGACAGAAGACTGACACACAAAAACCAACAGCTTTCCTAGACATCAGCAATAACTGATGATAAAATGAAATGGGAAAATTATTTTGTTCACAATAGCATTTTTAAATCTAAACCCATTAGAATAGCCCTAAATAAATAAACCTACAAGATATCTGAGAAGACAAATAGTAACTTCAGTGAAGGACAAAAAAAGACCACCTCAATAAATGAGGAGACCTACTATGAATAGGATTGGAAGATTCAATATTGTAAAGTAGTCAACTCTCCCGCCAAGTAATCTATACCTTCAGTTTAATCTCCCTCTTAAAATCCCAACAGATATTTTTAGGGTGATTCTAAAGTTCATGGAGCTTTTGCTTAAGATAGCAGGGTAAAATATTTTACAAGTCTCCCTCAAAGCAAATTAAAACCATGAAGAACATTGAAAAATAGAAGTTTTTCATAGCCCATGAAATAGAAATAGCCACAATTCCAAATCATAAACTGTGTAAGATTTAAGTATGAGATATTGCTGTCAATAATGTGAAATCTTGAATGAGAGATGGAAATATGCCAAGCCAAGTTGGTTTTTCTCAGATCTGACAGCAGATCACTTACTGAAAGGACCAGCCAATATTCCGTTGTTTAGAGAACAGATAAGATCAGGTAGGTGGGCCAAGGGAGAAATGGGGGAAATAGTCTGACATTTCAAAATGAAAGATGAGTAGAAATCATGCTGACCCACAGTCTAGTTTCCTAGCTTGGACATTGAAGAGGCTATTTTCATTGGAGTGGGGGGCAGTGATTTCTAAATCAAAACAGTCTATCTGCAACTTGTGGGTCTTTTCTCTATACCACCTCATTTTGAATGCCATGGACTGCAAAAAGATGTATTCCTAAGAAAAAGGGAACAAATTTGGTGACAGATACTTGAAACAAGTTACTTATGGCAGTTTTAAAACATGGCCCCCAAATTCTTTGACTCCCCTCTCATGGAGAGTTGAAGTCTATGTTCCTTTCCCTTGGATTCAAAGAAGGCAGAGGAAGAGATGCTGTGCCAGTTTCCAAACCCAGACCTTAAGAAACCATCAGCTTCCACTTCCTGTCCCTTGGGACACTCCCTCTTGGAACCCAGCCACCTTGCTGTGAGATGGTCAAGCTGGTCTGCAGAGAGTACTATCTGAAGAGGGAATGACAGCCAAGAAGACTAGCCAGATGGGTGGGTGATCCATCCTTGAAGTTGACCCTCCAACCCCATTCCAGCTGCCCCAGCTGATATCAGGTGCAGCAGAATTAAGCTGAACCTACTGAGTACTGTCCAATTTGCAAATTTGTGAACAAAATAACTGATTGTTGGCTTAAGCCACTAAGGTATGGGGTGATTTGTTACACAACAATAGATAAACAGAACAAAACCCAAATTAAAACTGCAGTCAGCCTCAGTTTATTCAACTTTATTTCATCCCTTACTTTGTATCGTTGTACTATTCTTTAACAAACATCCAGTCTCTTTTCAAGATGAGTAATAACTAAAAAGGAGGCCATGTTCATTAGAACTACAAAATCTTTTTTTAAATTTAAGCCAAAGAAGAGCCCACAATCCCCAAATATATTTACCAAAGAATTACAGAAAAGTTTAGACAAAAGAATTCTCCATTATCATAAAGGCCAATATAGATTCTCTCTGTATCTATTATATAATTTAAGATTTAAAAGAAGAGACATAAAATAATCAAGGGAGATTAAAAGTGTGCTGGCAGAGCTCAGGAGAAAAACTGGAGAGATAAATAAAATCACTTAAGAGATAAAAGACACTCTACAAGCAACAAAAATAGAATGAACTTCTCTGAAAACATGTCAAAACCATAAAAAACAGACTTGAAATAACACAAAACAAAGTAGAATAGAACAAAGATGTAGTAATGACTATAAAGAATATGATAGAAATGGATGGCAGACATTTGGGTGTTTTTGAAGAAGAAAACACATGGAAAATATTTTAAAACATGATAAAACAATATTCTCCCAAAATGATATAATCTGTGGACTAAAAGACTTAAAGAACTCACTGGATGCCAGGAAAATTTCATTTGGAATCATCAACACCATGAAATAATTTGGCAGAGTTACTGAATTTCAAGTTTAAAGAAAGAATTATGGGGGCATCTAGGCAGAAAATCCAAGTCTCTTATAAGAGCAGAAATAATCAGGTTGGCCTTGGACTTGACCACAGTGACATTCAATTTCAGAAGATGGAAAAGCAGCACATTTTCACTTATGAGGGAAAGAATGTGAAACCCAAGCCAAATTATCCTTCTGATATAAAGGCAACAGATTGGATGTTTTTATAAATAGTATGGGGCAATGGGCTATTCCTTCGGGAGAAAAAGTTAAATGCCTAATTCTCATCATTCCTAAAAAGAAATTGTATGTGGATTTTGGAGTTAAATGTTAGGAAAAAAACATGAAAATATTAGGAGCAATTTGTATAGTTTTGGATGTCAATGATCTTCCTAAATAAAGTTCAAAATTTTAAAACAATAAAGTAAAAAATTAACCAACTTAACTATACAGAAATTTTAAAAGTAATTAACAGCAGAACTAGTTAGAAAACAAATGATGGCAACATTTGTGACAATTAGAGTTTTATTTTTTAATAATTTTTAAAGTTTATTTATTTATTTTGAGAGAGACAGAGGGAGCACAAGCAGGGGAGGGGCAGAGAGAGAGGAAGAGAGAGAATCCCAAGCAGGCTTGGCAGGGTCAGCACAGAGCCCAATGAGGGGCTTGAACTCACAAACTGTGACATCATTACCTGAGCCAAAATCAAGAGTAATACGCTCAACCAACTGAGCCACCCAGGCACCTCAGATGATTAGAGTTTTAAATACAGAGAACTACAAATCGGTGTGAAAAAGAAAATACAGTAGAAAATTTGATAAAATAATTTAAATAATTTGAAAAAATAATTTACAGATCTCTCTCTGTGTGTATATACATATGCAAAATATATAGCCAAGTAAAATGGTGTTTATTTATAAATAAGAAAATGCAAATTAATATGAGATATTTTTCATCCATCCAATTAGCAAGATTTAAAGAGTTTATGTTCAGATCAGTGTTGGCAAGAATGAAGAAAATCAAGCATTCTTACACACTTTTTGTCACTATCACCTAAAATTTTAAATGTACCCAGAAAAACTACTTCTAGTAATATACCTCAATAAACAATTGTTTATGCAGAGAGAGATACCTAGACAGTGCATCAGTAGAATGACAAAAATGTAAACAGCCAAAATGCCTATTGATAGGGAAGAGATTAAATGTATTATACTATATACAAACTAGGGGAAACTTTGGAGCCTTTAAAAAGTAGAAGACATAGAAAAATCTGTAAGACAATTTAATTTACAAAATAATGTATCTGGGCTTGTCTGTGTGGCTCACTTGGTTGAGCTTCTGACTTCAGCTCAGGTCATGATCTCAGGGTTCATGGGTTTGAGCGCTGCTTGGGACTCTGTGCTGACAGCTCAGAGCCTGGAGCCTGCTTCAGATTCTGTGTCTCCCTCTCTCTCTCTGCCCCTCCCCCACTCACCTCTGTCTCTCTCTTTCTCTCTCTCTCTCTCTCTCTCAAAAAATAAATAAACATTGAAAATCAAAATAATGTTTCTGAAAAATACATATTGTATACTAGCATTTATGCAAAAAATAACATTTGTATATAAATGCATATAAGGGAATGTCTTTTGCATTTTACTCTATATATTTTTGCATTGCCTTAATCTTTAATGCAGAGAGTATATTTTTGTTTTACTTCTGTAATAAAAATAATTTAAGTAATAAAAACCTTTTTAATAGAAATAAAAGTATCTTCTCTGCTTACCTAATAGAGATTTTAAGTTGTGTTTACCACTAGATTTCTGAGCACCTACAACTGGCATAATAGCTGTCCTTCTTTTGTTAGTAGGTCTCTGTCTAATGAGTGAATGAATAGGTATGCAGAGAGGATCCATTGGGAGGATGTTCATAAAAGGCATATATAATCACAGGTATTTGTGTCACAGCAAAGCCTGATTTTAAATTATGAGAGTAAACCTTAAATTATGAGACAGACCTTAGTGTGTGTCTCTGATGCCAGAGCAATTCATTGAAAATTGAAATCTTTGTCCAACCAACCAGCCACTTGACTGATCATTAGAGACTTGATCTACTGTTTCAGAACAGAATAGGCCCAGCCAGACCTGATAGAGCCCTAATACTAAGAGTTGTGTCCAGCTTTGTGGAAGAGGTGCACCAGGTTCCCTAAACCATGGGAACAACTTATCAAACCAGCTAAATATAAAATATGTTATCCAATGTTTGGACTTCCAAAAATAAAAATGAAATTTTCCTCCACCTTCAAATCAAACCCTTTATATTCCATTTAGATTTTTTATTTGAAGTTCCAAATTCCTAACCATATAATAATTTTTAAGAAGTATTAGATTTATGCACCATGTATTTGACTCAGGAAAATATATTTACAAAATTCACAAGTTATCGCTGGAGGAAGAGAGGTGGGGGAGATCTAACTACTTTGGGGACAGGACAGGTAATGTGAATTTGTGATAGACCAGGATATAAGACAACAAGAAATGGAGGGACCAGTGGCTAAGTGGAGGGTGCCCTTCAAAAGTACTTTTGGTTCAATTTTAATTTTAAACAATGTGATGGCCAAACATAACTGAAGGCAGTTGGTTTGAGACACCAGGTTTAATTGCCATAGACCAACTATTCCATTAGAATCTTATCATTACCACCCCCATCTGAGGCCACCCTCATTTCCACCTTTACTCTTTTGTGTTTATTGTTTTATCAATCAGGACTTCTTTCCCAAGACTTCTGTCTCTGAATGGTAATCATTTTGCAAAATAGAGATCACATCCTACCTCTCCAATAAACATTCTCAGGAATCTTCCAACTGTAGATTCCCTTCCCTGAACCCCAGGTAAATCTTTATTTGAAACCATGGATTCTCAGAGTGAGGCAGGCATTAAGGCTCAATCAGGAGCACCTGGGTGGCTCAATCTGATAAGCCCCAACTCTTGGTTTCAGCTTGGATCAAGATTTCATGGTTTCCTGAGATCGAGCCCTGCATCAGGTTCCATGCTGACAGTGCAGAGCCTGCTTGGAATTCTCTTTCCCTCTCTCTCTCTCTGCCCATCCCTGACCATGCTGTCTCTATCTCTCTCAAAATAAATAAATAAACTTAAAAAAAACCTAAAGATCAATCAATTCAGTAGCAGTAGAACTAACTGCCTTCCAGCATGACCAGCAGGAAGTCAATCCACCCAGATGTGGTGATCTGTTGGGAAATCAGGACAACTCTGAGGAACAGTGAGTTCTTACTTCTACTTATCTCTTACCTGATTCCCTATATCTTTAAGCCCATGGTCCTGGTCTAATCTCCAGGAATCATACAGTAACCAGTAGACTGTTTTTGTTGGACTTCCCCAGTGTTGACTGGCAAGGGTTTGTGTGTGTGTGTGTGTGAGTGTGTGTGTGTGTGTGTGTGTGTGTGTGTGTGTGTGTGTGTGTGTTTTAGAAAAATCTGAATTTATTGCCCAGATTTAAAAATCAAGAGAGGTAACAGAAAAACCTAGACTTCTGGTTTCTTTTGAAAAAGCTGTAAGATGTGCTAATATCAGGGAACATAGATAACATCTCCCCAGGCAACAATTAGCTAGCATTAAGATGGCTGCCCCTCCCCTTTAACCCAGACATGACACTTGCAGTTAGTCATAGTTCCTAACACTCCATATTGCCTCTAAACTGAGCGCAGGGATCACTGATCATGGGTTACTGAATTTGCACAGTAGCCATTTATAGGAGAATTAAGAAGAAAAGCATTATTTCTTGCACTTATGTCTCTATCAGAGGAGGAAAAGTAGAAGAGTAAGGCTGTTCTCACTCACATTGCCTGACCAACCTCTGTGGAAATTTGCCACCCTTAGTATTGAGGAAGAGCACTCTTCATTTATATGTTAGCAAAAATAAAGCCATTTATATATCAGAAAAAATGAAACTATCAGATGGAATTTGTTTTCTCCTCTGCAAATCCCTACTTCTGTTCTGTATAAGACCTAGTTCTGATTCCATTCGTCATCCTAGTTTCTCTCCTGTGAATGAGTTTACTTCTATGTTTTCAAAAGTGCATTAGAATTTTTGACCCAAATGTGGAGATTATTTTTAATCCCTACCAAATTTTGTTAGGATTTATGCAAGGCACTTGGCCTCTCATCAGAAACTTGGGACTAATATGGAGAACTTAGATGTAAGCAAAATTAAATAATTGGGTATTGATTTGAGTAGCAATAAAAGTCAATATTTCTAGTAGCTTGGCAAAGAGGCCTATTTATGAGCTTATTTTGTTTAATACTTTTGTTAATGACTGAGATCTAGGGACAGATTGCAGGCTTGTCAGATTTGCAATTGATAGGAATCAGAGAGGTATGACAAATACACTGAATAAAATATTCAGAATCCAGGAGCTAGCAACAGGCTGTAGAAATAGACTACCACATGTAGTTAAGGTTAGTTTGACACCACTAGACTCTGAATTATTAATTATCATATCATAATCATCCTATCAGATTTTGTTTTAGGCTATTAACTGATGAATAACCTAGGTAAGAGCATTTCCAAAGAAATATACTTAAAGCAAAGTCTGTATTCAGAAAATACATTGGAATGTGAATTTATTTTTAAAATGTGTTCCAACTACCAAATTAAAAATTGAGCTGTAAATCAGAATTTCGTTGTTTCCTCTAAGATTTTCATGTAATGAACTCAACTCATGGCCTGAAAGCTGATCTCAGATCATTTGTCCCCATGAGCTGTGTTATAATTAATACAATGAATGTTATCTGAAAATTTTCATGGTAATTATCAAGATAGAATTTATCTTAACTTCTGTGATAAGAGGAATGCTCTATGCTCTTACCCATAAGAATAACTACCTTTCCCTAAATTAACTGATGTTCAAAGCAAAAAGACAGTTCCCTGGAGAATAAGGTATTTGTGGTTATCCAGGACCTTTATGAAGATGGCTACATTTCTAGAATTTATTCTTTTTTTGTTGTTCCTTTCTCACATACAAAGCATCTCTGCTATTCTTCAGGCACCCTGGATCAATTAAGTGGTTGTTTTGTGTTGTTTTGTGCATTTTGCCTTTTCTCCCCACTTGAATTGATTGGTTTAGGGAGTTATTTAAATGAGTCTGATATCTCCCTAAAGAGTTTATTTTAGTTCTCATTGACTGTGAGACATCTTATTGATGAGTAACCCAAAGACAGTTATTATAAAGAATAACAAAAGTTGTTTATCAATTTCTTTTTTTTTTCTTTTTTTCCCCTGGCCAAGTTGAAGGTAAAAGGTGGTTTAATTTAATAAAAATACATGGTTTTGTTTTTTCAGGAGCCACATATTAGCAGCTAAGGGAATAACAGTGACATAGTTGGATTATCTTTCCTCCCCTGGTGAAATATGATTTTTCTGTTGCTGTGTCCTAGCATCCTCAACTGGTTTCTTAGACTTACAGGTCTATGAAGGTAGAGAATGCTTCTGTCCTGTTCGCCATTGTATTCTCAGTGCCTGGTGCCTGGCTTATAATAAACACTGTGTGAATATTTGTTGAATGAATGAACATCTTAGGGCCTTTGCACATGTTATTATTTTTGTCTGGAATTCTTTACCTCCACCTCCACCTGCAACAACATCCCAGCATGCCTTCTTCCTTTCCTGGCTGGCTCCTTCTCATCTGGCCAATCTCAACTTAAACAGAGTATCTGAAGTGAGCTTTGCCTGACTATCCTAGTTAGTATATCTCTCGCCTTCCCCCCATAACACACACACACACACACACACACACACACACACACACACACACACACAGAGTTATCTTCTATACTGGTCTACTGGTAGGGTAGCCAGATTTAGCAAATAAAAATGTAGGATACCCAGTTAAATCTGAGCGTTAGATCAATAAGAATATTTAACTTGAAAGAATATTTCAGTTTAATACTGGCAATTCTTAATATTATACCCCCACTTATCATACTTTGCAATTATATATTCACTTATTTACTCATTCATTGTCTATTATCTTTTACTACTATGTAAACTCCATAGGGACAGGGACCATGTATGTTTTCCTCATCAACATATTGTCACCATTCAGCACAGTTCCTTGCACTAGTAGATGCTCAATATATATTTAGTGAGTAGTTTCAAGATCAGATGAGCTACCATGCTTGATTAATGATTGTCCATTAATTGATGAGGAGAGTGGACAGATCATTTATTTCTTAGTGTTTTCCCCCGTGTAGTAACTGATTGCAGTCAGTTACATGTAAAGAATATTACCTTTTCCTTTTATGATATCTCTAAAAAAGTGACCTCTTTACATGCAGATGATCCAGAGGAAAACAGAAATAGTCATGAATTTACTCAAAAGATATTTAGTTAGTAAAATATTTATAGTGAATCTCCTGTGGTGGTGCTATTTGTGTCTGTTTTGTTTGGCAAAAGAAATACATTTAACTGAGCTTTATTTATTTATTTATTTATTTATTGCACAGAAGAAATTTTTAATATAATAATCTTGGGGAAAATAATAAAATAGTTTGACGATGACATTTCAACAACATATTTGAACATAGTCTGGGCCTGATTAATGCCATCTGTAAAATTAGTGTTGACTAAATGCCTCCTATTTTATGTCATGTAACTGTTACCTCCAAAGTATAGTTCAGAAAATAATTTCACTGTTCAGAAAATGATTGGACTAACAGAAATAATTAATTTAAGTGACTCAAATAGCTCTCTACAGTTCATCTCACTAACAATGAGTATTAAAGAGTGAATTATTTTGGTATTCTCTCTATCCTTTTATCATTTCAGCCTTCCATCCTCATCCATCTTTTTAGGGAAACATCTTCTTCCTAGTTTCTCACATTGTGAATAAGAGCATGCTACTTCTAAGGTATCATAAACAGTGAGAAAATAGTGTTTTCCTAAGAAAGTAATGTATAGAAGTGATTAACCTATATTACGAGGGAGTCCCAGGGTAGAATACAGACTACATTAAATAAAATAAATAAAATATATAAAATACAAATACATTAAATAAATAATGGCCTGCTCTCCTGACAGCTCAGTTTAACTGGAGGGGTAAATGTTCTTCACCTGAGCTTGTGCATTATCACTTTCAACTAATTTCTTTTTAAATTTGAATATCTATTGAGTGTTTACTATGTTATGTACTAAGTGATTTACATACACCATTACATTTAATTCCACCAACAATACTATTTAATAGACAATTCTTATCCCCATTTAATAGATGAGAAAACTAATGCTCAGAAAGATATGCTAGCCCAAGACTCTTCAACTAAAAAGTGGCAGTACTTACTAAAAGAGCCACTGCTCAGATATTTGGTAAATTTGAAGTGAGATGGATAGAATAAATGTCTAAAGAAAGAGACCTTACAAGAGAAGGATCCCTGTGCAAATGAACCAAAGGATTATGTCATGACTTCCAGATTCTAGACCCAGGAACCACTGAAAAGAAGGGTTTCACAGCTATGGCAAGGGGTTCAGTGGGATGAGCATAAGGTGGCCCAAAGACTTCCTGGCTTGAAGCCCCACCACTGCCCCTCCCTAATGATCCTAGACAAGTTACTTGACTTATTTGGCCTGCATTGCTGTCATCCACAAAATATAGGTGCAACTTTTGTGAAAACTTAATGAGATGGGCTCCTTGTTAACAGTAAAATACCATGAAAATGCTATTTATTATTTGGCTTCTTCTATTAATGGGACCAGAGGTTGCTGAGATACTGGGAAAGAGAAGATCATTCCTAGAAGTGTTTCACCTCAGTTCTTCCCCAAGCCTCTGGCCATGGGTGTAGCCCCTGGAGTCAGCTGGAGGGTGGTAGAGATTAAGGAGAAGTAGTTTATCCTCTTACCCAAAGCTATTGTCCTGGTAAAATAAGGATTTGTATGCCTTTCCTCAGGATTGACACAGCATAACACCACGAGATGAATTTTTATATGGGGCAATGCAAAATATTGTATACATGCATTACACTAAATAAAAGATTCTGTAAAAATTTTAATATTTGAATACTGTGCATGGAAAATGTGCATTATGTATAAAATGCAAATTTTTGCTAATTTGAAAATCCCGTTTTCATCAGACCAAGCATAATGGTTCTGGTTTGCTTCAAGTAAGCTTCCTTTCCAAATATTAGTTACTGTTTGGAAATGTGTTTTCTTTCTTTTTTCTTCATACACAAACAAAATTACTCTCCTTAGAGCATTTATCACAAGTTCTCTCAAATACTGACTATTGTCTGAGACTTTGCTTCAGAAACCATAATCTTTACAGTGACAACATTTTCTAGGTTTCCTTTTTAATTTCCTTACTTTTCCTCTTGTCTTTCAGTTATTCCTTGTGGGCATTCTTCAACATCTCTCTATAATATTAATAAAATATAGGGCTTAGAAAATTGCCTCAACAACTCTGATGAATGAACTAGATAGAGGTTTGTGGGTTGTTGAAGAAAAATCCTTTCCCTCCTGTAAAGATTCTTTTCACTGTTACGATGGACTTCATCGGAGAAGCTATCATACTTTTCAAAATGCAGGGTAGTGTGGTATGAGTCCCTTTGAAAACTGCCATTTCTCTTTTCATCAGAGAAATGGCCTAAAACCTCCATGTCTTTCATTCTCCATTTAAAGAACATTAGTCCAAAATCTCTAGGAAATTCTGTTTGTTTTTTTTCTGTCACATAATTGTTTTGAGATTATCTTTCCATATATAAGTGATAATAGCATTTCAGTTCTTATAGTGATACTCCTTACTATTATATGGGGAATAGATCTTTATTGGAAGGCTCATAAGCATCTTTCCAGCAGACAAGAAGTGATTCAGGGAGGCGGTTAAGATGGGTATGTCTCCTATTACAGTGCCAGGTTGGTCCTGAGGCAGCCTCTCTCTCACCATCAGAAACACCAATATGGAGACAGATTTATGAAAGAGTGGGAGGAGGCATGTGGATTCAGTACTGTCTTTGAGCCCTTGTGAGCTTTATATATCGATATACCAGACTTTCCAAATCCGGGATGCACATTGGACCCCAAGGCTCTCGACAAAGTTATTTCTCCCTACAATCACCCTGATGTTCTGCCTCTACCTATTATGCAAGGCCATGGCCATTGACCTCATGCTTTTTATAGTCTCTTCCAGAGCTTCTTTGCCCCACTTCAACATTTATCATTCCTAAAGTTGCATAAGCTGTCTTGATACAGATTGATCAGTAAGCCACACAAAGTAGGCCCTACATCTTCCTGACTTTAAGACTCTGTTGGAAATATCCAAGTGGTTCAGGAAATGGTATTTAATGTTTTTCCCCCACACCATTCCAGCAAGAACAAAAGTAGCTAGCTTTTGTCAATCTAATATCTACTACTTGTATTTCAGTCCTAGTTGTGCTCTTGGCTGCCATGCAAATATTCCTATTCATTTATTCATTTATTCATTTATTCTTTACCTTCCCTCTGACACTAAGTTAAGTCCTTCCTCCATCTTTTCCTAGACTTCTTAAAAGCCTCTAAACTAGCCTCACTGTCTTGGATCTCTCTATTAGTCCATTTCTCCTGCTTCTATCAGAGCCTTGTTCTTTAAAAGCCCAATCTTGTGAGATCACTGGGCGATTTCAAACCCTTCAGTGATTCCCTGACACGTCAGGATCAAGTCCAAACTCTACAACAAAGCATTCCTAGATCTTCATTAAATCACCTCTACCTTTATCTCTAGCTTCTTCTGGAATTTGTCAACTTAGATTGCTAAGGGCTGAGATAGACAGATGAGTGAGGTAGGCTGGGAGTAAAAGGACAATGGGAAAATGGGGAGCTCAGGCCATCTGAATGGAGCTGCTCCTACTCAGCTCTAATTCTTGTCATGCAGACAAGTAGGTCCAGAATTGTTAGCATTTCTGACTTTTCAAGAGAAGCAAGGAATCTGGATTTTTATGTGAAATTTCTTAATTTTTAAATGTTGACAGCATTTCATGTTTTCTTTTAAATAAACAAAAGGACAGTGTTCAGACCAAATAAAACATGGCAATCAGATGAAGCCCATGGGCCATCAGGATATAATCTGCCATTCTGCTTCCATCTATTGTAATCCAAGGTTCTGCAATTTTTTCCTATAAATCATCAGATGATAAATATTTTAGGTTTTACAAGCCCATATGGTCTCTGCAGCAACTATTTAACTCTGTCATTGTAGTACAAAAGCAGCCAAACACACCATGTAAACAAATGAACATAGCTGTCTTCCAATAAAACTTTATTTAAAAACAATAGTAGGCTGGATTAGATAGGCTGTCTGTAGTTTGTTGACTACTACCTAATAAATGAAGCTATCTGATATTTCTCTACAGACTCCATGTGATGATAGATTACATTTCTTTGCCTGAAATGGAATGCCATTTCCTCCTTCATCTGCCAGGCTGGCTCCCAGGGGCCCATTAAGACTGAACTCAAGAACACCTATCTTGGAAACTATGCTGGATTATTTCTAAATCCCAACTACATTAGAGGTCTTCTGGGTTCCCATTTTACTTTGAACATTTTTTCTACCATACTTGACTTTCTCTGTTGTCTTATTTCTTTGTCTAAGGAGACCATGATCATCTTTTAAGCCAGCATTTGTCTAATATCTGATTTATTGTACAAAAAGGAGGGATTGAGGGGCACCTGGGTGGCTCAGTCGGTTAAGCTTCTGACTCTTGATTTTGGCTCAGGTCATGATATCATGTTCATAGGATCAAGCCCCACATCGGGTTCTGAGCTGAGCATGGAGCCTGCTTGGGACTCTCTCTCTCTCACTCTCCCTTTGCCCCTCCCCAGCTTGTGCTTTATCTCTCAAAATAAATAAATAAACTTAAAAAAAAGTAGTAATTTATATAATAGATAAGAAAAAGCTAGACATCTAATTTAACAATGTCAAACAAAGAGATTTATTTTCTTTATCCATATTTAGGAGAGGCTTCCTAGGAAGTATTACAAAGTGTTCTTAGGAGCAGAAGCAAGGAGGAATTGTCAGCCTCCTGAGCCATGAGTTAGGAAAACTGAAGTCTTTGCTTAGCTCTGCCAGTGACCAGGACTTGTCAAAGTCAACTCTAAAACCTCATGGACTTCAATTATTTATGTCTGTAAAGTCAGCTTGACATCATGATCCATAAATGTCCCTTCTATCTCTAAAATTCTCTGGGAAATTTTCTCAGCACTTTTACAGAATAGAATGAATATAACTTAACCCTGTGTAATAACATAATCCAGTAATAACTTCAGAAATTATTGGGGGATATACAGAATTATTTTTCTCTTCATCAAATTTCCCCAGATTATTCATTTGGTGGGGGGCAGGAGTTTTTTGTTGTTGTTATTTTCTGTTGTTGTTTGTTTGTTTTTGTTTTTGAGAGAGAGAGAGAGAGGCATAGAGAGACAGAGAGCAAGGAGAGCAGGGGAGGGGCAAAGAAAGAGGGGGAGAGAATGTTAAGCAGGCTCCACGGTCAGTGCAGAGTCTGACGCAAGGTTTGATCTCATGATCCTGAGATCATGATCTGAGCCACAATCAAGAGTTGGTCACTTAACTGACTGAGCAACCCAGTCTTCCCGAAATGTGTTTTTTTAAATAGTTTTCTATTCTCCTAAATTTTCAATTCTAAGTTTTTGCACTCCAGAAGTCTCTCATCTCTTTCAATTTTGCCATTTCTAATATGTTTTACATTATAAAACCAGGTAATCAATTTCTCTAAACTTCTTAGATTTCTATAGAAGGTAAGGGTGGATGGAGGCAGAATACTGTACTGAAAAGAAAACAAACTTTAGTCAGATAAAGATTCAATTTCTACTTCTGTCAAGTACAATGTGCACCCTTGGGAAAGGTACCTAATAGCTCTGAGTACCTGTTTTCCTCATCTATACAATGGGGATAATTATACATACCTCATGCAGTTGTTGTAAAGGTCAACAATCATAAATTGTTTACAGTTTGCCTAATTACAGTTTACAATTGCCTAATACATAAAAACGCAGCAAATGATGCCTGCTACATTTATTTTATTATTGGTTCTGAATGGTTTCCTATGATAATTTTAATACATGGACTTAAGCTTTCATAGCTTTTTTTTTTTAATTTCAAATTCCTGGGTTCATAGCTGTTCTTTGAAAAACTGAGATTGCTATATAGTCAGATAGTATCTGTGAGAACACCAAGTACCCCAACTGACATGTAAAAGGATCCCATAAATGTGGAATCTGAATTGATAGTTCTACCACTCATCACAGGAGTGGCAAGTTTCCAATGTCCTAACTATGGTTTATATCTTTTTCATTCTAATAAAGAGACAGAAAAACTTAAATCGCCCTGGATCCCTATTGAATGCCATGTGAGCAAAGACATGATCCAATTATAGCACATTCAGAGAGCAATTTCTCCTCATTTTATTAGGCAATCAGTAAGATGTACTCTATTGTCTGTTAGAGGACTATGAATTAAGTGCCTGGAATCGGAAGAGAGCTCTGTACAGTCTATTTTCTCCCAGGCTGGAAGTATCTCTGAATATGCTTTGTGGCTCATTAGAAAAGAGAGGCAGAAATGATTGAGAGCCAGAAAGACTGATCAAAGAACTAAATATACAGCTTACCAAACGATGCGTAGCAAGGGTGAGAGGGGAAAATGGGATCAGAAATTGATACAGGCATACCACAAATGAGTAAAGGAACTTGTTTAGAGAGCTAACCAGAAGCAGGACCATGAAATTGAGCCCAGGAAACACTAATCTTAACTCTCAGAGATGGTGTACTCATCACATGGCTTGTTGAAGACTCCCATAGGAAACAAAGGAAGAACCCAGACTCATTCAAGCAACTGATTGTTGCTCTGGACCAGGTGGGCAACTGAAAACACACACACAGGTACTGCTCAGAACCTGTAGGAAAGGAAATATAAAATTTTAATAGGGGAGAGATATACTATATTCTTGCATAGGCAAGTTCAATACTAAAAATGCTACTTCTCCACAAATAAATTTTAAAATGTAATGCAATTATCCAAAATAATAGGACCACTGTTTTTCTAAAATTGGACAAAATTATTAACATTTCATATGGAAGAATAAGGGAGTTACAATAATGTCTAAAGCAATTCTGAAAAAAAAAAAAGAATAATAGAATGATACAATTACTATAATTATTGCAGGGTGGCAGCAGTACAGGAATAGACAGGTCAAATGAATAAAATACAACACCCAGAAATAAATAGCTGTGTGTCAGTGGGCATGCATGCATGTGTGTTATATGTTTACACTAGTAGCACAGTTTAGTGAAAAACGAGAAAGGAGATGAAGTGAGGCCAGTTAGCTGGCCAATTAGAAAAAGACAAAATAGAAAGTATGTTTTAACTCCACCATCATGACTTATGTGAAAACAAATACCAGACGATATTTTTAGATGTAAAAAATTCATAAATCACCAAAAAAATTAGGGTTACTACTACTACTTAATATTACCTGGTAGCACTTAATAAGTATTTGTGAAAGATTTAGTGGTCATTGGATGTGATCAAAAAAAGAAAAAAAAGATTTAACTGCAAAATTTGAGAAGTTTTGATATATATTCTGAAAACTGGTTGCCAGGGCTTCAAACATATTAGAATTACAGAACATTTCACAAATTCTACATGATTCTATAGTTAATTTTCTTTTCAGTATGGTCGATAACTGCCAGAAAATTAATCATTTTTTATTGATACTTGGAATTCCTTTTCTACACTTTTCAACTCTAAGATGGTTTTTGAAAAGAAAAAGCAACCAAATATACCTCAGACCCCCCTGAGTTAGACATTAATCATGTGACTCTCAACTACAGCACAGCATACAGGAGGAAGGTAATTGATCACAGTAAAAGCAGCTTGCCATAAGAAAATGTTTTGTATCTTTTCAGTAGTTCCTGGAGTCAAGGAATCAAACTGAGAAGAGAATACAAGCAGTATATTATTGGGAGACTATTGCAATCAGCACAGCTGTTTCCAAATTGTTTGTCACATATTTCAGCCCCTGCTGTTTTCTTTCTGTTTTTTTTTTTCCCTACATTAGGAGGGAAAATCCATATTGCTCTGATTTAGCTTTCTTAAAGTGCTTCGGGTTTCTAAGGCAGTTCTTTAAGTAAGTTGCTATTGAGGTAATTCCTTTTGTTTATGTGTAATATGCAAATTGAAATAACAGTACTCCCCTCTATGTGGCAGGCTGGAACATTTCAGTGAGAGGTGTCATAGAGTTTGCCCTCAGGGATGTATGAAAATGTAACTTGGTACAAATCAGCTGGGACTTCCCATGCATGTCATTTCAAATCAGCTCAGACTTGTTGTAGGTATTTTTGTCTTTTTGGCTACAAACAAACGGATACTATGAAATAGAGGTTTGATAAATACACAGTTCTGTTGGGGAACCTTGAAATCACCTCACAGAAGCAATTATTTACATCTGCTTTCAACTGGGCATCCATGTTGGCAGTCTGGCATCCTGACTCAGGTTCTTCTTGCAAACCTGTCAGAGCACAAGGGCACCACCCTGAAGGTCGATTATGACTGGAAGTGAAGTCACCTGCTTGCTTACTCACGAAATATTATCCCATGAGTGAGAGGGATTGTCTGAAGGCGATAGGATCACACAGAGCATGGTTCTACTTTGAAGACAATATCCCATTTAAATGGGCTGCATGTGTACAATTTCATGTGGATTCAGGATTTAAGACTCTGAAACAGGCTGAAAGAACAAAGTTTAACTGTTGTTCTGTCATGTATAGTGATATCTACTTCTCTGCAAGCTTGATGCTACCAATGGCAGTTACTGCCTACATGGAGACAAGGCCAGTGCAACTCTGAAGTGACCCACCCCCTGTGGGGCAAGCTGGGATGCTGTCTTGGAGAAAGGCCAGCACTGTCTTTTAGATGCTTCTAACATTAATGATTGACCCAAACTTTCAACTTAAAAGTGTCCCCTTCTTTGATCTCTAATTGCTTCACATTGACCTCTATAATATCATTGTCCTTGACCTCTTGACTTTCCATTGAAGATCCATTCTAAGTTAATTTGCTGTGTGATTTTTCACTCATGCTCTCGGGCCCTAGAATAGTTCTTAGTCACCTTACAGGAAAGAATATAATTTAAAACAACTTTGGAGACCAGTTGGCTGCAAAGTGATCCCTCAAAATTTTTTCCATTTTTTTCATGCATCATTTTGATTTTTGAAGTGCCACAGATCAGGTTTATACTACTTTGTTTTCTTTCTTGAGTATCTCTTTTTTGTTTGTTTGCTTTTTGCTGTTTCCTCCACCCACTCACATCTCTGTCTCCAGAATACAAGGGAAACTAAATGTTCAAAAAATGTATTCATTTGAAAAAACCTAAATAATCAACATTTGGAGCTATGCCTGCTATAATTGTTTGGAAAAGTTTTTAACAGATTGAGAGTAAAAATTGGTTAAAAATGATTGTTTCCCTTCACTGTGTCATGATTTGATAACTTTTCATATAAAGGATATGAAGTGGTATAAAAGGAGGAGAACACAGAACAAACCTAATAGCTGAAGAGACATACTTAACTAAGTAACTTAACTAAGGACTAATGTAAACTTTATAAATTAAAGAGAAAAGGGGCACCTGGGTGGCTCAGTCAGTTAACCATCCAAGAAGCAATTATTTACCTCTGCTTTCAGTTGGGCATTCATGTTGGCAGTCTAACATCTTAACTCCCAGGTTCCTCCTGCAAACCTTTCCAACTCTGTTTCGGTTCAAGTCATGATCTCACAATCATGAAATCGAGCCCTGTATGGGGCTCCACACTGGGCATGGAGTCTGCTTAAGATTGCCTCTCTTCCTCTCCTTCAGCCCCTCCTCACCTCATGCTTGCTCTCTCTCTCTCTCTCTCTCTCTCTCTCTCAAAAGTAAGTTAGTTAATTAATTAAAGAAAAAATCTGAAAACCCAAGTCTGAAAAATTTTAGTATTTGTCTTTTTTGTGTTTTTATTGCTTTCCCATCTTTAAATGAAATTAGATACTTCAGAAAAAAGTAACAAATTGTAGGCAAGCAAAAATAAGTACATTAGAACCCCTGCCATAATCCAACCTACTTAAAGACAACCATCATTATATATATACCATTTCTTTGCTTATACATATACATAATATACACATATGTACAGGCATACCTCAGAGATATTGTGCATTTGGTTCCAGACTGTGCAATAAAGCGAATATTGCAATAGAGTGAATATCACAATAAAGTTAAGTCAAATAAATTTTTTTTGGTTTCCCAAAACCAAAGGATATGACCAGTGGGTATAAGAGTTATGTTTATTTATACTATATGGTAGCCTATTAAGTGTACAATAGCATTATGTCTAAAATAATGTACATATCTTAATTTTTAAAAATACTATATTGTTAAAAAATGCTAACCAGCAAGTGAGCTTTCAAGAAGTCATAATGTTTTTGCTGATCAGGGGGTCATGCCTCAATGTTGATGGCTGCTGACTGATCAGGATGGTTGGTTGCTTGATGGTCGGGTGGCTGTGCAGTTTTTTAAGACAACAATGAAGTTTGCTGCAGCAGTTGACTCTTCCTTTCATTAACATTTTGTTTCTAGCACATGATGTGATGCTGCTTGAGAGCATTTTACCCACAGTAGAACTTCTTTCAAAATTGGAGTCAATGCTTTCAAACCCTGCTGCTACTTTATCAAGCAAGTTTATGTAATACTTCACATCCTTTGTTGTCATTTCAACAATCGTCATGGCATCTTCACCAGTAGATTTCATCTCAAGAAACTGCTTCTTTGCTCATCCATAGAAGCAATTCCTCATTCATTAAACTTTTCTCA
The DNA here is from genome assembly GCF_028018385.1 of Neofelis nebulosa. Taxonomy (NCBI): domain Eukaryota; kingdom Metazoa; phylum Chordata; class Mammalia; order Carnivora; family Felidae; genus Neofelis; species Neofelis nebulosa. The sequence continues at coordinate 38,816,683 of NC_080786.1, read as the reverse complement.
TGAAATTGTAGTAATTCAGTCACATCTTCAGGCTTCACTTCTAATTCTCGTTCTCTTGCTATTTCCACATCTATATTTATTTCCTCCACTGAAGAAGTCTTGAACCCCTCTGAGTTATCATTGAGGGTTGGAGTCAACTTCTTCCAAATTCCTGTTAATATTGTATTTTGACCTCTTCCCATGAATCATGAATATTCTTTTTTTTTTTTTTTTAATTTTTTTTTTTTTCAACGTTTATTATTTATTTTTGGGACAGAGAGAGACAGAGCATGAGCGGGGGAGGGGCAGAGAGAGAGGGAGACACAGAATCGGAAACAGGCTCCAGGCTCCGAGCCATCAGCCCAGAGCCCGATGCGGGGCTCGAACTCACAGACCGCAAGATCGTGACCTGGCTGAAGTCGGACGCTTAACCGACTGCGCCACCCAGGCGCCCCTTGAATATTCTTAAAAGCATCTAGAATGATGAATCTTTGCCGTGCCTGGTGGCTCAGTCAGTTAAGCATCCAACTTCGGCTCAGGTCATGATCTCACAATTTGTGATCTCAAGCCCCACATGGGGCTCTGTGCTGACCACTCAGAGCCTGGAGCCTGCTTCAGATTCTGTGTCTCCCTCTCTTTCTGTCCCTCCCCTGCTCACACTCTGTCTCTCAAAAATAAATAAACATTAAAAAATATCTATAGAATGATGAATCCTTTCCAGAAGTTTTCAACTTACTTTGCCCAAATCCATCAGAGGAATCACACTGTCTGTGGTAGCTATAACCTTATGAAACGTATTTCTTAAATAATAAGACTTGAAAACTGAAATTACTCCTTGATCCATGGGCTGCAAAATGGATGTTGTGTTAGCAGTCATTAAAATAATATTAATCCCCATCAGAGCTCTTGGGTGACCAGGTGCATTGCCAATGAGCAGTAATATTTTGAAAGGAATCTTTTTTCTGAGCAATAGGTCTCAACAGTGGGCTTAAAATATTCAGTAAGCCATGTTGTAAACAGATGTGCTGTCATCCTGGCTTTGTTGTTGCATTTATAGAACACAGGCAGAGTAAATATAGCATCATTCTTAAGAACCCTAAGATTTTTTGAATGGAAGTGAATATTAGGTTCAAGTTAAAGTTACCAGTTGCATTAACCCTTGACAAGAAGGTAAGCCTGTCTTTTGAAGCTTTGAGGCCAAGCATTGACTTCTCCTCTCTAGCTATGAAAGCCCTAGATGGCATCTTCCAATTAAGGCTGTTTTGTCTGCATTGAAAATCTGCTGTTTGGTGTAGCCACCTTCATTAGTTATCTTAGCTAGATCCTCTGCATAGTTTGCTGAAGCTACTACATCATCACTTGTTGCTTCACTTTGTACTTCTATGTGATGGAGATGGCTTCTTTCCTCAAATCTCATGAACGAACCTCTGCTGGCTTCAAACTTTTCTTTTGAAAATAGCATCCTCACTTCTCTCAGTCCTCATAGAATTAAGGAGAGTCAGGGCCTTGCTCTGGATTAGGTTTGGCTTAAGGGAATGTTGTGGCTGGTTTGATCTTCTCTCCAGGCCACTCAAACTTTCTCCATATCAGCAATGAGACTGTTTTGTGTTCTTATCATTCATGTGTTCACTGGAGTAGCTCTTTTAATTTCCTTCAAGAACTTTTCCTTTACATTCACAACTTGGCTAACTATTTGGCACAAGACGCATACCTTTCAGCCTATCTCAGCTTTCAACATGCCTTCTTCACCAAGGTTAATAATTTCTAGCTTTTGATTTAAAATGAGAGACATGCACTCTTCCTTTCATGTGAACACTTAGAGGCCACTGCAGGGTTATTAATTGTCCTAATTCCAATATGGTTGTGTCTCTGAGAATAGGGAGGCCCAAGGAGAGGGTAAGAAATGGGAAAGGCTAGTTGGTGGAGCAGTCAGAACACACACAATATTTATCGATTAATTTCTCTCTTTTATATGGGTGTGGCTCATGGTACCCCCAAACAATTACAAAAGTAACATCAAAGACCACTGATCACAGACCACCATAACAAATATAATAATGATGAAAAAGTTTGAATTATTGGAAGAATTACCAAAATGTGACACAAAGACACAGAGTAAGCAAATGCTATTGGAAAAATGGTGCCAACAGACTTGCTGGGTACAGGGTTACCACAAACCTTCACTTTGTAAAAAAAAAAAAAAAATACAATATCTACAAAGCATAATAAAGTAAAACACAATAAAACAAGTATGCCTATACCATATTTAGAAATTGTATGATGCCACATGAAGCGTTTGAGAACATTTAACCCATCATCTATTGTTGGATATTAGTTTTATTTTACTGTGTGTATGTGTGTTGGCAATTTTTTACTATTACAAAAAGGTATAATAATAATTAGTGAAAATAGAAATTGAAAATTTAAGAGAGGAAAGTACAGAAAATTATTCTAGAAATTGACAAAAATATCTAAAAGCTAAACATCAGACTGAGCACCCAAGTTACCTATTCATGAAAAAAAATGTATTGTTGATAATTATTTTAAGCAATTTATTCTTCTGACTAAATAATCTTATCCAACAAATTTCTTGTGAACTAATTATGATCTACTACCAAGTCCCTTTATTAGATCCCATTAAAGATTTTGCTTCAAGCATATGGCTCTCGTGAGAAAGAACCACTTTCTGAGCCCCAGGTGTTCTATCCATTTAACATATTTCAGATCTATTTCTTGCCCCTTCAACCTGCTGTTCTTCTACTATCCTTCTAAGTTTCTCCTAAAGGTTTTGATTTACAGGAATACCCAAATCATTGCTTCTAAATTGACTCTTACACAATCAATCAGACCTTAGCATAACACAAATTATTTCTGCCTTTATCTCCTTAATCTTTTCACTACTTTCAGATAAATTATACTTCTTTCTTGTTATAGTGAATCCCTTCACTTAGATCCTCATCCCTTTGTGTCAATTTTAAGATTTTATTTCTAAATTAATCTCTGCCTCTATTACGTTGTATGTTTTCTTCGGTATCATCACCTTTATTTCTTTTCAGATAAGCTCCTATTTTCCCCTTCTTAAGCGGTACTTCTGCTTGCTGCTACTATCTACTTTTACTATTAATGTATTGTTCTTCCATCACCAAAACTAGTGAATGAGTTTTACTACTCTGCTTTCTTATCTCCCCCCGTAAGCCCTATAAATTGGCTTTCTTCCCATTGACTCAACCAAACCTGCTTCTCCATTTCTTTTATTCTATTCAAAGTGCCGTTTCCAAGAACTCATGCTTTTTTCTTCTCTGAAACATCAAAAACTGTTCAACTACCTGCCTTTGAGTACTCGCCCCGTGTCCATCCATTCCCTACACTGCACTAACCTGGCTCTCTAGCTGTCTTTCCCTGGAGCCACTGCTGTTTTGTCTTAACTGCATCTCTCTCCTGATCACTGTAGTTAATGAGCCTTAAGAATCTGTCCTCACCTGTGTTTCTCTCTTGGCCCTTCAACTTCTATGCCCTTCAACAACTTATCTATTCTCATAATTTCAAGCCACTCCTTATTTCACCTAGCCCCTATATTTTCATGAATATAGGTTTCCACAAAGAGAACATAAAGATCAGTTCTTTTGAGATACTGGATGGTGAACATGGCTTTATTCTCCTCTCGTGCTTAGAATGATACTTTGGTTGCTATAGAACTTTAGGTTAGAAATCGGGGTACCTCAAAAATTTCAAGACATATTTCCTTGTCTTCCCAGCTTCCAGTGCTACTTTCAAAAGTCCAGTGCTGTATGACTTTCATCCCTTTGTGATTTATTTTTTATATCTCAAGGAATTATTTAAATTTTTTTCTCTTTATTTTTTTTTTGTTTCAAACAGCACAATAATGTGCCTCGTATAATGTTCTTTTCCATTCGCTGTGCTTCATATTTGGTGAGCCCTACAATTTAGAAATTTATATCATGCAGTCTGGGAGATTTTCTCATACCATTTGTCTGATAATTTCATCTACTCTTTTCTCTCTTCTCTTTTTATAGAATCCATTTAATAAGATGTTGAACCCACTGACCTGATCATCTCGTTTTCTCATCTTTTCTACTTCTCAATTCTTCACCTTATATCTATTTAAACATCTTCCCATCTATTAATATAAACATTTTCTAGGTGATTTACTCAACTTTCGTTCCAATTTTGAAATTTTCATTTCAACTCTTGTATTTTTATTTAGAAAATCCTCTTCTTATTTTTAGATTGTTTCTTAATCTAGACCCCTGTTCTTATTTCATGAATGCAATATCTTCTCTTGCCTCAGAATACTGATAATAGATTTCAAGATATTTTTTTCAGTGCCTTAAATTGGGTCTGCTTTCTACAAATTCTTTTTTTCTGCCTTTTCATTCTGTTCTGTTTTTCCTCACCACTTTAGAGAGGCTTAACTGAATACCCATATTTAAGAGAAAGGGGAGAGAGGAGGCCTAAGAAGACACTGGAAATGAGCTACGGGCAAGTTCTGGGCTTGTCAACCAGTGAGCCTCATTGAAGGGTAATTGAGGAAACTGGTGTTTACTCGAGGGCCCCTCCAAATCTAAGTATCTGTGAACCAGTTTCTCTAAATAATTCCTCTAACAGGAGGTATAAGTCAGTTGCCAACATCCTGGGAGCCCAGTATGGAAAAGGGTCTGAGAGTTCTTACAGGTCATTATGTGGACTTTTGCTTAACCCACCTCTGTTCAGTTCTTCATGCCACTCTTCCTCCTCTGTGCCTGTTGTCCCCAATCCATAGCATTCCTGATTCAGTCTCTGAAGAAAGAAAATCCTCATGAAGTGGGGTATGTGATAATGACAAGCTGCTCAGAGAAAGAGATTGGTTATTCTAAACTTAACAAAACAATGTTAAAGTTTACCTGGAAACAAAAACATTCAAGAATAACAGGTAAAATTCTGAAAGTCCTGAGTAATGCTGAGGAACGAGCTCTACCAGATACTAAAATGTATTCTGAAACTCAGCCATCAAAGTTTGGTGCTTGTGAGGGAAAAGGCTGGCAGCTTTGTGGAAGATTGAGTCAGAAAAAAATTTCAGATAAACACATGTGGGTATTTTGAATATGATAAAAGTGGATTTTTATATCTTGTAGGGAAAAGATGAATTATAACAGGATATTCATTGCAATGTTGTTTATGAAAGCAAAAAAATTAAAAACAACCTAAGTGTTCACCAATATGGAACTTGTTTAATAAACATGATAACTTCATGCAACATTTGCAACTGTTCAAAAGAATGAAATAGTTCTGTGTGGCTGCTTTGGAAGACATCTAATACATGACTTAAGAAGTAATTTGCTGAATAATGTTTATGATATTATCTCATATTTGTTCTGGAAAAGAGAGGATATCTGTTTGCTAATCTATGCATAAAAAAGGTCTAGAAGCATAAGAAATATTAATAGTACCCTGAGAGTGGGAATTGGGGACTGGGAAGGGAGAGAAAGACTCTTACATTTCATTTTATGCCCTCTTTACTCTTTGATTTTTTTTCATTTTTTCCCATGAGAATACATATCTCATATAGCTAAACTTTTGTTAAAAATTAATAACTACAACATTGCTAGCTTGCTGTCCAAATACTAGATTGTGAAATAGTTTTTAAATGTAATTGAAAAAATATTGATTCTGGGCTGGCCTCCCCCATAGCAAATTGGCCCATGAGCTGGGATTTATTTCTTCAGGCTTGTCATCATACCGTATCTTTGCCCTCACCAACTCCAACTGCCTATCATCATGTTTTCCTGCTTGCTTGCTTGCTTGCTTTAGAGCCAGTCATCTAAAGTTCTTAGATCACTGTCTCCAGAATTTTTATTTACTTACCTTGCTGAACAGATATCTGTTCTCCCAGGTCATTTGCTATAGTTGCAGCAGATCTGTGCCTAGAACAGTCTGACCCAGAAAAGACTCATCTTCACCCCTGCTTTAACTCACTGGAGTGGGGACATAGATCATGTAATGGAGTCATAGAACACTACCCACAAAGGACACAACAGACCATGACCCATCATAGGTACCTAGAGAATTTACATAATTTCACATTTCTTTTCTTCTAGAGAAAACTTTTTAAACCATTCAGCTATATACAAATATACAGCCAAAAAAAATGTACTCATCACCCAGAATTTTTAAAAAGAATATTATTTCAGAATTCTTTTTACAGGAATAAAAATACAGCTACTGTTGTAGCCCTCTTCCTATTATCTTTCTTTCCCTAACTCCCTTCCCCTTGAGGGCAACCATTACCCTGAAGTCAGTGTGTATTCTTCCTGACAATTTTTATATGCCCTATGTCTATATGTAGCTATAAACAACATATAACACCTTTCTTTCTTCTAAAAAATTTACATAAATAGTAGTGTGTTGTACTTACTTGTTTCAATTAGATTGAATTCAGCTACAAGTAACAGAAAACTCCTCTAAAAGTATTAAATAACAAAAAATCTAGGGAAAGGTGGTTCAGTGGTGATTCAGTGGCTTAGCCGTGTCATCAGAGACAATAGTGACATTATCTATCATCCTATTGCACTATCCTGGTGTGTGGCTTTTTACCTGCGACCTACAAAACCTCAGGAGTTCACATTCCGGGAAGGAAAAAGAGGGGAGTAAATGGCCAAAAGCCTTTTTCCTTAAGTTTTGTCTTTTTATTTGGGAAGGAAAAGACACCCAAAGATATTAGTACATCTCATTTGCTACAACTGATACACCACTTGCTGCAAGACAGGGCAAGATATTGAATATTTTAGTTTTTCTGCTTTCTTAGTAGAAAAAATCACTATGAAAATGGGGCTATTAATGACTTTTAGGTTATTGGTCATGATATATTCTGTTATTCTTTTACAACTTCCTTTCTCCATTTGCCATTATATTTTTTGCAACTTAACCATATTGAAAATTCAAGATATAATCCACTAATATTAATTGCTGTGTAATATTCTGTTATATAAATATATCCACTTATTTGTGCATTTTCCTGTTGATGAACCTATAAGTTGTTGTTACATTTTCATTGTTTCAAAAATGCCATGTGAATATCCTTGTATATGTCTCTTTGTGAGAATTTTATGTATATAATACATATATGTTGCATAATAGTATAACATACAATGCATTTATTTTATAATATCATATATACATATATATATATATATAGTGTGTGTGTGTATATATATATATATATATATATATATATATATATATATATGGTAGAATAGGATGAGAGATATATGCATATATGCGGTAGAATAGGATGAGAGGTAACATCATTTTCATCCCTGATCACACATTCACATGCACACATACCTTATTTTGTGCTTTCAGTGTAAATGCTTTTTGTATGCTTCCTGTTTTTACTTTTTCTGCTTTCATTTAGACTATTGAGTTCTTTGTTCATGTTGTTGTTTTACCACTGTGAAGTGATTCATTTTAGTTCCTTTTATTATTTTAGTCATTATCCAAATGCATAATTCACATAACATACATTATCAACAAAGTCTGAAATAAATAAATGTCTCTGGCATCATCCCTTCACTCTTTCCATCACTCATGTAATTAATTGCCTAGCATTTTATTCCACCTTATTTTTAACTATTCAATAATCATGGGTATTTTTACAATCAGTGCTTATTTTGGTTTATCTATATGTTTAATAGTTTCTTTGCTTCACATTGCATAATGTACATATTCTTCCTCTGGGCCCAGTTTTCTTCTTTCTGAAGCTGTTCCTTTAGTGATTCTTTTACTAAAGATATGTGATTAGTGACTTATCTCAGTAGTAGGAATTTAGCAGTAAATTACTATGATGAATTTTTTTAATTTATTGTGCATGGCTCTCAACATTCTTTTATATTTTTGCCCTCTTTATTTGCCTGTGTCCTGGACAATTTCCTCAGATCCTCTTCTAATTCTCTTTTAAGCTGTGCCAATTGACTTTTTAATTTTATTGCCCATGGTTTTCTTTTTAAATTTTGGTCTGTTTCTTTTTCAAATTGGCTATATTCTTTCATAATGTTTTATACTTATTTTTAAGATATCATTAATCATTATCATTTTATTTATTTTTAAGGTATCATAATCATTAATCATTTTCAATCTTTTAAATTATGCAGTTGTTTTCATTTCTTATGGTAGTAGCTCTTTCCTTTAATTTTTTTTTCTGCCTTCCTTTCATCGTGGTATGTCTATATTACGCATATATTTTTTTTACTTTTATTTTTTGTGAAACAAGGTTTTAATGAAAAGAGAGAGATTGGTTTATATTGTTCTTCAGTTCAGCTAAAGAAAGCATACAAACTCATCTGCCGCAGTTTTTTCTTTTAAAAACATCACATAGGGCTTATCATTCTTGCTTTGAGTTTTACTTTGTTTCTTACTCCTGGCGATTCCCATTTCTTTATTTTGAGTTCAGCTAAGTGTTTAAAATGTTGTTATAATTTACATATAAACTTATGTACACTAATACAGGAGGGAATTCTGTATTAGTGTAGTTCTACTGGTTGCTAGAACAACCTAATAATGTCTTTCTGAAGACACTTAACTTGCTTAACACTGCTCTCTATTCCTGTCAACACTCAGTGATGTCATGAGGTCATTGAAAACAAATAGAGGTCTTAAAAGTGGTTTCTGTTAAATTCCTTTAATATGTGCCAAAGATAATATCTGCTAATATAATTGTCTTAAGCTGAAGTTACAAACATGTAGTCCTCCAGCCAGATTCCATCTGTTGTTTTGTCCACGCCATGTTTAAATATTTTATGTTAGTTTCCAATATTTAAAAATTGGCTAATTATGCATAATAGTTAAGGTTTTTAGTGTCTCTTAAAAACAAACAAGCAAACAAAAATGACCAGGAAAACACAGTTCTTCCTGCATCCCTGTGCCAGTACTAACAGCCGCTGGCTCAAGTGTTAGTGTTCTCACCACGTTCCTTTGTTCCTTTACATTGTAGGCATGGCCTGGCAAGCACCTGAGTTTGCAATTTCTGGTCTAAAGAAGCTAAAGAGTTCATGGATTGCCATCAAATAAACCACCATTTAGATCCTAATAAATGTGTAAAGGGCTAATTAAGCTAGCTCACTGCTGAGTGCTTTAGTGTGTAGACACTCCTTTAACTCATTAAAGTCAGAACTCTGATCCTGCTTTTTTTGATATGCTCCAATGGAAGCATATTTATTTTGGGGAGAAATCCAAGGTCTTGTAAAGGAAATATATACATTAACTGCAATAATAGGAACATAATGGCTTCTGGTGTGGTTTAGACAAGAGGAAAAGAGGCTTTCATTTATGCTTTGTATTGGTGCATTTGTATCTTTGTGGGGTTTAGGGGTTTCTTTGGAAGCAGAGACTCCAGTACTCTCTCTAACTCTTGTCTCAACCAGGGGGCCCCTTGTTGGAAACTTGACAGAATCTGTGGGTAATTAAGAAGAATTGGACATGCTTCCAATTCTAAATTATTTCTTCTTTCTAGTCCTACAAGAACTCAGCAGTATCACAGCTGAGTAGGAGTACTGTAAATTGTTATTAAATAGCTTTATTATTCCTTGGTAGGTTAGCTATTTATTAATTTGGTCCATACTAATGTGGAAAAAATAACCTTTATTATGTTGCAATCTCTTCCATATAAATTGTGTTCCCAGATACTCAGAAGCACATTAATTGCTTTTGATTTGTACCCCATGCACTTCTACCTCCATTCCATCCCTTGCTTTAGCCATACTAAACTTCTAGATGTCCTAAATGTCCTAAATGACTCTTATTCTCCCCGAGACATAATGTCAGCCTCTTCTTCCTCAGAGCCAGTACTGGTTGCTCTCTCAAGTCAGAAGTTATTTCTCTCACTGACACCTTCATCCTGCTTTACTCACTCCGTGAAGAGCATGGCTGTCACCTGGTTTTATGCTTGGTTCCTCACATAACTGTTTATCACTAAGTTTTGACCTATTTATTTATTTATTTATTTACTCATTCATTCATTCATTCATTCATTCATTTAGCTTTTGACCTTCTTCAGAGGAAGCCCTACCTCTTGTCTTGTTCATCTTTGCATTTCTAGATCCTAGCACTCTGCTTATCACCTAACAAACCCTCAACAAACTTACAATATTTTGAATTCAACTTAATTTTCACAAAGGACTTGAGTTAGTTTATAGGGCTAAGGAATGTTTATTTTCAAAAAGGATAAGTAAATGTAAAAGATGATAAGACATCTCTTAAAAGAAACAAGAACACGGGTATCTGGCACAAATCAGGTTCTTAATTAGCACTAAATTTCATTCAGAGACTCCTGGCAACAAAGTGGAGAGGGAAATACTTAAGTTTTATGTAGTTCTCTAAGTCAGTTAAATAGCACACATATCATTCACCAGTGTAGTTTTGTTATTAAACTCTACGAAAAATAGGGCATAGAGTGGCATATTAGGCAATGTCCTTGATTAGTCTTACAAAAGACAGAGGTATTTTTCAAGTTGGTCTTCTAAAATCCACCCTCTATAAAGGCTAAAAGTAAAGCAACAATCTATAGCTGAATAAAACTGCTACTATAATAGTTCTTTAAAGTTGTTTACTGATGATCTGATGTGAAACAAAGTTAGAACCTAAGTAACTATTAGTTGTATATTTCTGTATAACTAATTACCTCAAACTTTGCTGTTTAATATGGCAAACATGTATCTCACAGTTTCTGAAGGTCTATTTAGGCTGAGTTGTCCTGCAGGGTCTCTCATGAGGTTACAGCCAATCTGTTAGCCAGCTCTGCAGTCTCTGAAAACTCAACTGGGACTGAAGGATACACTTCGAAGCTCATTCACATAGCTGTTGGCAGAATGCTCTATTTCCCTGCCACACAGACTGCTCTGTAGGGCTGGGCGTAACTTGGCATACTCTGGAGAGAGCAGTCCAAGAGAAAAATCGTGATATAGCGCATATGAGAGAATGAGAAAGCAACCAAAATGGAAGCCACAGTGACTTTTTAAATCTACTCCTGGATGTGACATACGATCACTTCAACTACATTCTGTTGGTCACACATACCAATGCTGGTACAGTGTGAGAGGGACCACACATGGGTGCAGATAGCAAGTGTCAGGGATCATTGGGGGCCATCTCAAAGGATGGTTGCCATAGTAACCAGAAAACTGTTTGGTGCTCATATACTTTAGATGGTCTTCCTTGAATCTCAGACATGAGAGCACTTTTCAGTATTGCATGAACACTATTCAGCATTTATGTCTATGGCTGGAAGTCAATGTTTATGTTATTGATTAATGACAGATGTGTATATACTTCTAATCCCAGAAGACAAATGTACTTGGTACAGTGTGAAAATGTGCAGGCCTAATGTGCGTATTTTTTCCCATCTCTGCAGGGATAAAGTCAACATTTTTCTCAAAAGAAATCTGAATGTGCTCAAGGACTTAAATAGATTTCTGCACATAGAATATAGAAGAGAAGCTCTTGTGTTTAAAACCTTTACACTCACATGTGGTCAGAGGCATTCTCAGCCACAAGTCTGGGAAATGCCATTTCAAATGCCTTTTAGTAGTTACTGCATTTTACATGGTCCTCAGGGACAGAGCTAAAACTGAAAGAAGGAAATAGTCTTACAATATTGGGGGGACTCCTTTGGAGAAAGTCAGATACTACCATCATCTATATTGTACAGTTGGATTAAGTAATTTACCCAGTATCACAGAGCTAAGCATAAGATATCATATTCAACGTGGAAAAACACTTTAGGCTCTCTCATCTTAGACTACATGCAGAATTACCCCACTCATTTCTGTATTTCCTGTAGCCTTTTAAAAGGAAATATTAGAACATTAAAAATGAATGAACTATTAATTAAAAGAAGCACAGAACTGCTATTAAGTAATGTATTTAAGTATTAAGAATTTCTAGAGGGTAAAAGTATTGCTAAAATTTAACTAAGTCCCTTTATAGGCCTCTAGTAAATGTTTGGAGCAACTGACCTCATACAGCTGCCTTTCCTAACTTGGGCAGAACTTCTGAAAGAGCGGACTCTAGCTAAGATCTCACTGTTGAGATCTTGAGCCATGTTGACCTAGAGTCCTTGGATCTGAGCCAGAGTGTCCAGCTTGGGTCAGGAGCATGCACAGGAAGGAGGCTGGTGGCTGTGGGCCGGCTACGTGCTGCTGGTCCCATAGTGAGCAAGCCAGAGATTTGTCAAAGCAAAATGGTCCAATAGACCTCCTCTCTCCCCTGACTGTTGGCTGCTTTGAAACATTAAGTAATACAACCCCAAAGTTAATTTTTTATATGATAATGTTAATGACAAATCAAACCTGTAGGAGTAATAAGTTTTTAAAAGTTGAAGAAAGGCATTACCTAAGAATTTAAAACAAATAGGGAAGAGGACAAGGGAAGACTATGGCACATAAACTGAAAATGCAAAACAGCAGGGCTTTCAGTCTTAGTCAAGACAGAGTGAAGGCAGGGAGGGATGGTGGGGGCTTGGCAGGCACAGAGCACTGGAGGAGGGATGGGCTTGGGGTAGTGAGGGAGAGCTGACACAGAAAGGGGGAAAAACATGGATGCAGGGAAGGGAAGACTTAGAGGGTCTTGGGCCCGGCAAAGGTGTTTCCTCCAGAAGAGTCTGAAAGGGAGCAGAATTCTTGTGTAAACATATGGACATATTCCATGTGATATAGGCACTTATTAAAATATATGGAACTGGACCTTCCTTCTGAGTGGTTCTACAAAACAGCTACAAAATGGGCTCAATAAATAGCCCCCTAACAGTGTGCTTCATAGGCCTCTGGGCACAAGAACCTAGGAAGTGAACCACCTGATCTGTTAGCTAAAGGTCTGCTGACACCATGGCAATGACCCCAAATTGCAGCAGAATACTTGGGCTCTCTTTGTGAGTGAAATGAGAAGCCTAGTCTAGCTATGTGTCTTCCATCAAGCATCTGTTTTAGAGGACTCTTTTAGTAATAATTTTACTTCACCATTCACAGTGTCTTCTCACATCTGTTCTTATGACAACTCTAAGAGATAAATAAGGTAAACTAACATTATTTTTGTTCCTTCTTTACCAATTGGGCAACAGAGGCTAAGTAGTGATTCCTCAGGGTTGCATATGTGGCTGTCCTGTTGGGTATGCTCTACATTGCCACTTACCCACTGAATCTTTATAGCAGCCTTGGAAGTTACCACACTAAGAGAGATTGAGTGACTTGCCCAGTAAATTGCTGCTTCCATGGGTGACAGAACTCTTTCAGATCCAAAGGGTCTAACACCAGTTCTCCTACCTCTCCACAGTGAAATTCGAACACAGTGGTTAACTCTGAATTCTGCAGTACTATAAATTAGCAGTAAGGGTGGAAGGGTTAAATAATGTGAATCTGGAGAATTGTTTAATGCTGGATCTGGAAACTCTACATAGGTACACACATTTTAAAAACAATCTATGAAGGCAATATGATATGGTGAAGAGCAGAGATTTTGAAGAAAGATGTCCTGAATTTAAATCCTGGCTCCCCCGTTTACTGTTGAGATGGATTTGGCCAAATCACTTAACTTTGCTGAAATTCAGTTCCCAAATCTACAAAATGGAGCTCACCACAAAATTTATTTCATTAGAATATGATAAAACTCAGATATTGTCTATGAAGTCACTTTCTAATTTTTAAATCTAAATTATTTTAAATCTTTGTGTGGGGAGGATCACAGCTCATTCCCCATCTCAAAAGACTGATTGTTGGTTTACGTATCTGTTGACTGTCTCTGCCTTTCCACCTCCCATATTCACCTAGATATCCCCAGAATCTATAGTAGTGCTAGATACTTAATAGGTACTCGGTAAATAGTCATTGAATGAATAAATATGAATCCTAATAGAAGTAATCATATCGGAATTTCATCAAAGAGAAGATATTTCTTTTAATATAATTTATTGTCAAACTGGCTTCCATACAACGCCCAGTGCTCATCCCAACAAGCGCCCTCCTTAATGCCCATTACCCACTTTCCCCTCTCCCCCACCCCATCAACCTTCAGTTTGTTCTCTATATTTAAGAGTAAGAGAATATATTTTGGAAAAATAACTCCCCTACTGTCATTATTCAGACTGTTTCCCCCTCAGCTTCCTGTGTTTAAGGGAAATGAAATGTGTGCTTAAATACACTTGCAGCATTTCTGCTTACATTCTCTTTTGCCACTTTCTTATGATCAGTTAAAATAAATCACACAGAGCTTCCTTCCCACATTGTTTTCTGATCTTTAGCAAGCCCTGCCAAGAAGGAGAGAGGCAGGCAGCCCAGTGGGTCTCTCCTCTCAGCCTTGGGGCACAGTGAAAAAGAGGATTTGAAATAGTCTAAAGCATTTGTGGAGAAAATATTTCAGCTTTATGGTCTTTTTAACAATCTGTATCTCCTATATTTCATTATCTTAGCTCCTCTCTAAGGAGAGAATTTCCCAATTCTTTCCTTAGCCATGGTTGCTGACCAACACGGATGTTTTCATACTGATCACTTTTTCTGATTACTGTGAGTTGGGTTTCAGGAGGGTGATATCAAACCCATTGGAGGAACAAGAATGTCACTAATCTTTGTACATCATTAATATTAAAAAATAGTAGAGTTATTAGCTTTAAGGATTGACCTAGCCGTGTTAATATTTAAATCTGATAAATTATTGAGTACTACTCTTGAATATTTTTCACACACTTATAGTCCACCCAGAGGGAATTTCTCAGTTGTTGCTGCCTTTCAGGATAACAGAATATCTGGAAGCAACAATGGGCTGGTAGGGAAGAGGCCAGAAAATAATAGAACAGTTATTGATTAGCTGTGTGACCTCAGACAAGCGACATCATCCTCCATATTTCCTTTGGTTTCTGAGTTTAAAAAAAATATGGGAAGAGCCAATGATTGATTTCTTACTTTGAGAGATGACAAGAGACAGATGAAATATTTTGATAGGCCGATTTCTTATGGAGGGATCCATAAGGTGTTTGTTTCTTTTAATTATTTCCATTTCATCATATACTTTATTATGTATGACATTTTAACACCTAAGGCACTGTGAAGGAATTTGGATTCTTTGTTTCTCCTGTAGTGCCATTTGCATTGCAATAGCATGAGGGAGAGAAGTCGTATTTTGCTGGGTCACAGAGAGTGTCCGTGGCAAGTTAGGATCAAACACAGGCCAGGCCGTTGTTTAGCTCATGAAGCCCACAGTTTCCTGAGGTTTATTTGTAGGCCACATCTCAACCTTACCTTTAATAGCAACAACCACCACAAAGATTGCTGATTACTCAAATGTTAAGAACAGCCATATTTCTTTGCAAACAAAGGCCCTCCTCGTGGAATAATAGAACCACTTATGCCTTCCAAGTAAAGTCCTTTTATTATTAGATTCCTGGGCATTTGGTGATTTATACTGTTCATATTTCAATGCTCATAATAACAACAAAAGAGCTGGAACTGACTGTTTAATAAACTGTAGAGAAATCCAGAAACATAATTATGTTTTTTTGAGAGTTAAATAGTAATATGAGCTGGGGGAGGAAGAATGACAGGGAATATAATTTCTTTTCAAACCTTTCCCCATGAAGCACATCCTAGACTTTCTTTTCCAACTTAATCTGCTGTCACAGTCCCACTGCACCTGTGTGACAGCAAGAACTATCGCCCCAGGTCAATGGGAGGGTAGCTAGTTTGAATCTTGTTCAAAATAAAGGATTGAGGCCACCAACATTTTGAAGCTGTGAGTTCTCCTCACATAATTTTCAGCATCAGATTTGCCAAGCAAATCAAGACCCTGAAAACAAAAAAACAAAACAAACAAAAGATTCCTGCTCCCCAAGAGAATTCCATTGTTCAAGAAATGGCAGCTCCACAGGTATCTTTTTGTCTTTGTATTATTGGTGCCTACAGGACCCCACACAGAGAAAACCAAATGCCTTCCCTATTGAGGAGCAAGGACAACAGCAGGCAGCCCACCTTCCTAACAGGAAAATGGAAAATGATTTTAAACATGCTGTGTTGACTTTCTGGTAGCATTTTCATAGCGTGTAGGTAGGGGGGCATGGAACTTCAGATAAACAAGTCCTGGGCTAGTGCTGTCAATAGAGCTTGCTTCTGGAATGTTCTGGGGTAGCATGTGGAGATTTAGGGGATGAGGGTGTCTTTTTCAAAGACAGCTATTGGAGCAAGTTATGTAAACAGCATAACCAGTGATGACCTGATGCTAAATACCTGCCTGAGAAAAATGGATAGAAGCTGAACTCTCATCAGCTCTAAGTGACCCTCCAAGAAGACCCTATCAGAGCAGAGCCACAGCCCCATCTTTGGTTCTGCTTGGATTTACAGACATGTTCCCTTCATTCTGGCAAAAGGCACAAGCGTCATTACATCTGGGGTTGTTTTATGATGCCTCATGGAAACAGCTGCGTTGCTTGTCTTTGTGTGGATACAGTTTTTTAAAAATGAAAATTGCCATGGCAACAGCTGCAGCCACTTATTACAGAGCAGTGGAAGTGACGCTGATATTTGTGAGGGAAGCTATGCTCTCAGAATAATGTGTCCCTTACAATTAAGTGGATTTTTCCCACTAACATTTCCATTAAAAAAAAAAAAAAAGGTATGAGAATATGTTCAAAAGAAATTTCCTAGGGGACTGGAAAGCTCAGGGAGTTGATAGGCAGAAATGGAGCCTTTTATCTGTGGCCCCTGAGTTAAAATCCAACTGTTTGTTACTAGCTCTCAATACTAGGATTCTAGGGAGGACAGCACTCATTTTTTAGCCCCCCCCTAATATGCCACTCTGAATA
This sequence comes from Neofelis nebulosa, assembly GCF_028018385.1. Lineage (NCBI taxonomy): Eukaryota > Metazoa > Chordata > Mammalia > Carnivora > Felidae > Neofelis > Neofelis nebulosa. Next base: position 38,799,873 of record NC_080786.1, on the reverse strand, counting down.
GAATTGCTTCATAGCAATAACAGTTATGATTAGAATTCATCAAAGCTGCATTTTTCTTCTGCTTCTTTCAGCACCATACCTTTCTCTGAGCTTTGAGGAACCTCTAAATTTGCTTCTATCTCAGTCAGTAAGTGTGAAATAGTTTAAGAGTAAGCTTCAGTTTCCTTTTAACTCAGTTCTGAGATTAATCATGTCTTTCATGGGCTCATGCTAAAAGTTCTGGCACTTTCTTTTTGCTGAGGTTTAAGAAGGAAAGTAAATAGGAAGACAAGCGAAGAAAGATTTTGCCGTGACATGTGCTCAAAACTTTATGCATTGTTGGGGAGTTTCTGTACACTGAGTTTTGAATGAGTTTTTCATATTCCCTTAGCATGATGTCACATCATTTTATTGATCTCATAAACCATGTCCTTGATGGAAACAGCCAGATAACTCAACAAGAAGTACCTAACTATGAGGTACTTTAATTATAAATTATATATATATATATTAAATATATATATTTAATTTATAAATTATATTTATATATATTAAATATATATTTAATTTATAAATTATATTTATATATTATATGAAATTAAATTATATTTCATCCCAACTTTGCCGAACCATTTTGTGCCCTGGTTTGTTCTCCTCCCATCACTCAGAAGAAGCAGAGAAGCCCATGGAGAAAGTTTTGATCTGGGCTACAGTGAAGGTATTGCAGAAGGCTCCATCTCATCCTATTCCAGAAAATGACTGAAAAAAACAAAAAACAAAAAACCTTCTCCCTTTAAGCTCAGCCACAAGGGATTGTTTTACTTTTACTAAAGGACAAGGTAGCATATTAGAATCTATTGTACAGTGAGCAGTATATCCCATCTCTCTCCTTTCTGCCGCCAGGTTTGTTTCCCATTTAAGCCAACCGAGAAAGTGTTACACACAAATAAGCCAGAATTTGGGATTAGAATACCACTTGATGGAATTTTTCCAGAGAAGTCTTCATTGCCCACATTTATTCCACATATCGCTTGCCTTGGCAATCAGGGCAAGTATGAGTTTCAGTTCAGTGCTCATAAGACATGTCTGTCTGTCTCTCTCTCTCTCTCTCATTTCTTTTTCTTTTTTTTAAATTTTTTTAACGTTTATTCATTTTTGAGAGACAGAGAACGCCAGCAAAGGAGGGGCAAAGAGAGAGGAAGATATAGAATCCAAAGCAGGCTCCAGGCCCTGAGCTGTCAGCACAGAGCCAAATGCTGGGCCTGAACCCATGAACCATGAGATCATGACCTGAGCCAAAGTCAGATGTTTAACCGACTGAGCCACCCAGGCACCCCTATCTCTCTCATTTCTACATGTTAGCCACACCACCATATTCAATTTATTCATGGTATGGCATTGCATCTTAGTTGAGAGACTCAAAAGGAAAGTAATTCTAATAATTTTATTCTCACTAAACTAGGCAAGAATGAAGGATGTGCTGATTTAAATTCTGATTCAGGAAGGGAAGCTTCTAAAAGAATGCAGCAATGAAGAAAGGAGATAATCAGTCTCTTCAGAAGAAGTCAGTAGTACCTTTTCCTGGCTATGGTAGCCTTAGGCAGATGTTTGATAAGAGTCGTTGGTAGAGAAGAGATCATCATCTGGTATAGGATGCATCTCAGTATAATTAATTTCTCATTTAAAAAATGTTTCCATTTTTGCTGAACCACCTCTGAAGCCAAAGGAATATGGTTCTTTGGGGAGGATCTTGGATTTGTAAGAACCATCAGGTCTACCAGCTCCATTTTAAACTTTTGTTGGTATGCCTACATCACAAGGGACTACTGCCCCAAACCCTTGTGTATTTTGAAGAACAAATAAGCTCAAAGAGAACTTATTGAGGCTCCCATTTCTTGGTGACATCCAGTCCAGATGTCTCCAAGTTTGCTTTTGTGGTGTAGGTTTCCATCATGTTGCCCCAAGAGGAGTCTCCATTTGGTAATACATTCCACTGTGATAGAAAAATAATGTTTTAATCATTTGTAAAATTTAGTAGCAGCCAAGAACAGATATGTGACTTCTTGCCAGATCACAAACAAAACATCCTACCTTTCAAACATAAACATTTTGTTAAGCCTAGGGGAAAGTCTGGAGTAGGACAACCCTATTCTATTTCAGTTTCAGTAGCTCTTGGGGCCAGTTTTTTTTTCTGGTTTACTATTAAATAAATACATGAAGAAAGAACTAAGGAAATACACAGATACAAGTTAAAGTAGATAATTTAAAGACCTCACCAGTAGAGACTACCTAAAGAAAGCACTTACCCATTGAAACCACCACATATAACTAACCTTTTGTTGATACACGAACTTGCCAACATACAGTTTATTGGTAGCAGAGAGGGAGAGGGCAACATAGAAGGCTTGGAACTGGGTTCTAATGCCAGTCCTACCACTTACTCACCACATGACTTTGGTCACGTAGCTTAACCTTCCTCAATTTCCTCAATTCTTCCTTGTAATACATAGATACTGTTATGTCTCCTATGGGATTATTGTGAAGATTACAAATAGTATATACAAAATGCATGTTTGGCTTGCAAGAGACCCTCAATAACTGGCAGCTATTAACATTGCAATGTAGAAAGCACAAAGTCCAAAAGAATTTTAACATGGAACATATTGCAGAAACAGACCATACAGGCTCTCCAAATTCACTATTTAAGACTCTAAAATTAAGCTGGCATTGCACAGACTGATCACTCAATTTACCAACAAACTGTCTTTTTATATCTTACTAGTTAATTCTATTATGGTTTGAAAGCCAGAAATTATTTTTTCTCTATCTCATCATTTTGGTAACTTACAGCTTAAGTTCTTTTTTTTTTAATCCAGAATTTTAAAGCCTGAACATTTTCAGTGTAAATAATTTAACAGAACCAATGCCCTCCTTCCTTTCCACTGCCACCTACAGAGACTGTTCGGCCTCAGAGCCAAGAATTGTCATGCAATTCCAAGTCAGTAGGCAAAATGGCAGAAGCACTTGTCTGGTTTTCCTACCCTTCCATTTCATTATAGACCCCAAATGCTGGCATTAGGCTTGCAGGGATTATCATACTTTTCCTGTGATGAAGTTACCTAGGCCTTCTCCATCACATTTCATAAGAATTTACAGTGCTATAATCTCTAATTGTGCACTGACCTCCTCCTGATAAAGTTTCATTAGCATTAAGTGCTAAAGCAGACTTTTCACACACAAAAATAGGGATTTTGCTATTTCTTAGCATAAGATTTTTTTGTGGAGCTTCTCTCTCTCTTTCACTCACACTCACACACACACACACACACACACATACGCACGCACAGTTAATGAATATGAAAGCAGCCACAATCCTTTATTATTTTCAACTAAATGGCATTCTCCTATCACTGGCTCACCTCTGTTTTCATTTGGATACTTTCTAACAATGGCCCTGAGGCATTTTTTAAAAACTGGAATTTACCAAGAAGGTGGTAATACGTTTGAATAAAAATCTAATGAATACACTTAATCCAGAGGAGACAGTGTGGTATAATCAATGAATTCTGCCCTGTCTCTCAAAGAGTTTGCAATCTCTATATAACCTTAATCCCAAGAAGTAAAGTTCAACACCAGTTAGTAGCATACCCATTAAATGGATAGAAGAATAATTCTATTCTCCTTCAGACCCACCCTGGCCACCTGCTTCTTCCCTCACAAATTATAGGAAAAATTCTCTAGTTTTAACCCATTTTAGAAATAGATGTATGCATCCCTAATGATATTACCATTGTGCTATTTATTTCATAATGTAACCCTCCAAATTTCCCTCCAAATTTCGGGGGGAGCATCAGCCTATTTTTTCTCATAACGTATAAACAAAGACAAGATCCTTTGAATATCACGTTATGGGCACAATGAATCAAGCCTGGGAGCTGCTGTGTCTCACATGTTCTGGTTGGCCTACAGAAAGCCAAGTCTAATAGTGGTGATGATAGTAAGTCTTGACATGGGTCTTTGGATGTGTTGTATCAATAGAGTTGACATAAGCTAAACCATGTATAGAGAGTAGGATTGACCCAGGCCACACGTTAATGTATGCTTCATGGTGTTACCTGCTATATACTTCCTAACTCTGTCATTTACTTCTGTGCAAATATAACTCTCAAAACCTCAACTTTCTATCCAGATATACTTAAATGTCAGGAATTGCCACTCTTTCTAACCTGTCACTATTCACTTATGTTCCTGTGTACATTGTCTGCTCTCCCAGATCAGCCACATACAATCCCTGCCCCAGCAGGATGTGTGTGAAAAAAGGTCATGACTTAGGCACACGTTTTCCTCCATTACCAAGGTGCTCCTGTTTCCTGTGTCTTGCAGTGGTTATCTGATTCTACCTCTTGTCTCACCTTCTGCAGATCACTGTTTGCCTCAGCTTTTAACCACTCCCTCCTTGTTCTATTATCAGTATACTTGTACCCATGCTTCAGTGGTTTTTAATCTTTTTGAGGTCATGAACTAAATGGAAAAGGTGATGAGAGTTAAGGAATCCCCTTCCCAGAAACGTGCATGTGTAGATTTATGTTGGGTTCACATCCATCCCTGGACTCCTTGACTCATTGATTTCCTGGCCCCCTCACTGGTTATTTACGTACTCATTTTGGTTTGCTAACCTGGTTCTGATGTAAAGTCTTCCACTGACCTCCTTCCACCCCAGTCCCCAACTGAGACATCCAACTTGCATGTTCCCCCAGCCTCTGAGCTACTGCCTGCCTAGATGTGCAAAATCCATTCTCTACTGCTTCATGGCCCAGGGCTCTAATTCCTGGCACCCAGTGGTAGCTTGTACTCCTCCAAAGCTCAGCGATGGCCTTAGTAAATGAAGTGTTCATCTTTGTGCTTGGCTTCTGCCTCCATATCTTAGTAACTGTCTTTACTGCATGGGGTAGGAAAGGCCTATTAATTGCTTGAGTGAGGAATCTCGTAATTCTTACAAGATGTATTGGCTTGAGATTCAAATATACCTCAAAGTCCACATTTTTATCCCAGAGGAAGTTGTGTCTTCAAGACCTACTATCAGAGATGACTCTTCTGTGAAACTTAAGCATTCTACAATATCCACTTGATAACAACTGCTAGACACATATAATGTAATATAAAAACATCATGTAGAAGCAAAACTCTGTTTGGTATAATTTGTTGGTCTGTAGGTCCCATGCTTCAAGCACAAAATTGAAATCTGTGGCAGTGAGGCAACTATCTTGGTAAAATACATTAACTTAAGAAGATAACTGTGTGCTTTGCCCCCAAAGATAACCTTGAACTCAAGCGAAATTATCTTCAACTCTAAAAAGATGGATACAGATTCTTAATTAAATTAATTTGTGATTTGGGGCCCAGATACTCACTTAATTGTTAATAAATGGAAGAGTAGGGAAAGAGTCTGGGGGAATGAGCTGATCAGTGCAGATATTTTCCAGGAACTTGCTTGTCATCAGGTAAAACTCAGGCTGTCTCAGGAATCTCTTATAATGAGAGTGGGATTTGTCTAATATGGGAATGAAAGGCATTTACATTAGGAAGGCAGCCCATTGTCTATGAAAAGTCCTTTGACCAGCCAGAAGAAACTAGCATTTCATTCAGCCACTCATCTCTGTCCTCAGCACACAGCATGTCTGAAACATTGCAGGCCCAAATGCAAGCAAATGCCTGTTTTTAGATTCTTCTTTATCTCTATGTAGCATGTGGTGAGCTGTGAATTGGTGATCTCCATAAAAGCAAACTCCATTGGTTTCATGATTTTTCCTTGATTGTTGCTAATCAGCAATCCCACACAACTTCATTAGACACCCTCTGTTCATGAACATTTTTTGCCTTAGGTAAAGCAACAGGATTTCTGTGGTATGTTTACCTTTGTGTCCCCTTCTCCGGCAAAGCTGCTAGAAGTTCAGCTCCATTGGATTTGCAAGACAACCATGGATCTTTTGTGCTTAGGTATTGTTAACAATTTATATGCATCTCCTTGTTTGATACTATCCCAGTAGCCTTCTGCTCTACAGGCCTCATTAAGAAAAAGATGAATTCAGTATTTGATCTAACTCTAAACATACTGCTCATTTCACCCCCAGAAGATTCTTATAATATTCTGACACATTAATTGGAATTCCTAAATGCCTCCATATTCTTAGAAATAGAGTTCAGTTTTTATTGATTTCTTTTGAGCAAATGGTGAAAGATATAGCGATCATTCCGATAATATCCATACAAATAACAGTAACAACAATAACAGCTAACATTTATGGAATGCTTTCTGTGTCCCAGGGAGGAGCACTGCACACATGTTGATACAGCTAATCCCTACTCTAAGTACTCTAAGTAGGAGGCATAATTGTTATCATCACCATTTTTCAGATGAGGATCCTGAGACACAGATAAGTAATTAGTATAAAGAGATAGAAATCACCATGCGGAAGCACAGGCTGAACAACGTGGGTTGATGTTGGTATGAACGCCAAGATATTAAAACCATTCAATATGGAAAAGAGGTCTCCATGAGGAAATCCTGGCCTATAAGCAACACTGGGTTGTCAGCAAAACTCCTCATATTGAGATGGGTATATTAACTAATGCAACGCTTTTTCTTACAAATCACAACTAGATGTCCTAAAACCTTAAACTCCCAGAGTGGTCTTTTCTTCGTTCCTATGAAGGTGAAGCATTTGTTGAGTTATTTATCTGTGGTCACACTCAGGTGCCAGATCCCGATGCTACCTCTTTCTAGTCTGCATTGTACACAGGCTTTCAGTTGGTGAGATCTGAGTTAAATACCTCCTGTTCGATTTACTAGTAAGTTGCTGTGGGCAAATGATTTACCTTCCCTGAGTCTGTTTATCTCTAAAATGCAATGCTTTCTTCATTAGATTGTTGGAAGGATTGAATGAGGTGAAATATGTGAAGTTACTTAATCTCTCTAAGCCATAATTTCCTCATCTGTAAAATGGAAATCACAATGGCACCTACTTCAGGGGGTCCTGTGATGGCTGAATGGGATAATGTTTATAAAAATGCTTACCATAGTGCTTGATCCATGTTGAATGATCCATGGTATGAATACAAGAAATAGTATTTTGAGTGCTGAATAAATGTTGAAGCACCTGACCCCCTTCTCCATTGCAACCTTGGGGATTAATACTTGGTCCTGCTTCAACCTGTTAATGATTATATTTTAATTTTAACTAGATTTCCATCTTTAGTGGCTATTAACCTACTTTTCTATATCTTTTAATATCTATTATGACTAAAAGTTTCACATACCACAGTACTCTTTGGAGCTAAGATTTCATTAGTGAGGATTAAAGGAAGTGAAAAGTAGGAGAAAGGGTTGAAATTCCCATTAGATGGTAAGAATTAGTCCCTCTCTCTCTTTTTTAAATAGGCTCACAGTAGTGGGATTCAAACTCCTGTTTCTGCCTCATAAAAGGAAGAAAGAAAACAAAATAAAAGAAGAGTATTTGCAAGTTACTTTTATCTTAAAGACTATCTCAAATTCACTTTGCTCTCAATATTAGGTGTAAGAGAAAATTTCTCAAAGCCCACAGACTAATAATTCAATTCTGACAAGACTTTTCAGACTAAATTGCAAAGTAATTTAAGATCTCCTTTCAAAGAAAATGCACACATAATTCATAACAAACCTCCTTTAACTCTTCTTCCCTTTTAACCAATTTTAAACTCAGGGCTCTCTTTGTCACCTTAAAGTTGGAACTTAATGGAGCAGAGCCACTTAGGAATCTGTCAAAGGCTTTATTCCATGTTGAAATTTGTAACTGTTCTTGATGTCATTATCAACCCAGCTCCAACCTAAATCATTGGTGCCTTCATTGCATCCCTGTTGCAGTACAGTGCTCAGCCATTTCCAACGGCAGGATTGGGGTTAGCACAGAAAGCCAAGCACCCTACATCCCTCTCCTAGTATTCCTGGAAGAAGCTTGAAAATAGATAGTGAATCAATAACTCTGGGGGTGAGAGGTTCCTAGAGGCCACATTATCCCACATCTAGTGCATGAATTTTGCTCCATATCATCCTACAAGTAACTCTTCCATTCTGTGTTTAAGTATCTGCAACAACAGAGAACTCACTATCCTTTTATAGAGCCCATTTCCTTTTGCATCAGATATAAGAATTAGGAAATTTGGGAATAGAATATAAAGCTAAAATCTTTCTCCCTTTGACATTTTTACTTTTGGGCTGTATCTTGCCTCTTGAAACCCAAAGAACGAGTCCAGTCCTTCCTCTGCATGACCACATTTCAGATGTTCACTGAAGCTGTTGCTACTAAATTCATCTATCCTTTAAGCTCTCCTCCTTCCTTCCATCTTCCTCTTCACCACCTTACTCCTTCTCCTGTGGTCTGCTGTGGTTTGTGGGGTCTCATTCAGATGACGGCAGCATCTGGACTGATGAAGAGAGGCCTGGTGTGCTCCAGCCATTGAGGAGTACAATGGGACCAACTTCTTCTGATATTGACATAGCCTTCATCTGAAATATTCCATACTGTAGCTCTCTCCGACCCCAAACCCTCCAGTGGCTGCCCTTTAATCCCTAGAAGACTATCCTAAGACCTAAAAATGGCCTGAAAGTTTCCACAAGGCCTGGCCCCAGCCCCATCTCCAGCCTGGTCTCCCACCACTCTCCCCTCACTCATTTCCTTCCAGCCACATGGCCTCCTTGTGGCAACTCAGACCCACTGAGCAAGCTGTGCTTCAGGGACTTAGAAAGGTCTCTCTCTCCACTTCTTTTTATTCAGGACTCCACTTAATAATCTTTCTCAGAAAAGTCTTTCCTTACCACCCTAACTAAAGCAGTTTCCCTATCACTCTATCCCATCCTCTCATGCTACTTTATTTTGCTCTTCAGCCTCTGTCATTAAATCATATGTTTATCTGCTTAGCTACTTTTTATGTTGTTTTCTCCACTAGAATGTAAGAAACATGAGGTCAGAAGCTTTGTTGTGTTCCCTGCTAGATCTTTAGTGCCTAGAACAATATCTGCACAAAGTAAGTGATTAATAAATATTTATGGATGGAATGAATCAGTTGATATAGCTTGAGACTGTATTATTCTGGGGGCAGCTATGACACATTAACTCATACTTCCCACAGAATTCCCCTCATCTTTTTCTTTTGTGCCAGATGTCAAAATGGCAAAATGATATTTGCCGAGGATTTGGAAAATCACACCTTGGTATGAATTTGGATTCTCAGGGAACAGTCATTAACTAAATGGTCCTCCAGAAGCTGAAAGAGTTATTAATGTGCCCTCGGCAAATATGGCTCTCCACCCTACAGGGTTGTTGGCCCTTGGAAAGGTGAAACCCAGTGGTTCTAACTCAAACTCAGCAAACTTCTGGCTAGAGCCTCTTATTATTAACAGGCAGCTCTTCTAACCTCCCAGGGTGCCTGGAATGCCCCCAATTCCTGAAGTCATTATGTTTTACAGCAGGTCCTCTTGACAGAGCTTCATTGGCCTTTGGCAAAACATAAGCCAGAATAATGGGCAGGCAGATGCCAGAATGAATTCCAATGTGTACACACAATTCTTGGCCCCATAAAAATCAATTCCTTATTCATAATTAAGCAACTTCTTGAGAAAGGGTAGGTTGGTACAGTTATTAAAAGATAAATAATAGATAAGGATCCACTTGTTTCTTTTTTTTTTTAAGGACAAAAAATTTAACCACAACATAGCACTGTAATTAGTTTTTCTTCTACTTTGTTTCTTACCTGTGACACTTAGGACCAACTAAACAGAGGAGCTTTTACAAATTTTCATTGCCCCTCTATGTTGTGTTTCTCCTTAACATGAATCTTTAAGAGCAGAATGACAAAAGAACTATAGATAGTGAGAAAAGAAACTAGGCGCACCCTGACATAAAGGTCACAACTTTATCCTCCTGTGGGCCTTTTCCTGTTTTCCACATTGCATTTAGGGAGCAAAGATGAAAACAAAAGCTAATAAATGGCTCCATACTAAAAAAAACAGCAGCTCTCCCCAGCAGTTAAGGCCACAGGCCTCCCAACTGGTTTAATTGGCAACAGAATCAGTCTCATTTCCTTCAATCTCCCCACCATCTCCTTTGCTTCAAATTGGTGTATGAAGGGTTAGGGAAGGATGGGGTCATCCTTGGAGAGACTGCAGTGTCTGAGATGTGAAGCTGTTAGCTCTGTCCATGGGGGTGCTTCCTCCATCCTAAGTCAAGTGGAAGGGCCTCCACTGGAAGGAATCATCCAATAGGTTGAGGCTACCTGCAAGAAGAGGCCTTGCCAGCTCATTCCCCATTGGAGAAAACTGCAAAAGGTCTAAGGCTCTCTCAAAATAGAACAAAGAAAGGGGTTTCTTGGATATGGTTTCATGGAATGGGAGTACACAAAAACATGGGGACTGACCTAGAGATTTCTAAAAGGAGTTAGCATGAACATTCCATGTCAGCAGGACCTGAAGGCTCCCTGGTTTGGGGTGTTTAGGGAGTAGGCAAGGTGAGCCCACTTGGCACAGCAGTCGATGGCCCACTAAAGGGGATTGGAGGTCAAACGAAAGATGAGAGACACCAAGCTGTCCAAATGGTCCCTGATCCAAGCCATAGAAAAGGGCTGGGAATGTACATAGCTGGCAGGACAGATGGAAGATCAAGTGGTGCCTGTGAGGGGATTCTCAGCAAAATGGAGTTGCTACCATGTCAGCAGAGACCTCTAAGAGAGGGATCAAGCAGGAACAAGTTTGGCTCCCCATCCCTCCTCTGTGCCTCCAACAGCAGGGAACATTGGTGCCTAGAAGAGAATTGGAGGAACACCTCTTCTGCCTCTCCTTGCTTCCAAGTCATCTTGCTTGCTGCTATAGAACATTCTGTAGGGAGGAGAAGAATACTGCTTTGACAATTTAGGTTTTAAGCTAGACTGTACCAAGTCTTAATAACTAAAACAAACTGAATAGTGGAATTTGGCTAAGGCATCATTAATGGAACTACATACCCGCACAAAGAAGGATTTGATATAGTACAGTTGGAATAAATAATTGAAAAAAAAATAATAAACCACTTCGTGTGTGTGTGTGTGTGTGTGTGTGTGTGTCTGTGTGCACACACATAGATATATGTATCCCAACCAATCAGGAACTCTATAATAAACTAGTGTCAGCAGTTAGAAATATTTTTGTTAGGGATTAAAGATTTTTCAGAGAAAATGGTAAGTCCTTTGTATATCTTTGGGTATAGCAATGATTTTCTCATTTTTTCCTTTAATGATTATGTTCATAAAAATTCTGGCAGGGATACAATGTGTTTTTTTAATATTTTACTTTTGAAGGTCTTTGAGTGACATTGATCTCATGTTAATAGACTAGACTTAGGGCTAGGAGAAGTAGGTTTTCCCCGTCAGGCACCCAGGACCATGAGTAGACTGTGGGAGCTGGGAGGGCCAGTCAGAGGACAGTATCATAATGAAAGAATAACTGCCCAGGAGCTTGGCATTGTTGAGTAGTTTAAGCAAGCCAATGTGAGGCAAAATATTTTAGCAGTAGCAGTGAAAATTAACAAAGTGGACGGTATTAGAAACCAGGTGATCTTAAGAAAGACTGTAAAAACCAGGAGAGAGAGGATTCAATAGGATCCAGAATGGTAAGGAGACCAGAGTCACAGAGGGGATAGCACTGGTGGTAGTGATGGTGGTACCATTTATAGATTACTTTCCCTACATTTTATCATTTTCACTTCCAGCATAATTGTAGTACCTTATTCTCTTCTTTCTCCTTTTCTTCTTACTTTTTGCTCTCTCCTTCTTCTTCTTCATCACTAGCATTTATTGAGCATACATATCATACACCATTCCACAAAAAACAATTTCTAAGATCAAATGATCCCTGACACCCAGAGATCCTAGACCAGGGACCAGTGAGTCAGAGTGTAAGAGAGACGTGTGATGACACCTCAGTTCTGTTTCAGTTGAAGTGCTAATTGGACACCTAATTTGAGATACTTTTTTTTTTTAGAAGTAAAGCAAATTCTCAGTTCAAAAGAGAGAAAAAGAGAGAGAAAGGAAGGAGGAGGAGCAGGAGGAGGAATGGGTTATTTGAAGAAGTAAGATTTACTTAAGAAATACTTGTCCAGTTCTTCCTGTGATCCAGGTACCATATCAAGTGCCTTATAAACATTAATTCATTGAATTCTTGTAGCAATTTATATGATAGTTACTACTATTATCATCCTCATTTTATAGGAAACTGAGGTGCATGTAATTTAAGTAACTTGCTCAAGGTCACACATGCAGTAAGTGGTAGAGCTGAGACTTGAACCCAGATGCCAGATTCAGTTTCTATGCTCTTAACACTACCTAAGCTGCCAGGTGAGTTCCCTGAAGAAACATCATAAAGATGGGAAAAAAAACCGGGTCGTTGGAGTTGTGATCCTGTCTGTGAATCTTAAATGATACAGTGAGCAACATGATCCTTATTCATGTTGCTTTCATCAAAGGAATTTAGGATATCTCATCCATTTCAAAAGTTTGTGAATAAAAGATGCTGCACACATTTATTTCTGAGAACGGATACAATATACTACCATCAAACTAGTTTTTGCTGAATAATCTATTCCTGAACAGAATGAATCAATAACCTGGACTTATTTCCAATTTATGAGATGAATATTTAAACACCACTATGTGTTTCTGCTCATATCATTTTCAAGGATATTGGTTTCATCTAACTTAAATATTCTTTCCAGAAATGTGGGGATTGTAGATCTATCTTCACCAGCTTGTGCTATAAACAGTGCCTCTTCAGAGTAGTGCCCCCAGAGAACAAGCACACACAGGTTAACAGAAAGTCTAATTCCTCTTCTCCTCCTCTCTCCATTCCAATATTTGCATTGGCGAATTGTCCAAGCAGCCCCCTCAGTATGGGGGAGGAAATGGTTTTCTTTTTAAGTCCAAAGGGCTGAAACTGCTGGAACATGGTATTTCTTCCTCTCTTGGGTGGAAGTTGGAATATGCTACCCAAACCCTTGTTTGTTTCCAGAATGCACCTTCTGCAGCTGTTGCTCTACAATCCATAGGCTTAGTGTTGCAGCTGAAAACCAGAGCCCAAAGAGATGCCTCCTTCACCAGGATTTAGAGCCTGGGGGAACAGCTTCCTAAAATCCTGGCAGTCAAGAGAGATGCATCCTCCCTGACTTTTCTTTACATCACTCCTCACCAGAAGCCAGAGGGCCTGCAGAATGTCTACTAGGAATCCACCAACAGTGCCACTTACCTAGGGGTGACCCAACTCAAGCTCAGTTTCCTCGCCTGTTCTTATCCTGAGACAGATCCCTGCCCAGACTGCTGAGGATGCTCCCTTCATTTTGGATCCATGGAATGAAAAGCTGTGCAACAAACATGACAGTTTCTTAGCCGCACTTCTACTGCCATTTCTTCCCCCCAGAGACCTGTCTATTCCCATGTAAAAGTGCCTAGTTCCTTGCAACAACCTGGAAGCCCAGCATGCCAGGAGGGGAGCCTCACCCCATCTCCCTGCAGTAGGAGCTGAGTCCAGGTTCAGCCACAGCACTCTCTTCTCTGTCATTGTCAGGCTTGTGGAAGTTCTTGGCAGAATGATGATGATGATGGTGATGATGATAGTCAACATTCATTGAGTGTTTATTTCTCATGAACATAATCAGCACCCAGTGAATGGCCCTGCAATCAACAAGATAAATATACAGGATTTAAATGTACCTCATATCTTCATGCATTTCTGGGAGATAATATAATTAAATTTCCATTATACAGACTTTGAAACTGAGTCTGAGCATGATGAAATAACTTGCCCCAAACCATATAGCCAATAAGGGTCAGACCTTTGAGGCTTAAGAGTCTCAAGTGTCATCTTCAGTTTGGGTTAATGAATCTAAAAGTACCCACAATGTACCTATATAAAGTCATTGCTTAATAAAAACAAATCTCATAGATGATGGTTCATTTCAAGACTAGCTTCTGTAAACCTGCTTCTTTCCTGTATTTCTTCTTTCTTTCCTTTCTACTTTCCAATCATCCTACCTTTATTCTGTTAGCTTTTTTTGGCCTGCCATGTGCCAGGCACCAGTCTGTGTCCTGGGCATAGAAAGAGGAAAAAGATCCAGGCCAGGCCCAGCAAAGCTTAGGTCCAGGAGCCAAGCCTGAAAGCAGGTTCCCATGAGAAGCCCCGAGTCTTGCCATCTAATTAGATGGGGAAGAGGGTACTATTGTCCCATACAGTGCACTCTGCTCTGTCCTTGCATATAGGAAAGGGCTGCCCATGTTCCATACAGGGATGAAATTAAAGGTTCTAGTACTTGAACTTCTACTGTATTTATAGTCAGTGCAGCACTCATTCAACTATACTGATGTGAGTTCATGTTTTCCTCCCAAAGTCACTTTTTTAAGGGAGAAACCAAAAAAATCTACATTTTGAACACAATAGCTCTATGGTCTTAATTTCTCTGACTTAGTTTCTTTGCTTTATAAAAAAAAAGAAGAAAAGAAAGAAAAGGAGGGATAACAATATCTGCCATGTTTACTTGGCAGGAATGCTATAGGATCAGATGAAGTTGTAATTAAGGCATAAGGGGGACAAAATGTTATGTAAACGTGAGGGCTTTTGTATATTTGTAACGTGAAATTTAAAGCTGAGTGACACCATCTACCTATCTGTCCCTCTCCGTAGGTGCCCACATACATGGTCCCTGTGTTCCAGCCATAACTATACGGTTCTGCTTTGAAATGCCCTCATCTCATCTGCCTTCCTGCCTTTGCTTACACTTTTTCTTTGGCCTCAAGTGCCCTCTTCCCATCACTGTCTGTTGACTTGCTTCCTTGATCAAATGCCATCTCCTCTAATCTGAAATAGTGACTCTTGCCTCATCTGCACCATTAAATGTTGTGTATCTCTCACAAAATCACACTTAGCACCATGACTAGAGCTAAGGTCATCTACATCTTAGCCTCTCCGCCTCCATATATATGCCTTGTATATCTTCAATAAAATGTTTTTTGACTCAAATTCTGCTTCTCTTCTCTATGCCCTTTCCTGCCTGTCCCCTGACACCCTGCACCTAATGCACCACCTGACATTTAGTAGGTACCCAATGTATACATCCTGTGGAGCTTTAGGGGCAGCAAATTCAACATACAAGTCTTCATAAGTCAAGGGGAGTTAGCCTTTACCTTTAAGTTAAATCGAACATCACAAGGAACTATATGAAATTTGCCTGTACTGGGTGGAGCATCAGGGCCCAGGAAGATAATGTCTCCCAAAATGCAGACTGAGAACAGTGGGGTTACCCAGATGATTTTAGGTGACACAAAGGTGAACTTTTTATCAAATGTAATAGTTACATAATCTCGTATATAGTAAGAAGAGATAAAATTAGCACATCAAACCTATGACTTTGTAAACATTCTTTAATAAATGCTCTTGCATGTGAATAAAAATGAGTTGATTTAAGGAAAAACATTACATAAATAATGGTAGAGGATATGGCCAAAAGATGTGATGATGGTGCTCCAAGGTTAGGAAGCATAAGGACAGACAGATACTTTTAGGAGTGCAGAGCTGGAGATGAGAGTGAAGAGGTACCTGTTTATGGACCAGGTCTACTGGTAGCCCCAGGAATTAACAGAATTATTTACACAACTGTATTACTATGCAAAGCTCTTTGTTGAAAGGGCAGAATGCAAATAGAATGTTTTCTCATCACTATTGTTCCTTCGTTGGAATGAAGAAATATGGTGAATGTCAACTCACACATCAAGCTTTGCAGCATTGGCCACCAAGTTTCATAATGGTCGTGGGGTTTTACACCCATTCTCTAGACTGTCAGATACAGAGGACCTTAATATGGGTTTGCTTTTCCATTTTTTTTTTCCTGCAAAGCACAACACTTTACAAAAAGAAAACACATCAAAGGCAATCCTTTTCTTGCATACATTTCAGGGTTCCATTTGAGATCCACATTCATCTTCTTTATCCAATTACGTGATCAAAGTAGAAGTGTTTGGCCTACTTTAATGCTTTAAAGACATCCAGGGAAAAAAGTAAGAACATTTAAAACTACCTTTTTTAAGCCACACATCTTCCTGTAGAAGAAATGGAATCCATTCCACCCTCCCCACACACCTCCCACCCCCCACCCCCACTTAGCTAGTCTCTAGATACAAAAGGTCAAGTCAGAAAGTTAACATGTTCTAATCATCCAAACCATAAAGCGTCAGTTACATCTCTGTAAAATCCAATCTAATCTCAAGTCAGCATGTCTAGTGTACTTTTTGCTTTCTATACTGCTACAAAATCCCTAACAGTACCTATTGCAAAACTCTTGATTTTCCTGATTAGTTTTAAAGACCTCATAATTAAAATAAAAACTGTAAAAAAATCCTGAAATACTACTTTATTTGTCTCCCCAAAACTACTGGTTCTAGCACGTCTGTTCATTTTAATGCTACAATACAGAGTTCATATTTCCTAAAATAGGATGCACCTTGTCCTTCATATTAACACTCTGGGATTTGAGGCCATGGTTAAAAACAAATAGCAAATGCAGCGTCCTCAAAAATATTTAAGTGAGCAGACTGCCTATTGGCGGATTGATTTTTCTCTATGGAAATAAATCTGTCGGCAGCCACCAGAATTGGGGTCTAAAAGATGACCTCGGGCAGCTGCTGCCATTTGTTTCAGTGGGAAAATGAGGGTTTTGTCTCTCCCCAGGGGTTAATACTGTGATGCTCTAAGCATCGTCTGGGCTCTGTTTCTGAAGGGTTACACTGGAGAGGAGGAATGCTTTGTGGTTTATGACAAGATCACAGCAGAATATTTTGTGCACGCTGTGATTTGTATTGCCCATTTGTGCACAGGCCATAAAAGTGCACTTTTTATCAGGAGCATTTGTGAATATATAACAGCACTGAAGACATATGGCCACTAAATAATTCACAGTTATCTATCTCCTCAGCAGATTCCTTATACACCTACCATGTTTTAATGCCTAGTTTGCTCAAAAACAATATTCTTTATGACCCTTCCAATATAAAAATGTTTACTGACTGGCAACAATATATTGATACCATGGGATTGGGCTGTAAGGAAAAGGAAAGCTTTCTACTTTCTCCACCTCTCCCTGTTCTCATTTGTTTCTTCTGAACTCTTCCAGCCATCACCTAACCTCACAGAAGAAGGTGCCCTCCTGAAATGTGGGTGATAACTTCTGACTTCTGGTATTTGGGCTATAAGAGGGAAGTCACTGACTAACCTTCACCCTCTTTTCTTTTCAGTTCTATATCCATTTACAGTCCCAAGGAGAATCCAAATGCATTTGATGCTGCAGCATTCTTCCAGTCCGTGGGGAATTTCCTGGGGATCTTCGCTGGCTCGTTTGCAATGGGGTCTGCGTATGCTGTTGTCACAGCACTGATATCCTTTGTGTGTGTCTGTGCAAAGCTGGGGACTGTTAAGAGCTGTCAGTGTCCCTGGAATGTTTCTGAGGATGGACAATCTCTAGGCTATGAATGGCTAGATAGTCTGTTCAAGTGTGATACAATTCCACTGGGGCCATCTTAGTTCTGAGTCATCCTTGAGGCACAGTTTGGTACCACAGAGGCCCAGGCTCTTTTCTTGTCCAAGGCCTGTTCTAGCACCGCTGATACTGTCTGACCCTAGGATAGCAACAGTCCTAAAAAACTGTCACCTAGGAAAATAGTTGGACATGATCTGGATTGGCTATATTAGGGCCAAGAGAAAGAGCTGAAAATTTAAAGTCAAGAACAAGACAGGATTGACCAGGGGTGATTAACTGGGTATCTTCTTCTTCCTTTTCAAACTTCTGTCAATCAGTAGATCACAGGGCTGGCCAAGGCAAAGATCACTGTATATTTAAAGAAGCATTTCTGGCTATTTTACAGAAGAAGACCTGCAAGGAAGGCAGAAATGACATGTTTGCCATATATGGGCAATTGTGTCATGTCTCATTCCCTCTTATGCAGTAGTAGGGTAGGAGAATGGGTAGAGTTCCTAGAGGACTTGAGCCAGAGATTGAAGCTGGTCTAGTGAGAGGTTCAGTCAGAGCAGTTGGATGGGACAAAAGTAAGTTAGAGTTAAGGAAGAAAACCAGAAAGCTGATGTCAAGTATGAGGGCCTAGCAGAAGCCATCCAAAGAAGCAGGACAAAGGATCAAAGACCAAAGATGTTGGGGAAAAGAGAAAGAAGAAGGGTGCAAGAAGGGTCAAGTCTCTAGCAAAGAAAGCAAAATGTTAGGTTTTTTGGGGACTGACCCAGAGCAGAGTTTCACTGACCAGCTGCTAAAAGGTTAGGTCCTACTAAGGGTTTCTAACATGAGTCAGAAGATGAATAAAATACAGACTCTGCCTTCAATTAGTAATAAACTTGGAAGGACAAGGGCTGCAATAAGAGTTGTTTAGAAGGTGAGTTGCAAAGCCACAGCCAACTTATTAGGATGCTAAAAATTCAGATGTGGATGGGTCCATTGTTTCTTGAATAGTCCAAAAGACTCTTGGCCAACCTTATAATTCTGAAAAATAATTTTAAAAGCAGTATTTACATGCCGATGGCAGTGTAGGCTGAGCCTGAAATACAGGTAGGATAGAAACAAGGCTATGTGATAAGTGATTCAGGAGAAAACCAGCATTCATTAAGGTATGGGGATGGGGCTAATGTGGTACATGCAGACGTGCCTGAGAGGACCGCAGGGCTCAGGCTGGTGAGCAGTGGAAGATGATACATAAATGGGTTGGAATCACCTTGTGGAGTATCTTGGAGTGTTATTCAGAGAAATCTGAGCTTCATTCTATAGTCTACAGTTAGCCACTGAAGGTTTCTGCTCAGGAGAGTGATGTATTGAAAATCCCATTTTTAAACAATAAATAAGAAACAGGTTCACAGGACAAATCAGAAAAAGAAGATTAGAATCATCAAGAAGGAGACTAATGTTTAAAAGAGTCTCTAGGACTTAATGATTGGAAGAGGAGAGACTCAAAGGCCACTCCCATGTTTTGTCCCAGAAATCCTAGAGAGTATCAATTCCATTGACAAAGAAATAAAGTAACTCAGAAAAAGTATGGCTGATTCCTAATAAAAATAATGATAATAATCTAATGATTAATATCAGTACTTATGATATGTAAAGCCTTTATTTGTTTTACACACTATACCTCCTTTACCCTGACAATGATGATATCATGCAGATATTTTAATTTTATTGGACACTGAAGCTTAGAAAGGTTAAGGTAATACCCAGTGTCCTGCTGCTTGTAAGAATTGGAGACAAAATTCAAACCCAAGATTGAAACCAAGAGACAGACCCAGAGACAGACCATACTCTTTATCACTAATCCCTATTGCCTCTTGATTATTAAGTGGAATTATGATGGAGGCCACATGTTGTTTTGAATAAGTAATGGCAATGGTGATAGCAACATTTAATGAATGTCTAGCATGTGCCAAGGACTTTATATATATATATATATATATATATATATATATATATATATATATATATATATCTTCATTTGAATCAACCCTGTAAGATAGGCTGTTATTATCCTCATTTTACACATGAGGAAACTGAGGCTCAAGGAGGTTAAGTAGCTCCTCTGGGTCACATATCAATAATAGTGGACACAATTATTATTATTATTATTATTATTATTATTGTAACATTTGTTGAGAACTTTACCATTTGCCAGCCATTGTCATTAGCATTTTGCTAATGGATTTTCTCATATAGCTTTTATAATAACACTGGGAAGGAGATACAGTTATTATCTCAATTTTACAGCTAAAGAAACTGACACATAAAGGTTAAACAACTTGTCTGAAGCTAGGAGATTTCAGGGCCAGGATTTAAACCCATGTCTTTTGGCTCCAGAGCCTGCCCTAGGTGGAAGAGCTGAAATTGGAACTCTTCTCCACCTGGCATGAAGACAATGTATGGACACATAAGTAAATAAGGTGGTAAGGGAAGGGAAAAAATTCCTGGAGTTTGGAAGTCTTCCATGAGATTGGATCAGATCTGGAAAAAGTGGTGGAGAGATGGAAGGGACAGGGGCTCAGTCTCAGTGGGAGGATCTGTCATGTGGCATCAATGGCCTTGCCTCTCACAAATTCAGGCTGCAGAGGAGACAGGTGTGCAACCATCCCCTCCATCATCATAAACTTGATACATTGTCCATAATGAGGCAATGCTCCTCAGGGCATAGGTCCCTGGGCTCTATGCAAGCTTGGGTCTTGACCCAGAACTGAATTACTTTCTGGACAAGGTTGAAAGAGAAGAATGTCCTATGTCCATTTGATATACCGTTACTCAAAGTGGACTAAGCCTTCTCTACGATAACGTAAAAGAGGGAATTCAGAAGAACAAACCCCGTTAAAAACAAAGCCTGCCCTCCAAGTCACAAGAAGGATTGCTGGAAAAGGGTCCAGCCCATGTTTTCTTCCAGATAAAGAATTGCTCCTAGATGTTTACTGAATCTGATTCCAGGAAAGATGTTTTACAGAACGAATTAATTTAAATCACACTAATAGAAAAATTTATATATTCCTTGTTGCATACCAAGCACTCTTAACGCATAATGACTGGTTTATACACCTAGGAGGTAGGTTGCATGATTATCCCCATTTTCAGTCAGGGAAACCAAGACACAAAATGGCTATGGAGCAGGGCGAAGAAGCTGATACAGTGAAGTGGAGTTGGCTTCCAGAGGCTACACTCCCAGCCTGGTGTTATTTTGCTTATCCTTGGCATTTTGTGCTTTCTAAAACTTTGCAAAAACATTTTAAATATTCATCTCATTTTACTCTGCACACTTGGTGCAGATAATTCACATAGGATAGAAATGAGGCTCAGAGAGGTTAACATATTGCTCAGAAATCACACAGCCAGCAACTAGCAAAGCCAAGACTCAGACCTTGATCTTCTGCCCCAGGGGTCATGCTTTTCGCTTCCCTGCCCTACTGCTAAACATCTCTTAATGTGGAATCTCTTCAGATTTTTTTTTCTTGAAGCATAAAAATGCCACATAACATATCCTTATTTGTGAGGGCTCTTTTTTTTTTTTTTTTTTTTTTTTGCCTAACTGTAGGCATAGTTGTGATGTGACCCTTTTCCATCGATCACCTATTCCTAATCATCTTCCTATAATCCCTTCCCTGCATGATTTGGGTCACTATGCCTTTGCTCTATATGTAATTTATAGGCTATTTATTGACCAAGTGTCATCTCACCCAGAATGAACCATCGCCTGCCAAAGGGCTTCTTGCCTGACCTAGAAATGATATACCTTTTCCCCTAGCCTACTTATACTAAGATGGCATGGGTATCTTCCCTATCACTGAATGTGAATGTTGCTCTGATCCTATTTCCATCCCCAGGAGAGGAGTCTTTAAGGTGATCTGTCCACGGCTTATGGCTCTCCAGGGAGCAGTGACCTCCTTTGGTGCTGACGTATTTGAAGCACCTCACCCTGCTTTACTCTCCATGGCTTTGTTTTGCCTCATCTGCTGCAGGCTCCCGAGAGGCACACCCCAAGGACCAAGGCCAAATTCAGGAGGTTTTGTACCCACAGTTAGGTGATTTTATCTTCTTAGTAAGACACCTTTTTTTAAATTGGAACACAGGTTTGCATTTTTACTGGAGTGTTCAGCCCCCAGTGAGGCATGAAACTCATGCTGGCCTTCAAAGCAGTCCCAGTGAGACCTACAGCCTCCCACTCAAGTCTGAAAATCAGTGCTCTTCTTCGAAACTGATCACAACGAGATTAGTTTTCCTCAGCCAAGGAGGAGATTTTGCTTTCAAAGCATTTGTTGTTTCCCTTAACGTGTCTTTGTCACTTGACCAAATTTACCAAGCTGTGTGAGTTCCCTATGCTGGAAACAGGCCTGTTTTTCCTCCTGTCTTGGAGTGCCTTCCTGTCTGCTGAGGCTGCCGGCCTGACAGGTCAGTGCTGCATTCTGCACAGCAAACTGGATGTGTGATATGTGTATGTGCTCCCATGCGTATGCCTGCCTGACCCAGCAGGAGGTGCGATGGACTCTCTCCAAGATGGGTTTGTGTCTGAATCAGCCTTTGCTCGGTACCCTGGGGGAGGGGGGAGGATAACAACTCATCCATTTTGTATGCAAAAACTTAACGGAAAGCCTCCAAAATGCTATTTCCTCTTCTCTGTCACTGGTCAGGAGGGTATGTTAAAATCTACAAATGACTGATTTATAGAGGTGATGGACGACTTTACAAATGGAAGTCTACTCACAACGTGAAGGGGTGCACAAGTGCTTTATAGAAAAGGGTGGTGGTTTTCCATTGGCTGCTAACAGCAAGTAGGCAGTAGAGGCAGCCGGCCCAGGGCGTGCACATTTCCACCCACGCCAGTGTTGAGAATCTTTGCATACAGAAAACAAAGAGCTAATGTGGCGGTTCTACAGTTTAATATCTCTTACCATAGAAAGTTTATATATAGAATCCTCTGAGGCAGAGCAGTTAATAGAGAAAGGGGCAGTCCCTAATGTCCCAAGGGCCATGGATCCTGTGATCTGGATTTGGCAATTAGATTGCCTTTCTGCAACAGCAAGGATTTGCACTTGGATAGCTGCAACGATTGGGTGCCTTTCCGTGTAGAAGAATCGCTGTGGCTCTGAGCAAAATGTCAAAGCTGTTTCTGTCCTTTGGCCTAGTTCCCTGCTTCTCCCAGGTTTCAGCCCTTGATCCCTTGCTGTTCCCTACTGTTGTCATCTTAATTGACATTCAAGTGGTGAGATTCTTCACCCCACTCCAAGTATTCACTGGTAACAAGGTATGCCTCTCTGGCTATTTGCATCTTATGAGGTGGTACTTTAAGTCTAAATAATAATAAAAGTTGACACATACTGAAGGTGTACCATGAGCCAAGTGCTAGCTAACTGCCTTTCATGCACATCCTTGCTCATTCACAGGACTCAAAGTTAGGGCCTACACCCAGGCCACTCAGCCAACAGTAAGTGATGGAGCTGAGATTTAAAACTAGGAGATTTGATTCCACAGTTAGGCTCTTGGGCATGAAGCGTTGCTATCTTGAATGAAATTCCATCTGTGGAATATCAGGCAAGCCCTCATGAGAAGGAAGATATTTGGTGTCTCAGGAGCCTGCCTGGTCCACTTGGTCATAGATTGGTTTTGGCTCTCCTGTGAAATGCTTGGCACATCTTTCTTGTAATGATAACCTGTTGTTCTGGACAGCTGACCCAACTTACTGCAGAGTCACAGGGGCCAAGCTATTCCCCACAACTTTGAAGGTGTCTGTTGCTGATGCAGACAGCCACCCTGCCAGTTCTTAGGGTACTATATACCAAGGCTACATTACCAGAGTCCACCCTACCGGCCCTTATATCCAAATCATCACAGCACAATGTTATGTTAGTGCCTTCCACTGTTGGTAGGGAGGTTGCTAAAGAGCTTATTCATTCCAGAGAAAAAGATCAATTGTGTCCCTTAAAATAATGAAGGTAAAAAATTTACATCAGCCATTCAAAATAATTCCGGTTCCCTTTTCTCCAGATTCTATGCCCTTTTCACTACTCAACATGTTGGAAAAGGTAAGCAAGGTTAACAATAAGAATACATATTTGACCTTCTAGAAAGGTAAAGAAATCTCTTAACTCACCTGCTATTTTTAAGTCTACTTTTGAACATTGTAATAAACACACGCACCAATACCTAAAAATTCTTTGTTTTTATGTGTGAAAATTATCTTTCTAGTTTCTGATCCATTTCAGCAAGATCTTGTTCTAGTAACTACTTAAAAGATTATAGTCCTTGTACAGATTGCTGGTTTACCTGTCCATTTCTCTTTTGCCACCCTTTTCTACCTGATATCCTTATTGGATGCCACACAGACCACCTCATGGGATGGGTGAATGTATGTGTGGGCCATGGTAGTGGAAAGACCCAAATGTCCACAGCTGCACCCAAGAACACACTCATGTCAGAGAAGTACTCCAGATTAAGCAATGTGCCTAACAAGTATTTGATACAAACCAAACTCTAGGTGTAAGCATTTTCTACTGCCAAATACCAAGCCCAGTTAGTCTAAATTACTAATGTGTCTGTCTGTTTGTTTGTTCGTTTGTTTGTTTGTTTATTATTTAATCCTTGCCTGTTTCCAGATTGGATTTGAGACAGTTCATAACATGAGCCATACATATCATGGGACCATTTAGTTGAGAGTAAATACTCAAGTGCTTTGGGATAGAGTTTTTCTGCAAAATTAGACAGCTGTTCATTGCTGTGGTTTGGCAATAAATAATAACTCTGAGCTTTCTGGCAGCCAAAGCCAAAAGGGAAAGATGATGAGTTATACAGGAATAATACAACATTATAAAAGGAAATCATACTTATTTGTAAAAATGGGCAAACTTTTTTCCAGTACCAAAATTTTAGGAGAATTTATCACATGTATCCCTGTATAAGGGACCTTTGAACACCATAGGGGACAATATTTTTAATAATAGTTTAGGGAAGATGAACATGTATTCTTTATGTAGTAATTTCTCAGATCAACTTCAAAGAAAATCTGAGAGAGTGGCATCAAATTATAATTATCTAAGGGTGGGCACCGGGTGGCTCAATCAGTTAGGTGTCTGACTTTGGCTCAGGTCATGATCTCATAGTTCGTGAGTTTGAGCCCACTCCAGGCTCTGTGCTGACAGCTTGGAGCCTGAAGCCTGCTTCAGATTCTGTGTCTCCTTCTCTCTCTACCTCTCCCCTGCCCATGCTTTGTCTGTCTCTCTCTCTCTCTCAAAAATAAACATTAAAATAATAATAATAAAAACATAATTATCTAGTGTTATTTCTGGTAATGATACAATTCTTTTAGTTCTAATCCACAAGTAAACTAAGATATTGCAAAGCTAAAATCTAGAAAACTTTCTAAAAAGTGTATAACAAATGGATATGTGACAACAAATATAAGGAACTAAGTGGAATAAGCTATTATAAACAGTTGATGAATAACCATGGAGGTAACCAGCAATCCTGGGGCCTTGTCTGCATTCATGAACAACCCATCATGTAGGTCCTAGGGATGGTGCTTACATGCACTGGTTTCTCAGCAGAATACCCCCAACCCTGACATTTCAAAGTGGTGCTCAAGGATGCCCACCAAGTGAGCAGGGTGCTAGGCTTGCCATCCCTACACTATCCCTTTTATTGGTTCCATCAATTGGGTTTTCACATAAGATTTCATTTGAAAAAAGGATTTCTGTTACTTTAAACAAAGTATGTCTGTTTTTCTACCTAATTAATACATAAACATTATAGAAAATTTAGAAAGTATAGATTCACAGAAGGACATGATATTTGAATTACCTGTTTTCTTACTCAATAACTATTGTTAATATACATCTAATTATATGCATCTAATTATATGCATATACATACATTTAATTAAATATATACATTCATGCATAATATAATTATACTTTTTAAGTTTGAAGTAACTTGCTTTTTACACTCAAGAATTTATAGTGACTATTTTTCATGACATTCTTCTCTATTATTTAATGGATGCTTAATAGGATATCCTATCAACTTGCCATAGTTATTCTCCCCTCCTTTTGATTGTTTATACTTTTCAGTATTATACATATGATTGCCATGATCATCCTTATAGACTGATGTATTCATTTCTATTACTGGGTTAAAAGGAAGGCCAAAATCTTAATGTCTTGGAAAAATTCATCCAAATTATCTTCCAGAAAATTTGTAACCCTTTATACTTCCACAAACAATGAAAGAGACCTCATTTACTTACATCTTTACCATACAAAATCTTACCCATCCTTGCTAATTTGATAATCAGCCTCCATATCATTGTGATTTACATTTATTATATTTGTACCCAAGAAAGCATTTTAGTTTCATGTCATGGGAAGTTTATATTTCTCCTTTGGTGAACTACCTATTTCTGCCCTTAGTCCTTTTTCCTACTGAGATGCTTATGGTTGTCACATTGAATTTTAGAAGCTTTTTATTTCTTTAAAAAATTAACCTTTTGACTATCACATAAGCTATAAATATTCTCCAATTTGTGGTTTTATCTTTTAAATATGTTATATTTTGTTTGCTTAGTAAAGGAAAAAGATAGTATGGACATTTTTAAGTTTATGTGGTTAATTTTATCTCCTCCTTAGAAAGCCTAAGATTTTATTAATTTTTGCATGGAAAGCCCAAGTGTTTACTAATGATAATATGTACTTTCTTTTAATAATTTTATTTTTGCATTGGAATCCAACTGAAATTTGTTTTGATATGTAGTACAGGATATAGTAGGGACTTGATCATCTTCCTAGAAGGTTATCCATTCACCCTAACACCCTTCAAGTGTAACCTATGTATTTATGATATAATGTCCATGTCTGTAGGTACATAAATGTGTATGCAGGTTCTGGGCTTTCTATTGTACCACTGAGATTTTGGTCTTCACTGTTTTGATAATTTCAGGGGTGCCTGGGTGACTCAGTCAGGTTAGCGTCCAACTCTAGATCTTGGCTCAGGTTATTATCTCACAGTTCGTGAGTTCAAGCCCTGAATTGGGCTCTGTGCTGATGGCCTGAAGCCTGCTTGGGATTTTGTGTCTCCTTCTCTCTCCCCCTCCCCCAGTGGTGCAATCTCTCTCTCTCTCTCTCTCTCTCTCTCTGTCTCGCACGCGCACGCTCTCTCAAAATAAACGTAAAAACAGAAACTTAAAAAATTTACCCTTTACAGATTCATTGTTCATTTTACTATCTAGTAGCTCCATCCCTCACCCCCTTTCCTCATTTCCGAGAGCTTCTTTGCTATACTCACATCTTTATTATTCCAGATGGACTTGAAAGTAACTGTTAAGTTTCAAGCAGAAAATAACTTTGGGATTATGATTGTGGTTGCATTAAATTTTTAGATTAATTTGAGAAGTGGTGTTTTTACAATGCTGAGTCTTCCCACCCAGGAATATGTTACGTCTCTCCATTTATTCAAGTCATCTTTTATGATCCTTAGTAAATTTTTATAGTTGTCGTCACACTCCAACTACAAATTTCTTCTTAAGTACTTTTTAAACTATCTTAGATTGGAGGGTATGCGGATGAATCAAAACTTCTTCCATTATAGTTTTTAACTGGCTACTGTTTGTTTATGTGCATCTAGACTTCACTAGGCTATTCAATCTATTCCCTGTAGTTCTGAAATCTAGAACTAGAGCTGATGGGTAGAATTAGGATTGATAGGCCAAAGTTACATCAGACTGTCAGATCTGTGAGGGCTGTATTAGCACCAAAAGTATGACTGAAGCCTTCTGGGCACTCACTATCTTTTCAGCAATTGAATGAATGATTTTAGCTCAACAAGAGGAAAAATTTCCAAAATCTGAATAACAGATTGCTTTATAAGGTAATGAGTGACCTGTGCCTGATAACATTCTTAAAGATTGTATATGTCCACTGGTCAGTATACTCCAGAGCAGATTTATACATCAACTAAAGAATATATCAGAGGGGCGCCTGGGTGGCGCAGTCGGTTAAGCGTCCGACTTCAGCCAGGTCACGATCTCGCGCTCCGTGAGTTCGAGCCCCGCGTCAGGCTCTGGGCTGATGGCTCGGAGCCTGGAGCCTGTTTCTGATTCTGTGTCTCCCTCTCTCTCTGCCCCTCCCCCGTTCATGCTCTGTCTCTCTCTGTCCCAAAAATAAAAAAAAAATAAAAAAAAAAGAATATATCAGAAATCACACTAATCAGAAATTTCACTTGCTTCACTATTAAGTTAAAATACAGATATATAGACCTGAGGAAACAAGAGCCTAGTTGAGAGGAATATAATAGACATACATGGATTTGGGCTACCCATCACCCATTCTCCTCTTCACTGGTAATAGCATCCTGTTGTTGCTTAGAAAACTACCCCTCCTTCATCAGATACCATCTTGTTGATCAAAGTGTCCCAGCCTCCCCTGCCAAAGAGAATAGGGACATCTAAAGCAAGGTCAATCAGACACTCTTTGCCTAGGATGTGATCCTTTAAGGGAGATAGAAGGATGTATGATTGTTGGCACCTCTTCTTTCCAACAGCAAAGCCCTGTTGAAACCCCCTATTTATTCCTGACAAAGATTCCTGGGGCTGCCTTTGTACATTTTTTCTCAGAGCTATCACTCTTCCCTCCAATAAATTCTTTTCTGATGACAGTAGCCAGAATCAGTGTTTATTGCTTGCAAACAAAGAAACCTAAATGGTACAAGGGAAGGAATTATCCATGATGTATTTCCACAAAAGAAACTGAATAACTTGGTGACAGATCAGAAGGGAAAGAGACTCAAAGACAGCGCAGCCTCTAGGCTAGGACACTTGGGACCCTCTTATGCCAGATGCACAGTCATAGGCAAACAAAAAGGATCAAGCTTTTAAAGACAGTTTGCACAGTGTTCATTATCATTTTCGATTCAGCTTCTTATAAGATTCATTATGAACACTCCAGTGTGAGGGGAGCTTGCTCATTACCACATCTTCTGCTTTCACTTTCAGTTGTTACTAATTTGATGATGATCATTTGATTTATTTTGATTATCTTTTACTTCAAGGGCCACATTTGCAGCCGCCTCATCTCAGTCACTTGGAAATTGCACCTGCAAATGTTCAATAGTCATATAGAAGAACTTAGTTTTATAGAAACAAGTGGCTTTTAGACATGCAAATGAATGTTCTGATTTCTGTTAGCCAGAAGTTTGGTTCTCTGCTGTTGGAAATATACAAGTGTAGTTTGAGAAAACTTTTATTTGGGAAGACTGGGCAAAATGTCAAATGCAAGGAAGAAGTCTTCCTAGAGGATGAGAGTATGTAGATAGAAATGGACTTTAGGGAGTTCTTTCAAGCCAGGAGAGCATAGAAAGAAGAGAATGTATATGGATGTGCCCACTCAACTTACAAAATCAGCCACTTAGGGATATGTCTCTGGTTTCTGGCTCACTTGCTGAGGGATTAGGATAAGTCATCCTATCCAGTGGTATCTCAATTTTCTTTACTGCTAAAGTAAAAGGATTTTATTATTTTGTAATGGAAAGACATTGTACAGGTACAAAATGTGGCTTTTGAGTAAATACATGACCCCAAGGTGTTCTCTCTATGAGGTACCCGGTACACATGCATACCTAATTTCTGATCAGGTAGAATTTTTCTTGTGCAGAGTTCTATTTTCTAAAAGTCATTAGGTTACTGAGCCATTATTTTAAATTGAATATTGAAAATAATTTGGCAGTATTATTTATAGCATAATCTCTAATGGAATTGAATCCTGTGATAGAAACTGCTTTTCAGTTTATAAAGATAACCAAAAAGCACAGCTGGACAGGTTGTTTGAGAATTCATTTTTATAATCTGTTTCCCAGCTGAGGCTTTGGGGGTCAGGTTTTTGCCAGAAGCAAACTTACAGGGACTGTCATTAAACACACTAAGAGTATGATTTCTAATGGCAACATTGACACCATGTCTAATGATTTCTCTGCTTCCAGGCACTGCTGTAATAAAAGCAGGTTCCATTTTTAGATTCCTAAGGCATATTTTATATCCACTGAAGGCAAAGGAGGGGGAGGAAGGCCACTGGCACACCTCATTTTCTCATACAAAAAGTTAAACGGTATAGTTTGCTGTTTACTCACCTTAGAATCATCTCCATCTACCAAAAAAAAAAAAAAAAAAAAAAAAAACCATGTAAAAATCTGAAAGAAAAAAAAAACAACTCCTGATTACTAAGTAATGCTATTGGGCTTTGCAGTCTGATTTTAGAGAGTAAGAAACTCTGAAAAACTTTTTAAATGTAGAAGGGTGAAAACAAATGATGCTCTGGCACATTTACGAAGGGATTAACCAGGATGTCTGAAGGCAGCACTCAACACACAAAAACATCAGGCACAACATAAACAGTTAATTCATCTCAAGCCCATCACCCAGGCATGTTCTCTTGTTGGTCTCAAATGACAAGGGCCTAATTACATCGTCATGATAAGGAAAAGTTGAAGCTTGGAAGCTAAGGTTCTGCTTATCTGTCAGGTCAGTTCTTGAAAGGCTTTTATAGGGTAAGTAGTCAGGAAAAGGAGAACTTGGGAAAGTCTTTCTCATTTACAATAGACAAGGAAGAAAGATTACCAAATGAAGTGACTGTTACTGGACATGTTGAGACTTTACTTGATCTAAGTAAGTTGGCTCATTACTTCTTACCTCCATCCTCTCTCAGCTTGGCAAAAATTTGTCTGAAACTCTTAAGAAGGCTTTAGCTTAGAGGTGGATGTGTTCCATTTGGCTTGCCAGTGATGCATTGCATGAATTGGTGGAAAATATATTTCTGGATCTCAGTAAATAAAACAAATCACTGGGAGGGGACTTGGTGTGAATTGTTTCTTAAAACATATCTGGCCAGTTTTTGCTTCTAAGGACATGTCATTAGCTGACATCTCTTTGCTTAAAACTGCTCATGCTTTCATATTGACAGAACCACATGAATCCATTTAATTAGCCAACAATTCACTAACAAATGAGGTGCACTAAAAACAAATGAGTGTTTTCCAAGCCAAAAAATAAAACCTGGAGGCTCAGAATATTAGGCATTCAAACTGTAGTAATAGGCACCCAAAATTCTCAAGGGGCTTAGTTAACCACACTGAACCAAGGGCAAACACGCAATGTTGCCATCTCAATAAACACAGGTGTAAAGTGCATCTCCTCGCATAATAACTCATTAACTCACAGCTGCACTTTCTTGAACTGAATAGCTCATCATTTCAATATTCAAACAACCTTGCACATGTAACTTGAGTAGTGGACAAATTTACCCCTGCTTTCTTCACTGTAAATGTTTTCAGTCAATGTTTAATGTCTCCTCATGACCCCAGGAGGCATAGGGGAAAAAAAAGAAAGTTCTTTTACAAAACCCATTTTCTTCATAGGCATGTAGAAAATTGTCACAAAATAGATGGCACAAATATGTAACATGTAGGTGAAGGAGAAAGAAGAGTCAAGGATAACTCCCAAGTCCCTAAATCAACTGGATCAATGGTTCATTTCACCAAAATGGGGAATATACATGCAACAGAAAGAGACAAACAAAAATTACTTCATTCAAAAGTCTCCTAGATGCTACAGAAATGTGGAAACTACATAGAAGGGTATAGTGGGCAACTGGACATGGAAATCTTGAGTGACATTGTTCATTAGAGATTTAAGTGACTTTGGTGCAAATGTGCTAGCTGATTCCAAGGAAGGAATGAAAACTGAAAAGAGGGTAAGCTTGATGAACACCAATGCTTGAGATGGAATGCCAGAGATATAAGTGAAAAAGTGTTTTTCTTCTTCTCCAGACCTCAGTTTAATTTGCATAAATACCCTCTGCTACATTTTGAAGGATATTTTTGTTTTAAATGGAAATTTATAAACCTTGCAACATAGACAGGAAGTAACTCTTAAATGCATGCCTATACTGCATTGGAAAAAAACAAATAAGAACATAGATTCGTGCTGTTTTCTGTATTGATGTCCTTGTATTCCACAGACTCATGATTAATCTGCCAACTGTGGTGTTGCCAAATATGGTGAACTAGACAGTAATCGTACTCTTTGGAAACTTGGAATCTTTCATATTCCCTGAAGGAGTTTTCCATTTCGTTAAATCTTTGACTTCTCAGTTCCAGGTTCACGTTCAGCAATGGTGGTAGGAAACCTGTCAGAAATGTCTCTTTTTACTAGATCAAAAACAAATAAAAGTATGGCATGGAAAAATAACCCATCAACTTTAAAACCCCTCAGAGTACCATCTGAGAGCAAGACACATTTTTTTCTCTCTCTCACTCTCTTTCTGTGTTCTGATAATATAATCAATATTTCCTGTCCAAAAATGCAATATTCTTCACTCTTAGAAACCCCTCAAGTCTGCGTTTAATGTCAAAGAAAATCGTGCTCCTTGTGACAGACGTTTGTTTTTCCGCTTTTGTGTCTGAGGGCTTCATCAACTTTTAATGAAAAAAGAACTACTGAATAATGTTATCAGTAACAGAGACTATAGGTGAAGATACTCTTGAATAAGAAAATTTAAATATTAGAAGAAAATGGACCTGCCACTAATAAGTCTAGAAAAACATCTATTTGTATGTGAGGATCAAAAACTACTTTCTCTTGATTCTCTTTTCAAAGCAGATAAATGTTTTTTGAAACAGAGATTCTTTCTTCTGACCAACCTACATTTCTGTGCCTGATGTCTGTGGACACTGTTATGGGAGTTTGGGGGTGATACAAAGAGGGAGTGTAGACCGAGTTCTTGAGATCTAGGGAGACACCCAGTAATCTAGTTGACAGGAAGTCACAGTGAAGCTCTGGAGCCCCAGTAGTTCTTCAATCCGTATACACAGACCTTGAAGCAAATGTAAAAGCTGAACCACTCAGATCACAGATATTTAAGACCAGAAAGTGCTTAGAGGTCATCTAGAGCAGTGTTTGTCCGCGTTTCTTGACCCTTATTGGCAATAAAATAAAATAAAATAGCTTTATCATGCACCTGTCTGCACACAAGCATAATTGTTTGCCCACAAAGGTACTTACATACTTGAGAATACACAAAAATTCTAATTAAAAACTATGAAGTTTTTATATTTTCTCCCATATTTCAATGTTTTCTTATATACTCCAATTTGGTGAATACCATCTTCTTGAATTCATTGAGAAGAAGACAATGGACCAGGCAATGAATTTAAATTGCACAAGTCAGCCACCTAGTTAAGTGGATGAACTGTGACCACATCCCAGATCTCTTGATGTCCAACCCAGTACATTTTTCCTTATATGATTTACAACCACACACTGAATCTTGCTCAGGTGAGCATATGTTTTATGTGTACATGTATACATATACATATACAATATTTAGTAGGACTAATGCTCTCTGAAAGGGTCCAAGAGTGGGAATCAAGAGGAACAGTGTACACATCACTCCATTAACCAGAAAGTGTTAATTGTCCTATGAAAACTGATCTCAATGGAAAGAATTTACTTGCCAGCAGAATCATTATTTTTCCCAGAGAATTACAGACCTCCTCATGCTGTTCCCTAAATTTCTTTGCTTGCCAATTAATTTGAATTTAACTGTGTACCTCTTTGTGGTTTCTCAAACAGCTCTTTTAGCTAGTGTCATCAAGTATTGGTTCTAGTTCTTGTTTAAAATTGCATAAATGAGCCCCTGCAGCCAGCCCTTTAGGGATCTTGTACACCACTGTAGTCTCACCGTGCAGACAGTGAAAGGCAATCTTGTGTATACACATGAGTCAGAAAGTATTATTATTTTCTCTAGGCCACTTCTTGATTTCTTTCAGAATTCCTTTTTATTTTAGATCCCAGATATTTTTTGAGCATGTTCCACCCCCTGTGGACCCAGATATATGTACTTGATTCCATTCGTCATTGCAACAGGACCCCGTAAATAGAACTTGAATCCAAGATCTTAGGCATGCAACATAGAAGTTGCATTTAGTGACTGCTTGTTTTTGCAGCAGAGATGGAAATAGAATGACCCGTTTTTACTTTTGTTGCAAAGGAAAATGAAATAATACTTGCCTGCACAGGATGGGCATACTGGAGGCTTCACATTTTTATGGATGCCAGGACTAATGAAACATGTAAATGAAATGCTTTTATGCTTATAGTAATTAGTTTGACCATTTTAAGAAAACAGTGTAATAACGGTTTCTTTTATTGTATTTTTATTTAGAAAAATATAATTAATAAACTCAATTTGTATTTATTTCCTAACCTATGATGGAGTAAAACCTAAGTGTGCAGGTAAGCTGCATGTTTCTCATACATGCTCCACGGTCTCCTACCTCACCCTCTTCACTCACTTGATTTCTTTACTTCTGACCCTGCATCATCAAACTCTTTCTATCTTTCAAAGCCCTAATGCCTCTGCATCTTTTAGGGAAATTTTCCCCATGTCTCTTCCACCTACCACAGCCCAAAAGAAATCACACCGTCTCAGGATTTCTGTTTTCCTGTCTCCTACTACATTATACCTGCTATTAGATGTCTTTGTGTACATGCTGTCTCTGTTAGGAGATAAAAAGCTGCTTGGGATGTCAGACCAGGTTTATTCATCCTTGTGTCCCCCATAGCCATAACCTGTGCTTTGCTCATTGAATGACCTCAGTAGACTAATAGAATTTGAGTAGATGATAGCAGACACCCAAGGTAACTTGCAAAAATCTGGTACCTTCACTGTAGTATTACGAGAATTGTCTAAGTTTGGATTACTAGGAATAAGGAGTACATTTTCACTTGTTTTTCCTTGATGCAGGAGTTACTGTGGAAGAGATGGTAATAAATAATGATTAAGGGCATAGAATATGCAAGACATGTACTAGAGGCTTTGTACTTCTTCCCCCAGCAGTTTATTAAACCAGAAGTATTGTTGTGTCTATCCATGGAATGAGCTTCTCTAAGTTATTCCTTCTTTTCATGTCTTCTTCCTTTCATCTACTTCTAGTAATTGTAGTAAAACCTTACATGTATTTACTTATTAATGTTCAATTTATGAAGCATGTTAATATCCATCATATGGCTTTATACTCAGAACAGACCTGTAAGACAGATGGGTGCTATCCAAATAAGAAAAATTGTCTCTTAGATGAGTGAAGCCATTGGCCAACATTACTCTTTTTCTATCTACAGCCATGAAGAGAGAGTGAGTGGTACCTGGGCAGGATAAAGCCCTGATGGACCCCAAGCCCTGAGAGGCATGAACCATACTATTACTTTAAAACTCCTTTTTTTTTTTTAAGTTTATTTATTTATTGTGAGAGAGAGAGCACAAGTAGGGGAGAGGCAGAGAGAGAGAGGGAGAGAGAGAATCCCAAGCAGGCTCTGCACCATCAGCATAGAGACTGATGCTGGGCTCAAACTCACAAAACTTTGAGATCATGACCTGAGCCAAAATCAAGAGTCAGACACTTAACTGACTGAGCCACCCAGGCACCCCTAGAATTCTTAATTTTACTGACCAAATCTAGTTTTTGTATGTTCTCTTTGACTATTTCTTTTTTCCTTTTTTTTTTAGGTTTTTAATTCTACTTTCTTTGGGTCCATTGTTATGTCTCTTATCTAGCTTCTTGAGGTAAACAGTCCATTTTTTCTCTTTTTCTTTTCTTTTCTTTTCTTTTCTTTTCTTTTCTTTCCTTTCCTTTCCTTTCCTTTCCTTTCCTTTTCTTTTCTTTTCTTTTTCCTAATGGAAAGCATGTAAGACTGTGAACTTTCCTCTGAGTAATCTGGTTTTATCTCATTGGTGTTGGTAAAGAATTTACACTTATTGCTGTTTATTTTACATGAGCTAAAATTTCAAATTTGATTTCATCTTCAATTTCATCTAGGAGAATATAGTTAAAAAGCCCTAATGGATACATTTTTTAAGGTATGGTTTTGTTAACTTCCAATTTTATAACATTGTGATCAAAGAATTTGATTTGTTTGCTTTTTCTTTGAGGGGGAAAGATTTATTGAACTATTGATAGTAAAATATACTATCAATTTTATTCCATGCAAGTAATTTCTTTTCATATTCTAGTATTGCTGGGATTAAAAATAAATAATCCCAAAATGAAAAAATTTTAAACTCCTCAAATGTCCATGAAACTGAAATTACTTCATAGAATCATGTCAATTCTAGAAAGTTACCTGAATAAAAATGGAGACTAAAATACAGATATGGAATTTTAAAACTTTTTTTATAGTTAGCAAAAGACATTTTGGATGGTACAAGGTCAAAACCAAGCCACAACAAAAGTGAATTAATTGATACTTAATGCCAAAGTGTTGGTCAGAGATTTGCTTCTCAAAATGCAATGCTAGGACCAGTAGCACAGACATCCCTGGTAGTATAAAATGCAGAATCATGGGCTCTACTCCCAGCCTATTGAAGCAGCATCTGCATTTTTTAAATGTTTATTTATTAATTTTGAGAAAGAGTGCACACACAAGTGAGGGAGTGGCAGAGAGGGTGGGGGGAAGAGAATCCCAAGCAGGCTCCACACTGTCAGCTCAGAGCCTGATGTGTGGCTGGATCTCAGACACAGTGAGATCCTGACCTGAGCTCAAATCTAGAATCAGACACTTAAGGACTGAGCCACCCAGGCACACCCAGAATCTGCATTTCAACAAGATTTCCAGGCGATTCAAATGTAGATTAACATTCCAGAGGCATTAGGTAAAGTTCTGAAATCTCTCTTGCCAAATTCAGATGCTTCAGGCCACAGATGCTCAGGCCACCTGAGCTTTCAGGTGGGATCAAGAAGCTCCTTTTTTCTTTTTTCTTTTCTTTCTTTTTTTTTTTTTTTTTTTTTTTTTTTTGAGAGAGCAAGAGACAGGGTGAGTAGGGGAAAGGAGCTTAGGGAGAGAGAGACAGAGACAGAGAGAGAAAGAGAGGGAATCTTAAGTAGGCTCCACATTGCCAGCACAGAGTCCGACTTGGGGCTCCATCCATGACCCTGGGATCATGATCTGAGCTGAAATTAGGAGTCAGAAACTCAACCAAGGGAGCCACCCAGGCTCCCCCAAGAAGCTTCTGATATATGGGAAGGATAGTAGGGTCGCTGTAAATTAAGCATGGGCTGGGAATGAGAGGGACAAGCAAAACAGAGGGGTAAGAAACAGCAGTAAGAGAAAAGAAAGGAAGTGGGTTCCTCTGAGGTGAGCTGTGTCTGTCACTTAGACACAGACATTGGAATTCACCATTTTCGGTGTCCTTTGACCTGAAAGTTTGTGGTCTAAAGATTTAGAAACACTTTTTTTTTTTTTTCTATACCCAGGAGACTTCCTGAGTTTATCTTTAAACCTCATAGCTCTTGAAAAAATTTTTATGATTAGAAGGTATGATAATGATATGTTTTAAAATTTTACTTTAGAAGAATTGCCTGTGTAAACTTAAAAGGATATTTGAAAATCTATAAATTTATCTTGTCTTTACCTTTTGAGAAAGTTGGGCTGCCTCTACTAAAAATGTCTGATTCATTTGGAATCAGTATTAGTTCCTTGTCCTAAACTTTAAAAAAGGGTCGGGGGGGCACCTGGGTGGCTCAGTAGGTTTAGTGTCTGACTTTTGGTTTTGGCTAAGGTCATGATCTCATGGTTCATGGCATGGAGCCCCATATCAAGATCTGTGCTGGCACTGCAGAGCCTGCTTGGGATTCTCTCTGTCTCCCTTTCTCTGCTCCTCTCCCACTTGTGCACCCCTCCCCACACTCTCTCAAAATAAATAAAAATTCAAAAACAAAAAACAAAAAAAGACTAAATTGAGGTGCTAATCCTAGTGAATTAATAAAGTAATATATAGGAAAATGACAGACCCACACAATTGGAGGATATCCAAACTTTAGGAAAAGAAATTTTTTCCACAGCAGCTCTGGCAGATAATCATTCAACCCAAACATTTCAGATCATAGGAAACTTCTCACACTTCAAGGCAGTCACTTCTTTGTAGGATAGTGCTCATATTTTGGAAAGATCATGTGACTGGAAATCAGAAGACACAAGTCCAAGTATAGCCCATGCCTCTCTAGTAGTTCTAGGCCTAACTTACTCCCTTCCCCCAAGCCTCTTGTTCTAATCTACTGGCTCAAACTCCCATCACTTTTTAAAAATGTCAATTCCTTCCATAAGTAGGAATGGAACTTGGCATGGCATCACAGCTGCCATTGACATCCCCTGTTGTCCCAGTCATAACAGGAGGATACAGGTTGGATCTTATTTCCAGATGACATGACTTCACTGGTTTCAGAGAACCATCAAAGTTTACAATGAGAAGGGACCCACAAGTGAGGACTTGTCAGGATTCATCAGGAAAAGAGAAACCAACTAGCTATGCCCAGAGTTTAATGCAGGAGATTGAGTATACAGATGATAGAGACCTGAAAAAATAGAACGGGGGCACTGAGGCAACACAGGTAGTAATTACAGGAAGCAAGTGTAAACCCTGGGCCAGGAGAAGCAAAGGGAAGAGAATCTAGAATTTCCTAAGAGGTAACTGCTGAAGCTGGGAACCAGACTTCTGAGTGGGGCCTATGAGGCTTGAACCAACTTCAAAAAGCTATTGAGAAGAACCATGGCTGAGATGCAACTGACAGGAGCAGCAAGCAAACAGGAAGGGAGCAAGGCCTT
The DNA here is from genome assembly GCF_028018385.1 of Neofelis nebulosa. Classification (NCBI taxonomy): domain Eukaryota; kingdom Metazoa; phylum Chordata; class Mammalia; order Carnivora; family Felidae; genus Neofelis; species Neofelis nebulosa. The sequence continues at coordinate 38,761,641 of NC_080786.1, read as the reverse complement.
TCCCCTTCTCACATCCTAGCCTCCCTCTGGAACTCATATTAGCAGAGCTCAACAGGCTGTGGCAAAGGAAGACGTGGTCTGCATGGTCCCAGGCCCATATCACAGGGCAAGCACAAGAGACTGGGTTTGGAGCTGAGACACTAGTTTACTGACCCGCACAAAGAGCACTTGGTGCCCCTCCCTCTCCTCGTACAGCTGAGAATCTGAGTTGCAGAGCATGTAAGAGAGTTGTCTAGGGCCCCACACAACAGTAGTACAACTAGTGCTAACAGACAGAGGTTTGCAAAAATATAATGACAATTAAAATATACTTCTGTAAGGTAGAAAACTCTCAACTCTGAATTTGCTTACATGGCAGAGAATTTATAGATAATAGGTTTATTTAGATGAGACATTTTCAAAATATGTTTTGGCTTGTAAAAGTCATACTAATTACAGTAATTTGTGTGAGTTAATTACTAAGGTATAGAATTATGATTATGTAGCTAATACTAAGGGTTCAAGATCAACTCAGTTGTTTTAATTAGAACACCAAGCATCTGGTCAGATAGGTACACTTTTCATTGTTTGTGTGACGTATCTATACACAGAGCTAAAAAAAAAAAAAAAAACACAACAACAACAACAACAACAAAAGGATTAGCAGAAACACTGCCTGTTAGTAGTCTAATGGAGGCAAAGAAAGGAAAACCAATGAAGCTACTAGGGAAAACAAGATATCCAGCCACCTCAGATATGTAATCCTCATATCTCTATTTCCCTGGGACATCAGAAATGATATTTTTTCAGATGGTTTAAGATTACCTTAAAACATTCACAGATAGTCTAATATAGGCAGAAAAGCACAGGGAGTTTGTGAAATTGTGAATCTCAGCTCTGCCACTTTCAAGGTGACCTTGAGTAAATTACTTTTGTTTCTTACTTGTTACATGGGAATAGGGATATTCATTAACTTATTCAACAAACACTGGCTGAATGCCTACCATGTGCCTGGCTTTGCTCAAAGGGTTAGGGACCAATGAATCCCTGTGCACTCCATGAGCTTTCCTTTGCAATGCTGGAAAGCAGAAAATAAACACATGAATATAGAAAATGTTAGGTGGCAGTGAATAATATACAAAAATAAAGCAAGATAGGCAAGTAGAGAATGATGAGAAGGACCATTTTTATAGAATGCATAGAGAAGGCCTGTCTGATAATGTAACATCTTAAGGGAGAGAGGGAACCATGTGGATATATGAAGAACAGCTTTCCAAACAGTGGGAACCAGAAGCTCAAGACACTGCAGTAGAACATGCTTAGCAAGGATATAGTGTACAGCAAGGGGTGAGGATAGTGGGAGATGAGCTCAGAGATCTGTAGGAAGGGGAAAAGGAGGCAGGACTAGATCCTACAGGGCCTTTTCATCATGGGGATCCATTACAAAGTTTAGAACAGAGGATTGACATGATCTGAATTGTCCAAAGAATCACTCTGGCTGTGTGGAAGCTAGACTGTGAGAGTCCAACAGTGGACACAGGTCGACCAATCAGGAATCTGTAATCTAGGGGGGAAAAAAAAGTGATGGTGGCCTGGAAAAGAGTGTTAGGGGAGGAAGCGTTGAGAAGTGGCTGGGTTCAGGTAAGTTTCAAAGGACCAGCCAACAAAATCACTGACTTACAGAGAAAGGAAAAGTAAAGGGTGATCCCAGAGTTTTGGCCTGAACAGCAAGAAGGATGGAGATGCTGTTACTGGAAAGGGGAAGACAGTAGGAAGAGCTGATTAATAGTACTAAGCCTGTTGGGAGGTAATAAATCAATGCAATAAATAAGATGATTTTTACAAAATGGTGCATTCTTGGTTCACTGTAGGCATTCAGCAGATCTTAAATCCCCTCCCTATCCTTTATAACACTTCTTTGTTACCACTTGTTCTCAGAATACATTTAGGCACTACCCACACGTACTCCCACCCTTTTTATTCACCACTTCTCCACAAATCAATATGTATAATCAAAACATTTCCACATCAGTGGGAGGGTCAGCTAAACCTCACCCAGAAAAATCTCCAACAGACTACAGAATCAGCAGAGAGAGATAAATTGTTTTTAAATAAAGAAAGAAAAATATTTGATAACAAAATAACATGCATGGCAATCTTCCTAGTGCCTCAAGTACCTAAAGTGCTTCAGTACCCTAAAAGTTTCTCTGGTATTGGTTGTTTTTTAATAGAATATTTGTGAAGAGTGACATATAATATTTTGTAAGCATCCTTTTCTTAGTATTTCTGAGGAGAGGCTAAGAAACTGAAAAGTTACCCAAAAATCCATAGAATGCTTACTGCATATATATTTCTTGGCAAAATTTCCTAGTCATTTTTATCCTTTTGCCTAAAATTTTGAAGCATATTAAAAGAAAATAAGTAATATAAATGTTTGTGCACTTGTACTAGGTAAATGTGCCATAGCAATATTTTATCCAAAGCCAATCCAAGAAATAACCGACGTATAAATAGAAGCATCCAGTCTAAACATTTTAAAAAATGCTTGGTTCTTTAAAATTCTTTATTGCAGATTCATTTGTGATGTCAGTATTCAGTTCACATATCTCTATACTCTTAAGAATCATCAGCATTTAATTTATGAGTGTTTTTAGTTGGAAAGATTCTGCTGCTTGAAATTCAATTCAATCCCCTTGGTCTGACTTGAGGAATACTTACATCTTGTGTTTTTCCCAAAGCCCTCCTCTATGCTCAATTTCCCATAATTAATAGAATATTTAATCCAAAGTAGAATGCCACCCCCACCACTTCCATACCCCAGCTCAGGAGGGATAACAGAGAATAACAGCCCAGAGACAAATGACACATCTGTCTCAGGGTTGCTACTCCTCTGTCCCCAGGAAACATCTAATGTATGTATGGTTTCATGTATCATTTAAAGCTAGGTATACTGGGGGCGCCTGGATGGTTCAGTCAGTTGAACAGCCGACTTTGGCTCAGGTCATGATCTCATGGTTCATGAGTTCGAACCCTGCCTTGGGCTCTGTGCTGACAGCTCAGAGCCTGGGGCCTGCTTTGGATCCTGTGTCTCCCTCTTTCTCTGCCCCTACCCTGCTTGTGCTCAGTCAGTCTCTCTCTCTCTCTCTCTCAAAAATAAATTTTAAAAAATTTAAAAGAAAAAAAAAAAGCTAGGTATACTGATGGCTTAAGAAATAAATCCTGCAGCTAGCCTAGAAGCAGCTGAGAGCCCACTGTGGGTTGGAAACACACAAGAACAGACCAGCTTACCTGCAAGGAGTGTGTGCCTTGGATGTGCTCATGTGATTCTTCAGCAGCATTAACAGAACTCCCAGCTCTGTCAAGGAGGCATAGGGGCAAACAAGGACCTTTCTCTTGTGCTTGGCAAGTAGAGGCATCAGCATGAGCAACAAAACCCTTGTGGATTTCTTAGATCTGTGATTCATGGTTTTTAATACTGTGTATGATGGGAACCTCTTCAGGTTCATCAGGGTACCCAGTGAAAAGCCAATGTTTGAGCGAATATGCCAGCATTTAGTATAAAATGCAAAAAAGCAGTTGGCACTGGCTAGGAGAAGCCCAGAGTTGATTATATAGTCTTTTGTTCATGTTTCTCCAAGCATAACTTTTTTAACTCATGACAAGAGAAGAAGGTACTTCTTAATACTTTTCTTTAGGTTAATCCTGTAAGACCCATGTTTAAAACAAGTAGCAAGGTATACCCCAATATAGGATCCTTTTAATTTTAGAGACTATTACGTCATGGTAATTGTTAGAAGTAGCTCTACTGACACCTAGTCCATCTTCATCTAGCTGAGGTGGCCCTACCCTTTGGCTTAGATGGCAGAGAAAATTGATTTTGACCAGTATGTTTTTGAATTTCAGGAATAGTCGCTGTTCTTTTCTGTGGAGTCACCCAGGCACATTATACCTACAACAATCTGTCATTGGATTCCAAAACGAGGACTAAACAGGTAAAAGAAAAAATTCACTACAGGCTTTGTCTCTTTTCACAGTGTAATGGTTATGTAGCAAGTCTGCCAATGCACTTGGAAAGAATTTCATTAGCGAAGGAAGAAAGTACGCTTAAGGCTTCATTATAGGTTGGATATTTATAGATTTTTTTTTCCTCCAGGATAACCATTAACAATTCTCTTGGTAAGCAAAAATATAGTTATAATAGTCTCTCCCTCCTGAGAAATGTGGAACATAGACTGTCAGTCTTGAAGATGAAAGGCCCACAGTCGGTAATAATTCACAGTCACTTACATCTAAAAGCATTATAAAGCATGTGAGATTGGGTAGTTATACAGAGAGAAGGAAATGAAGAAGAATAAGGAAGTAATGTTTGGTCTTTAATTGGGTGCTTTCGCTACTCCGTAAACTCAGCTGCCAGTTGTCACACTAGCGGAATGTAGCTTCCATATGCCAAAAACACATGTGTTTGGATATAGATTCCTTACACAAATATGTGCTGCACAGCCCCTCTGTGCCAAGCACTATGGTAGGTACTAGGAATAAAAGGATGTGGGATATGACCTTGTCTTTAAGATGTTCATTATCAAGTCTGTTGATGAGGGTAAGGACGTGTAATGAACAACTAATTATCCACAGTGTGATATGGACTGTGATAGAAATATCTGTATAGTGTGTTTGGGGAGCATTCAATAGGGCATCGTCTTGTAGCTAGAATTGGGAAGGTGAAGAGAAAGTTTCCAGAGATGATATCTGATCTTAAGCTTGAAATACAGATAGAAGTTAATTAGGTAATCATGTGGAACCTAGTAGGGGGTGGGAAGGCAGTATGAAGGGCATTTGAAACCAAAGTTGAGGGTGGACAAAATCTCTGAAGCAGCTGATCAAAGCACTGTAACTAGTTCTGTGTGGCTAGGGAATGGGGTAAGGCTACAGTGAGGGTTGAAACCATAGATAAAGCCAGAGACCAGTTTATGAAAGGACTTTCATACCTTGTGAAAGAGTGTTTTGACTTTATCCTAGAGGTAATGGGGAGTGGCTTAAACAACAGAAAAGTATTGTCTGAGAAATGTAGAAGTCTAAGATCAAGGTGCCAGCAGGATTATTTCCTTCTAAGGGCCGTAAAGGAGAATCTGTTCTATTCCTCTCTCTTAGCTTCTGGTGGTTTTCTGGCAATCTTTGTTATTCTTTAACTTGTAGACACATCATCTTGATCCCTACCTTCATGTTCACATGACATTTTTCCTAAGAGTATGTCTGTCTCCAAATTTCCCCTTTTTATAAGGACACCAGTCACATTAGATTAGAGGCCCACTTTATTCTGGTATAACTCATTTTAACTCAACTAATTATATTTTAAATGACCCTATTTCCAAATAAGGTCATTTTCTGAGATATTGGGGGTTAGGACTTCATCATATGAATTTGACGAAGGGTAGGGAGTTGGTGTTGGGGGGGTGGGGGATGGGATTCAGCCCATAACAAGAAGTCACTAATGTATCTTAAGCCAAGTAATTTTAGGATAAGTGGTGTTCCATTTTAGAAACATCACTCTGGCAAAGAAGAGGAGCATGGATCAAATAGCATTTGTATTAGTTACCTTTTGCTGTGTAACAAACAACCATACAACCTAACTTCAGTGGCATTCAAAAAGAAACATTTATTTTGCACACATCTGCAGGATTTAAGTCTAAGGTGGGCTTGGCTGGGGCATGTGCCAGTGCCACCTGTCTGTCATTCTTCTCCTAGCAGAATAACAAGCCCCAATGTGCAAGTTCATTTCAAGCCTCTGCTTGCATCACATTTCCACATCCTACTGGCCAAAGAAAATCACATGCCTGAGCCCAAGGTCAAGAGACTGAGCAGGTCACCAGCCCACAGTGGGAAAGCACTGCAAGGTTATATGGTAAGGAGTATGGATATAGAGAATAATGAAGAATTGGACCAAAGTATAATCTACCCCAAAATGCAAATGGAGGCAGAGAATCTTCTATAATAAGCTCATCAGTGCTGAAGATATCTGATGTGATATTGGCGCAGTGGGAGTGGGGGAAGCCAAAGTGACATCTTAGCAAAACCTAAATAGGAGTTTTTGAAGACTTACCTTAAAGCTCTCTAAAATAGTTAATTGTTTTCTTCTCTTTCTCTTTTCATGTCCCAAGCTCAGCTGGACCTGACCCTATCTCCTGCCTCCCCAGGGACTCTGCAAGGTCACCCTTCCCCCTCTTACAATCAGAGGAATCATAAAGATACAATTAGAGACATTTTAAGGACCCACAGTTTTTAAATTTTTTTTTTCAACGTTTTTTATTTATTTTTGGGACAGAGAGAGACAGAGCATGAACGGGGGAGGGGCAGAGAGAGAGGGAGACACAGAATCAGAAACAGGCTCCAGGCTCCGAGCCATCAGCCCAGAGCCTGATGCGGGGCTCGAACTCACGGACCGCGAGATCGTGACCTGGCTGAAGTCGGACGTTTAACCGACTGCGCCACCCAGGCGCCCCCCACAGTTTTTAAAAATGAAAAAAAAAAAAAAATGATACCAATACCTAGAAACTTCCAGTATAGGAATCCTTTTAATTATAGAGACTACTGCATTCCCTAGGGTTTAAAGGGAAATGCCTTGGGCTGGTTTTTCCTGACCTTGTCTGGTTCTCTGAGCATTTGTATTCTGGGGAACTGAACTCTGGTTAGGGACTCGCACTTTTAAGTCATGCTATCTAGACTGCTCAGCCGAACTTCAAAGTTAACTCATCCCATGGCGAGACAGCAACCCAGCACCTAGGGGAGACAAAGCCAAAATCAGTGCCCCACAGACTTCTGTTCTCCTCTGAATGACTTGACAAGCACTCCCTGATGGACTGCCAACATCCTTTCTTACAGTACTCTTCTTTAAGAAAGGGGATTTTTACAAGTTCATTCTTTAACATCCAGGTAATTGCATCCCTCCATCTTTGTTTCCCCCTTTACCTCCTTTCCTGGGTGCCTGATTCATAGTAGAAACTTAATGAATGCCTTCCCTTCCCTTCTCATACCTTTCTTCATTGCTTTTCTCTCAGGATTTGTCATTTTCTACTTATTTTTCTTTCATAATATATGCATATCTAGCATATGTACATATTTTGAACATACATGCATGCACACGCGCACATATTCTCCACCCTAGTGTACAGTCTGAGGTCACCACTTTGAAAGAAATTAACTTCACAGATAAGAAGTTCTTGGCTCCATCTGTAGCAGTGTAGCAAGCAAAGTTCAAACTCCATGTGGGAAACCAATTACAAATTGTAAAGAAAGGCTGAGGCAGGTATTATAGAGGTTACCACTATTTCCTTTCTGAAACAGGGAAAAATTTGTAAAATATTATATGATAATACATGGTTACAGAGAATAATATCTCTTTGTACCTCCCCACACTATTCTCACTGTCAGTGGGAAAAATAGAAGTTGCACAGGCTCTGTGCCTCTGTCCCCAGGACTGCTTAATGGGGACAAGGGAAGTTAATTAGTAAAGTCTAGGGACAATCTGTGAAAATCAACTTTTTATTATAAAATGCAAAGGTGATATGATTTATAAAGGAATTGTATTCATGGACTGTGGCTATATCAGCTAATCAAATAGCTATATCTGGATACAAAGACTTTTAAGAATTATATATCCTTTATATATAGTGCCTTTTTAAAATTGCATTTTCACTTTATTTTTTTTTCATTTTCTTTCTTATTTTTCAATATATGAAATTTATTGTCACATTGGTTTCCATACAACACCCAGTGCTCATCCCAAAAGGTGCCCTCCTCAATAACCATCACCCACCCTCCCCTCCCTCCCACCCCCCATCAACCCACAGTTTGTTCTCAGTTTTTAAGCATTTCACTTTAAAATATGTTTTGCAAATTAATTTTCACTCCGACCTATGAAAAACACATGTAACATCTCTATGTGTTAGGCACAAAGCAGCATAATAGAGACATCGTTGCTGTTACCCACCATAAAGATTTATATTTCCATAGCAAAGCACTTCCTTTAAGGTATGCACACCTAGCCCTAGAGATAGACAAATACTATAAGCCTGGACTCTTGCCCTAGAAACTGAAAACTGCTAGAGATGCTCAAGATGGACATGAGCACATAGAAGTCTGTGAGCCTCGAGGTCTCACCCTGAACCATCCAGAAGACTGCGTACAGACCCTATGACACTACCCATACAAATCCCAGCCTGCCTCCCAGCCCTTTCCTCCTTCATGTCCTCACTTGCTAAGCAGACCTGGGAGCTGGTGATCTGGGCCAAACTCCAGGGTGTTTCCAAAGCTCTCTTTACTTTGCCTGAGGCTAACTTGCAAAACCATATACTTCCATACCACTCCCTTTTAACTAGAATTTCTCCTTCCCTTCCTGCAGTTCCCACATAAAAATTATTTTCAACAGATACACAAGAGATATAGTATTAATTGGAATAATTAACATGTATTATGCATTAACATGTATGACATACTTCCCTCATTTACTTTCTACTTACCTTTTTACCTAAAAGGTAGCTTATTTTATTATCACTGACTACCTTCATTCATTCAAGTAATATTTTCTGAAGGCCTATTTTGTGCCAGCCCCTGTTCAAGGTGATGGGGTACAAGAGTGAACAAAAAAGAATTTCTAGTAGGGGAGATTTTGTTATAATCAGAATAAACAAGCTAAATATATAGTGTGCTTATGACAAGTCATAGGCCAATAATAAAGCAGACAAGGGAGTTAGGAGTGCATGTATGGGAAAACAGGGTTGCAATTTTAGATAGTCAGGGAAGGTTGCAATAAGAAAGCAAAACCTGAAAGAAGAAAAAGAGAGAGTTACATGGACATTTGGAATGGAGCTGTCCAGGAACTGAGAACAACAGATACAAAGGCCACCTGGGTCAAATTGACCAATGTGGCTGAGGTAAAGTGGACCAGGGGAAAATATGAAAGACAGTAGCAAAGCAGTGACAAGGAACAGGTCATGGAGAGCCTATACAAGGCAAGGAAACACTGGAGGTTGTTAAGTAAAGGCATGGCATGATAATATTTAAATTTTAAAAGAATGGAGGTGTCATTTATTAGCCAAGGAGCACTGCAAGATAGCAGGTTTGAGAGACAATTGGATGTTGACTTGTTACATTTGAGATGTATATTGGTCAATAAAATGGAGCTATTGAGTACCTTGTTGGACCTAGAATTCTGGAGTTTGGGAGAGAAGTCTGGGTGAGAAGTATAATTTTCGATGTCATCAGTATAGAGATGATATTAAAAACATGAGACTGGTTATAACTCTTAGATGAGATGTCTAAGAGAGAAATAGAGGAAAGATCAGAAACCAAGTCTTGAGGCACTCCAATGGTAAGACATTGGAACCAGTAAAGGAGATTGAGAGATAGTAGCCAGTATGGAGAAGGAAAAATCAAGAAAAGTATGGTGTCCTGGAAATCAGATGAAGAGAGTGTCTCAAAAAGGAGCATGATGAATTCAGCCAAATTTTGCTGAATGGCCAATTAAGATGAAGAGAATGAATGTCATTGAGGACATTGATAAGAGTCATATTGGTAGAGTGTCAGGGTGAAAGCCTAATTATAATAGGTTCAAAAGAGGATGGAAGGAAAGAAATTGGAAACTGCATGTACAGACTTGTTTTTCAAAGGAGTTTTGCTGTGAAAGGGAACAGAGAAATGAGATGATACCTGAAGAGAAACATGACGCCAAAAGAAAAATCTTTTTATTTTTAAGGTGGAAAAATACAGTACTTTTATATGCTGATAGGAATAACACAGAAGGGGCACCTGGGTGGCTCAGTTGGTTAAGCCTGTGACTTCAGCTCAGGTCATGATCTCACAGTTCGTCAGTTCAAGCCCCACACTGGGCTCTGGGCTGACAGCTCAGAGCCTGGAGTCTTCCTCTCTCTCTGCTCCTCCCCTGCTCACACTCTCTCTCTCTCTCAAAAATAAATAAGCAATAAAAAAAATTAAGGAATAACACAGAAAAGACTCAGTGGAAGAGGCAAACTTTGAACTTATATCTTTTGACTTGTAGTTCAAACTATTTTGCCTATTACTAAATATTCTTTGAAAAATAGCTGTGATAGCAGCAACTGTGGGGCTTAGTATCATTTATTCGGTAAACCTTGAATGGATGGATAGATGAATGAATGAATGAATGCATGAATGTTTGGTAATCTTTATTACACTTTCAGCTAATTCAGGTAATGAGTCATTTATATTTAATTCTTCTTTTATTTTTTTTAAAGCTTATTTATTTTTGAGAGAGACAGAGACAGCATGAATGGGGTAGGGGCAGAGAGAAAGAGGGAGAGAGAAAATCCCAAGCAGCCTCCACACCACCAGCACAGAGCCTGATGCAGGGCTCAAACTCACAAAACTGTGAGATAATGACCTGAGCCATAACCAAGAATTGGACACCTAACCAACTGAGCCACCCAGGTGCCCCAGTCTTATATTTAATTCTATAATCTTTGTAAATCTAGCAATTTTAGTGTATTTTTATTTATTTATTTATTTATTTATTTATTTATTTATTTATTTATTTATTACTAAAGTACAGGTTGGGGTTGACATAGATTTTCCCATGCATTTATTTTTGAAAACCAGATTCTTTGTCTAGCATTTATGAGCAAACAATGACATATTCATTATAGCACATTCTTTCCAGATGCTTATTTTATTTCCATTACCCCCAGATGATCTTTTGAGTGTTTATCACCATTGAATGGAAAGGCAGCAATGCAAATCCAAATTTAAATTTCCAATTAAAAAAACAATGATGCCAAATTGGATGTGCTGTGTATGACTTTGTAAGAAAACTCAAGAAAAAGATTTAGAATGTGGGAGAAGCCAGATGATATGGTAGAAAGGAGACTGAGAGTCCAGAATGCTGGAGTTTGCCCCTCATCTCTATGACTAATGGTGGAGGCTTTGGATAATTAGTTGAATACCTGTGAGCTTCACTTTTCTCATTTGTAAAATGGATGATTGAACTATATGACTGGGATTTTTTTTTAATTTTTTTTTTTAACGTTTATTCATTTTTGAGACAGAGACAGAGCATGAATGGGGGAAGGTCAGAAAGAGAGGGAGACACAGAATCTGAAATAGGCTCCAGGCTCTGAGGTGTCAGCACAGAGCCCGACGTGGGGCTCGAACTCACGGACCACGAGATCATGACCTGAGCCGAAGTCGGACGCTTAACCGACTGAGCCACCCAGGCGCCCCAGACTGGGTTTTAAGGATCATGCTCTAAACCTAATAATATTCTGTGACTTGACCTAGAACGTAAGATATGCATCTTGTTCCTTCTTTCTAAGAGTGGGCAGAGATCACTTGCTTACAGACTGCAATGCATGGAGATGAGAGGAGAGATCAGAGTTTGCCATTGATCTTGAAGACAAATCATTGGGTAGACCATGTTTAATAAATTGTTGAATCAAATTCAAGGATGAAGTGATCAAAAACCGAAGTCCCTGGTTCATACTGGAGTGAAAAGTTTCATGGAGGGCTGTGTATCTTTTCCTGGAAAGTGATTGTAATGGGTTTTTTAAGACTGTCTATATCCCTGAGGTGGAGAGTACAGAGTTTACCTTGCTACTGCTGAGTCTCAAGATCTTACTGAAGGGCTTTCCGGCTTTTCAATTCAAGCATGGACTGACAGTGAACTATGCACCGCATGATTGTGTGGCAGACACCATGCTAGACACCAGAGAGACAAAGGCAGATAAGACCCAATTCTCATCCTTAGGGGTTCCTAATATAGCAGGGACACACACATGCACACGTACACATGTGTGTGTACACATGCTAGCAAACACATGCACAAACAACAACTCCATGTGACAAATGTTAACACAGAGGGATGTGCAACATGTCATGGGAACCAGAGGATGGAATTGTTTCCTGGAGGCAAGGTGTTCATGGGAAGCTGATTGTGGGTTGGATATTTGGGTAATTAGAAGATTATCATGCAGATTTCATGGGGGATGAAAGCAAAGAGAAAAGAGTAGGCAAAACTGTAAACTTAAGGAAGAGCTTGACAAGTCCCAGAAACAAAGAGGTAGTGCACTGTGACTGGAGTTGCCTTGGGGAAGTAGGTAGAAGTGTGTTGAGGCTGCTGGTATAAGGCAGGGAGCAGAAAGGAGAGGTTATGAGAGAGAACTGAGAATTAAAATGGAGAGGTGATTTCAGGCAGACCTTTTAGTGTCTGTGCTACATTTAAGAGAACTATATCCTATAAGGCAAATAATTGCTCAAGGCTTTTAAGCATGGAGATGATGATAAAAATCAGATCTGTGCCTTGCAAAGATAATGAAGGTAGCATCATGGAGGACATGACATCAATCTATGACATCCATCTCACTGCTCACCACACTTCCTTTTGATAAACTGCTTATATATATAACATCTAAATTTATCTTAACCTTCTGTAGCTCTAGACATATTTTTGTCCTGTCTAACCTCTTCGGATGTTGTGGTCTATATGAAACATTATGGAAATTTACCATTTGATTTTTGCTTTGAACTTAGGAGTTCATTAAATTATTGCTGAATTAATAAATGAATGAATGAATGAATTATGACCATTAACATTCCAAGATAAAAAATAAAGAGGGGAAACAATATATGCTAATTAATGGTTTTATTTAATTCTGATACGATGCATTAATTTAAATGTAATGAGTTGTAGGCATAAAGCAAATGTCTAGGGTAATCCTGAGATATTGAAAGAAAGATCAAGTACAATTCCATTGCTTGTGTGAATTTCATGGAGTGTGCCTCCACCTTTTTGATTTGCATTACAGTGGTTTTTGATTATGGTTTTATGCAATTTTTCTCCGTCACTTTTAACAAAAGCAGGCACGTTCCATCCCAGTTACCTGTTCCAAGTCACAGTGGAGAGAGAGGGAGAGAGAGAATGTCATAGGCAACAATGCCCCTGCTTCCCTGGCTTCTGAGAAGTAAGATCAAAGATATCTTCATAAAGCATAGAATTGCCTTTTTTATTTTTTTACTCTAATTACCTTTCTTTTGTCAAGATTTCTACCACTTTTCTTCTTCCCTTCATTCAAAGTACCTTTAAAAATACCATCCTAGAAGGGTTGAATTTATAAATGATGGCAAAGTGTTTAAATTTCTCCTTAGCTAAGCTGGTGATTCTTTTCAATGAAACTCATTATATTGTATAAAGGACACTTAGTAGTTCAGCTAATAAGTGTTCTTTTTTAAATGCTAATGAGAGTGGAGCTCCTACATCATGGCAAGAACACGCTGTACTTTCAGTGCCCAGAAAGAATTATTATCTGTGAACCCCTAGTTAAGAAGCCTTACTCCACATCAATGTGCATTATAGTAGAGGTCACAAATGACCATTCGGCACCTTTAGTAGTGGGTACCTTCTGTATGCCAGGTACTGAGGCTCAGGGAGAAATAAAGCTAAGTAAGACATGAACTGTGCTTTCCCTTGAAAACCTTTCATGTAATTTTTTTCTTTGATAAAGCTATAATTGTACTGTAACCTCTCAATTAAATCTTACCAACTCTTTTAACCACACATCTGTGTTTGTTTATCATGGTATATAATTGCAGTTGAATTTTTTAAGTCATAAAATCCAAGAAGTTCAGAGTGAGGTGAGATTATAAAGATAAGCCTTTAAACCCAGAATTTTATTAGAGGAAACTGAATCCCAAGAAAGTTCTATGACTTGGAGAGGTAGAGTCAATTCTCCAACCCAGGAGCCAACCTGGACATGAATCTGAGCTCAAGGGACATGCACTGCAAGCTAAAAATACCTAGCACTTACCTCTAAAAGCAACTTTTGGTGTATTAGTTTTCTACTGCTGTGTAACAAATCACCCTAAAATTTAGAAACTTAGGACAACAAACTTTTATTATTTCATGTAGTTTCTGAGGACTCTGAGTCCAGGAGCATCCATCTATCTGGGTAGTTGTAGCTATCAGTCTGTCATGAGGTTGTAGACAAGCTGTTGGCCAAAACTGAAGCATCTAATAGTTGACTGGGCCTGGAGGACCCACTATGAGATGGCTTACTCACATGGCTGTTGGTAAAAGGTTTCAGTTCTTCACTGTGTCATCCAGAGGGCTGTTTGGGTGTCCTCCATGATATAGAAGCTTACTTTTCCCTGATAGAGAGAGGGGGAGAGAGGGGAAGAGAGAGAACAAAAAGTAGAAATGACTTTGATTAACTATCCTCCGAAGTCACACACTGTCACTTTTACCATAATCTGTTTGTTAGAAACAAGTCACTAAGACCAGTACACACTCAATGGAAGGGGAAGTAAGCTCCACCTCTTAAAGGGAGGTGTATGAAAGCATTGTGGACATATTTTAAAACGACCATGGTGCCTGATGACATTTTTGGAAGCCATATTTTGATAATGGTTTCAATTTCTTATGTGGCTGAATTTTTCTACTTCTTCAGTCAACTTTACTTTCCTAATAAACCATTTGTCCTCTCCAGATTTTCAAAATTGTTAATAACAGTTCTTGAACTCTATTGTGCAAGGTACTATAAATACATTTCTCATATCAATTATCCCAATTAATATTCACTGAAAGATCCATGGGGTAAATACCACTCTAAGTCAGATTTTGCAAAGAATAGAGTTGTGCATCATAGCCCATTATTTTTTAATATTGTTTTAATACATCTGATCATGTAACTTTCCTATAGAAAATGACGTGTATGTATTTTCCTCCTTTTTTAATTTATGAAACTGCGTATTATACCAATCATTTTAAGAAACAGCTCTTGGATTTACTTATCCATTCCACTATTGTTTCCTCTAATTCATTCTTTTCTCCTTTATCACTATCATTGTCTTGCCTCTCCTTGGGCTTCTCTTCTTCCCTCTTTCCTTTAATAGAGGACTATGAACCTAAGTAAACTTTTTCCTGCTGACCCACCATTCCTCTCGTTGTTCTTCTTTTCCTTTCTCAGCTTTAACACTGCCTTGAGAGGGTCTTAATAGGTAGAACCAAGAAAGTTTTTTCATTTTCCACCAAAGTGTTGGTGCTATCACTTCTTCTATCCTATTCTACTCTTTATCTTGTGACAGATATTTTATGCCATTTTGCTACTGTTGGTTTTCTCTTTTTTGAAGATTCATCAGGGGCCACCTGGGTGGCTCAGTCAGTTGAGTGTCCGACTTGGGCTCAGGTCAGGATCTTGCAGTTCGTGACTTCGAGCCCTGTGTCGGACTCTGTGCTCACAGCTCAGAGCCTGGAGCCTGTTTCAGATTCTGTGTCTCCCTCTCTCTGCTCATGCTCTGTCTCTCTCTATCTCTCATAAATGAATAAAAATTTTTTAAAAAAGATTCATCAGTATTCCATGTAGCTAAGAGTAATTGGGTATTGTTAGTTATTTTCTTCTGCTTCTTCATCATCATTGTGAAAGGCTCTGTATTAGATTCATCTACCAGGACTATCTTTATCTTTACCCAACAGGCAGTATCTTTGTGGCCATATTAATTTGCCTTTAAATTTCTTGCCAACAAGATTTCAAAGCTTTCTTACACTTTGTCTTTCTCAACTTCCAAAACTCCAAGAAAATATATTTATTTCATTCAGCTTTTTCCTAAAATTTAACTTTCTTTATTACATTTTCCCCAAACTAATGGCTTTGTATTATTTTTCATTATGTGGAGGCTTAGCTCCTCAGAGAGATAATCCTCTCTCCCTCTCTCTTGTTCTCATTCTTTCTCTTTGTCTCACTCTTTTTCTCTCTCTCATTCTTTTACCTTTAGAAAACAAAACCAAATACCATCATTATTACTCAAATATCAACATATAAATATATATGATCCATGTCCTTCTATGTATGGGTCTGATTCAATGCATCATGGAAAAATTTATCTGAATAGGATTTAAAAGATCAGCTGGCTTGGTCCTTGCTTTAATGACATTCAAGACAGATGGTTGCTCATTATTACCTTAAAATTTCTAAGGATTGCAATGGCATTACCCCCCTTGAATAGCCCATTATAGTTTTATTACCCTGCTTGATAGGTACAGGTATGAAGGGTTTCAGTCTCATAATGGCATTTTGGGATGATAAATGGAAATTACTGTAATTTTTCTACTCATTTTAATTAAATTTTATTGATGCAGCACAGAAAACATCAAGGCTGAATATGTGTGCTGGAGTGTGTGTTTGCTAAAGAATGTTGCCAAATTTAAGGATGCCATTTCCTTGATGGTCTTGAAAGATGCAGCAAATGGATTTAATAAAATGTTAAGTCTTTGTGCAATTCCTTCAGAAGAGAAATTGAATTGCTTCTGGAGGCACAGCTCAAAAATCCAAAAAAATTCCATCAGTGGAGATATGATATAGAACCTTGATTAAGGTACCTGAAAGGGAAACCTAATAAATGATAATAAGAATTTGGTTTTAGGAAAGTCACTTAACACAATTGTTCTGGGTTATATTGAGAAAGAACTTGATTGGAATCAGCAGTGACCAATCTGTTCTTAAGGAAGAAGAGAATGTCCCTTATAATGGACCTGCTTTAGCAGTGAACATCCAGGTAACAAGTTATTTCTGATGTATTTGTCCACTGGTTCCAGGCAGTTAAAAAATTATGCTTTATAACATATTTATTTTCCCTTTTTTTATGTGCTTTGCTCCATTCAAATTAAAATTTCAAGGGCAAATTTGAGGGACAAAGATATTGATCAAAACTAAAGGAATTATTCTGTTGGGAGAGAATATCTAATCTTTTCTCAGTCATTGCAGGTAACTGGATTTGCACAACTCTTCTCTTTCCCAGAGATCTGTGAAAATGTGGTCGTTGGGACTCAGATCTGGAGACAATGTTATTTTTGGTTTCTAGGACTATGGCTTCATACCTCAGCATTTATCATCCTGCATCTTATTTTTCCATTCTAAAGATGTTATTCTGATGGTAACATAGGGCCAGCCAAGGTAGAAGATCTCTTGGGCCAACCAGAAACAGAGAGACAGAGAGGGGCTCGCAGCTAGTGCGAGTGGGACAAGAACCAGAACCAGTGAGTTTCAGAATTCTGACTTCTGACACAGCAGGTTTCTGGATGGTTAATGTAAAGTTCTGTGAGTAGCCCCCCAGGGTCTTCCCTAGGGCCACAAAGCAAACTTATAGCTTAACTTTTTATGTCCTTATGCAGGTGTTCTCAAATGGTGGTCTGCAGGCTGGTGTTATAATAATTCAGTTTTATGACAGTGCCTGTACTCATTTCTAGCATAAATTAATAATTTATACTGCCCTCTTAGGGAAAACACCACTATTATTCCCTTTGTGCTGATTTATTGTTTGGTTTGGGGCTTGCTTTTATAGTACCAAGTTGGGACAGGTGGTGTACAGGAGTCTTTTGTTTCATCCAAGTATTTTAGAGACTAAAAGAGTTTTAGGTCATCTAACCTTCCAGGGAAAAGTAGTCTGATTTTAAAGGGAACCTTTCTTCCCCATTTGGCCTTACTGAATGTTTCATGTAATGGTTGGACTATTGCCAGGACTTAGATACATGGGCCTGTGGAATAAGGCAAAAACATTCATGGAGGGTATTCCCTATTTTCCCGGAAGAAAACACTTTATTAAAGGCTCTAGAATGTTTTTAGGCACTAACACACGTGTTTAGCCCTGGTTTTAATTTGCCCAAGATCCAGGCAATCCAAGGGAAGGAGCTTGAACTTTATCTGTAATTGGAATTTAGGCATGTAGTGATATATATGTGAGGAAAAGGATAAAGAAAGAAGTTAAACATAGAGAGAAATAAGTAAACCTTTAATAAAGAAGGCATCTGATATATCCTGAGGGTCAGCATCTTCTTGTGGAACCCTGTAGAAATAAACGTGGCCCTCCAAAGCCACTCACCTGCTGGCATGCCTGCACTCTGAGGGGGAGAGCACTAATTGTAAAATGGGGGGTGGCAACATTGTTTTACTGCTGGGATCCTCCTCTTTGTTCAGAATGTTGAGTGGCAAACTAGAAATAATTTAAGCAGGTATCCAAGCACCTCTACTAGACCATCTCTAGAAGAAGTAGGCATAGGAAAATGAAGTCCTCTTCTACTGATTGGAGAGAGAAGTAAGGGGCAGAGACTAGGAATCAGGCAGGAATAGAGCTTAAGGTGTACCAGTGTCAGGTGCCGCAAGGAGTGAGGCAGTCCTGGACTTGCAGACTACAGGTGGTGGAATGTGGGCAGCAGTGGAGAGAATGGTCAGCAGCTTGGAATAAAGCAAGAATAGGTCAGTGTAAGTAGTGTCAGGATGGCTTAGTAGAAAAACCATATGGGCAGCCAGAGCTGAGGCATGGTAAGCTCTAGACTCTGATCCTATGAACCACCCCTGCTCCCTCCTGTTAGAAGCTCCCAGAGAAGTAATTCTCAATTCTGTTGCCCATCAGAATCACTAAGGAGATTTCAAAAATCCCAGATGCCTGATCCCCATGCCCAAGAGTTCTGACTTACTTACCCTGTGGTGGGGCCTGAGTTGCAATATTTTTAAAATTCTACCTCAGTGATTCTAATGAGTGGCCAAAATTAAGAGCCTGGAAAGATAACTGGATATAGTAGGACTGAGGTTCTGTCATTTGACAGGTGAGGGTTTTGATCCAGCAGATTGGAGCCGCCAAAGTGGCGACATGTGTGAACCACATGCTGCTGGGCCTGGGGCACTGATTCTCCAACCAGGCTGCACACTAGAATCACCCAGGGAGTTGTCAAAATCATGATGCCTCCCCCAGGGATAATGACTTAATTGGCATGGGGTGCAGCCTGGGCAGCCGAAATGTTCAAACCTCCTTGGCTGCTTCTAATTTGCAGCCATACTTAAGAACCAGTGACCTAGGGGACATTGAAGTCACCCATGAAACTCCTGTTTGGGATTCCCATAAATATTTAAGAGAAAAGGAAACTCTGGAAGGGATTTTATATTCTGTGTGAGGATGTAGAGGCTTAGGGACATCAAAATTTGTATGTCTGTATAAATAACTTCATATTTGCAAGTAGGACGTTTTGGAGATGTCACCCAAGTAAGTGTTTCCACAGTTCATAGATCTCAGTAGGCAGTCACACTGCCCAAATTAAAAAGACCAACTGACAGATTCTCTGATAGGGTGACTTGCTCACCCATCTGAAGCAAACAAATGGAGGTTTCACTTTAAGATTCAGACTCATTATAGCAATCACAGCATATAAAACTGTTACACTGCATAAAAAATGGAACTCCAACCGGAATGAGTTAAGGGTTTCTACTTCCACTTATTCAATCCTTAACTTAGTAGAATGCAGAGTTAATTAGTACTTATTGAATATCTAATAGCTGCCAATCTAAAGCAGTTTGGTGAAAATTATTACATTTAATCTTCATGACAACAACTAGTGAGTTAGGTCTTATTAGCAGCTATTTTACTGAGCAGGAAACTAGGACACAGAGGGGGTAAGTAACATACGTGGGATCACAGAGCAAATAGGTAAGGATGGGGAAAATGAGAGTGGTACACACTTCAAACCTAGTTCCTTTCTCACCTCTCCAAACTTCCTTTCTTCCATCTCTAGTTACTGACTTAAAAGTATCTCACAACTTAGTTCTCATTTACCAGTTTCAGTTTCACATGACAATTATATAGGATGAATTTCATAAAATACATTTGGAAAGTTTCTAAGTATAGGATCTATATAAATCTGGACTTACCTATACTATCCTCTACTACAGGTAATTCTAGGAAAGAGAAATTTTTCCCACTTTTTCTCCACCTAAAATTGTTTGGAGCCCCAATAAAAAAACATCTTCTTAGACTCAATGCTCTTGAGTCTAAGAGTCTAAGAGTCTAAAATCAATCTCTAACTTCATCAGCTGAGGAGGTGGTGTTTCTTAACTGTCAATGATTCTAATTAATGTACACTATTGAGTATAAATTAGAAGAACACTTACCATGTCTGTTCCCCAGAATTATGGCTAAGGCACTCTGACAATTTTTCAGAATTGTGCAAAAGAAAAGTGAAATGTTTCTACATAATAAATGTGTAGAGAAGAATCAAATATGTGTGTAAAGTTATAATCTATGTGTAAATGTTACACATGTTTGTATTAGAAATTTCAGATTCTTTTACATTCTCAAAAGCTTTCAACTTAGAACACCTTATTCTATTCACTGAATCCCTCCCCAAAGAACACATTTGCATCATAAGTCATAAGTGCTTCAAAAGCTCACATCACCACGAGGAACATATTCAACTACTTAGAAAAACAGAAAATCCTGTATCCAAAAGCATATGTTAATACTTAATTTTAAGCAAGTAATGCAATGTTTTTCAGAGTTAAACAGAAAAATAGATGTAAATTCACTGACAGTGTTCAACTGGACATGAAAATATACCACCCGGAATCAATGGCAGGAAGTGATAGAATTGAACCAGACTCTAGGTTTCTGCTTTTAACATGAATCTTTTTGTTCAGAAACAATATGTACTCATGGATTTTGTGATGTAGAAAGTATCCCAATTTCCATAACAAAATGCTGAAGTGTTTTCAACTGTCTAAGAAATGCTCCAGTCTGTATGTTTATCAATAGCTTAATTTTACTTTGACTTGAATGTATATATATATATATATATATATATATATATATATATATATGCCTTCTCAGCACTTTAAGTGCTTTTAAGTTATTCTTTTTAAATATTTTCCTTGCTTATGATTTATTATTACGATTTAAGTGGTAACCTTCAGGATTTAGGCTTCAGATCTGCTTTGAAAAGACACAGTTTCATTTCTATTGTTCACCCAAATATTCTAATGATTTATGTGATCAAAGGTACTTTTTTATCACTATTTTAAAAGGCCTCAACCTAGGAATTCTATTTGAAAAGAAAATGCTTGATTTTAAATTACATCAGAAGCTTTAGCTTATGCTACAGGACACAAAAAATGACTGATTTATAAGCTTTTTTTTTTTTTAAGTAAAATGTTAGGTATACTGTTAGTTTCTCAGTGAAACGGGTTGCAATTCAAAGAGAACCATAAGCCAAGTATGTTTTTCTGATCCATACAAACTGATGGATTTTCTGATCCATTCAAACTCTTCTACCAATTTCCAGATGTCAAGCCAAGCAACTGCTAGGGTCGATAAAAAAACACTTATATGTACTATGTTGGTCAGCACACAAGACTTAGGAGGGTGCCAGGCCCCCCAGCTCTGCCCTGCCACCACCTTGTGAGTATAAACCCAAGCTTTGTGGACCAAAAGAGTCTGGGGCCTCTGAGTGCCCTGAAGCTTAACATGAGCCAATGGTCTGCCTATTAAATCAGGCCCACCACTTGCATTCAAAAGCATCAATGCCTGACCCTGGGGAGGAGCATTTCCATGGTTCTGTAAGAAGTGCCTAATGCAGTAGACTCTGGGAGAGAGTGATTGCCACAGGAATATGAGACTTCATGGTGGCCGTGCTGAGAAAACCAGTATATACAATTCACATTTTTATAGTCAAAGTTCATAAAGTCACACTTTACCTTTCACATTTTGACCTTGATGAACATAGAGATGATTTGATTTGTGGCTCTGCTGGACAGAAGTTACACACCATTTAAAAATCATTTGAGGGGGTGCCTAGGTGGCTCAGTCTGTTAAATGTCCAGTTCTGGGTTTCGGCTCAGAGTTGGTGCATTGGTGGGTTTGAGACCCGCATCGGGCTCTGTGCTGACAGCAAGGAGCCTGCTTGGGATTCTTTCTTTGTCCTTCTCTCTGTATCTTCCCTGCTGGCTCACTCTCTCTCTCTCTCTCAAAATAAATAAATAAACTTTTAAAAAAAAAAAAATTTTAGAATTTAAAAACTTTAAAAGCACCAATAAGTAATTTTTGTGTTCCTTTGACTTCCAGATTTACCTGATTCTTGAAATATTACCATCTTTTAATTACTATGAGCTTTGGTGTTGTGTTTCTTTTTTTTTTTTTTTTTTTTTTTTTTAATTTTTTTTTCAACATTTTTTATTTATTTTTGGGACAGAGAGAGACAGAGCATGAACGGGGGAGGGGCAGAGAGAGAGGGAGACACAGAATCAGAAACAGGCTCCAGGCTCCGAGCCATCAGCCCAGAGCCTGACGCGGGGCTCGAACTCACGGACCGCGAGATTGTGACCTGGCTGAAGTCGGACGCCTAACCGACTGCGCCACCCAGGCGCCCCTGGTGTTGTGTTTCAAAATTATCTGATAGCTGATTTAATTTTCAATGTGTAAAATATGGGCTTTTTTCCCCATGAACAGAACTGTTTTGTTTGTTTTTTTCAGGTGAAATCTGGGCAAGGCAATTATTACACTCACTTTTTACTGTGTGAAATCTTTAATAACAAAAGCTTTTGCCACAGCTTTGAGAATTGTTACAACTAGCAGTATATGACCCACTTTTTTCATAGCTGCTTATGTTAGGAATTGCATTATATTTTAGACAATAGGTTAGGTGGACTAAACCCAGACATTTATTGCATTGCAGGAGAGATCTACATTATTATTTTTGAAAAATATGCATAATAGCTCTTCATAAATGTTCACCTCATTAACAAAGAAATGCCATTTCCCGTTAGCTACAAAGACCTTTCCCTGACAGAGGCACATTTGCTGCAAATGGTCTGTTTGAATTCTTTTTCTCCCTCTCTTGGATACATTTTTTAAATGCCTCTACCTCCAAAAGATTCAAAGATATGTGGTATTTAAAGATGCAAGGTTTTTTCTTCATGGTTATGCATCAGTAACACAACAAAGGTCAGCTTTGCTATGTTTTGCATATGGTGTGCTCATACATCTACTTCTATCTGATTAGCCTCACTCACTGCCTTTTCCCAGATTTCAGTGTATTTGTCCTTTTGAAAGCATCTTCTGCTGGGTTGGATCCCTGACTTTTTTGAATTATTAACACCTGGCACAATGCTGCCCAGAAGTGAGAAAATAAAAGTGCCAAATTATCCTGTGTATCTCGAGGTCAGTCTATACACAACCTTGGCACCTGGGAAGTAAGGGCAGGTAGTGGACAAGAACGGGACATGGGCTCTCAGCTTCGGTCTGCTTCTGCACTTGTGCTGTTTCCCTACACAAAAGATTCTTCTCTTTTACTTTTTACTATTTTAAAGCTTTTTTTAAATTTTATTAAAAAAACTTTTTAATGTTTATTTTTTTGAGAGACAGACAGAGAGAGAGAGAAAGAGAGAGCATGAGTAGGGGAGGAGGGGCAGACACAGAATCCAAAACAGGCTTCAGGCTCAGAGCTGTCAACAGAGCCTGACACGGGGCTTGAACTCAGGAACCTTGAGATCATGACCTGAGCCAAAGTCAGACGCTCAACTGCCTGAGCCACCCCGTCGTCCCTTTAAAGCTTTTTTTTTTTTAAATTTACTATGTCATAGGTGATCTTCCAAGCCATGATATAGATATACTGCATTAAAATGAAACTCTTTGGTATATGCTAACAACAACCTACATCATTTGGTCTTGTTTTTCCTACCATTTCTCATCATTTACACCCACACACTGTATTTTATAGAGTTAGGCTATAAAGAGGAGATGAGAAGGACTCAGTAAAGAAAGGTTTGTGTAGACTGCCTCTTTTCTAAAGATTTTGAAGACAAGCTTCCCACATATGATGTCTACCCTAGTTTAGTGCGCCTTCCAGCAAGAGGATGGACTGTGGACTGTTTGTGGTTTCAGCTCCTCTATATCCTCTGGTTTCAGCTCCTGCATATCCTCATCTGAGTCCCTGTCCCCAAAGGCATGAACAGGTGCTCTTAGTGCTCTTTTGAGGATAACTCAAATAAATAAAACTCAGCGGAATTCACTACAGGCTCTAGAGTGTTAGGGGCAGAGACCAGGAAAGAAGAAGTTTGGGGATTGTGGTTTGCTTTCTTGCCAAGAGAGCATTCAAAATCTCAAGAGCTGAGTGGGACCAGGATGCCCAAGGGGAGGCATGAGGGTCAGGTGAATCAAGTTCATTCGTGAATGGAGGTAATTTTAGCTTCTACTTCACAACACCGGGATAATAGTACTCATACCGTAACAGTACTCACCAAATAGCTATTGATGAATGAATAGGATTGTTGTGAGGATCAAATTAGCTTGTACCCATTTGTTTTTACAGGGTGTTTGTGGCACTATATGCATGTTAGGTTTTGTTTTGGTTATCTTGTTTTGTTTTGTTTTGTTTTGTTTTTGAGTGCTAGAATTGGGGCTTATAATTACATCTTGCAGCTTAAGCTTCTGGTCTACAATGGGATTATCTTATTCCATTAAATCAAATTTAAAATGGTAAAAGAAGACAGGTTGACCTAGGCAAATCCTGAATCACGTTATGGTAATTTTTCAATGAATTTAGTTAGAGTAGCTACCAAACTGAAGGTGGTTAGATGAGAAAACATATAGTGAATAACACTCTTCTTAATGGAGTAATGAGAAGCCAGCTCTGCCCTTTAGACAGCTATCTGGTCTGATTCTTCTGTCCCTTTTTTATGCATTGCAACAACTATTTGGATAGCGTTTTTGAGATTTTTGGTGGACTTGAGGAAATGTGTGAGCACTTTTTCATCTGGTCATTAAGGAGAAGGCTTGACTAGATAATATAACTTGAATATTTTACTAATCATGATAATTCACTAGCTTATTCACCACTTGTAGTTTATTAGCCTCAACTTTCTCAATTCCTTGAAGGCAGGTATTTATTCTCTTCCACTCACACAGTTCATGTTACCAACTCAATAAACACAGACTGCAATGCACCATAAATCTGAAGTGCAGCTGCCTTTCTGAGTTCTAAGAATAGGTGATGTTCCAGTTAGACTGCAGGAGAGCATGACTCCAGGTTTACACTCCTCTATCCTGGAGTTGGGCGATGGGCAGTCATCTTTTCCCCTTATTGGCAAGTCAAAACAAAGTAGGGCACACCTTGGACAGACTTTTCTTTTGCCAAATTTCCTAGAAATACAGCATCAGGTATAGTTTACAATCTTTCTAGTCTCCTGCTTGTGAAGTCTTCACTTTTTAATCTACATATCAACAACTTTAT
Organism: Neofelis nebulosa; assembly: GCF_028018385.1. Lineage (NCBI taxonomy): Eukaryota > Metazoa > Chordata > Mammalia > Carnivora > Felidae > Neofelis > Neofelis nebulosa. Next base: position 38,736,599 of record NC_080786.1, on the reverse strand, counting down.
GTAGTGTAGTACTTTATAAATACCATACAATTTTATCTGAATATAAAGTGCTTTATAAAATGCTATGATTTTTCAGTCTCTCCCTAGAAACCAGTAACATTCGTAGGTCTCAGAGTCCTTGGAATTGAAGGCTATGACTTCTGTCTTCTTCTCTTCGTTAAAGTTTACTTTAACTTTTCTTAAGAGTTAAATTTCCCTGCTCTAATGTGTTCATCTCACCCAAATATAAAAGTATCCAACAACAGCATTGGATACTAACAAAATCCATTCACAGATCTTGTCATAGGATGATACTCCCTAAACAAAACAAACAAAAGGTCATAATGCCCTTGTTTTGTCTAAACCTCTGAGGAGGCTGACATGTCAAAAACAATTAAAACTTCTTTTTAGTAGAAATGGGGCCAAAATGCTTCAGATGAATTAAGAAATTCTCTATGTCTTTTTCAAAAGCCAAGATGAATTTGGACTGCATCTCCTTCTTGTGTTTTTATAAAATAAAATTTTTTCATTTATGTTATGTGTGTGTGTGTGTGTGTGTGTGTGTGTGTATTTGTTTTTTAACTATCTCAGTGTTGTGGTTCAGGCCATAAGATGCTGACTTCTTTCCAGAAAGGCATTTGCCACCCTAAAATAAGATGCTGTGATTCCTGCTCAAGAAGCTTGGCTGAGTCTCTGAACCTCAACGAGTTAGATTATCCAGGAGTCTGTGCACCTCGTTTCCAAAGTCTGTCTCCTCCCTCCATGGTCTTGGCTTGCTCCTTCTCATCTTTAAGACGCATATGTTCTCCTTCGGGCTTTTTTTCTTTCTTTCGTTTTCTTTAGAGTTAAGGTTCTTGCTGGCTTCATATTTCTGTCTTGTTGATTCTCCTGACTTATGAGTCATAAAGATCAACCAAAGTAAAGTTAATAAACTCCTTATTTATGAAATAGTCCAATGCCTGGTACACAGTCTGCTTAAGAAATATTTGTTGTCTTTTCTTTCTTTTGATCTGGAGGGACAAAAAAAAAATCTAGAGGGAAGTTAAAGTATAGAAGTCCCCTTATACTACTTAGCCCCTTTATAGCCATTTAGGACTTTCTACAAAGTTAGATCGTATGAAATTGCTACTAGTTGATGGTTTGGGCCTACAAAAATGGCCAATTTATATGATTAAATCAATATTGTGCTGCTAAGCAGTGGATGTTCTATTTGTAAAGAGTTCTCACACTCGTTAGTAGGGTAATCAGCCAACAGTTTTCCCAGTAATAAGGGGATCCTAGGATATGGGACTTTCAGTGCTAAACCAGAAAAAGATCCCAGAAAAGTGATACTAGTTGGTCACCCTCTTAATTACATGGTAGTAAAATTCTGCTTTCTATGCTTTATTGTTTCTTAAATGCATAAAGAAAAAATGTCTTAAACATCATAATAATATAATAACTAGTAAGATTTATAGAAGACCTACCATGTGCAGACACCTGAATTAATTTAATTCTTCCAATAATTAATTCTATGAGGTAGGTACTAATCTGTCTCCATTTTACCAGTGGAGATTAAAAGGAGCAAGAAAAGCAAAGTAAACTGACCAAGGTCACAGAGCCTGCAGCACAGAGAAGGAAGATGAACAAAAGGAACCTGGGTCTAAATTAGTGGTCAAAAGAGGAATACTAACTCTCCCCTTCCTTGAGTGTCTATATTTTCTACAAAGCCTGCCCATGGACATGATCCTGGAGGAAAAGAAATGGAAATAGTTTTCTCTATCTCTCTCTGGCTTTAGTCTTCTTCCTTCTCCTCCTGCTCCCATGCCCTGAGTATCTAGCTTTGTTGTAGCCAGTTAGCCTTGGCCATGCCTCAGCCTGGCCCCAGCCTGGTGACATTCCTCTCCCCTTGTTCCAGGTACACACTGCCCAGCTCTTGACATGAGGTGCCATTCTCTTTCCTGCTAAGCCTGTCCCACAGGCTAGACCTATGGTGCCTGGACCACAACTCCCCACAAAACAATTTCATCTATGGCCCCCTCCATTCCTTGGTTCTGCCCTCACTGGAGGTCCAGAGAGGCAAAAAGTTAAGAATTGGGAGGTGGGCATGTTGCTAGATCTTAGAAGGTCTTGAGTCTTGAATGTCACGCGAAGGAAGCGGTTTGGTTTTTGTTTGATAGACAGTAAGAACCCAGCTAAGGTTCATAAGCTGTGACATGACTACATCTGTGTTTTAGAAAGATAAGATGGAAAAAAAAAAAAAAAAAAAAAAAAAGAAAGATAAGATGGAAGATGGACTGACTCAGGGAGTCCATGGGATTGTCTTTATTACATGAGAGCTTATATTTGTCAATTCTGAGTCAGTACTGCTAAACACATACTGTGTGGCACCAAGACATCTACTCAAATTAAGTGGAAAAAAATCAACCTAATCTAGTTACTTCAGCTTTGTGATGTTTTCTGATTTTTACTTTTATGAACCAATAGAAAATTCTAGCGCCACACACACACACACACACACACACACACAGTCACCCATCAATTAAACATTTTAGTCATGTGTTGGAGCTTACTATACTCCAATACAGCAAATGTGTTTAGTTAAAATGATAGTTTATTAATCTAATGGTAAAGACTAGAAAGAAGCAGCTGGAACACATTACATGTTATCTGTGAAAAATGGCTTAAAAATGGCAATATTAAATCTATGAAAGAGAAATACAGGTGCTGAAATTTGTTATCAAGCTATCTTATCACTGTTCACTATATGCTTGTGGATTTGTATAAAATCTCACGGACACAGTTTCAGAACTAGACATATAAAAACCTACTTTAGGGGTGCCTGGGTGGCTCACTTGGTTAAGCATCCCACTCTGGCTCAGATCATGATCTCACATGTTTGTAAGTTCGAGCCCCGCCTCAGGCTCTGTGCTGACAGCTCAGAGCCTAGAGCCTGCTTTGGATTCTGTGTCTGTCTCTCTCTCTGCCCCTCCCCCACTTGCACTCTGTCTCTGTCTCTCAAAAATGAATAAACATTAAAAAAAATTTAAGAAAACCTACTTTAAAATAAGAAAATATTGCCTCAAATAATCCTGATCCTTATTACCAGGAAGATTTGTGTTTAAGTGAATACAACAGTTATCTATGCATATGTCCATGCTACCCCAGGGGTGCCCAAGCCCCTCCCTGACCAGAAGCTTGATATATATTTCAACACATAAAATAACATATACTTTGCCCTCAGACTTCCTTTTATGCCTTGATAAGTTCAAGATCCTTACAATGGCTGCCAAGTCCTAATATTTCAAAGACTGTCTACATTAATATCTTTCAAAGCCCCAAACCCTGGCAAAGAAGAAAAATTGTTTTTGAATCTGCTTCAAGAATTAATATTAGAGAATAGGAGGTTTTCCTCTCAGCAAATTGAAGCTGAATAAATTGTTCTCTGTCTCCTTAGAAATGGAATTGATTGCTGGAGGGGAGCGCTGCTGTGAGGAGGCAGGGTGCAATGCTGGGGAGGGGGATGTGCGAGCTGAGAGGGGCCTTTGTTCTCTAAAAATTATTGGCAGGTCTGTTTCTCTAAACCTGGTGTGGATGCTAAAATACAGGAAGTAAGTATATTAGCTTGGAGTTACATTAAAGACAACTGGAATTGCTGGGCAATTACTGCCTCTTTTCTTTTATTACCGCATGCCCACAGAGCAGCCTGCTCCTGAGCCTTCCTGGGCGGCCACTCCTCGCTGCTATGACACAAGTGAATTGAAACAATCCTGTGCAGAGGTGCATTTCAGTTTTTCCCTTGAAATGAGAGAACAAACCCAAGAGACTTTTCCTTGTGGTGTTTCTGGCAACTGCTTTGCCTACTTACTCCCTGCCCCAAACAAGCAGGGATTTGTGTTTGGAGGGCTTGGTGTAGTCCCCCCCCAGCCCCCTCCACCACCACCGTGGGTTTAAAACAACCATCAAAGCTACCTGCCGCAAGGTTTCAGTGATGGCTATGACTTCATTATTTTTTTTCTATTTATAAAAACTGCATAATTTTTGTAGTAAATTGGTAAATATGAAACAGAATGATGAGCTAATAGAAAACCCTGCTGCCTAAAAGCAACCAGTGTAATTACTAATATTTTGGCATTTTTCCTTCCATCTTTCTGAGCTATTTTAATTTTGTCAAGGATAAAACTGTGTGTGGACAAATTTGTATCCTGCACTGTTTGCTTGACAGTTGTAACCCCAACATTTGCCTTCAGTTCTAATTCTTCTTTCTTTTGTCATGACTGGCCAAACTTTACTTCTCTTACAACCTGTGGATTTTTATCGTTTCATTCTATCTTATTTATGCATCATTTTAAATCTGGTTCCACAGCAACTCATCTGTACAATCTAAGTGAAAAAGTACATTTTAAAGGGGTACACTATTCCTCAGTAGTCACAGGCACAGAAATATGCTGTAAGGATGTGTTGATGTTTGAATTCTAATTCCTAGAGTAAATGAAGAAATGTTTCCCTAGGAGACTCACAGGGCAAAGAGAAGATTGTGGGAAGATTTAGAAGATAAGACTTATATGCTACTTCAGCATTCTAGAGAAAGCATCTATCAATAAGCTGATAGAGCCAGAGTCCTCGCCTGTCACTTGTTCGCTGTGGCATCTTGAGTATGTGAACCTCCCCGAGCCACAGAGGCCTCATCTGCAAAATGGGAGAAATAATATTTAGCTCACACAGGGACACTGTTTAGCATATCATTGATGCTTGCTAGAACTCTGTCCTTATGATTCAAGAAGAGGTCTTTTCATAATGAATCTGTGTTCATCTAAATGATAGTTTATAAAAAAAAATTATATTTCCAAAAGCCTTACAAATGTGAGAACCAGTTCCTTAATTAACTGCATCCTCTTTTGGCTAGCACTTTATAAAGTAAGTAGCCCATATTTTGCCCAGGCTGACAATTTCTTCTGACATCTGTATGGTATTCAGTATACGTGTTCATCTCTGTCAAGTACAGATGTAGATTCTTAAGAGATCTAATTCCATGAATTGGTCATAATGGTAGGCACTCTGGAAAGTCCATGCAGTTGGTGTAGATACAATTTGGGGGACTTAGTTCAAAATATATGTGCATAAACTGTTTCTAGTCCTCTCAAGCATTTTCAAAACAACTATTTACGTATAAAGAAACTACATGGTCACTGCACGTTCTTCCCTGCTTATTAAAGCTGATCCCTTTTTCCTCTTTCTGTGTGTTCTGCAATCTCACCCTCCCTGCCTTAAGCTTGACTGAGACAGTGAGGCCATCAGTTGGATGGGGACTCTGTTAACCTTGACCCCCCATCTCATTTCAGCCTCTATCCTTTTCCTCTCCTGTGTTAGCAAGGACTTGGGTCATCTTCTCTCCCCTTTGTATCTTCAACCTCTCAGTCCCTTCCACAGCCCAGTTTTTCACTGTACACAATGGATACATTCTTCAAACCTCCTCTTCACTTGGTTTCTCTGAGACAGTCAGTCCCTTCCTGATCTCCCTCCTACTTTCTGGTCTTCCCTTCTCAGTCTTCCATCTGTTCTGCTACAGCATTAAAATTTACATTCAAAAAGGACACCAAAATCATGTCCTTTCAGCATAGCAAAAAAATAAAACATTACCATTGTATTTCATTGCTTGACTTGGGTAAAAGACATTCAAGTCTTTCTTCTTTTTATATAGCTTATGGGGCAGAAGTAAAAATAAACATGTATGCCACCAAAATTTCATTCCTATCTCCTTACCTGCTTACCTTCAGTATACACAATGTTATCATAATTCATTGTCTTTCAACAATTAACAATTGAGAATATGCTAGACATCGAGGGGATTATAGACAAATATAATGATAAGAGTTATCCTTCATTGAGCCCTTCATGTTTGCCAGAAGGTTTAAATATTACAAAGAGGGGTAATTACTGGGGTTAGCTTTGAGTTTTGATAAAATCAATTATATAGCTTTTTAAATCTGTTCATTTGTTTTTCTAAAAACTAAGAAAAATATGAAGTTCTTCAAAGTTTAGAAGTTTTATAAAAGGTAAAAATAAGACACTCTTATCTATATTTTTCATTTCAATTTACAAGTCATTTTTTCCTACCTCACAAAATCATGCACCTTGAAAGCAAAGATGAGCATTATTTTGTGAAAATATATTTAGAAAACTAAAATACTGGCTTTTTGCTAGTCATTCCTAAGACCTGTGGACTAGGGATTTCTACATGATTCAGGAGGTGCTGAAGATGTGTCTCCTTGATAGCTCATTAATGATTGCCATCTTCTCTTTTACTCTCCATGGAATTCTGGGACTGGAAGAGAACCTGTTATGTAGCCCTCATATAAAATAAGCAATGACATGAAAACTAAATGAAATCTGAGGAGGCCTAATGAGAATCAGGAGGTGTGTGTAATGAGGGTCAGGCAATATTCCTAATGAGAAGTTAAACAAACTCTTCCTCTTCTTTTACCTTTTTTTTCCATTTTTCAGGACAATGTTTAAGGGTGTTTTACTGAAATTTTAAGCATATTTCCACTTACACTTTCTTATATCCTCATATCCTTTCTTATATCCTTATAGATTTCTAATATGGTGAATATAATGGTGTGAAGTGGCAAGATTGTATCATAGTATAGGTAGATCCATGGGACAGGGTTAAAGTAGCACAGAGAAATCCTTGGTAGATCTGGTTGTTTCTGGCCCAGATTGTTTTATAGGTGAGTTCTATCTGATTTTCAAGAAATGGATCACTCGATTTTATACAAACCTGTCAAGAAAAAAGACAGAGGAATGGTCCCTCAAATCATTTCATGAAACTACTATAATATTCCTGAAATCAAAAGTTGTCAGTGGCAGTAATAAAAAATGAAACATACATGCCAGTCTTACTTATAAACATAGATATGAAGGTTATGAACAAAATATTATCAAGCCAAATTCATCAGTGTGGAAAAAAAATACACTCTGACTGAACTGGGTTTATCCTAGCAATTCAAGGATACTCTTAATATTACAATATTGTAAGTATAATTTAACACGTTAACCAAAGGAAAAAATCTCAGTAGATATAGAAAAAACATTGAATATAAAAGATTCAACACTTATTAATTATAAAAATTCTTGGCAAAGTATAGAAGGGAAGGACTTCCTTTATCTGATAGAACATACCTTGTAAAAACCTGTAGACAACATCATACATGGTGGTGAAACTTTAGATGTGCCATCCCTTTTATATCATTTAAGATTCTCCTTTTAGAGAATATATGTTTTGGTCGTTTTCCATATTTTTTATTTTAAGCAATGAACATCCTGATATAAATCTATGTATACTTGTCATGTTAGTTCTTTAGGATAAATTCCCAGAAGTGGAATTGCTCCAATCAAGGTTTTATGAACCATAAATTTTATTATACTTCCCTAAATTTTCATGTGGAAAAAAATGTGCAAACTTACAGTGACACAAAGCACTGGGAATTCCCCCCTTTTATCGATTTTATTCATTCCACAGGTATTTATTAAGCATTATGATATGCTAAAGTCTATGCTGGGAGTTGGTATTCAGTGACAAACACCACAAATGTGGTCAGTATCCTTCCAGACCTTACAGATGAGTTTTGGGGTCATCTGTGCATCTTCTTTAAGAAATTTCCTGTGCATGACTTTACTCACTTTTCTAAGTAATTGGTTTGGCTGACTGGAAGACAAGATTCTAGGATATTCAGAATCTGGAGGATAAGGAGTTCAAGGAATTAGATCTTTTTCATAGAGTAACTGTTTTCCAAATCAAAAATAGAACACATGGTGGAAAAGCACAATTGTACTTAGATGGGACAAAAGAAAAAGCATGTGAATATAGGTCAGTCCCCAAAACTTTGAAACATATGACTTCTTCACCCATGGAAAGTGGAGGAAGTGCTATATACAGAGAGACTGAAGGGCATAAGCCACAGACTACATCATTTCCCTAGTTATTCCTTGAGCAGACCCTGCAGTAATTTTGATCTGGGCTATAAATGGACTCAAATTAAACTCAGAAACCCCTATAGAGGAGAACCCTCAATACCATTTATCATTCTCAACCAGCAACTTTAACTTTAAAAAATAATACAAAACTCAATGCTAATAAGATAGCAAACTAGCTTCAACTGCTGGCTCCTTCATCCCAAGTCAAATCTGGAGAAACTACATAATAGAGAGGAAACATAGACCTGAGCAAGTTACAAAAATTTTAAGAATACCTGGAGAGGCCAGAGGTGGTCATGAAGTGGTATGGAGGATGATCACACCTGGACAAGAGCCAGAAGCAGGAGTGGGAAGAAAGATCAGTTAGAGATTTTTAACTTGTACATTCAACTCTTCTCTTGAAGAGTTGCCTCATTGCAACCATCTAGAGCATCCTCTGTAGTGTCAGGGGTAGCATGTAGGCAGTAAAGAAGTTGATGCAAGTGCAGGATGACTAGGTGCTCTGCTCTTGGGCACCCTTTTCTCCATCTCCTGTGTCTCCAAATCCCCAGGTTGATTGAAGATAACCTAGAGAGATCACCTCTTCCCAGTGTTGCTTCATTCTAAAGATTTAGGGGTAAATCCCTGACAAAGAAATAGCCAGAGGAGTGAACCCAAATCAATTTTGGGGGGTGATTAAAATTTGATGATGCTGTGGGTGTTCTCGACCCAAGAACTCATCTCCTCTCATCTCCTCCCATCTCCTAAAAATCACTGGACATTCTAGTGTGCATATGGGCCTTTCTTTATAATGTTGGCAAATAAGATTGACCCTGAGAAGATATGAGATTATAGGCTAAAATAACAAGATACCCTATAAATGCAACTACTATAAAACAGAGACCAAAATCTGGATGACATAGGCCACATGAAGCAAAATTATTGGGACAGACCAAGAATTTTAAAAAGGCATAATTAGAATCCTTAAAGAGATAAAGGATATTAGTAACATGAAGCAAGCACAGGAAGTTGTAGGAAGAACCAAATGGAAATACCAAATATAAAAAAAAAAAAGTTGAGTGTTGCCTAGATGGCTCCGTCGGTTAAGCGTCCAACTTGAGCTTAGGTCATGATCTTGCAGTCTATGAATTTGAGCCCTGTGTCAGGGCTCTGTGCTGACAGCTCGGAGCCTGGAGCATGCTTCAGATTCTATGTCTCCTTCTCTCTCTGCCCCTCTGCACTCATGCTCTGTCTCTGTCTCTCAAAAATGAATAAATGGTAACAAAGGTTTTTTAAATAAAAAAAGAAGTTGAAATGGAGAAGGAAAAGACACTACTTTGATCCAATATCACTTAATGGAAAAGTCAAAGAAAGGAATCATATAAAAAAATGACACAAATACCTCCAGCATTTAATTATCACTGATATAAATGCATGTTTGCCAATCTTTTGATAAAGTCAATGTGTTTTCTTTGAATCTGAGAGTTCTAGGTTGTCTTTCTTGCGCACGCGCGCACACACACACACACACACACACACACACACCCCTAAAATGTACCTACCAGAACTTCTAGTTTCTATTTCTGTGTCTTTAGTTCAGAGCAAGAATTCAAAAACATTGGCAAGGCAATATAAGCTAAGAACCCTTCTATATTTAGATATATATTTTTGCAACATTTTACAGTTGTCCTGCTCCCTACTCAGTTAGTAAGGTTTTCTAAGCAACTAAATTTTACCAAGTCTTTTCTACACATTTAACTTAGTTTTTTTGAAAAATATCAACTCTTTCTTTCATATTCATACTTAATGAATCTATATAGTTAAATTATATATAGTTTATATATATATTACATATATACAAATACACATTTAAAGCAGAGATAAATTGACTTTGAAATAAGTGGGATTGACCCTTGTTAAGCCTAAAATTCACATGGTGGGGATAGAAGTGACCTGGGCATCCTGGAGAGTAACTCAGTAGCCATCAGCACTTAGTGTGCAGAAGGCATAGATCATTGTGCTTTACAGAAGGAATGGAGGGTTAAACTACAGAGTGGCAACTGATGAAGAGCTTTTAGTGCACATCTATAATAGAGTCTTTCCCTCTATATATGTATTTTTTTTTTTGCATAGCAACTCATCCCGAATATCATCAAAAATACATATATAGCCCAAGAAAACTTTCTGAGGGATCTTTGTGGGTTACTTTGAAGTACCTAAACAGTTCAGAACAAGAATAAACTTAGCTCCAAACCACCAAAATAAGTCAAAGCTAAAGCTCTCATTCAGATTGATTTATGCATGCATGGTTTTTATGTGAAAATATAAGTGTCTTCCTTGAAGCAAAGAGAAATGCATTCTTGTACCGTGATAATTCATAATTTTTGACGTTAGCTATATTGTCAAGGATGTGCGATAGTTTCAATACAAAGAGGCTTTAAGGAGAAGGGCTTTATAAATCTTACTGAAAAAGAAAACTCAACGAAGTTTATCAGTGTACAATAAGAGTTTTCTCGAGTTCAGTGTAAGTACTGACAATCTATATCCACTATATTTTAACTGTCTATTACAAAGAAGCAAGTCAAGCAAACTTAATTTTCATCAAATAATGATTTATTGATATTCGTGCCTTCATAAAAATCATTTGATAGCTGTTATCCAATTGAATGGCATTATTCAAATGTCATATGCTTTTTGTCTTTCATTTTCATTGATTTCTCTGATTTATAAAGACCCTTTCACACTCTCCAGTTTCTCATCATGTTCAGCAGAATCAATATTCTACTCTAAACTTCATTGAATGCTTTTCATTCAATGAAAGCCTTCTATTGAATGCCTTTCCATATTCTACTCCACCATAGTTCAAAAATTGAATTCAAACTCTTTTGCATAATGAAAATGATTTTTAACCCTTAGTTGTATATGCATTAGACTTAAAATCATATTGCAACACACAAGTAAAAAATCCGTATCTCTTTACCTTCTAAATTAATAAAATATCTACTCCCATGCATTGTTCCAAAAAAAAAGAAATTAGTGTTCAAGTTATTTTCCCTCAAAAATATGAAATGGGGGAAGGATGGTAAAAAATTTTTCTGAAAACTTATGATTACTGCTATACCCTTACACACAGTAGTATATTCAAAATTAGCTAATTTAGAAAGTTTGTCAAAGGAATTTGAATGTGGTCAATGCACTAGTATAAATGACAGTGCTTATTAGGAAAAACGTACCATGAAGCAAAGAGGTTCTTGAAACTTTCAAGCTAGTGATACTACTAAGTGTTATTCCAAACGCACGTTTCTACTTCTGACTCTAAAATAGTGAAGGAAAGCTTTTTTCAATGAATACTTACTTGATTCTAGCTTTTTGCATTTGTCCTGATGTTCTTCTTTTTTTTAATTAATTTATTTAAATTCAACTTAGTTAACATACAGTGTGGTATTGGTTTCAGAAGTAGAACTCAGTGATTCATCATTTACATAAAACACCCAGTGCTGGGGCACCTGGGTGGCTCAGTCGGTTAAGCGGCCAACTTCGGCTCAGGTCATGATCTCGCGGTCTGTGGGTTCGAGCCCCGCGTTGGGCTCTGTGCTGACAGCTCAGAGCCTGGAGCCTGTTTTGGATTCTGTGTCTCCCTCTCTCTGACCCTCCCCCATTCATGCTCTGTCTCTCTCTGTCTCAAAAATAAATAAACGTTAAAAAAAATTAAAAAAAAAAAACACCCAGTGCTCATCCCAACAAGTACCCTCCTTAATACCTACCTCCCATTTAGCCCATCCCCCCACCCACCTCCCTTCTAACAACCCCCACTTTTTTCTCTGTATTTAAGAGTCTTTTATGACTTGCCTCCCTCTCTGTTTTTATCTTATTTTTCCTTCCCTTCCCCTATGTTCATCTGTTTTGTTTCTTAAATTCACATATGAGTGAAACCATATATTTCTCCTTTCTCTGCTTAACTTATTTCACTTAGCATAATACATTCTAATTCCATCCATGTTGTTGCAAATGGCAAGATTTCATTCTTTTTGATTGCTGAGTAGGATTCCATTGCATGCACATATACACACACACACACACACACACACGTATATATGTATATATATGTATACACACACACACACACACGTATATATGTATATATATGTATACACACACACACACACACACACACACACACACTCCACATCCTCTCTATCCATTCATCAGTCAGTGGACATTTGGGCTCTTTCCATAATTTGGCTATTGATAGCACTGCCAAAAACATTGGGGTCCATATGCTCCTTCAAATCAGCATTTTTTGCATCTTTTGGATAAATATCTAGTAGTATTTTAATGCATCTTTCTCTGAAATAGCTGATAAAAAGCAGCACTTAATAATGTCCTTGATCCTAAGTATTTTTGTTTGCAACACTTTCATCAAGAAAATGGAGTGGCATGGAAAAATCAAACACAGCTCATGACATGTGGGGCTCAGTATTCCTTCTGTATGCTTCCAGTGGTAAATCTTCATATAGTAAGAGCACATTGTTCTCATGGTGGATGCAGAGGTGTATCCACAGCCATGTCGTGGGAGGCTATCGCTTAGATCACTAGCAAGACCTGGGAAATTGGTACACAACTCAGAGACCTAAAAAAATGACATCATTAGAAATCTTCCCTTTTTGTGTGTACATTCTTCATACTCCCACTCAAGAAAAAAATTACCATTGGCTAACTACAAACGATAAAAGGACACACAAGATGAATAAGAAAGGAAATTCATCATAGCTAAATGAAAAAAGTTAAAGAAATGGAAATTAACCTTTAAAAAATTTTGATAATGTGTGAATTTTTCATACCAGTACCTAATATTAATAGCAATGTTTCTCTTGGTTTATTCATTAAGAGAATTTTTTCAGCGTGGTTTTAATTTCTGCCCAGAAAATATATTGTTTCAGCTAGTTTTCTTTAGCTAGTATTTATTGGCAAAACAACAGAGAAACTAATTATGTTATGCCACGATTTTAATTTTTTTTCCTAAGGGCCAGTACTGTTAGATTTCCTGAGACAATCCTTCTAGAGAACACTCCTTTGATCCTTTGAACATAATTCTGGTTATGTAGCCCCCAGCCCAGTCTTTGCAGTTATTCTACACTCGGGGTCCTATATGCCAACCACAAACTCCCAGCAAAATGTTTATTTTCAAGACTAACAAGACTGTGGAATGAAAACTGGCAGTTGCTGCCTAAACTGTAGAATTGCCTACCACTGCAACGATTCTGATAGAAATCCCCTTTCTGCTGCTAGAGCAAAACAGTATGCAATAAATAATACTGTATTTGACTTTTTTTCTATGAACCCAAGAAGTAGAAGTGGAAGAAGTAGTTGAAAGTGATAGAGAACCACATTTCAGCTCAACATAAGGAAGGATTTTCTAACAGTTATAGATGTCTAAAAATGCCATTTGCTTCCTTGGAAAGTAGTGAGGTTTCTGCTTTTGGCAGTATTCAGTTACATGCTGAGCAGCCCCTTGACAAGAATGTTGGAGCAATCAAGCATTGGCCAGATGTCTGCACATATATTATAAGGTGACTTTATCCTTGAAATCTTGTAATCCTATATTGTGGGGTGTGTGTGTGTGTGTGTGTGCACGTGCACGCGCATGTGCGCAATTCATCAAAATAGATCTAAGCCCAATCTTATTTGGGGGCAAGTATTTCTGATCAATATCATGATAATCACTCTGCGAAGTTGCATACTAGAGGAGCTATTCTTAACTTAGTAGTGTATTGACTTAAATAAAACCTTACAAACTCAGTACTTTCACTTTAATTACCATCCCCCACAAAAAAGAAAAAGAATCAAAAATGGAAAACCTCCAGAAATAAGAATACTATTATCAGTATTTACTGGCTAAAGTAATTTAACAAGTTCATAGAAAATATCCTTCCCCTTAAGTTATAAGCTCAAGGATTTCAAGAAAATCTGGCTACAGTATTTATTCAGTTTAATGAAGCTGAATTCCTTGTAGCTGTAACTACATTTATTTCCTATATTAACTTTACTTACTTAATGATGCCTATTCATCTTCCTAAAATGTGTTTTGTTGTGTTTTTATAGGCTGTGCTTCTGAAATTCTCATGTTTTTAAAAAGTCAAATTAAGTTTAAAAGAAGAATGAAATTCAGGGTATGGGAGAGGGCTGGGTACCAGCCCAGAGTGCATAGGGAGCCCAAGAATTCTCAAAGAAATTTATGACAAATTAGAAACTCTCTGAACACTTAAGTGGTATACCTCCTCCACTTCAGAGACTTTATAGTCCTAAACTTAAAGAATCTGATCTTGGAGGGGTACCTGAGTGGCTCAGTTGGTTAAGCGTCTGACTTCAGCTCACATCATGATCTCATGGTTCATGAGTTTGAGCCCCCTATCAGGCTCTGCACGGACAATATGGAGCCTGCTTGGGGTTCTCTCTTTCTCTCTCTCTCTCTCTCTCTCTCTCTCTCTCTCTGCCCCCACCCCACTTAAGTGCTCTCTCTCTATCTCTATCAAAAATAAATAAGCTTAAAAAAAACTAATATATATACATATATGTACATATATATATACACATATATATACATACATGTATATATATGTATATATGTATGTACATATATGTATATATACGTACGTATATATACGTACGTATATGTATATATATGTATATATAATCATTACATGCAAATTTCTCTAGGATTGGAAAGGAGTTTTACCTTAACATTACAACTGCAGGGCAAAAGTTTTGTTTTCACTTTTTGATTTTTTTGGTGGGATTGGTTCAGGTGACCGGGTGGTAGTAGACATTGGGAGAGGATAAGTATCCACCACCTCAAGTTACCCCCTATTGTTTCCACTAGTTGGATACAAAGAAATTTACCTTTCAGGTTTCTTTACTTAAAAAAAATGTGGTCAGAGTCACAGATACCTTCCTTGCCAACCCCCAGAGTTGCTCTGATGATCCAACAAAAAAGTATATATTAAATATGCTTTGAAAACTCTAAGCTGTTATAAATGTTCACCAATACTATTGTTAACAAACATCTTGCTTCCCCCAAACCTGAAACTCACATAATGGAGAGACAGCCTAGTCTGGCAAAAGTGGTGTGGGCCTTGAAGAAAACTTAAGATAGCTCAATTTTTCCCTTTGTTGTGTTTTATGTGGGCAAGTACATTAATGCCATTGAGTACAGCTTCCCCAACTGTGAAATGGAAATAAGATTATCACTTTATGAGTTTTGTTGTCGTTATAAAAAAACTGTTAAAACATTTTAAAGTACATAAAAGTCTTTAACACATTCCCTAGCATAATTTAAATCCTAAAAAAATTAGTCCCTTAGTATTATTACTATTTTAGAAGTAGTAAAACTGCTTTTATTACAATGTCCTAAATTTAGAAGAATCTCAAAGGTTTGCAGTTGTACTTATATGTAATTATAAATCTTTAGCTTCATAAGAGAGGCTACACTCTGGGAACCAAGACCATGACTGGAAGTAAACCCTTTAGATCGTTTACATCCTAGTGGTAAAGATCACAGGTCTTCAGTATCATTCAACTCCTATGCTACCTCTAAAAGCCCATAGAATTATGGGGTTAACCATTAACAAATTTCCTCAGGACTGGAGCTAAGCAAATATTAGAATCTCAGGAGGAAAAGTTTATAATTCCAGTAAAATATATTATAATGTTTGCTTTCAAATCCTCCAATGCAGGAATAAAAATTATTCGCTTATACTCCAGCTTGTTCAAAATATAGGTATACCCAATAGTATATAAAAAATGAAATCTGAGATATTCTCTAACGAAAGGTCCCAGTTAGGAAGAAAGACAAATTTTAAAACAAACAAACAAAAAATTAATCCTGGGCCAAAATTATGGAGAAAATAAAAGGACATTTTTAGTTCTTCCTTCTCTTTCATTTTTATTAGTTTTGTAGCTTCTTTCACATCCCAAATAAAATGGATTTCAGCATATTACGTGGAGAAGTAGAGGCAAGTAAGTAAATGGTGTCAAACTATACTATGCCAAATAAAAGTTGTGTTGAGGAATCCATGTGAATTTAATTGGTATTAGGTAAGCAGAATGCAGTACAGGGCACCACTGTAATATTTCTCTGTGCGAACCAGGGTAATATGGTAAAGTTTCATTCTTTTACCAATAGGAGAAAAATGCCCATCAGAATTAGTGATGTGATTTTATAAAATAAGTATGACTTTTTTTTTTTACTTTCTAAGTATAGTAAGTATCTCATACTAAAAAATTTAACGTCTAGGAAGCCTTCAGAGAACATCATTTGCTAAATTGTTTAAGTTGTTTAATTAACATATGAATGGTTACCGTGAACCTTCAGAGTTTTTAAATACTGATTGCCCTCTTATGTAGTTTCAATATTTCCCTAGTCTTTGTGGTATTAACTTGCTTTTTATTTTCCTGAAGAAAAGCTTTCCTAAGCAAAGCTAACTTAAGTTGGATCCTCTCCAAAAGCACACAACTGAGAATTAATGGAAATAAAACAAATGTTGTTTACTGTACTGGATAAATAAAATGTTGAGTTAAGGTTTGTTTGTTTTGTTTTTTCATTGACCCTGAGTGAGGACAAAGTACATTTGAGGTTATTCATAGTGAATACTGAATCATGAAATGACTAGGTTGGTTGTTGTTGTTGTTGTTGTTGTTGTTGTTGTTGTTGTTAGTTTGGAAATGGAGTTTGGGTTTTGGTTTTTTGGGGTTTTTTTTCCCCTCCAAAATTGACCAATAAATCTATTCCCTCAATAATTAACTACTCCCATCCAGACTCAGGCAATGATGTCCTAATGGTCAAATTGGTTGCTTCTGTCAGCATGGTCTTACCATAGATTCTCCTTTTGAAATGCCTTCAGGAGATTTTTCGTGTGAAATAAAATTGAATTCACCCACACGTTTTCATTAAGTGCCCCAAGAAGGAAATTATGAAGCCTGTTCATTCAGAGGAATGTTGCCACATGATATAAATAGACAAAGGAGTGCTAATCAATGCTGCTACACTGCTATGAAAGGAATCTTTTTAAAAATGCTAATAACTATCTACAATTTAAAATAAGTGAGTCTATCAGATTGTCAAGGTTTTTTTTAAATTGGTAAAAACTACTTTTGGCAAGTATGTGGGGAAAGGGCACCCTCTGCATCATTATTAGAGATGCAAACTGGTATATTCTTTCTGAAGAGCAGACTGGTATTACGTTGAAAAATTAACGTATACCCTTCAACAGAAGTAGCTCATGTCTAGGAATTACCAAAGGAGTAATCACTCAACTGGGGAGAGCTATTGTACAAAGGTACTCAATGCAGCATTGTCTAAAGGGGAACAATCTGGAAACAACCGAATGTCCAATAATGGGTACAGTGAAATAAAATTTGGTAGGAAAATACAAAGGGATATTGTGCTGCCATTAGCACAATCCAAATCCATATCCAAGCCATATCCCAAAGGGATATTGTGCTGCTTCAGATCCTCTGTCTCCCTCTTCTACCCTTCCCCCTTTCACACATTCTCTTTCTCTCTGTCTCAGAATAAATAAATAAACATTAAAAAATGAAAAAAAAATACTGTATGATCATCTTAATAGATGAAGAAAAAGCATTTGATTTTTTTTTAATATCTATTCCTAATAGAATAGAAGGAATTTATTTAATCTGTTTAAAGGGTTTCTATGAATTTAGTAGAGAAATCTTGAAAGTTTTTCCTTTAAGACTGGGAATAAGACAAAGATGTTCCATCACCACTTTTATTCTGCACTGAACTGGATGTCCTGACAAGTATAATCAGACAAGAAAAAAAGATGCAAAATGTATAACAAATGGAAAGGAGAAAAACAAAATATGCTTATTTGAAAACAACATAATTGTGGAAATCCAAAAGAATCTACCAAAAAGCTATGAGAATTATTGAATAAATTTAGTAAGGCCCTGAATACAAGATTGGTAAAAAATTAATTGTATACATGTATCTAGCAACCAACAGTTAGAAAATGAACTTTGAAAGGGGTATCATTTACAACAGTAACAAAAAAAAATCTAGGAATAAATCTAACCAATAATATGTAAAAATCTTTATGCAGAAATTACTGAGAGAAATGAAAGAAAAACAAAATCCTTATAAGGATATGTGATGTTCATGGATTTAGGTTTCAATATTCTAAACATGTGCATTCTCTCCAAATTTCTCTATACATTTAATCCAATTCCAACTAAAATGCCAGTGGGTTTTTGTTGTGGAAATGGACAAGTTGATCCCCAATAAGTTCAGATGGCAATGTGAGCAGGCAAAAGTATTAATTCAAAAACAAAGCAACAAAAGCCAGGTGTTGACAAGAACGTGAGCCAACAAGGACTGCTGATGGGAGGTGCAAATTGGAACTACCAACCTGGAAAACTGCTTGGTGCTGTGTCCTGACAATCCCATAGGAATGCAAACATGGATGTACAACAGCAAAATTCATCATAGCCTGAAACGGAAAACAACCCACATGTCTATCAGTAGTAGAATGAATAAATAAACTGTGGCATATTCATATAATTTTAAAAATGAGCTACTTCTATACGCAACAACATGAAGAGTCTCACAGACGTGATGTGGAGTAAAAGAGGACAAATACAAAAGAATATATATTGTCTGATTCCATTCACGTGAAACTGAAGGAAAGGTCATGTGCAATGACAGAAGTGCTGATAGCAGTGCATTGGGGTGTGGAGTATAAGTGGGAAGGGAATTGAGTAATTCTGGGGTGCTGGTAATATTCTCTTCTTTAATCTTAAATTGTAAATATGTGATTTATACACTTCTAAGTGATTAAGCATAAAAAACATTTTTTAACATGCAAAAATAATCAGGAAGATTCTGAAGAAGGTAAAATATGGGAAAAATCTAGATCTATAGAATATTACAATGTATTATGGATCTACATTAATTAAAAAGAGATGGTATTAGTAGAGGAATAGATAACAATAAAAACAAAGAGCAGACCTAGAAATGGACCTAAATGGAAAATGGAACTTCTGTATAATGTGTATATAAACAGTTACTTCTAATTTTGGTCAGTGCTAGATTTCAATAAACTGAGTGACTAAATCAAGTTAAAATCCTGAGTTTTCCAACAGAAGCAAATCTCCAAAACAATTAATACCATGAGTCTCCATGTAAAATGTATAGGGCAAATTCCCATTATGTCTCAACAACCAACAGAAAAAGAAAAAAACTGACTTACCAAATACTTTTTTTTCCTTTACATGTGAGGAATAGATTAAAGTTGGGGGTGGGAGCAGGGAGGAGGGGTGGGCAGGGACAACTGATTTTGTTGCTATCTGAAAAAAATCAAAAAGTTGATCACACCCTTTACTTTGTATATTGAGTCAGAGAGGTGTTTTGTTAAACTGGTACGGGATTGTAAAGGAATATACATATCATTTTAAGTGATAGAAACCTTACCTCAAACCAAAAAGTGATTTCTTGGTCTTTTTTTTAAGTTTATTTCTTTATTTTTGAGAATGAAAGAGCATGCACAAGTTGGGGAAGGGCAGAGAGAGAGAGAGAGAGAGAATCCCACAGGCTCAGCACTGTCAACACAGAGCCTGATGTGAGGGTTGAACTCATAAACCTTGAGATCATGCATCACCTGAGCTGAAATCAAGAGTCGGATGCTTAACGAACTGAGTCACCCAGGCATCCCTTGTTTGTTTGTTTGTTTGTTTGTTTGTTGGGTTTTTTTTTTTTACCATCAGTACTTCATTATGATGTATGTTCTAGCCAGTAAAATTTGAAAGAGTAAAAGAAACAACATATAGGAACTGGAAAGAAAGAAACAAATTCTCATTGTTTATATGTATATGTTATCTCTGTCTACTTAGAAAACCTTAAAATTGTCTACTTCAGGTACTGAGAATACAGGGAAAAAATCATGTTTAAACTGGCATGTTGCAGAAAATAGGTAATAAATTTTTATCTTTTTGTTTCATTAAACATTGATCTACAAATTTATTTGTCATATCTTTTTTTTTAATTTAAGTGCTAGTTGACATATAGTGTAATAATGATTTGAGGAGTAGAATTTAGTGATTCATCACTTGCATATAACACCCAGTGCTCATCCCAACAAATGTCCTCCATAGTGCCCATCACCCATTTAGCCCATTCCCCCACCCAACACCTCTCCAGCCACCCTCAGTTTGTTCTCTGTCTTTAAGAGTCTCTTATGGTTTGACTCCCTCTCTGTTTTTATCTTATTTTTCTTTCTGTTCCCCTATGTTCATCTGTCTTTTTAATTCAAAAGTCCAAGGATAGATTTTGCTTTGGGAGAGGTCGAACACAGATTAAGCAGTGTCATCAGGACATGGCTTCTCTTTCAGAGAGCTATTTCCCCTTAATCACAAGGTGACTAACAGCAGCTCCTGGCCTGCATCCTACTTTCTCACACAGTGAAAAGGTGGGGGTGTTTGTCCCAGCATTTCCTGCCAAGATCTCACTGTACTTCTTTGGCTCTGAATGCACCACACCTATTTCTGCACCAAACATGCTGACTAGAGAAATGCGTTGATTTGAGTGGTTTAGTCCTAAATCATATATTCTATATCTGAGTATGGAAGTGTCAGCATGTGATCTGAGAGTGGGGAAGAAGAGGGATCCCAGGGAAATCGGGGTGTGACCACCAAGAAGAAGCCAAATGGATGCTAGATGGCGAAATGTCCTCTCTACAGTACTTGGGATGGGGACAGGAGAAGAGACTCTATGAATTTAATCTTGCATGTGTTTATTAATGTTAGAAACTGGATAGCTGCTATGAACTGAATGTTTGCACCCCCCCATCCAAATTCATATGTTAAAGTCCTACCCCCTAGTGTGGTGGTATGTACTGGTGGGGCTTGGGGAGCTGATTAGGTCATGAGGGTGGAACCTTCATGAATGAGATTCATGCATGCCCTTACAAGAAGAGACATGAGAGAGATGATCTCTTTTTCTACCATGTGAAGACACAGCAAGCAGGCTGCTATTTGCAAACCAGAGAGAGTTCTCACCAGAACCTAACTGGCTGGCACTTTGATCTTGGACTTTTCAACCTCCAGAACTGTGAGAAATAAATTTCTGTTGTTTTAACCACCCAGTATTGTATTTTGCTATGACAGACTGAGCAAATGAAGACAGTGGCCAAATCTCGTTTTCTGCAAAAGTAAAGATATGATGAGGTAGCAAAGTGCTCCCCATCCCCTTTATTTTCTCCCATGGTTTTAAGTTTTTGGTGGTTATTTGGGTGACAGTGTTTATTAAGATGAGCAGGCCTAGAATGTGAAACGAGTCCTCAGGATAATTGATGATCACTGCCACTGAAGAAAGACCATCTTGTACCACAGGAGCTGTGTCTTTTTTAATCCTTTATTTCTATTACTGGCTTTAAATAATGTTTCTGACAAGATTCTGCTTTTCTTTCTGTCAACTGTCGGTAAGCAGGTATTGGGCATTATTTGTGGGGCCGTAAATACATTACATGAAAAAATAATGAGTCCTTAAAAAGTCAAGAGAAATGCCTCCAGAGACATTTACCTAACACGGTGATTTATGTAGGTCTGAGAATGAAGTTTCAGAAACTTCCAAATGAAAATTCTGGAACATAAGCTAAAGTCTCTTCCAAATATGTGTTTGTTGTAGCCTCTGGACACATTTCCCTTTTACATCTAATGTGGAAGCTGGAGAACGTTTTTCATGTTCAACTTAAATTGTTTAGTTAATGATCTAAGAATAACTCTTGGGAGCATCCTTCTGCATAGCATGTTATTACTCCATTCCTTTGACTGAATTTGATGTATCTATTGTGTTCTCATTGCATAAACTGATCCCTGGGATTAATCATTTTCTTTTTACCAGCTAGAAATTGTAGACATTTAATGGATATACCTACATCAGTCAATTTAATGAGTCTCATTGTCTCGGGTTTGAAATATACTGATCATCCTGATATTGAAATATAACTGACATTCATTCTTATTCCAAGTTTTCAAGTTTTCCAAGTTTGTCCCTCCTGCCTACCTGAGGAAGGCAATCTAGCTAAAACTTTTTTTGAACAGTTTTCAGGGCCTAGGAACTCAAGTGCATCTACTGAGTAATGTCAGAAGCAGCCACACCATCTTTGCAACCTTTCCTAAAGTACACCTTAAGCAGTCACTGAGTTTCAGTTTTAGAGCAAGGAATAGTCTTTCATCCTTGTAGGAACTGTTCTATGAAGGATCATGATGGTTAATATACCCAGGTATATCTCTGGCTGCCTTGTAGCTGGAAAGGAAGATGGGATGTTGACATGGCTGCCACATCTGTCCCTGGGTAGAGAGCCAGGGTAGAGTTAGAGGGCCTGACAGGGTAGTCAGGGGGCCTGCACCCACCCCTCCAGAAGCTGCACACACAGATAAAAGAGAACCATCCACTCACCAAAACAGTCACAAGATATTAAGTGGATTCAAACCTAAGTCATAATTAATGGTTTTTGGTTTCTGTTTTGTTTTCAGCTGTTTGAATTTATGAACTTCCTGGCTGAGAATGTCATCTTCTGTTACATGGGCCTGGCGCTGTTCACGTTCCAGAATCATATCTTTAATGCTCTTTTTATACTCGGAGCCTTTGTATCCTTTGAAATACAGAACATGGAGTGATGAGGGAAAAGAATAAACTACTTACTTTTACTCATTCTGTTAAATTGTTAAAGTAATTTCCTCAAGTTTACTGCAAGCCTCAAATTTCTGGCAGATACGTAATTTCTAGTTAGGAGAGAAAAGATGCTAAGAAATTCAGACCTTTATTAAGTGCTTATGGTTCAAGATAAGAAGTTTGGAAAATACTGAGAGAAATAAACGAGGAAAACTAAAGGAGAATAGAATACTCAAAAATAAATATTCAAAAGATATTTATTTTCTGAATATTCAGAGTATGTTTTTAAATTATAAATCATTTACATAAAAATATGTCAATCTACTCTTTACAGAGAAATATACTTAATCTGCAGTAGAATGTGTCAGAATATAGCCAAGATTACTAAGCTTTAGAAATATTTTCATTAGAAGATGGCAAAATCTTTTCTCCAGCGAAGACTTTGAAAATAGGATACACAGAGTAAAAATCAGATGAAATTGGCATTATGGATGTGCTTTCAATGTCTTAATCATTGTGTACATGTAAGTCTATTTTAATAAGATAGCCCTTTCCTATAAGTAAAATAACATAAAATGTAGGCCTTACTTTTAATGCAGAGGACTTTGGGAGCTCTAGGCCTGGGGTAATAAGCATTCCCCAGTAGGAATGGATGTCTGTCTGAAAGGATAGTGAGGTGCTGGGGATGTCTCCAAGGACAGTCAGCAACTGTTGTCCTTCTTTCCACTTAGGAACTAGGCAGATGTCCTATCAGATCACAGGCAGGTGATCTTGACAGCCAGGAGAGCTGACCGCACTTCTGTAAGCCCTGCTCCAGCTAAGCACCTGCGTTTGCCTCTTGTCCTCTTTTCACTGAACATTCAGCTGAACTCTCCAATCTCATCCAACCCTACATCGTAGACGGTAGCTCCCTCTTCCCAAATAACTGCATCCTATTTAAGGACAAACTGGGATAGACAGACTATCAGGGCAGGAGTCCTGGGTGACAAAAGGGGAGAGATGACTCCCATCAATATTTTCCTAGATTTTAACCTACAAAGCTTGGACTTCAGCACAATACCTCCTAAAGCAGCAGCTGTATTATACATCTAGACAAGCAATTCCTCTTAAAGTCAAATCAACTAAAAGAAAAACGGAAGTGAAGCTTGCTAGATACAGGGAGTATAAACTGATGGAAAGTAAGATGGCAATCATGAGCAGAAGTACATTTATCCTTTCTAAAGTGCTGCTTGAAAAGATAATGCCACAGCCTCTGAACGGTCTCTGCCTCACATTTGGTGGCAGAGTTGAGCAAAGAGTCAGTCATCAGCAACATAAATGTGATGAGAAAATTTCCAGTGATTGAAATGGTATGGGGCTAACAATTCTAAACCAAGTAGATATTCAAAGAAAAGCAGAGTTCTCTATTATTTCTGGAAAGGAGTTGACATTTAAAGATGAGTTTTGGCAGCAAGTTGGACAAACACGTATTGACATATTTGTCCCTGTTTTCTGGGTCATAAAGTAGAGAAGCTTAAGAACGTAACAGTGACAGCTCAAGGACTGGCACCCTCAATTGTAGCATTTTCCTCAATGTTTTTCCGTGCTTATCTATAGCTGGCAATTTTTCTGGCCAGAGCCTGCAACATATACCCCCTCTCCTTCCTCCTGAATCTGGGCCGAAAACAGAAGATCCCCTGGAATTTTCAGCACATGATGATGTTTTCAGGTATGTGAACTGTTGTGTGTTAGCACTACTGTTTTCTCACTTTTGCAGCACCTGGAAAGCAGGAGACGTAGAGACCTCCTGATTCTCTTACCCCCATGGCTATCTACTACTCTTTACCCCATCATTACCTAGTGCCATGCTGGTACTCCATGAGCAACAGGGGGATTTCTCTTTCCAGAAGGAAAATAAAACTGAAGTATCTGCCAGAAACTGGCCTAGAATGGGTATTAGACATTCCCCTAACTTATTTCAGATCAATTTTCATATCAGAGAATTTGCATAGTCATTTCACAAATTGCATACTTGAAGGTAAACAGTATGTAAATGGTGCCACATTTGTCCAGTGTTAAGACTTCTCCTTACAGGGTCGCTGGGTGGCTCAGTAGGTTAAGTGTCTGACTTCGGCTCAGGTCATGATCTCATAGTTCGTGCCTTCAAGCTCCTCATTTGGCTCTGTGCTGACAGCTCAGAGCCTGGCACCTGCTTTGGATTCTGTGTCTCCCTGTGTCTCTTTCCCTCCCCTGCTCTCTTGCTCTCTCTCTCTCTCTCAAAAATAAATAAACATTAAAAAAAAAAAAAAGACTTCTCCTTAAAATCCCTGTTCCTTCCCTATGCAAAACTCCAGGAACTTCCCATGGTTAATACACAAGTAACTCATATCTAAGTATGTTCAGTTATTAGTTGAGAAAACAGGTATTAATTGTGCACTTACCTATTGCCCAGAGCAGTTCTAAACACGGGTGTATTAACTGACAAGCTCTCTGCTCTCAAAAAGCTATGTTCTACTTATTTAAACCATACCTGAAGGTACCTTATTCCAAAAGAAAATAAACCAAATGAATTTTCTGACCCTGAACTACTCTGGGAATGGTGATTTCTTTCTGTTCAATCAATTTTCCTACCAGCAGTCTTTCCTTATTCAGAAAGCTTTTTCCTTACATGCCTTCTATGTGTGAATACACTTACATTACCCTCAGAGGCAGTTCGTGGGAATATATCTGAGAGTATAATAAACACTCTCAGAATAGAGCAAACAAATAGAATTTGGGGCATACAAGGGGATATGGAAAAACTGAGGGAAACTATCATTTATTGAATATCTACTATCTGCCGCTCACTATAGATCAGTTCTATGAAGTATATATTAAACCACTTTGTAGATGGAGAAACTGAAGTTCAGAACCTCACACAGGTTGTGTAACTTGGGCAAGGAACAAAGCATTCCTAAATCCAGGTCTGTGAGACTCCACTTTGAACCCACCCAAGTGTCTCAAAATCCACATTTTCAGAAGTAGTACTAGGAATAAAAGGCTTGTTTCACCTTCAGTTCCCTTGTAGCCTGTTCCACACAGTAAGGGGTGGGTAGTTCCCAGGTTGAGAAGGAGTTATTTAATCAAGTATGGAAAAAAAATGAAGACCCAGAGTTTAAAATTGCCCTTGTGTGGGCCTCTGACCATGCTTCCCTCCATTTCCAGATATGCCAAAGTGAAAGAGTCATAAAGAGAATAAGTTCAACTGACAGGTGATCTTTGACTTAGAACAGCAATGAACTTTGGAAATGAGTTGAGTTCTATTATGGGTAAACAAAGGCAAGTTTGATCATTTGTAAATAGGAAGTCAGCACTGAGCTGCACTTTTGCAACCCAATTCTGGAAATGGAAAGCACTTTTCCTTCCTTCCCATCAAAACATCCGTAGTTTTACTCCAGAGAATAACTACTTTGGCTTATTTTTAAAACTCAAGTATTATATTTTAAACAATGCTTTATTTTACAAAGATCACTTCTGAGAAAGGTGTGAGGTTTGGGATAGCCATGTCAGGGTGTGAAGCGCCTGCCCAAATGGCCACCTGGCTTGATGATTCCTCCAGGGTTTGGCACCTTCTGTGTTTGCTTAGCTTTAGGAGTAAAGCTGTGCTAAAAACTGAGGCCAGCAGTATGTATGACCCAGGGATGTGGGTAGGCCCAGAATTTTTTTTAAAACTCTTTTGTTTTAATTTTTTTAATGCTTATTTTTGAGAGAGAGATAGATACCCTGAAAGAGCATGAGCAGGGGAGGGGCAGAGAGAGAGGGAGACACAGAATCCAAAGCAAACTCCAGGCTCTGTTCTGTCAGCACAGAGCCTGATGCAGGGCTTGAACCCGTGGACCTTGAGATCATGACCTAAGCCAAAGTCGGACACTTAACCGACTGAACCACCCAGGCCCTCCTAGGAGGCCTAGAATTTGATGGTATCTTTATGATATTCTAAGGCCAGGAGTCAGCAAACTATGACCTTTGAACCAAAGCTAGCCCACACCAATTTTGTAAATAAAGTTGAAACACAGCTACACTTTTTTGCTTATATACTGTCTTGTCTGTTTTTGCATTATAAAGGCAGAGTTGACTTGTTGCCACAGAAACCGCATGGCCCACAAAACATAAAATATTTACTATCTGGCCTTGTTCTAAAGCATCTTCACCCTCTAGGGGGACAACAATAACCCCCATGACATAAAGGGAGTTGATATTATTAGTTTAATTCAGGAGAATGCCAATCAGCTAGTTCCAATTATCAAAAAGACTATCATGCCAAATTTTTAGGACACTTACTGTACATGATTATAATCCAGAGACTGACACCCATTGTCTTCCACACTGAGCATCTGTGTCATCTGCTGAGCATCAGTCACTCACTGTTAGCAGTTCAGCAGCTTGACCTCAAAGTCAAAGTGGGCTTCTTTTTATAAATTTGACTAGATTTTTGTTTTGTATGCTGTTCACATTGAAGTGAATCTGAACAACAAAGAGATTGGGTTACTTATTCTATTTTTAATGCCATTTTAATTACAAGTTAATAATATTGATGATATTCCCAATATGATGGGAAAAACATTGGATTTTCCACTAAAAAGCTATCTTCCTAGCTTTAAAATGAAGAAATTGCAATGTTATATGGTTACATAATGGAATCATAGATATTCAACTCAAAAGTCACTGTAAGGGTGCCTGGATGGCTTAGTAGGTCTGACTTTGATTCAGGTCATGACCTCACAAGTTTGTGAGTTCGAGCCTCACATTGGGCTCTCTGCTCTCAGTGCATAACTCGCTTCGGATCCTCTGACTCCATCTTTCTCCACCCCTCCCCCACTCATGTGCTGTCTTTCTCTCTCTTCTCTCACTCTCTTTCTCTCTCAAAAATAAATACAAACATTTTTTTAAAAGTCACTCTAAACTTTCTAAGACCTTTTAGGAGCAATGAGTTGAGACTCAGATATAGACCAAGGTAGGATAGGCATTATTAGTCTCTTGCAGATTAAAAAGAGAGAGAGACAGAGTGAGTGAGACATAGAGAGATTGGTTATCTTGCCCACAATCTCACAACCAATTAGAGATGAAAATGAGACTTGAACCCAAGCCTCTTGACTTCAAATTTAGAGCCTTCTCACCCACATGACACTACTTCAGATTTACCCTCAAGTTCAAGAGAATTAAAACCAGGCCCTTCCTAACATAGGCCAATCCCAGCATGTCTAACATGTCTCTCATGCAAACCCAGTCATTGACCATTTTACAACAAATCAAACATTTGGGTGACACCCTTCCCAACCATCAGTTCAAGTTGTACACTGTGCCTACTGACCCCCATTGGAGTGTAGGAAGCATCAGGTGAGTTCACCATGTGCAGGGCAGTATTTGTCTTCAGAAAAGAATGTTCCAGACTCAGCTTTGATTTTCTGTGTGAATTTTGACATGTTCTGCCTTCACTCAGGATCTAACATTTTAAATGTATTTGCCAGGAAATAAATAATTTAAGAGGTCAACTTAAGGTAACATAAGCCAGAGGAGGAGGTAAAGAAGCAGATCACGTAACACACTGTCTAGCATTTTGGGGGCGTATGACAACAACACCCAGAAACCAGAAGAAAAAGCCAGTCCCTTTAAAGAATATTTGCTTTAGGGGAGCCTGGATGGCTCAGTCAGTTAAGCATCTGACTCTTGATTTCAGCTCAGATCATGATCTCAAGGTTTGTGAGACTGAGCTCCACATCAGGCTCTGCACACTGATTGTGGAGCCTGCTTGGGAATCTCTCACTCCCTCTCTCTCTTGCCCTCCCCTGCTCTCTCTCTCTCTCTCAAAAAATAAAATAATAAAAAAATTTAAAAATATTTGCTTTATAATATAGCCTAATGTTCTTAACTATGCCTAGAGTAGTTTGAGTTACCCAATAAGATGTATGGCTTTAGTAGCTCTCTGGCAGAATCCAGTTGTCCATACTCCAAAAATACATTTATTTGGAGCCTTTCTTTACATAGTTCAAAACATTTTTCAGAGTCCTGTAGAGATTGTAAACAATGACCCTTTATCTAAAATGGGGTGTGGATTTATTTACACATTTACTCATTCACAGTCTCCAACTATTCATTCAGCAGACATTCAATGACACATTCTTGGGTAGGTATTTAGGAACAAACACAGAGATATGGACCCTGCCCTTAAGAGACTTGCAGCCTAGAGAGAGCTTGGCTTTGTGTGGACTAAATTTGGTTCACTAAGACAGTGCACCTCAGGTGGTTCAAAACTCAGTCAAGGGGCACCTGGGTGGCTCAGTCAATTAAGTATCCGACTCTTGATTTTGCCTCAGGTAATGATCTCGCAGTTTGTGAGTTCAAGTCCCATATCGAGCTCTGTGCTGATGGCGCAGAGCCTGCTTGGGATTCTCTCTCTCTCTACTCTCTCTCTCTGTCCCTACCCCTGCTCATTCTCTCTCTCTCTCCAAATAAATAAATAAACTTAAAATATATTCAAAACCCAGTCAGATCAGAACAAGAACTTTGTCTTAATTGATTACACCTATCATCTAATAAATCTCTTCTATCATCTTTACCCTCACCTTATGCATACCCTTTTGGCACTGGGCAGGAGGATAGCTGGCAATGCCTGCCTAACAGAGGTGGATTCACTTGTAAAGCCAAGGAAGCTTATGCCTCAGGCTTCCTCATTCACACGGGCCCCTTCCAAGATCCTGGAGGGGCCCTGGAAGTGTATCTGATAGTATATAAAGTTGGTAAAAGATTTTTTTTTGTATTATTTTTCTTAAAGAGGGTGCCCCAAATATACAAATTTCCCCTGGAGGTGAAAGTTTACAAAGGGATCCCGTATTTATCACCCATCTCCTGGCAGTGAGTGGGGCCTGCAGTGAGCATTGAAACAAGGGCTTGGTGCCGAGTAGATTGCAGTGTTTTTGAGTAAAGCTCACATTGTTCATGGGTGACAGTGCTACTGCCGTCTCCACCCCAGCCTCCACCTTTTGCCACTACAGCCAGTGAAACTGAGTGAAACAACTGTCAGAACCCAGATTGAATTCCTCACCTGGCACAGACTGGTAATCTACACACACAAAGACTTGGAACCTGAAAATGAGGAATAGCCTCAAGTTCAGTAGTGGTCTCTCTGCCTTGGAAAGCTTTCAGTGATGCAGATTCTCTTTCTGGTAGCTAGGTTGCAGTTTAGAGTCAATTGGAGGAAGTTTACCCTGAGACATTTTTAAGGCCTTCTTTAAATTCAAGGCCAGGAGTTCGGAACTGCTTTGGTGTATCGTGTGACACCCAGCACAAAGGGCTTAAGAGGAACACTAAGCTCTCCTGAAACTGTTCCTGGTGCCCTGGAGCACAGCCCTAGTTAATGCCAGGAGTGAGCTGCCCCGCCCCAGCTCTCAGTTCCCTTGAAACCAAAGAGGCAGAGTTCTGTGGTTTAAATTAAAGGAGGAGATGTGCTTCGCACAAATTAGCTTTCCTATTGATGTGGTGCATATTACAAAGATCAGGCCTCTTGTTTTAATTCAAATCCATGTGCTACAATTTTTATTTAATTTAAAACTAAATAAGAGCCGGGAGTTGCTGGAAGGAGGGGAAATGCCAAGCCCAAGTGAGCCCTGGCAGCCCTCCTGAAACCACTGACTTGGAGACTGTGGCCTGCTGGGCTGCAGAGCCTCTGTGCAGAGCCACTGTGCTCGTCTGAATGGGAGGAAGGCCTGGAAGTGCCTGAGCAGGGTGAAGGAGCCTGACAACAGGTCAGAGAACATGCTTCTCGTTTGTCCATTTCTGCTCCTCTTGGGAGAGACATTGGAACCCTGATGTGCGTTACTGCATAAACTAGGAAGAATTTTAACCAGGACAGTGTGGCCAGAGTGTACCGATATAATATAAAACCTCATCCATAAGCTCATACTGCCATGAAGACAGCAGCACTAGCGTCCCCAGGCTCTGCTGCTTAATGTTGTTGTTGCTCATTTGGTTGTCCACCAGCACTCTTTATTAGCCTCCGAATGGCTGCCGGCCTCAAAGGATTAAGAGAAAGTCATGGAAGAAAAACTTAAATTAAGAAAATTTTTCCATTAGCATTCATCTTTCCCCCTCAATGGTAAAAAGACCACCACTGTTATTCAAGTGTTAGGGAACACTATGGCCAGCAGCTCACAGAACAGCAGTATTCTACAGAAGGACAACTTAAGAACCACTGGCGAGGTGGAGAAGACCACCTTTCCCCATGTCGTTTTGGTGAGCCATTAGTCAGTCATGCCATGGTCAGAGCCAATTTGAGACTGACTCAGAAGTGGCCTTACCCAGCTGACATATCAACTGCAGCCAGGAAGAAAACAAGAGGAATTCATGAAAGTAAAGAGCAAAAGTCATTGTCTCAGCACTGCTTAGGAACAAGAATCTGTGTCTGTTACTACCCGAGCTAATAGAACTCCATTAAGCTACCAGGACTGCCTCACGACAATTAACAGCCACCGTGTAAAGGGACACTTCCATGTTTTTGATCCTTGATAACCAAAAGTGCACTCCTCAGACCAGCGTTAACATCACTAGAGAGTTCCTTAGAAATACTGAGGCCAAACCTGCCTTCTAATAAGATCTCCAGGTAGGTCATGTGCATGTGAAAGTTTGAGTAGCACATCCCAGAACATAATCACAATTCATGGTTTTCTGTTCTGAACCTCTTTCTTCAATCTATTCCTTCTACCTTATTCTGTTTTGCCTTAGACCCTCCTAGATGCCAGTCTTCTTGTTCTTCCTTTTGCCGTCTGATCAGCATTAACAATGTTTACCCAGTTACTGAGTTTCTTCCACTTCCTTGAGCTTGCTGAAGTCTTTCCCCCTACTCACTCAGGCTTTCCCTCTGCTCAAAACCCTTGCCATACCCATGCACCTTCACTCTTTTATTCAACTAATTTCTTTTTTTCTTCAGATCTTGACTTAGACGTCACTTGCTATAGGAAGCCTCGATAACTCCATCTGGGTTGGTCCCTCTCATCTGTTTCCAGAGCACCCAATACTTCTCCTCTCCTGGTACCCTTCAAATTCTATCATGAATTTTTGCTTGCCTGTTTGCAATCCCTTCTATGCTAGAAGGTTTATAAACCCACATCAGCACTCAGCACATTAGATGAAATGGAGTACCCCTCCACAAATAATTGGTAGATAAATAAGCAAATAAATGAACAACCTACAACATGTTCTACCCAACTAAAATTGTACATTACACTAAAATGACCACTTAAGGACTATCCATTCCTGTTCTGTCAGCCCTAGGAACTCCTAATTCCAGAATTGGTCCATGGGAACCTCTCAGACCAAGCTTACCTGGTTCCACAGGTAGGAGCCAAGCAACGATAATTTTAAGGAAAGAGATCAACAACTAAAACATTTCGTTTTTTAAATGAAAGAAAATACTTTCACCCTTCACTGAGTGTTGATAACAGTAAACATTGTTAATACTTCACAAAAGTACCGTTTGGATCTGAGAGTATTTTTCAAATCTTTGCCTGCTTTATGTTGGAGGGATGTGTTTGTTTTTCCGTTAAAAAACTTAGATCTTTCAGGACACCTGGGTGGCTCAGCTAGTTGAGAGTTGGACTTTGGCTCACGTCATGATCTTGCAGTTCATGAGTTCAAGTCCCACATCAGGCTCTGTGCCGACAGCTCGGAGTCTGGAGCCCACTTCTGATTCTGTGTCTCCCTCTCTCTCTGTCCCTCCCCCGCTCATGCTCTATCTCTTTCTCAAAAATAAACATTTTTTAAAGAGAATTGTTTTAAATGAAAAATAAAATAAAATAACTAAGATCTCATTAAAAACCCTGAGACTTACATGAGCCAGGTGATTTGAATCAAGATCAGGCTGACTCTAACTTCAGCTTGGGAAAAGATTTCTTTAGATGCATATACAAGGATTATTTGAGAGTCTGAGCCATCTAAGCAACAGGCTCTTTCTTACCTTGCCTCTTCCCTTCTTCATAATTCCAGAGAGACAGACTGGATGTGGTCAAGCATTCCTTGCCAGGCCTACCTCTTTGCAGTCCCCTCACTCAGAGTCCAGTGTTCTCTCACCGTCCCATGCTATATATCTTTCCTTCCCTGGCCATTTCTTGTGCAATTAATTAGGCCACTATTTCTCCCTTACCAGTGTATGGGAATTAACTATCTGCAGCATAGGCTCAGAACTTTTTCTTCATTAGAGGAGATGAACTTCCACTGAGCCCTCATCTCTCACTGTGGCCTGGGGTAGGCATTAGTGAGCAAAGTAGACAACTGACATAGGTCTTCTGGTCTTCAAATGGGACAGAATTAACCAGCTTATGCAGGAAATAAGACATGAAAAGTGTTTTAACCAGTGTATCAAGCAGTCACAGAAAAAGTCACCTTGAATAAGAAATAACCATGAGCACCATTGCTGTGAACAGAGTAGACAGATATAGTAGGCCCATATGAATTTCAGATGTCATTAAATCCTCATAGCTTCAAAGGCTGAGAAGCGTTTATTTTGGTTATGATAAATTCAGAACATCTGAGAACTAGTTTAGACCTGTGGCCAGCCCCATAGAGTTGTTTTCTCCTATTATTAGGTCAAAACGTTATCATTCTTCACTTAGCTCCAAAATAAATTTATAATAAAAATTTCCAGCTCTTGAATTTTAAGCAACAAATTAGATTCTGCCATTTGGCACACCACAATATTTTCTGAATATAAACTGCTGTTTTGGTGAAGTGCACTGAGCTCAGGCTTTCAAGCAGGCTCAGCCACACAGAGCTACATGATTAACCCTCTCCAAATTTCGGCTCCCTTGGCTGTAAAATAGGATAATAATACTTACCTTAGATGTTCAATGTTGAAAATAGAACTAGAAAATATATTTAAAATGCCTGGCATGGAACTGCCACCTAGGAAATACTCAACGGGTGGGAGTTTCTATCACTTTCTTTAACTACCACAGATGAGACAGCCATTAGTGCTTTACAGAGACATGATTCATATAAACTCACAACTGCTCTCTGGAAAACCTCCTATCAGAGACTGAGGTTTTCATTCCAGAAAATAGGCTTGACTATCATATCGCTGCCAAAGATACCATCTCAGGCCAGTGTGAAGTGTTAGTGACACACTCATGGAAGACAAGGACTCCTCTTTCCTTCCTTCCCTTCATTTAAGGACAGTTGTTGACATTCTGCCTTTCTTTCTAGCAGTGACTCACTCCTGGCACTAAATACATAAGTCAAAGTGCTATAACTCCATGTACCAGTTTTTATGAGAAAAATGTGGTGTAGCCCACTCTGGGACAAACTGACCCATGCATAATGTCACAGTCTACTTAGACATTTATTGAGTGTGCAAAAGAGGCAAGATCTTGTAGGTAACCCAATCATCCTATCTAGTGAGAGAGTGCAGCCAACAGGAGCATGCCAGCCCCTGAAAGCCACTGAGTGATGAAAGGAGACAATCCAGAGTGCCTGTCACCTCTCCCTGTTTCAAGGATAAGATTCTAGGATACATAAAAAGAAATAATTTTATCATTTAATTCAGGAAATTTCTGTGTACGTTTCAGTTTTTCAGGATGTCCAGAATTCAGAAATATCACAAATATCTGATAATTTTAACCAAATTAACCTGTCCATTGAGGCAAACAAATAATCTACTTTATTTTCCCCCATTTTCTGCCTGAATTTGCTTACTAACTGCTTGCTTGTTTGGTTATAATGTAGACATAACCTTAGAAAACTATCAACACACATGAACTGAGTTCAAAAAGGATGTCTGTCTGTGGTAAGCACCAATCCCTCTAATTCTGCCCTCAGGTTCTATGGATAGAGTTTGAAAGAAGTCACTAAAGATTGACCCAAGTTATATGCACAAATGAGAAAGAAGCAGTTACTTTCAAAAATGCCGGTGCTGGGGCGCCTGGGTGGCTCAGTCGGTTGAGCGTCCGACTTCGGCTCAGGTCATGATCTCGCGGTCTGTGAGTTCAAGCCCCGCGTTGGGCTCTCTGCTGACAGCTCAGAGCCTGGAGCCTGTTTCAGATTCTGTGTCTCCCTCTCTCTCTGCCCCTCCCCCATTCATGCTGTGTCTCTCTCTGTCTCAAAAATAAATAAACGTTAAAAAAAAAAAAAAAAATGCCGGTGCTAAATGTCCAGAGAGCCATTAAGTAATTTAGGAATTTTTAGCGTTAGCTCTGATATATTAGAAGGATTCAAATGCTATTTGGGCAACCAAGTCTTTCACAGATAGACCAAACCTCTGTGACTAGGGCTGGGTCTCAGGCCCACTGCCCAGTCTTCCTCTGCTTTTGCCTAGAAATCTTCCTTCCTAAAGCACCAGGAACTACTTTAGAAACCCATGGTTCCACATGAGGAAAGAAACAGACACCAAGGCAGGTGCCCTGCCTGTGAATGACAGCCTTGCCCTCCCTTTATAGGATCCTCATCCCACTCACCACCCACTTCCCTTAGCGTCTGAAAAGTGTCACTGGACTTTCCTGAAGCTGTTTTTTAAATTCCACAAGTAAACGTGAAAGTATGCATGTTAACAAGTATTTTTAAATGCACGCCATTCAGGAGGATTGTGTGCTATCCTTCCTCAACAGATTTCTTCCTTCTGATTGTTTTCAATTGTTTTTTTTTCCTGGCAGGAAGCTAATTTTGGCTGCAAAAGGAAATGGGGGTTTTGACAGGAGAGTCTAAAATGGGTCATTGTGGATTAGGGGAGACTGATGCTGAGAATAGGAGAAAGAGAAAGAAAGAATAAGAAGTCGTGCAGAAAGAGTAGGGGAGGAGGAGCAAAAGGGAAAATAGCTATTTTAAAATGTTACCTCAGATTGATCTTCTGCTTAGGAGAGGGGAAGAAAATTTTCTTTTTTGCATTTTTCCTTAAAACTCAAATTTAAGATAACCATGATTCTTTTATCTTTGTTGTGAGTTAAATATTCAAAAGGGGGGATGAAACAGATTGATAACCAGCCAAACATTTATTATGTAACCTTGGCCACTCCTAGCCTCTATTTTCTCACCAGTTGAAAAAGTATTCTGTGATGCTACAGGGACATGTAGGAGAAAGAGAGAGTTAAGGTAGAGAGCTTTAGGATAAGCTAAGCTGCTGGAATTCAGAGACTCTCAAAATTCACTGGTTGAACCATAGTAGTAAATCCTCTCTGGTTCGTGTTACAGGCCAGGGTTGATATTGACATGGAAGCAGGGAAAATGATGCCTCTCCTCTAGATGGTGACTCAAACATCACCAGGCTCTTTCCATATTGTAGCATCATAATTCCCTAAGTCAAGAATTCTAAAAGTGTGGTCCCTGGACCAGCAGTATCAACACCACCTAGGAACTTATTTGAAATATACATTCTTGGGCCCCACCATAGACCCATGGAATGAGATACTCTGGGGCTGAATGTCAGCAATCTGAGGTTGAACAAGTCTTCCAGGTGATTCTGATGTAGCTAAAGTGTGGGAATCACTGCTACAGGGACTCCCTGTGATTTATAACTGGCCAATGGAAGAGGAAAGAGAGACTGGAGTAGGAACATCCACTTCATAGAAGCCTTGGCCTGGTAGTGACATCTGTCACTTTTGCTCTTGTTTCACTGTAAGAACCTCCCATCTGTCTATACCTAGCTGCAAGAGATGCTAGGAAATGTGGTTTATGCAGTTACAGCAGCATACCATGAATGATAAGAATAGGTTAAATAGCCATCTTTGCCAAAATAGCCCTCCACAGTAGGAACATTATCACCATTTATAACATTGCTCCTATGGGAAAAAGCAATCCAGTGTCTACACTAGGATTTCTCAACCCCAGCAAACTATTGACATTTGGGGCCAGATCATTCTTTTCTGTGGGGGCTGTCTTGTACATTATAGGATGTTAAGCAGAGACCCCTGGTCTCTACCTACAAGATTAACAGTAGTGTCCTCTGCCCCCTAGTTGTAGACAATCACAAATGTCTCCAGACATTGCCAAATATTCCCTGAGGGGACAAAAATCACCAAAGTTGAGAACCACTTGTTTTAACAGAAAACTTATAAGTTGACTTTTGAAATGCAACCTGGCCATAAGTTGGGTACTACTTACCAAATATTGGCTTTCTTCTGATCTGTTAGCCTTTCTTTTGAAACTCTGTTGAAGATTTCAGCTAGTGGCAAGGATTATTCCACAGTTTACTACCACATCCACCTTACTTACATAAAAATAAACTTCCAAAGCCAGAGGCATCTATGCATGTTGACTCAGAGCCAGAGCTAATCCTATTTACAGTACCCTTCCTGGCTGCTCAAGGCATCCAAAAACAAACTTCATTTTATGCAAAAATATACCAAAGTTATGTTGCATTCCTTCTCAGTGACCTTAGGTTTAAATGATTCAAGTTCAGGAAGAGAGATGAAGGAAAGAAAGTTCTGCTTGTCTAATACAGATTTAGTTTAAAAAAAAAACTCCATTTATTTTGAATTCAGTGGAAGGCTTTTCCACTGAAACAATCTGTTGGTATCGCTTCCATGTGATAAAATGATGTTGAACTGAAAATGGAACTGTGTAGCAAGGTTGTACTATCCTGGAAAATGTATTTTGAAACCAGACTGACATTTTTGCTGAAAGTGGTTACTTACCCTTTGCAAGGTCATGGGACTTCCACAAGGGTAAAAGCAATACATAATTCAATTGTAGGTCCACTGTAGGGTTTGATTTATCAGATTAATGATAAGAAAGTGTAAAATCTTTGAAATCAACCCCCTAACAGTACTCTAAATGAAAGGAAAAAAAGGATCGCAATTGATTATATCCCAAATGGGAAGAAAATCAGCAAAATAACTCATCTTAGAGATCTTTCCTTTAAGGGATGGGTCAATTTCTGTGTCCATCTACTGCTCATTTTCTTTTGGGTTCCAGCGTGTTCCAAATGCAAATATGACCTTTCCCTCCTCCATTCATTCATGGATTCATCCAGTAGCACTAGATATGCTTTCACCGTGCTTGCTTTCTTGTGAAGGGACATGGATCTTAAAGATTGAAAAATAAGCATTAGAATTTATTTCAGATGTTGGTAAGTGCAATAAAAGACAGGCAAAGAAGACCTGGGTGAAACTGGAGGATACTTGGATGGCATGGTCAGAGCAGCCTTTCTGAGGACTGAGATGAGGAAGAACAGCCAAGGGGCAGTCTGGGAGGAGGTGGAGGCAGGAGGAGCAGCAAGTACAAAGGCCTTGAGGCAAGAACAGACTTGGTTTAAAATAAACTGTATCTTCCTACACTTTTCAAGCTCCAAACTTCCCTCCCATCTTCCCACTCTCCCCAGTAAAAAGACTAACCTCTCCTTTGAACTCCAGACTCTTAGATCCAACTACCCACTCAATCTCTTCATTTGGATGACCAACAGGCATCTTGGATTTCAAATAGCCAGATCAGTATCCTTGGTATCCCTCCTACACCAACATGCATTTCCCACAGTTTTCCCCAATTCTTCTAGTGGCTCAGGCCTTAAGTTCTTGGAGTTCTCTCTTCTTCTTATACCCTTCATCCAACCCATCAGCAAATATTGTCAACCTTTGAATTAGTCAGGCATCTGCCATGCTTCCACTCTAGTCTGATTCTCTTTCATTTCTTGCCCAGACTAATGCAGCAGCCTCCTGACTGACCTCCTACCTCCAGTCTTGATATCAGGTTTTTTTTTAATGTTTATTTATTTGGGGGAAACAGAGAGACAGAGTGCAAGCAGTGCAGGGGCAGAGAGAGAGGGAGACACAGAATCTGAATCAGGCTCCAGGCTCCAAGCTGTCAGCACAGAGCCCGATACGGGACTTGAACCCACGAAGTGCAGGATCATGACCTGGGGCGAAGTCGAACGCTCAACCAACTGAGCCACCCAGGTGCCCCAATATCAGTTTTTGATAGCAGGGCCAGAGTGATGCTTTTAAGTAGAATAGATCATATCATTACCCTGCCATAAACCTTCCTGAAATTTTCCATCTCAAAAAAAAAAAAATTCAGTCAGTGTGCCTGGGTGTCGCAGTCAGTTAAGTGTCAGACTTTTGACTTCAGCCCATGTCATGATCTTGCAGTTTGTGGAATCCATCCCTGCAATTGGTATCTGCTCTGGCAGCACAGAGCTTGCTTGGGATTCTCTCTCTCCCTTACTCTCTCTGCCCCTCCCCTGCTCACACTCCCTCTCTCTCTCTCAAAATAAATAAAATAAATTTTAAGAAAATAAAAATTTCAGGGGCGCCTGGGTGGCTCAGTCGGTTAAGCGGCCGACTTCGGCTCAGGTCATGATCTCGCGGTTCGTGGGTTCAAGCCCCGCGTCGGGCTCTGTGCTGACAGCTCAGAGCCTGGAGCCTGTTTCAGATTCTGTGTCTCCCTCTCTCTGTGACCCTCCCCCGTTCATGCTCTGTCTCTCTCTGTCTCAAAAATAATAAACGTTAAAAAAAAAAAAAATTTAAAAAAAAAAAAAGAAAATAAAAATTTCAAAAACCTTGCTATTCAAGAGCCCAGAATGATCTGGCTCTGTTACCTCTTTGGCATTATCTCTTTCCACTCCCTACCCCCTGCCACATTCATTCCATTCCAGCCATGCCAGCCCCTTTGCTGCTACTTGAACATACCAGACATATCCTTACCTCAAGGACTTTGCATCTACTGTTCCCGTAGCATGGAATGCTTTTTTTCCCAGATACCCACATGATCTCTCCTCATTCTATTTTTTTTTTTCTCCTCATTCTATTACAGTCTCTGCTCAAAAATCACCCAGCCAGAGTGACTTTCCTAACCACCCTAAACACAGTTATTCAATTTATAAGTATATACTGAGTTTCATGTTTTGAGTACTGTGAGCATAAGGAAGATGTAATTCCAACCTATAAAAGACTAAGAGTTGAGAGTAAATGACAAATTAAACCACTGATTCATTTCAGAATATCATTTACTAATACAAGTGACATGACAATATGTTTTATTTCTAAGAAAGAAAGAGGATTTCTAAGGATTTCTAGGAAAGAGAGAACAATGTGGACTGGAGTATTCTGGGGAAATTTCATGGGGTAGAATATATGCAGAAAGAAGTGAAAGGGATTGACAGTGGGGGCATGGCACAGAGGTAAGGACAGCAACTGTTTATGGGAAGAGATGAAGAGCATCTTGTTGGTATGAAAATTCTCAGTGGGAGAAGAGGAGGGAAAAGTGGGGTAAGGTTCTGATTCAAAGGTTTCTGTGGGCTGTGGGAAGCCACTTACAGTTGCTGGGTCTGATCAGAACCTGATAAAGCTAGGTTTTAAAGTAACTGTTCAGAGGAATATAGTCTGGAAAGAGGAGAGGATGGAGGCTGTGAGGCCAAGGTACCAGAGTGTTGGCCAGCAGCATAGTCAGGGTCTAAGGTAATGGGCCTTGGACCTAGGTGGTACAGTGAGAAGTGAGAGGAGCCTGAGATATCATGTAACCCATTCTCCACTGAATCCAAATCTCTAGAGTCAGGACACTAGCATCAATAGCTACATATATTTTTAAGTTCCAAGCTGATTCTGATGGGTACTACTACTTAAAGACCGTAAGTTTCATCTTAAAACCTCCGTTTAGATATGAGACAACACAGATCCCAATAACGCAACCTGCCTATGACCAAACAACATATTAGGAGCAGGCCTGAGAACAGATCCCAGGTCTCTTGATTCTCAATATAAGGTTTTAAGAGTCTCAATAAATAATAAAAGGGCAGAAACTGAACTTGCAGAAACAATTACTCAACCATTTCATTAAACTAGAAGGTATCAATTGTTTTTCTATATGTAATCTGGAATCAAAAACAGAGAACATTCATGCATTCATTGATCAATAAATATTTATTGAGCACCTATTATGTGCTTGGCATTGCTATAAGTGTTGTGGATAAACAATAACTGGCCAATTGCAATGTAATGTCATAAGTCCCCTGATAAGGGAAGCACAGGTTGTACTAGGCACATAAATTAGTCCAACCCAGGCCCAGACCTCTGAGGAGGCTTCATAGAGAAATCAGTGGCTCATTTGAGCTCTGAAGATTAGTTGGAATTAGGTGAAGTCTAGGTGAGAGTTGTAAAAAGAAAGAAGTGGAGAGAATTTGGATAGGAGAAAATGACCATGTATGCAAAGACTTCTTGTGTCCCACCATTGATTACAGCTCCTTAAACATTACATATCTGTTGACAATGGTTTTGATTTGGACCCTCATGAGGTTTAGAAATCTTATCTTTTTCTTCATCAGACTGTACATGCAAATATACACTTTACACCTCTAATGTACCTTATCTCCATTTACCTGTTAAGAGAGTCATATTTGAAGGACCATGGGCCCTGCAAGAGAGGAGCCCCAACTTCCTCACTATTGCATATACCCACTGTGTCTTGGGTAATGTATAGCACATAGTGAATGCTCAGTAATTTAGTTTTTGACTGTTGTTTTGTACCTTTAGTAAAAGTGCCTTAGGGAGTACTTATATTCCTGTGATTTAAATGTAGCTGTATCTGACCTTCAACCATTCAGAACGCATTTGCAAATTTATAGCAGATTAAGTTTCAGTTTTGCTCTTTAAAGATAAACAGGAAGCTGCATATTTTCTGCAGCAGGGGTCCTTGCTAGGAAGCTTTCCTTAGTTCAATAGTCTTCTATTGTTATGAATAGAACATCAATATAATTAACATAAGAATCCCTTAGAGGCCAATTTTAAATGAAACCACATTTAATTGCAGGTAATTCTTTTATTCCCCAAGATCAGGCTAACTTTCCAACCGAATATGTGAAATATGTCATATCTCTGCAAAGTAAACCCATCTAAAATGTAATAGTATAGTCTATCAACCCCCAAAGGTATAGAATCATTCCCATTAGTTGATGAAAGCAAAGAGAAAAAGAAAGGTAAGTCCAAAGGGTCAGTGTACCCATAAGACAAAACAAAACACAAGTTTTGACAATGAATTCTGGATTTTCTGAGTTTCCAAGCAAAATGGACATATTCTTTAGAAATAGTGTTTTGCTAAAAGAAACTCCTAAGTCAAAATTAATTTTTC
Organism: Neofelis nebulosa; assembly: GCF_028018385.1. Taxonomy (NCBI): domain Eukaryota; kingdom Metazoa; phylum Chordata; class Mammalia; order Carnivora; family Felidae; genus Neofelis; species Neofelis nebulosa. Next base: position 38,694,946 of record NC_080786.1, on the reverse strand, counting down.
ATTTCTAGTATTTTGCTGATAGGTGAAGTAATTTATTTCAATTCTAAAGCCCTCTGTTTCCCAAATCCATGGTAAGTAGATAGGATAGGTGTACACAGAATCTCCACAAAGCACATGGACTGAATTGTGTCCCCTCAAATTCATATGTTGAAGTCCTAATCCAACATGATGCTTTTGGGGATGGAGTTTGTGGGAGATAATTAGGTTTAGATGATGTTATGAGGGTGGGGCTCCTGTGATGGCATTACTGCCCTTATAAGAAGAGACACCATACAGAGCTTGCTTTTGCACAAGAAGGTAGCCTTCTGAAAGCCAGGAAGAGAACTCTCACCAGAATCCACCATGCTGGCACCCTGATCTTGGCCATCCCCACCTCCAGAACTGTGAAAAATAAATTTCTGCTATTGCAGCTATGCAGTCTATGGTATTTTGCTACGGCAGCCCATCTGGTATTTTGTTATGGCAAACTAAGACACATGTATATTGAATGAAGCAATGAATGGCCATTGGTTTGGCAATAGTCTAGGCTGAAAATGTGTGATAAGTAACTTCAGAATCATAAAGAATGAGTGGAATATAGGCACTAGTTTTTATCTGGAGTTCTAAAATAGCCTACCTTTGTCCACTTATAACCTCACCTGTCTCAGTTCCATGCTTCCCATGGTGCCAGGCTGTCTCACAAGTGGCATGTGCCGTATGTGGCACATTTGACCAGGGCTACAGACAGATGATCCCCTGTCTAAAAATATCCTGTTTCTGTGGTTTGTCAGATGATCATCAAATGGAGAAAGCATCCTCTTGTCAACATTTTGGAGTTTGGCTCTTTTAGCAATGTATCTCAAACCTGCCAGAAGTAAAAGGCAGTGGCTGAACTTTTCCTTTTTTTATTTCTTCAAAGATCTTTACACTGAATCTCCTGTAAATAGAAAGTTTTATATAAAGGATATGTCTTATGAAGTCAGATAACAGCTATCTTTTGAGTATAGTTTTAAACCAAGAACTGCTCATGTATAGATAATTTAGATTTAAGAGCATAGTTACACTAGTTTAACATAACACATTATTAAACATATTTAGGAAAAGAAATGATTGTATACTTTCTTGCCCTTGGTACCTAACTTGAAAGAGTTTACAATAAGCATGATGTAACAATTTTTTTCTGTTATTCCAGTCTTTACTCTCTTCTTTCTCACAAAAATTCAAAGTTGAGACACACACACACACATATTCAATAAAATAAATACTTAAAGTGTCATCACTTAATATTTCTAATGCTCACCACCTAATTGGGGAAATGCTGCTTTGTTTCTAGCAATGCGAGCTTGAAGAGAAGAGAAAATGAAAAGATTACCTTCTATCTCTAATCTTGTACTGTGATTAAACACTGTGAGGAGCTTTACCTTGACCTATAAATTCTCTCCTCTGATACAGAAGTCTGTTGCAAGAGTTTCTTTTAGTTTTTGTTCCCTAATGACACCATTTGTATTTCCTGGAGAGGACATTATGAAAATATTCCCCAGTATTAAGGGTTATTAATATCCCTACTCTTTTGTTCCCAGCTGGGTCTGAGTGCAGGAACATCTCTAATGGAGGACTTTCCTTCTCAAGTACAGGCATCTCAAGTGTTCAGAATTTCTGATGTATAAGAATTTTTTATATTAATATCTACTTCAAATGTTATCTCCCTTATCTTCAGGCCATTTCCTTGTCTACATGGAAATTTAGAATAATTTCCTTCCTCCATTACATTTTGTTCCTTGAAGGTATTTTATAATCGGAGTACATGTTCCTCTCTCTTTTGAGGCTTCCTCGTTTCAGGCAAAATATGTTAAGTCTCTCTAGCCTAACCCTCTGAATCTTGTGTTATGCCACTTGTCTCTTGTATATTCGTGGTGTGGAGATAAGAAAGGAACATCATATCTAAGTTGGAAAGCCAGGGATATAAACCAAGCTATAGTTTTCTTCATTCTATCCTGTGTCCGGTTTCTTTTTCTTTTTTTTTAAGTTTATTTATTTATTTTGAGAGACACAGGGACAGCGTGAACAGAGGAGGAACATAGAGAAAGGGAAAGAGAATCTCAAGCAGACTCCATGCTGTCAGCACAGAGCCCGATGCAGGACTCAAACTCATGAACTGTTTGATCTTGACCTAAGCCAAAACCTGAGTCAGGCACTTAACTGCCTGAGCCACCCAGGCACCCCCACTGCGTCTAACTTCTAAAATTCTTTTAATGTGTGAATAAAAATTTGGAAATTTAGATGCAGTAAATGTTATAATAAATAGACCATTGAAATCTTATGTATGTGATTCAAACCTTCGTATAAGAACAGCCAAATCCCTACCTGTTAGACTTATTCTTGTTGTCCTTATAAATGTTTATTTGACCTGTTACTTGATGTAACAAGGCCCATAAATGTCTCACAAGTCTTGTGTTACCCAAGAGAGATCTTCCATTTTAACTTTTTTACTTTACTATGTGTGCTTTTACTTCTTTTTCAAAGCCTTCATCTCTGTTTTTACTTGTATCATCACACTCCGATTTGAAATTTTAACATACCTCTTGGAAATATGTTTAATGTGGATTCATAAAAATTCACTTAACTTACTATTATTAAAGAAGAAAAAAAACAAGAAAAAGCAGGTTTATTAGGTTGTTTAGATTATAGACAGTATAATAGTATGTACTCAGGCTAACGTAATTCTTAAACAGTTTTTAATTATTTATTAATTTCAGTGGTCCATAGGCTTGGTTTTTCTTATTATCTCACACATTTGATTTTTTAAAAGTAATTGTGCCCAGAAAGATTTTTTTGTAGATATAGGCAATATTATTCTAAAACTTTATGGAAAAGCAAAAAACTTAGAATAGTTAAAACAGTTGCAGAAACAAAATATAAGAATCATTATACCCAATATTAAGGCCTGCTATATATTTACAGTAATCAAGTTGGAGTGCTATTAGATAAAGGAAAGATACAGAGATAAATGGGACAGAATAGAGAATCCAGGAATTGATCCACACAAAATACCCAGCTGATTTTTAACAAAACTGCAAAAGCAATTCAATGAAAAAATTAAACATTCACAGGCAAAAAATAATAATAATAATAATAATAATAATAATAAAACCTCAACCTAAATTTCATACCTTATACAAAAATTGATTCAAATGATCATGGACTTAAGTGTAATATGTAAAGCTATACAACTTTTGCAAACAAATTTTAAAAACATAAGGAAAAATCTTTGGGACCTAGAGCTAAGCAAAGAAGTCTTAGACTTGACTCCAAACACATGATTCCTAAAAGGAAAATCTACAGATTAGACTTAATCAGTAAAAAGCTACAAAGTGGGAGGAAATATTTGCAAAATATACACCCAACAAAGGATAGTATCTAGAATATATAGGGGCACCTGAGTGGCTCATTGGGTTAAGTGGCCAACTTCAGCTCAGGTCACGATTTTGCGGTTCGTGGGTTCAAGCCCTGAGTCAGGCTCTGTGGGGATAGCTCAAAGCCTGGAACCTGCTTCAGATTCTGTGTCTCCCTCTCTCTCTGCCCCTCCCTCACTTGCATTCTGTCTCTCTCTCAAAAATAAACATTAAAAAGAAATTTTTTTAAAAAACTGGAATATATAAAGAACTCTCAAAACTCAACACTCAAAAATCCAACAACTCAATTAGAAAATGAGATAAAGACATGAAGAGCCATTTCATCTGAGAGGGTATAAAGATAACAACTAGGCACATTAAAAAATATTCAACACCATTAGTTATTAGCAAAATGCAAATTATTGGGGCACCTGGGTGGCTCAGTCGGTTGAGCATCCGACTTCAGCTCAGATCATGATCTCGCCGTTCGTGAGTTCAAGCCCCACATCAGCCTCACTGCTTCAAGCCCCACAGCAGTCTCACTGCTGTCAGCATGTCAGCACAGAGCTCACTTCAGATCCTCTGTCCCCCTCTTTGGAGGGTACAAGAATTTTGTACCCTCCAAAAAACTAAATAAATAATTTTTAAATAAGAAAACTGCAAATTATAAACTCAATAAAGCTACTACCACTCACCTATTAGAATGACTAAAGTTAAAAAATGGTGACAACATTAAATGCTGGTTAGGATGCAGAGAAACTGCATGACCTATACATTTCTGGTGGGAATATAAATGGTATGTAGCCATTCTGGCAAGCATTTTAGTAATTTCTTTTAAAACTATGCAGTCAGTGATTACACTCCTGGGCATTTACCTCAGAGCAATGAACACTTATGTTATATATACAGCAGCCTTTTTTGGAATAGCCATAGAACTGGAAACAGCCCAGATGTCCTTCCCCAGATAGATGACTAAACAAACTATGGCACATCCATACCATGGAATACTACTCAACAATAAAAAGGAACAAACTTCTGATATGTTCAGAAACCTGGAGGAATATCCAGAGAATTATTCTGAGTGAAAAAGTCCAATTCCAAAAAAACTACACACTTCATGATTCCATTTGATTCTTGAAATGGCAAAGTTATAGAAATGGAGATTTGATTACTGGTTGCCAGAAGTTAAGGAGGGAGTATGTGGGAGGGAAGTAGATGTGGTTATAAAAGGGCAACATGAGGGATGTTAGTGTGCTGGGAATGTGCCTTATCTTGACCCGAATCAACATCAAAATTCTGGTTGTGATATTGTACTTGTTTAGCAAGATGTTTTCATTGGGGAGAAAGTGGGAGAGAGCACACGATAAGTCTCTATTCTCAGGACAGCATGTGAATCTATAGTTATCTCAAAAAGTTTAATTTAAAAAAGTAATTGCGTTTGTTAGAAAATCAAAAAGATAAATTTAGTAAAATGAGAATGAGTTTCATGCAGATGTTCATTTTCTCTTATGCTTTCTTGGTTCCTCCCGTAAGGTTTGAGAGGAGCAATAGCATTTGCCTTAGCTATTCGGGACACAGAATCTCAGCCCAAACAAATGATGTTTACCACCACGCTGCTCCTCGTGTTCTTCACAGTCTGGGTCTTTGGAGGAGGAACAACCCCCATGCTGACTTGGCTTCAGATCAGGTGAGTGGCTCCATTCAGCAAAGGATGTCACTACGAGGCATGGCTTCACTGTCTCATTTGTGGTGTTGCTGATTTGGTCAGGAGTACAATGGCAGGTCTGTATGTTAACTTTCCCTAGGGTAAAGTTGACTTTCATTCACAAGGTGAAACAGTCTGTCCTCTCCTAGACCTATTACCAACTGAACTGACTTTTCTAAGAGTCCTAGAATTCTCAGGGTGATGTCTGCTTACAGTCGGTCTCTAGAAAGGAATTTATTTATCTATGAATTCTTCTATTCAGCAGTATTTATTGAAGACAATGTAGTATTCTCTGGAGTACAAAAATGAGAAATACACAGGTCTTGTTCTCAAGATATTCACAATTCAATAGGATTTATACAGAAAAACTGTAATACCAAGGAGAAAGTATATTTGTTTTGTTTTTAATTCTTCAAAGCACTTAGGATAGAATTGGGGACACAGGAAATACTTAAATATATTTGATTAGTGAACCATATGTTTAGTCAGAGGGATCCTATGTAGACACAAGTTAGATGGTTTCTCAAAGGAAAAGGCAATGAAGCTTCAGTCACAGAGCCTCCAAGAAGTGCCTGGAAGAAGATCGCTATAAACCTAAAGTATATAGATAGTGGATGGGTAGTGGCATCCACTGATTTGTTGATAGTAGATAGTGGCATCCATTGATAGGTGAGGAGTAGATAGTGGCATCCATTGATAGGTGAGGAGTCTGGAGGTCAGCTTAGGCCCAGCATCATTATGGCCTCCTGGGTGGCACAGCATGGGTTGTCAGATCATGGAGATGACCCAGAGGGAATTAACTACAACTGATTCCAGGCCAGACTTGGCCACCATGAGGCGAGGGATGGTTAAAGGCAGGGCTGTGATGTATTTAGGGAGCTGACAGGGCTCTGGTATAGTAGACAAGGTTGAAATTTGATTAAAATGAATAGCTTGTGCCAATTGTAAAAATGATAAATCTATTTTAAAATGTTATTGTCTTTATTTAAGTATATTTTTGACCTAGGTTCTGTTATATCCTGTCATATCCCAGGATGTAACAGTGCTTTAGGTAAATTTTATTTCTCAATGCTGTATATCTTGATGATCATGCAACCCCTCCCTGGTCCTCACCCAATCTCTATAAGGCAATTCCATACAGTCACATCTAATAGGAAAAGATCCATCTGACTATCAAATGACTTCCAAGAAGATTCTTTCAAAGATTCTTATTCTAGCACCAATACAGTATTAAATAAATAATTGCTACATGAAACATTAAATGAATATAACCACAATGTAAATTACCTTTTGTTAAGCACTTACTGATAATTTTCTATCCATTTGACAAAGAGGAAGCAGAAACAGGACTCAGAGTTTTAGTACAAGAGGGCTTAGGCTTAAACTGGGCCAAGTGGCCATGCATTAAAACAAATTCAAGGAAATAAAGAACTTCTTGAAGTAAGTACTGTGACTATTGCTAAACACATAAAAGGGCTTTGACCAAAGGTGAATGGAGAGTGTTTTGAAATGCTTGTTGAATTATTTTCTAGGCATATAAATGTGACCTGCAATTTCCTTCACAGTAGTAGCTACCTGTAGGCTCCTATGGATGAGCACACATATTGCATTAAACTCTACAGCACTGGGTCCCCTGTGAACTGTTATCAAGATAGTGGTGTGTTCAGGTTTCTAGAAAATAAGTTTAAGTAGGTGGATCCAGGCATGGAAATATTAGGGCTTGGAAAAGAAAAGTTAGAGGATACTAATCTCCACAAGATAAAAGTATTAACTACCCCATCAGGTAAATTAGAATAATTAGAACATGAAGTAGTGATATCAACATTTTCCTAAAGTAATTCAAATGTAACTTATTTTCTAATATTGTCTTTCTTTACCCTGAAGAAATCATCCCTAAATCAGGAGCATGTTTTATCCCTAAAGTGTTTACCTAACTCTCCTATAGTGTTTTCCAAAGGTATCCGTTGATTTTGAATAGATGTCATAGCTTATGCACTCTCTTGATATCCAGAACAGCAGGGAGAGGGGAGTTTAATAATGGGTCTTTAGGCAGGTTAGAATGGTTACCGAGGTTATATACAACAAAGCCTCATAAGGAAGGATCGTGATGTCAACCATAGCATCCACAGGTGAGGGGTCTGGAGGTCAGCTTAAGCCAGCATTATTATGGCCTGCTGAGGGGCACAGCATGCGGTCAGATCATGGAGAGGCCCCAGAGGGAATTAGCTCCAAATGGCCCAATTCAAGGCCAGATTTGGCCACCGGCCAGGTGGAGAGGGTTATAGGGAGGGCTGTGATGTATTTAGGGAAAGAAACTGGCAGGGCTTCAGTATAATAGGCAAGGTGGAAATCTCAGCTGGGAACTAGACTGTTAAATCTGGAATTGGCAGAAATCCAGCCAGAGAGATCAGAGATGCAGTCATGAGGAAATCAAAGAAGGAAAACCGAAATTCATACATATGTGAGTACCCAGGAAGTCAACCCAGGGACAGGATACAACAAGACCAAGATGAGACTCTCAAACTTGAGTGAGTATCAGAATCACCCAGAGGACTCATTAACCCCCAGATTTCTGACCTAATATGTCTGGACCAGGGCCTAAGAATTTGCATTTTACCATATTCTAGGCAATGCTAATGCTGCTGGTTCCAAGGTCACATCTTGAGAACCACTGGTTTAGACTTCCTAACCCCAAGTGAAGATGAGGCTGATAATAAATATTGCCAGATTTGACTGGGGTTGCCCAGGGCCAGGCACACCTAAGCCTTCGGTTTAAACTCTTTACACCTGTACTGGAGGAAGGCCGGAGCTAACTTGAGAAGGGAGAGTCACAGTGCATTGATTAGTGGGAGGGAAATAGAATATAATAGAATAAACATTAAAGAATAGGAACATAAGTTAATGCGTGTACAAATGGACACACAAGTATAACATAGATTTGGTTCAGTCATGTGTTAGTGATACCATCATCATACGCTTCACTTCCCTGTCATGATTTACAATGTTATCAAAGAAATCTTCAGTTCCATCATAGCTTTTAAATGATAGTGGTCCATTATTTAGACTGTATTTTTCAAAGCTTTGCTTGTTTACAGAGCAACGTCTCATTAACCAACTTTCATGTCAGACTTTTTCCATAAAATACCAGAATGTAAGTAAATTGGAGCTTTAATAAAATGACAAGAATGGAAAGCCCAAGAAACAGGAATGCAAATGTGATATTGAATACACTCAGACATCCTCATTTGGTATATAATGTATTTATACACTTCACATTACCTTTCTCTCTTGATTTCCTTTAATTCTACATCTTTTCTTTTAAATTATTAGGTATGTACTTGAGTTAGTTTTTACCCCTATACAATTTTCCATTTAGCCTCAAACTACCACAGTAGGATGCAGATAAAATGTTTTATATCAGGTAACAATTGATAGTATTAATATGAATTGCACTTTGATGGAAATGACTTTAAAACAGCAAGGATCCTGTGCTTAGAGAAATTCAGAATGATCTTTATATATGAAACAAATTCTTCATAAAGTCTTGTCTTAAGCACATTCAAACTTCTTGTCCTAAAGCTATTTTATTTTCCGTTAAAAAACAATAAAATATTCTTAATGCAGTATTTGAAATAAATCACAGAACTTTGTTTCTCAAAATTCTAGAGAAAAAGAATAGACTCCTGCAGGATTATTTTGGAGGTTTCCATGTAAAAGAAAGAAGAATGGTTTCTTGACTAGAATCCAGATCTCCTCCTTTTTGCAGAATACATTAATATTGGTGGTGAGGAAAACCCAACCCTCAGACTCCAAGGATTAGCTTTGCTGTTAGCCAGGAAACAAAAGAGATCAAACGTATCAGGCTTTGCCCTACAGAAGCCAGTAAACAGGATTATCCACCAAATGACCACACATGTAGCTTACAAATAAAACCTCGGAGACCAACAGGGCAGAACTCTCTGGCAGTAGTAACTGTTTTGGATTGGTAGCCCCATCCTAGGTTTAGGGTATGGCACTAACAAAGCACATGATAATGGAACCTATACCCCAGTGCAAACCTTTCCTGGGCTCCCCCCATATAGGAATGCTTCAAAATATCTCAACCACAGTACAGAAACCTTTACACACCAGAGCAATACAGAACTTGTATTCCAGACAGCATTAGAAAGTGCCCTCAGCAAGGTGATTTCTACAGCTTCCAGATTTTGGCTGCTAACATTCCAAATAATAGTCAGCTTTTATTGAGTACTTAATCTGTGCCAGATATTATTTAACAAAATGCAAGTCATATAACCTCCCTGTGGCTCAGTTTTTGATGTATAAAATGGGATAATAATAGTAGCTACCTCCGAGGGTGAGAAAGTCCTGGCAAACTGGCCTAGGGTTGGGCTGTTGGGTTGCAGAGCCAGACGCCAGGCCAGGCAGCCTAAGCCCAAGGCCTGTATGCTCAAGTAGCATATTCTTCTCTGGCCCTAAATAAATTAGCTTATTCCTGATGCCTGCAATCTGCCTTGATTAACAGGTCCTCTGGGGAAAAAGAGATGTGATTTTATAACCAAGACAGGCCTGTTAAAAACAAACACAGGAAATCTTCATCCATCATGAGTGTTTTGACTTGCTTATGCAGCACAGAAACTTCTTGGTGCAGATTTTCTCTCTGACCTAGAACAGTTAAAGGTAAACAGGGTTAAACCCTGGTCCAAAGTAGCCAAGTGAGGAAGCTTGTCTTCCTCAACTATAAGAATTTGGAATTGTAGGAATTTGTCACCTATCTCCCAACCCCATTCGAGGATCCCAAGTCAGCCTTTTGTCAGCCTCTTCCACATATCACACAAAAAATTAACACAACAACCTGTGTCCCTTGCAGAGTAAATAACAGCACAATGTCTCCACTATTACTATTTTTGTTAAAAATTTAACTTATATTTTTGGTTTATGACCCATCCCATTTTATGCCATGCTAGAATGCTTTATCATTTATACCCACTGACTATAAAATTTTTAATAACAACTATCGTAGGAATACACACAGATATAATGAGAGAACTATCCTTAGGAGCATTTTTTAATTTTAAACAATAACAGAGTTAAATACACCTGCTCACAGACTTTCTTTATTACTGAGTTAAGAAAATGTCCATATAATATAATGGAGGAATTCAGATAATTAAGTCTCCTCAGTACCTAGTTGTGTTCTGTTGGGTTTCCTTTCTAGTATCCAAAGTCTCATGCATGTTTACCAATTTGCCTCACTGGTATACTAATGTAGTAAGTCAGTTCACATAAACTGGAGATAAGACAGTGTGGGTACCAACCTTGCCTCCTTCTCTTACTAGCTGTGGGATTCTGAGCAATAGAGTCAGCCTCTCTATGCCTCAATTTTATCTGTAAAAGTGGAATAAGAATACCTACCTCTGTGGATTGTTATAAGTATTAAATGATGCAGGTATAAAGAATTTAGGGCACACAGTAAGTGCTCAACAAATGTTCCTAGAGCAATACCCACATGACCAACTATGAGCCTTTTACTATCCAAACATTCTTTTACTGCTTGTGGCATATGTATACACACACATACATACATATAAATATTATTAATTAATTGTATTTGTGAAAGCATACATGGGAAACAAAAAAAAATAGTCTCTGGAGAACTTCGTTCAGTTTTTTTAAAAAATTTTTAATGTTTACTTATTTTTGTGAGAGTGACAGAGTGCAACCAGGGGAGGGGCAGAGAGAGAGGGAGACACAGAATCCAAAGCAGGCTCTAGTCTCCCAGCTGTCAGCACAGAGAACACGGGGCTCGAACTCACAAACTGTGAGATCATGACCTGGCCCGAAGATGGATGCTTAATCGACTGAGCCACCCAGGCGCCCCAGGACCTTGGTTCATTTTAAGTAGTAACTAGATTAATCAATTTTGTAGGCAGCTCCTATTTATGCATTCAAAATGATAAACCTCTTAAAGAAAAATGCTCACAAAAATCATTACCATTATCCAACAGCTCAGAAAGTTTATTTCTAGAGCATGCATCTATTTTCTTCTTAACATAAGCTTTGCTTACAATCTTACCTGATACTTAATTTGTACTGTCTTATCAATTTGTATAAAATTTATTATTTTACATTGATTTTTTACTAATTTAAATATTTTATATTAATTTGTATCAATTGACAGACCTCAGAAATACCTTCCATCATGACAGACCTCAGAAATACCTTCCATCATGAAACATGGAAAACCAATTTACTCATTTGAATGTAGACTTATACTTTGTATTTCTGACCCTTAACCACCATTTAAAATTATGTTCTTTTTTCTGTAGTTTCTTCTAAAAACTGTTCCACAACTCCAGATATTTATTGCTCAAATCAATCTAGTTTGACATATTCTATTAAAGATATTGGATAATAGTCACAACCTATTGTTGTTGATCTAAAAATATCCTAGGTTTCTAACAAGTATATGAACTAGAAGCTCCTAAATTTGCTTTAAATGCTGTCAGGGTTCTTTATAATTTTTTAAATTTTTTTAATGTTCATTTATTTTTGAGAGAGAGAGACAGAGCATGAGTGGGGAGAGTCAGAGAGAGAGGGAGACACAGAATCCAAAGAAGGCTCCAGGCTCTGAGTTGTCAGCACAAAGCCTGAGGTGGGGCTCAAACCCATAAACGATGAGATCATGCCCTGAGCCGAAGTCAGATGCTTAACCAACTGAGCCACCCAGGCGCCCCATCATCTGGGTTAATATGCTTTCTTTCTGTGTATAGAATCTTCCTGGTTCCAGAGATAACAGCTTTATCGTCACACTGCCAGCTATCCTCCATTAGACATGTGCTTGTTTATCTTTTCCAAATGCTCTTGAGAACATCAGTATCAATAAACTTCACCTATTTATTAAGTTTACCAAACAATGAACATTCTGCTCTGTTGGAAAGAATTTATTAGCCTGTTATCATAAAGTATGATCCAATAAAGTTATCTTACTTTAAGTAAGTCTGAAAAAAGTGATTTTAAATTTAATAGATGAATCTTGCTATTCAAAAGTCTGTGAAGGGGGTCCCAGTTCTGGTCAAGATTGAGTAATAATATTTACTCCCTCATGTGTCTTTCACTAAATGTACTAAAAGCCCTGAACAGAATGCATGTAGCAGTTATCTAAGGGCTCTTAAAAGTAAATAGTAGCAGACAGTTTGAGGAAGGCAAACAGAATTCAGAGTATGTACTATCAAACCAGCAGTGAATTTCCTATTTTTTTTTCTTCTCTGGAATATCTTGACCTAGACTCAAAAGCAGTACAAAGATCAGAATTATGCAACAAGGAAGAAGAACTGCAAGAGAAATGCTCTTTTCTGGGCACAAGGAACAGAGAAGGAGACCCCTGTGGGTCAGAAGAATGGGGGAAATCCCATGGGTTTGTTTTTGTTGTTTATTTCATTCTGTCTCACCCCAATGCCAAGCAATTCTGAAGCAGCAGTGGTGGTGATGACAGTAGCAGTTGGACAGACCCCTAAAATTCCAAATAGAAAAACTGAGGTACTGAGACCTTGGGAAGAATTCCCATTGAATTTTTTTCTCTCTTAATCCTCTCACTGCTTGAGCTCTGATGTAGCCACAATATTATGGGGAAAATTATGGGAGACATGTAATATAGGGAAATTAAAGCCCTGTGGAAGAAATTGTAGAGTGGAGAGAGTACAAGAAAGTGATCCAATAAAATCATGTGTAAATTTTAGAGCTTATCTCCAAGTTGTGTATGCATATATCTGACCCTAAATAGCACACCAAAGGCTTTGAGAAATGAGCTACAACGTAGAGAATCACTCAGATTCCAGACTGGACACTGGATGGCACAGATCCAGTGCCTAGCACATGCAGGACAGATCTGATTACACTGCAAAGACTTTGAAACAACTGACATTGAAAGCACCAGCAACAGAAGGCTGGTAAGGCTTGTGTCTCGGACCTAATGTGGTTCATTGACTGGTAAAACACAGTATCAACATTCTCCATAGGAGAATCCTATGTTACGTAACGTATCTAGATCCAGGGTCACTTAACATAATATTCAAAACTTCCAGGATAAATCCAAAATTACTCAACATATGTAAAACAGAAAAATCATAATATCTCACAAGGGAAAAGACAATCAACAGATACTAATCCCAAGATCACACAGAATTTGGAATGAACGGATCAAGACTTTAAAGCAGCTACTCTACCAGGCTCCAGGAAGAGCAAACACAATGGAAACAAATGGAAAAATGGAGAAAAAAAAATCAGCAGAGAAATAGAAGGTACAGGAAAGAGAGAAATGTAAACTTTAGACCTGAAAACACAATAACAAAATGAAACACTCACTGGATTGGATTAACAGCAAAATAAAGGATGACAGATGAAAGAGTCTGTGAACTTGTAGATTATTAGAAATTATCCAATTTGTACAAAAATGAGAATAAAATTTTTCACCACCAGACTTGCTCTTACAAAAAAAGCCAAAGAGATTGCTTCAGATGGAAGGGAAATTATATTAGAGGGAAACTTCGAACAATAGAAATGAAGAAAGAGCAACAAAAATGGTAAATATCTCTTTAATATAATAGAAAATATTTTTCCTCTTAATATATTTCAAATATACATGATTGTCATAAGAAAAATTTTAACATTGTCTTACGGAGTTTTTTTTTTTTTTTTTTTTTTTTTTTTAATTTTTTTTTTTTTCAACGTTTTTTATTTATTTTTTGGGACAGAGAGAGACAGAGCATGAACAGGGAAGGGGCAGAGAGAGAGGGAGACACACAGAATTGGAAACAGGCTCCAGGCTCCGAGCCATCAGCCCAGAGCCTGACGCGGGGCTCGAACTCACAGACCGCGAGATCGTGACCTGGCTGAAGTCGGACGCTTAACCGACTGCGCCACCCAGGCGCCCCTGTCTTACGGAGTTTTAAAAAAGGGGAGTGGGTACAGGGACCTGAAAGGTGGTAAGTTTTTTCTATTCCACCTCAAATAATAAAATATTAGTTCAAAGTAGACTGTGAAAGATTTTATATTATAATTTCTAGATCAACCACTAAAAAAATCTAAACAAAGAGATACAGTAAAAAATTAAATATATGATGTGGCGTACACAACAAATTCAAATTTGTTTGAGTTGCTCCAAAGAAAGCAGGAGAACAAGAAGGAAAAAAGGAACAAAAAGAAAACTAGTAATAAGATGGTAGATCTAAATCTTCACATATCAGTAATTATATTCAATTTAAATGGTATGAAGACATCAATTAAAAAAAAAGAGATCATCAAAGTGGATAAAAATGAGGCTCAACTATATGCTGATATGCTGTCTATAGGAAACACACTTTAAGTATAAAAATATAAGTAGTTCAAATATTTAAAAAGTGGAAAATATGCTAAAAAATATGTACTAGACAAACACCAAACTACAGCTGGAGTGGTCATATTAATCTCAGACAAAATTGTCTTCAGAACAAGAAAATTTCTCAAGGATAAAGAAGACATTACAAAATCGTAAAAGAGTCAACTTACCAAGAAGATGACTATATAAAATGTGTATGCACCTAATAACATAGCCTTAAAATACATGAAGCAAAAGCAAGTACCTCCAAAAGGAAAAATAGGCAAATCCACACTTAGTTGAAAACTGCAATACTCCTCCCTAAGTAATTGGTATAACAAGTAGATAATCAACAATAAAATAGAAGAACTGAACAATACCATTAACCACTGAATTTAGCTGACATTTATAGAACACTCCACCCAACAGCAGAACAATACATATTCTTTTCAAGTGCACAGCACTTGACACATGGTGCGGAGCCTGCTTGGGAATCTCTGTCTCCCTCTCTGCCCCTCTCCCTCTCGTTCCCTCTCTCTCTCTTTCTCAAAATAAAGAAATAAACATTAATTTAAAAAAAATAACTGGAAGTTTTCAAACACTTAGAAATTAAACAACACAATTCTAAACAATCTATGGTTCAAAGACAAAAACTCAAGGGAAATTAAAAAATATCTTGAAGTAAAGGAAAATAAAAATACAACATACCAAAACTTGTGGGATGCAGCTAAAGTAGTGCTCAAAAATAAATTTGTTGCACTAAATGCTGATATTAGACGACAAGGAAGTTCTCAAATCAACAATTTAATCTCTCATAATTAGAAGATTAAGAGAGCAAACTAAACCCAAAGCAAGGAAAAGGAAGGATAATAAAAGATTTGTGCAGAAATCAAAGAAATTGAAATAGAAGAATAGAGAAAAATCAGTAACCAAAATCTGGTTCTTTGAAAAGATAAATAACATTGATAAATTTTTAGCCAGTCTAACAAAAAGAAAGAGAAAAGATGCAAATCACCAATATCAAAAACGAAAGGAGAATATCATGACAGACCTTAAAGAATATTTAGAGAATACTATGAACAACTCTATGAACATAAATTCAACAAAATAGGTGAAATGTAACAATCATTGACAACCTTCCAAAAACTATTCTGGAAGAAATACACTGATCTATCCTATATCCATTAAAGAAATAGAATTCATAGTTTAAAACCTTCTAAAAAAGAAAACTACAGGCCCAGATGGTTTCACTGGCAAATTCTTCTTTGGAAGAGGATATAACAGTAATTCTAAATAATCTCTTCCAAGATAGAAGAGGAAGAAACTTTTTCCAATTTATTTTAAGAGGCCAGGATTACTCAAATATCAAAGCCAGGCAATAACATCACAAGAAAGTTAAATTATAGACCAAAATCTTACATGACCATAGATGCGAAAGTTTGCAACAAAATATTAGCAAATCAAATCCAGCAATATGTGAAAAAAAAAAACTAAACATCTCAACTATATGAGATTGACCCTAGGAATGAAAAACAGGTCCAAAATTCTAATGTCAATCAATGAAACCTATCATATTAATAGGTTAAAGAAAAACATGATCATATCAATTGATGCAGGCAAAGCATTTGGGAAAAAACAATTTTCACTCATGTTAAAAAAAAAAACAATTCCTAGACAACTATGAATAGAAAGAAACATCCTTAAACTGATTAAGATTCATCTACCAAAACTCATAGCTAACATCATATTTAATAGTGAAAGACTGAATACTTTCTTCTGAATATCAGGAATGTGTCAAGAACATCCACTCACCACTTCTATTCAACATTATATTGGTAATCCTAGTTGATGAAATAAGGCAATAAAAATCAGCAAGATTCATAAAGATTGGAAAGGAAGAAATATAACCACCCAGTTGCAGACAGTATAATCATCTATGAAGAATGAAAGAATTTGCAAAAAAAAATCTTTTAGAAATAATAAACGAGTATGTAACAAGGTTCTAGGATACAAGATCAATACCCCAAAACTCTGTATCTATATATATATATATGCATATATATATACATATATGTGTGTGTGTGTGTGAGCAATTGGAAACAAATTTTTTAAATACTAACAATAGCTCTAAAAATTTTAAATATTTAGTAAAAAGAGCTAACAATCCACATCCAGGATCTGTATACTGAAAACTACAAAATGCCAAGGAAAGAAATCAAGAAAGACCTAAATAAATGGAGAGCCATACTATGTTCATGGATTGAAGGACTCAATACAGTTATGAATTCCCCATAAATTGGTCCATAAATTTAATGCAAACCTAATCAAAATTCCAGGTGACTATTTTGTAGATACAGATAAATTATTTTTGAGTGTAGAAAGAAAGGCAAAGGGACTAGAATAACTAAACCAAATGTGAAAAAGAAGAATTAAGATGTAAACTCCCACTGCTTGATTTTAAGACCTACTATAAAACTGCTGTAACCAAGTAATGTGGTACTGATGAAAGAAACAAGCAAGTCAACTACACAGAAAAACGTCCAAAAATAGACTCACACGAATATGGCTCATTGATTTAGCAAAGTACAAAGGCAATTCAATGAAGTAGGGGTAGTATTTTCTACACATTGTATTGGAGTAATTGAGTATTTGTGGTAGGAAGAATTCTAAAATGCCTCCCAACATTTCCTGTCCCTTCTCACTCTGATGTACATGCCTTGCATAATTACTGGAACTGCAAATATGATGGATTTTATTCCTAGGCTTAGTTTATATTATATGCTACAGTTGACTTTAAAATAGGTAGATTATCTGGGGAGTGTTTACATGAGCCTTTCTACATGTACAGCATGTTCTCTGGTCACAGAAGAGGAATTCAGAGAGTTAGAACACAAGAAGGATTTGATGCACTGCTGCTGCTTGAAGATGGTAGTAAGGAATGCAAGGCATGTGGGCAGCCTCTAAGTTCTGAGCATATTCCTGACAAAAAAGACGTCCATAGGCATACAACCACAAAGTACTGAATTCCACCACCACCAAGAATGAACTTGGAAGCAGTTTACTCCAGAGCCTCCAGACAAGAATTCAGCCCAGCTCATATGTTGATTTTAGTCTTATGATACCCTGAGCAGAAGATCCAGTCACACCGTGCCAGACATCTGATCTACGGAACTGTGAACTAATAAATAGGTGTTATTTTCGGCCTCTAAGGTTGTGGTAATTTGTTACACAGCAATAGAAACTTAATATAATATCCAAACACTAAAAAAATGAATCTTGACTTAACCTTCAAACTTTGTACAAAAATTAACTCAAAATGGACGATAGATCAAAATGTAAAATATAAAACTTCTAGAAGGTGTAATAGAAAATCTTCATGACCTTGAATGAGGCAAAGGATTCTTAGCTATAATACTAACATCATGCATAAAAGAAAAAGATAAATTTGACTTCATTGAATTGAAATATATTTTGCTTTGCAAAAGACATTGTTAACAGAATGAAAATACAAGTTACAGATTTGAAAAGAATTGCTGGTGGGACATTGCTAGAACATTACTTGGAACATTGCTGGTGGGAATGCAAAATGGTATGGCCAACTTGTAAATCACTGCAGCAGATTCTTATAAAGTTAAATATACAATCACCATATGACTCAGGATACCCCTTCTAGACATTTGCCCTAGAGAATAAAATGGGGATAACAGCATTTGCCTCCGAAGATTAAATATGTGAACTTTAAATAACAAAATACATGCTAATATCCTTTGAGCAGAACCTAGCACTCATTGAATAGCCCTGCTTTACTCACAGCGTTTATTAAAAATGTCAGATGAATTTTAATAGCATTTTTAGCATATGTTGAAATAATCACAAAGGCTTTTATTTTGTTTTTTTGTTTTTGTTTTTTTTGGGGGGGATGAGACAACTGAGTTTCAATTCTGACTTCTGCCAATTAGCTTTTGGGGGGGGCTTTAAAGAGTTTTTTGTTTTTTGTTTTTTTGGTTTTTTTGGTTTTTTTTTTTTTTAATGTTTATTTATTTTTGAGACAGAGAGAGACAGAGCATGAACAGGGGAGGGGCAGAGAGAGAGGGAGACACAGAATCTGAAACAGGCTCCAGGCTCTGAGCTGTCAGCACAGAGCCCGACGCGGGGCTCGAACTCACAGATCGTGAGATCGTGACCTGAGCCGAAGTCGGCCGCTTAACCGACTGAGCCACACAGGCACCCCTGTTTTTTGTTTTTTAATTTACATCCAAATTAGTTAGCATATAGTGCAACAATGATTTCAGGAGTAGATTCCTTACTGCCCCTTACCCATTTAGCCCATCCCCCCTCCCAGAACCCCTCTAGTAACCCTGTTTGTTCTCCATATTTATGAGTCTCTTATGTTTTGTCCCCCTCCCTGTTTTTATGTTATTTTTGCTTCCATTCCCTTATGTTCTTCTGTTTTGTCTCTTAAAGTCCTCATGTGAGTGAAGTAATATGGTATTTGTCTTTCTCTGACTAATTTCACTTAGCATAATACCCTCTAGTTCCATCCACGTAGTTGCAAATGGCAAGATTTCATTCTTTTTGATTGCCGAGTAATACTCCATTGTATATATATACCACTTCTTCTTTATCCATTCATCCATCGATGGACGTTTGGGCTCTCTCCATACTTTGGCTATTGTTAATAGTGCTGCTATAAACATGGGGGAGCATGTGTCCCTTTGAAACAGCACACCTGTATCCCTTGGATAAATACCTAGTAGTGCCATTGCTGGGTTGTAGGGTAGTTCTATTTTTAGTTTTTTGAGGAACCTCCATACTATTTTCCAGAGTGGCTGCACCAGCTTGCATTGCCACCAAGAATGCAAGAGAGATCCTCTTTCTCCACATCCTTGCCAACATATGTTGTTGCCTGAGTTGTTAATGTTAGCCATTCTGACAGGTGTAAGGTGGTATCTCGTTGTGGTTTTGATTTGTATTTCCCTGATGATGAGTGATGTGGAGTATTTTTTCATGTGTCGGTTGGCCATCTGGATGTCTTCTTTGGAGAGGTGTCTATGCATGTCTGTTGCCCATTTCTTCACTGGGTTATTTGTTTTTTGGGGATTGAGTTTTATCAGTTCTTTATAGATTTTGGATACTAACCCTTTATCTGATATGTCATTTGCAAATATCTTCTCCTATTCTGTCGGTTGCCTTTTAGTTTTGCTGATTGTTTCCTTCGCTGTGCAGAAGCTTTTTATTTTGATGAGGTCCCAATAGTTCATTTTTGCTTTTTTTTTCCCTTGTCTCCGGAGACGTGTTGAGTAAGAAGTTGCTGCGGCCAAGATCAAAGAGGTTTTTGCCTGCTTTCTCCTCGAGGATTTTGATGGCTTCCTGTCTTACATTGAGGTCTTTCAGACATTTTGAGGGTTTTTTTGTGTCTGGTGTAAGAAAGTGGTCCAGGTTCATTCTTCTGCATGTCGCTGTCCAGTTTTTCCAGCACCACTTGTTGAAGAGACTGTCTTTATTCCACTGTATATTCTTTCCTGCTTTGTTTGTGGATCCATTTCTGGCTTCTCTATTCTGTTCCATTGATCTGACTGTCTGTTCTTGTGCCAGTACCATTTTGTCTTGATGATTACAGCTTGTATAGTATAGCTTGAAGTCTGGGATTGTCATGCCTCCAACTTTGGTTTTCTTTTTCAAGATTGCTTTGGCTATTCAGGGTCTCTTCTGATTCCAAACAAATTGTAGGATCATTTGTTCTAGCTCTGTGAAGAATGTTGGTGTTATTTTGATAGGGATTGCATTGAATATGTAGATTTCTTTGGGTAGTATCGACATTTTAACAATATTTGTTCTTCCTATCCAGGAGCATGGAATCTTTTCCCATTTTCTTGTGTCTCCTTCAATTTCTTTCATAAGCTTTCTATAGTTTTCAATGTATAGATTTTTCACCTCTTTGGTTAGATTTATTCCTAGGTATATTATGGTTTTTGGTGCAACTGTAAACGGGATCAATTCCTTGATTTCTCTTGCTGTCGCTTCATCGTTGGTTTATAGGAATGCAACCGATTTCTGTGCGTTGATTTTATATCCTGCAACTTTGCTGAATTTATGAATCAATTCTAGCAGTTTTTCGGTGAAATCTTTTGGGTTTTCCATACAGAGTATCATGTCATCTGTGAAGAGTGAAAGTTTGACCTCCTCCTGGCCGATTTGGATGCTTTTTATTTCTTTGTGTTGTCTGATTGCAGAGGCTAAGACGTCAAATTCTATGGTGAATAAAAGTGGTGAGGGTGGACATCCCTGTCTTGTTCCTGACCTTAGGGGGAGGAGTTTTTCCCCATTGAGGATGGTATTAGTGTTGGGTCCTTCATATATGGCTTTTATGATCTCGAGGTATGCTCCTTCTATCCTTACTTTCTTGAGGCTTTTTATCAAGAAAGGATGGTGTATTTTGTCAAATGCTTTCTCTGCATCTATTGAGAGGATCATATGGTTCTTATCCTTTCTTTTATTGATGGGATGAATCACATTAATTCTTTTGTGGATATTGAACCAGCCCTGCATCCCAGGTATAAATCCCATTTGGTTGTGGTGAATAATTTTTTTAATATATTGTTGGAGCTGGTTGGCTAATATCTTGTTGAAGATTTTTGCATCCATGGTCATAAGGGAAATTGGTCTATAGTTCTCCTTTTTAGTGGGGTCTCTGTCTGGTTTTGGAATCAGGGTAATGCTGGCTTCATAGACAGAGTTTGGAAGTTGTCCTTCCATTTCTATTTTTTGGAATAAGCTTCAAGAGAATTAGTGTTAACTCTTCCTTAAGTGTTTGGTAGAATTCCCCTGGAAAGCCATCTGGGCCTGGACTCTTGTTTTTTTGGCAGATGTTTGATTACTAATTCGATTTCCTTACTGGTTCTGGGTCTGTTCAAATATTCTATTTCTTCCTGTTTCAGTTTTGGTAGTGTATGTTTCTAGGAATTTGTCCATTTCTTCCAGATTGCCCATTTTATTGGCATATAATTGCTGATAATATTCTCTTATTATTGTTTTTATTTCTGCTGTGTTGGTTGTGATCTCTCCTCTTTCATTCTTGATTTTATTTATTTGGGTCCTTTCCTTTTTCTTTTGATCACACTGGCTAGTGGCTTATCAATTTTGTTAATTCTTTCAGAGAACCAGCTTCTGGTTTCATTGATCTGTTCTGTGTTTTTGTTTGTTTGTTTGTTTTGATAGCATTAGTTTCTGCCCTAATCTTTATTATTTCCTGTCTTCTTCTGTTTTGGGGTTTTATTTGCTGTTTTTTTTCCAGCTCTTTAAGGCATAAGGTTAGGTTGTGTACCTGAGATCTTTCTTCCTTCTTTAGGAAGGCCTGGATTGCTATATACTTTCCTCTTATGACCACCTTTGCTGCATCCCAGAGGTTTTGGATTGTGGAATTATCATTTTCATTGGCTTCCATATACTTTTTAATTTCCTCTTTAACTGTTGGTTAGCTCGTTCATTCTTTAGTAGGATGTTCTTCAGTCTCCAAGTATTTGTTACCTTTCCAAATTTTTTCTTGCGGCTGATTTCAAGTTTCATAGCGTTGTGGTATGAAAATATGCACAGTATGATCTTGACCTTTTTGTACTCATTGAGGGCTGATTTGTGTCCCAGTATGTGGCCTGTTCTGTAGAACGTACCATGTGCACTGGATAAGAATGTATATTCTGCTGCTTTAGGATGAAATGTTCTGAATATATCTGTTAAGTCCATCTGGTCCAGTGTGTCATTCAAAGCCATTGTTTCCTTGTTGATTAGATGATCTGTCCATTGCTGTGAGTGGGGTGTTGAAGTCTCCTACTATTATGGTATTACTATCAATGAGTTTCTTCATGCTTGTGATTATATATTGTGTTTGATTTATATATTTGGGTGCTTTCACATTTGGTGCATAAATGTTTCCCATTGTTAGGTCTTCTTGGTGGATAGACCCCTTGATTATGATATAATGCCCTTCTGCATCTCTTGATACAGCCTTTATTTTAAAGTCTAGATTGTCTGGTATAAGTATGGCTACTCCGGCTTTCTTTTGTTGACCATTAGCATGATAGATGGTTATCCATCCCCTTATTTTCAATCTGAAGGTGTCTTTAGGTCTCAAGTGGGTCTCTTGTAAACAGCATATAGATGGATCTTGTTTTCTTATCCATTCTGTTACCCTATGTCTTTTGATTGGAGCATTGAGTCCATTGACATTTAGAGTGAGTACTGAAAGATATGAAATCATTGCCTTAATGATTCGTGTAGAGTTGGAGTTTCTGGTGGTGTTCTCTGGTCCTTTCTAATCTTTGTTGCTTTTGGTATTTATTTGTTTGTTTGTTTAGTTAGTAATTTATATTTTCATCTTTTCTCCCCTCAGAGAGCCCCCCCTTAAAAGTTCTTGCAGGGCTGGTTCAGTGGTCACAAACTCCTTTAATTTCTGTTTGTCTGGGAAACTTTTTATCTCTCCTATTTTGAATGACAGCCTTGCTGGAGAAAGAATTCTTGGCTGCATATTTTTCTGATTCAGCACACTGAATATATCCTGCCACTCCTTTCTGGCCTGCCAAGTTTCTGTGCATGGGTCTGCTGCAAACCTGATCTGTCTTCCCTTGTAGGTTAGGGACTTTTTTTCCCTTGCTGCTTTCATGATTCTCTCCTTGCCTGAGTATCTTGTGAATTTGACTATGATATGCCTTGTTGATGGTCAGTTTTTGTTGAACCTAATGGGGGTCCTCTGTGGTTCTTGGATTTTGATGTCTGTGTCTTTTCCCAGGTTAGGAAAGTTTTCCACTATGATTTGCCCACATAACCCTTCTACCCCTATTTCTCTCTCTTCCGGGACCCCTATGATTCAGATGTTGTTCTTTTTAACAAGTCACGATTTTTTTAATTCTTAAATTATGCTCTTTTGCCTTCATCTCCCTCTTTTTTTGTGCTTCATTATTCTCTATAAGTTTGTCCTCTATATTGCTGATTCTCTGTTCTGCCTCATCCATCCTTGCCGCCGTGGCATCCATCCATGATTACATCTCCATTATAGCATTTTTAATTTCATTCTGGCTATTTTTTTACTTCTTTTATCTCTGCAAAAAGGGATTCTAATCTATTTTTGACTCCAGCTAGTATTCTTATGTCGTGATTCTAAATTCTGGTTCAGACATCTAGCTTGTATCTGTATTGGTTAAATCCCTGGCTGTTGTTTCTTGTGCTCTTTCTTTTGGAGTGAATTCCTTAGTTTTGTAATTTTGAAGGGAGAAAAGGAATTAATGAGGTAGAAAAATTAAAATTTAAAAAAATTAAAATTTAAAAAATATTAAAATGAAAAATACACACACACACACACACACACACACAAAATCAAATAAACGATGCTAGATCCTAGGTGTGTTTTGGTCTGGGTGTTGAAAGTGGTTTGACAGAGGAAAAAAAGGGGGAGGGAGAAAAAAAGGAAATTGTTTGAAAATTTCAAAAAATGAATACACTGAAGTAGACTAAAATGAGGTGATGGGAGTAAAATAGAATTTGAAAGAAATTATACAAAAGCAAATGATATAGTAGAAAAATTAAAGAAAAATATTTTTAATAAAAATTAAAACTAAAAATGAATTTTTCTGTATTCAAGAAAAAGAAAAGAAATGAAAAAAAAAGGAAAAAAGGAAGTAAATCATTTGAAAATTTGTATAAGTGAATACACTCTCGTAGACTAAAATAAAATGATGGACATGAAATAGAATTTGAGAAAATTTACATAAAAGCAAAATATGTAGTAAAAAAAATTAAATATATTTTTAATAGAAATGGAAAGTAAAAATGAAGTTTTTCTCTTTCTGCATTCAAGAAAAAGAAAAGAAACTAAGAAGAGAAAAAATAAAAAGGAAAAAAGGAAATGGTTTTAAAATTTGAAAAAGTGAATACACTAAGTAGACTAAAATAAAGTGATGGAAGTATATTTGAAAAAGTTACACCAAAGTAAAAAATATAGTAAAAAAATTAAATAAAAATATTTTTAATAAAAATTGAAAATAAAAATGATTTTTTTTCTCTTCTGTGTTCAAGAAAAAAGAAGTGAAAAAGAGAGAAAGAAAGGAAAATTGTATAGATGGACTTGCTATCAGATTGAAATAGGACTGAAATTACTTCGTTTTCCCCTAGAAGTCAGGCTATGAAGCACTTCATAGTCCATAAACTAAGTAGGCAGTGAGACTTGTGTTCTTGAAGAGGGAGGTTGGCCCAGGTGGGCGGGGCTCAGTGTAACGGCCCCACTCTCCACTAGATGGGGCTGCTAGCCTACTGAGGTGGATTGTGGTGGTGCTTGTAGGTGTGTGCGTGCGCGCGCGCGCGCGCGCGCGCGCGCATGCGCAGCAAAGGTGAAAATGGCGTCACTCATCTACCTGATCAGCAATCGCAGTTCTCCACGATCAGCAATCCTGCACCCGTCCTCTGTCTTCAGGTTTCATCCACTACCCGCTTTTTCACTCTCCGTAACTAGGCCCCAGGCAGTACCTCTCTCCCGAGTCTTGCCTCAGATGCGGCTATTTTCCCTGGCCCCTTACTTTTAAAGGACTGCATCTTTGACCCATTCTGCCCCTCTGTGGGAGGGTCTCACCGAGCAATGGCCAAATGAGCAATGGCTGAATGTCAGCTGCACCCAGGAGTTCTTGCTGGACCTTGCTGCTGTCGGTGCTCTGAGACTGCGGCCAGGTGCCTGCCCGCCCCAGAAAAAGTTCGCGAGATAGTGTAGCAGCAGCTTTTCAGGGATTATGGAAAATCACAACACACATCTGCCACCAGACTTCACCCTTAATGACCTTGTTCCAGCACCAGCGAATGTGGCCATTTTCTGGGGTCTGCTGGGCCCAGGTTGCCTCACAGCCTCTACCAAATGTCCTTCCAGCAGTGGAACCGCTTTCCCCATGTGGCTGAGAAACTCCTGGACCCCACTCTTCTTGGGGATTCGCCCTTCCCACCAGAGCACCGCCAGGTATTGAGCTGCGGAGTTGCAGACTTTGCTCTCCCCTTGTTTACCGTCTTAATGGAATTTAAACCCTCTCCTTTCTCCTTTCTCCCTTTTTAGTTTAGTCCCTGCGGCTGTTTCCAATTTTCCACTTTCTCTCCAGCTGCTTTTGGGGAGGGGTGCTTTTCCCATATTCTTCCCCCCGCCGCCGTCTCCATCCTCTCTCTGCCTGCAAAAGCACCTCCCTTCCCGCAGCTTCTCTCGCTCCCCGAGCTCACCTCTCCGCGCCGCATAACTGCCGAATTCTGTCCAAAGTTTTTTATTCTCTTTTATTGATGTGATGAAACATATTGATAGATATTCTGATAATTAAAAATCCTTATATTCTCAGAAAAGCTGTTTTTTCTACAATTTTATATCTATAATAATTACTGAAATTATAGTTTTTCTCTTTGGAGGAGAGAAGACTGTCTTTATTAGGTTTAGATATTAATAAGACTGTGGTATATTTATGACATTAACTGAAGACTTTTCTATTTTTTATGGTCTAAAATAACATAAAAATGATCAAATCTTTAAAAAAATTTTTTTTAATGTTTGTTTCTTTTTGAGAGAAAAAGACAGGGCATGAGCAGGGGAGGGGCAGAGAGAGAGGGAGACACAGAATCCAAAGTAGACTCCAGGCTCTGAGCTGTCAGCACAGAGCCTGATGCAGGGCTGAAAATCACGAACAGTGAGATCATGACCTGAGCCAAAGTCGGAGGCTTAAACAACTGAGCCACCCAGGCACCCCAAAAATGGTCAAGTCGTTAAAGACTAGTTAGGAGTCAACTGTAAAACCATCTGGTTCCTGAAGTCATTTTAATAGTAGGTCTATAATCACGTTTCCAGGGTCTCCTCTGGTAATTGGTATATTCAAATGTAAAATTATCATTTTGTAGTTCAAAAATGGTAAAGTATTGGTGATTTTACATGGTTCAACGAATAGTAAAATAAATATCCATATATTTTTCAGCTAGTTTTACACATTAATAATTTTTCCATCTTGTTTTTTCATACTTCTCTGCATGTACATATAGATCACATATATAAATATGTAAGTGTTTTTTATTTATTCTTTTATTTTTTCACTGAATGGGATGTAAGGACAGCCATCATACACCTCTTACCCAAATACTGAAGCATACATCTTTGACATTCTCTTAACCAAAATACCATTACTATGCTTAAAAATACTTATTAAAAAAAACAATGAATAGTTTTTATCATGTCAGTATATATTCAGATATCCCCAGTTATTGCAAGAAAATAAATACTGCAGAGATATTTTTAAATTCAAGATCCAATCAAAGTTATACACTGCATTTGGTTAAAAAATTTTTTGTAGTTTCTTTAAATCAGCTTTTTTTTTTTTTCATGACATTGATTTTTAGAAGAAACCAGGTCAATTGTTATGTACACTATTCCACATTCTGGACTTGTTTGTTTCTACATAGCATCAGTTAATGTATTTTTCTCTCTGCTACATTTACCGTAAACTGGAAATTATGTTCAGGCCTGAAATTCAGGTTGAACATTTTTGGCAAGAATATTCATGGGTGACATTACATGCTCAATAGTGTGTATTTCATGTCAGCAGACATATAAGGTCAGACCCTCCCACTATTGGTGATACCAAGTTTGTTCATATGGTTATGGTGGTAACATCTACTGTAAAGGTACAGTTTTACCTTTGTAACTAGTTTTTAACCTATGGGGTATTACTTGACCACTGTGTGAATATCTTGTTTCCAGCAATCTTTTACCTACTGTTTTTAACATCTGTCAATGATCCTTGCCCGAATCAGTGATTATATTTGAGGTGATTCAGTTTTTGTTTCTCTTTGATAGATAATTTTTTGAAAGTTTCTTAGTTTACCCAACAATTAAAATTTTTGGTTATCTTTTTATTATTTATTCCTAATTTATCAAATTATGAGGCTGTGAACTGTAGTGATTCTACTTTTGAAATATAAGATTTTCTTTGTGATCAAGCACATAACTGATTGGGGTGTATGTTCCATGGACATGAAAAAAATGTATATTTGCTACTTTTGAGGAAAAAATTTGTGTGTGTGTGTGTGTGTGTGTGTGTGTATTGAGTTTATTGATTATGTTACTCAAATTCTCTATATCCTTACCTGTATTTTTAATAGATGTCATATTCCAAATAAGGTACGTTAGATTTCCCAGTATAATTTTGTGTGTCTATTAAATTGAGTTTATTGATTATGTTACTCAAATTCTCTATAATCTTACCTATATTTTTACTAGATGTCAGATTCTGAATAAGGTAAATTAGATTTCCCACTATAATTTTATTTGTAATCAAGGTCTTGCATTCTTATTTTCTCTAGTCTTTTATGTGTATCTGATGTGTGTGATATATCATTTTATGACAGTTAAAAAATCTTCAAATTGGGGCGCCTGGGTGGCTCGGTCGGTTAAGCGTCCGACTTCGGCTCAGGTCATGATCTCGCGGTCAGTGAGTTCGAGCCCCGCATCGGGCTCTGTGCTGACAGCTCAGAGCCTGGAGCCTGTTTCAGATTCTGTGTCTCTCTCTCTGACCCTCCCCCTTTCATGTTCTGTCTCTCTCTGTCTCAAAAATAAATAAACGTTAAAAAAAAAATTTTTTAAAAAATCTTCAAATTGTCTGCTATATTTTTCTCATCCCAGAAATAAAACTTAAAATCCTCATATCCTTCTTAACATGTTCATGCTCCTTTTCTTTCTTCTAGTCCTGGTAATGTAGAATCCTAAAATAAAGAGTGAAAGCAATATAGAAAAGTCATTTTTATAAGCACTGAACAGTGGGACTTCCTCTCTTTCCCCCCATTTTATTTTGGTTATAAGTGAGCAGTGAGCTAGTGTTGCTTGAAATAGATTTCCATGTTTTAATCAACATAATTTAATTCCCCGGGGTCCTTAACTTCTCTTCAGAAAATAAAGTCTTAGTTTTTTTTTTTTAATCTATTATAATCTTTTACCTGCTAGTATGCATTTTAAACCTTAATGAAATGGTTTAAGAAAAATTACTGTGTACAATCCAGAATTGCAATAAAACTCCCATTTTGCATCCACCCTAAAGATCAGTTGCATAGCCAAAATATGGGATTTTAGCTGGAGATTTTAAAAATAATTGCCAGATTGTATCATACAGAATCACTCTGAAGAAATTGCTTAAGACAGGGAATTGCCCATTAGAGGCAAAATATGCTTTAATGCAGGTTTCATTGTACTGAGTACAAGGAATGTTTGGAAAAACATTAGCTTTTTTTTTTTTTTTTTTTTTTTTTTTTTTTTTTTTTTTTTTTTTATGGGTAGAGTGTTCCACCCAACCTAGTGCTGGGTTTGTAAAGTAAAATATAATTGGCCTGTAGTGAGGCAGCACCCATATTTGGAGATGATGGTACAAAATCATCTCAACAGCTGGCTTTTCAGTAACACTGGCTACTTTTTTCTTATATTTTCCAAGCTTCAATTTGTACATTAAGGGTCACCTGATGTCCCCTTGAGCCTCTTTATCTCTATTTCTCCTCAAGCACAGCACCCACACATGAGTTCCCACCAAGCAAACTATCCCTTAGTTTGGAAAACTGCAGCTGAAATGCTGGAAATGGATATGTTCAGCCCATTCTGGGGCCACCTGCCCCTCCGGTGTGGCCCTCCCAAGGTTCTGCCACAGAGTAGTGTGGCCTGCAGTATTTGTCCATGCAGGTTGTAGTTTATTACAGTCTAGTCATCAAAATAATCTCATCCTTTTCTTTCTTTAATATATTGTCTTTATGGGTCTATTTATGTTTGTACAGCAGTCTTGTTATTTCGGTGGGATTCTCAAAGAAAGGGAGAAAGTGCAGTAAAACTTTCAATTATGAGTAACTTGTTCTGAGAGTGTTTTTGCAAGACAAGAGGACATTTCTAGTAAATTTTAACTTGATAAATGATCGATGTCTTGCAATAGGAGTAGTACGTGATGCCAAATGTCACATGATCACAACTGAGCCAATGGTAAATGAAATTCGCTTTGATAAACAAGCACTTTGGATTACAAGCATGTTTCCAGAACAAATTATGCTCTGAAACCAAGGTTTTATTCTAAATGTGTTCAAAACAGTAATTTTATTTTTCATTAGCCAATACCAGAAATTTAAGCAGGTGCTTAATTTTATGAGTATAAACTAATATGTGCTTACTATATAAAATTTAAAAACTAAAAAATTGTTTAAAAAATAAAATTCATTTGATGTCTTTTTACACAGAGATGATTACTGTTAACATTTTAGTACATTTCCAAAGACATTTTTGGCAATCGATCTTTTTTACAAAATTCAGGTCTGTTACTTTTTAACTTAAAAATACAGCATGATAGCTTTCTAATTTTATTAGATATCTGTTGAAATTTTATTTTAAATGACTGAATAATAAAACCATATGAATATACCACAATTGTTTATCTAAATTGGTTTTAGAATATATTAAATTAGAATTAAATTAGAATTATCTTAAACTATCATAAATTATACTATGATTATTACATACATATATACCTGTTTGTATTTCTGATTATTTTCTTAGAGTAGATCCTTAAACATGGGATTAAAGAGTCAAGGGGTAGAATATTTTTCAAAGTTTAAAATGTATTTTGCCTAATTGCTTTCTAGTAAGAGTGAGTTAAACACTGGCAACATAATTTGTTCTTTTCTTGGTGACTTTCTGTCTTGTTTCTTATAGTCCAGAATTATTGGATGTTTTTGAAGATGCCTAACAGATTTCTAAAACTTTGTTGTAATTCCAGAAACTCCTTTCTTCTAGGTCTTCAGGAAGATGTTTCTTTTTCTTTATTGTATAGAATTTCTTGATAAACTGTGCTACTTTTCTTGTCTTTGCTAGTATTTTAATAAGGAGAAATCTCTCTAGACTCAATATTTGCCAACAGACAGGTGTGTGAATTGCCCTTGGCTCCCACAATGTCCATCTGGTTGTTCATCACATTCTTTTCTTGGAGCCATAGCTAGCAAGTCAATTTGCAACATTTATAACCCAGGCCCTTGGATCAAGCAAATATTCATCTTTGAAGCTATGCCATATGTGTGAAGAATTCTCTGTTGTCCTCACTGTTGGTTTTCAGGCCCTTTGAGCCAATGTAGCATACTGTATTCCTGGCATCTCTTTACCTTCATCCTTGGCTACAACTCTACATATGGGACATGTACTCTCCACAGAATGCAATGTGCTATTGGAAATACCGACTTCTGTCCCCCATCTTTTCCTTCATTCATTCACATTCATTCAACAAATATTTATTGAGCTTCTACT
Source organism: Neofelis nebulosa (assembly GCF_028018385.1). Classification (NCBI taxonomy): domain Eukaryota; kingdom Metazoa; phylum Chordata; class Mammalia; order Carnivora; family Felidae; genus Neofelis; species Neofelis nebulosa. The sequence goes on along the minus strand of NC_080786.1, from coordinate 38,664,200 downwards.
CTGTGCCAGCAACCAGTAAGACATAGAACAGAAGAGACAAAAGTCCCTGCCTTTGTGTAGCTGACACAACAGTCTCAACTCCCACCTTCTACTACTGCCCTATGACACTTTGCCATAGGTTTTTGGGGGGACTAAGAACAAAATATATTTCTGCTGTCTTGCAGGCAAGCAAGGATGTGATATTCCATGAAGTGGGGATAGGATGCTGGTTGTTTTCCACAAAATAGCTCTATAAGCCTTATGATTATTAAAAACTCTTAGGATATTGTAACATTCACTTGCCCATTATTTTGGGTTTTCAATGGTATTGGAATTGTTTGCCTTTTCTGGGCATTCAAAAGCATTTGAGTAGGAATTTAGCAGAGGCATCATTAGGGACTACTAGTTGGAAACCATTTTAAACAGAAGTCACACAGGGCATTTGTAAACTATGACTTTCGCTGTTTCCTTTTTCAAGGTAAACTCTGAGGTGATGGTTTTTGGAGAATTTTTTTGTTGGCAACAAAAAAACACAAAGCTGTAGGAGGTATTGCTGTATGTTGATAGTATAGTTTTGATTTTTTTGTTTTGCTTAATATTTCTACCTCCAATCCTCAACACAAACATTTGGCTAGGATTGTGTTGTTTTGTTTTGTTTTGTTTCAGTCACTGAGCCGAATCCCTAGTCTGTGTAACTCAGGACACCAAGGTGAAATGGAAATCTGGCCTATATTTATATCTTAACAACGAACTTCTCATTGTGCTGTTCATTGTGTCCTATTACTTCTAATACATGCTATAAAAATAAAAAACATCATCATAATTTTGGCTTCTTCCAAGAGTATTTGCAATAATAGGTGGGGTTTGGGGGGAGTTACTTTCAAGTGACACACATCAAATGTAAATAGGAAGGCAGACTGTTGCTGATCATGACATTCAACACATGTATCTCTAGGAGTCACTTGGTCACAAATACACCCCTCCTCCAAACATACATGCATGTGAGTCCATACACCAATGTACTTGTGCACATTCATACACACACACACACACACACACACACACACACACACACACAGAGTTCAGCCATATTGAAATACTTCTATTTCCCCTAAACAGGCCACACTACCTCCTCTGTATAGGGCTTCTCTCTCTACCAGGACAGCCTTCCCCTCTCATTACCTAATTGAGTACTATGTGCCTTTCATGCCTTAGATTAAGAATCAGTCATCCCCTCTGAGAATGATGAGAATGTCTCATCAGCAGCATCCTACCACCCAGGTAAACTAGGTTCTTCCCTGCTTTGTGCTCCCACCACAGTCGCCATACTTCCTTTCCTAATAGACCATACCTCACAGAAGTAACTCATGATTCACTGATATATCTGAATGACAGCTCTCTACCTTAGAGTGTGAGACCACTGAGGGCAATGTCTGGGTCTCTTCTTCCCTTTGTCTCCCAGCTCTGAGCATAACACTTCATATGCAGTAGGCTTTCAGGGACTTTGGGGACTGCCCAGCAATTATCCTAAAATTCCCTAGCCCGTCAACATTCCAATTCTACCAGATAATTTCATTCTCACCTTGTCTCCTCCCCTTCTGTCAAGCACCTGTTACCTTTTCCCCAGCATTCTCTTTCAGCTGCTGATCTCCCCCATTCACTAAGAGAATAGAAGCAATAAAAAGATAGCTTCCACAAGTTCTCCATAAACCTACCTTCCAGCATCAGTGTCCTTAAGTTCCACCTTCCATTATATCAAGAGGAACAAACTGACCTTACTCCAGTTAAGGCCCATCCTTCTATTCATGTGGTAGTCACATCCTCCCTCACTTATTGGAAGACATCACTCCAATGTTGTCTCTCTTCTCTCTCATATCATCATTTTGTCCTCTTCAATGAACAATTTTAAAACCTAGTTTAATTACTTTCATCTTTAATAATAAAAATAAAAAACCTTTCTTGCTTGCATATCCCTCTCCAGCCACAGCCTCATTCCTTGCTGTCCTTTAAGGCAAAACCTCTCAAAATAGTTTCAGCTCACAGTGTCTACAACTCCTCTCCTTTCAATCTCTCTTGAACCTACTATGAATAGGTAGTAGCCCCCATCATTCTGCCCCCAAAACTATTCTTATTAGTCTTTATGCCCCCCCATATTGCTAAATGCAATGGTCAAGCCTCATTTTTAATTTTTATTGGACTGTCAACAATATTGAATTCAATTGCCCCTCCATCTTACTTGAAACCTCAGTCTTCACTTGGACTCCAGGACATATTCCCTCTAATTTCCCTAATACCTTCCTGGCCAAAATGAGAAAAAATGAAATATGGCCTTTTGTAGCAACGTGGATGGAACTGGAGAGTGTGATGCTAAGTGAAATAAGCCATACAGAGAAAGACAGATACCATATGGTTTCACTCTTATGTGGATCCTGAGAAACATAACAGAAACCCATGGGGGAGGGGAAGGAAAAAAAAAAAAAAAAGAGGTTAGAGTGGGAGAGAGCCAAAACATAAGAGACTGTTAAAAACTGAGAACAAACTGAGGGCTGATGGGGGGTGGGAGGGAGGGCAGGGTGGGTGATGGGTATTGAGGAGGGCACCTTTTGGGATGAGCACTGGGTGTTGCATGGAAACCAATTTGACAGTAAATTTCATATATTAAAAAATTAAAAAATTAGAAAAAAAATACCTTCCTGGCCAATACTTGGCTAGTGTGTAAGTCAAGTTTTCACTGCAAAAATAATAGCCCAAATATCTAAATGATTTGCATTCACAAAGATATGTTTCTTTTTCAAATTGTGTAAAGGCTAGGGGTCAGCTAGAGGGATGCTTATCTCTTTTTTTTTTTTTTTAACGTTTTATTTATTTTTGAGACAGAGAGAGACAGAGCATGAATGGGGGAGGGTCACAGAGAGAGGGAGACACAGAATCTGAAACAGGCTCCAGGCTCTGAGCTGTCAGCCCAGAGCCCGACGCGGGGCTCGAACTCACTGACCGCGAGATCGTGACCTGGGCTGAAGTCGGACGCTCAACCGACTGAGCCACCCAGGCGCCCCATGGGATGCTTATCTCTACTGGGCTCTCATCTGTGGCTCAGGTTGGCTCAACTCCTCTTGACTGCAGGTTGGCTGGGGCTCTGCCATCTGTTTTCTCATTCTAAGACCCAGACTAAGGGAGCAGCCCTACCTGGAACATGCTGTTCTCTCGTGGAAAAGGAAAGGAGCAAGGAGCTGAAACTCCCAAAGTTTCTAAAAACTTCTACTTGCTCATGGTGTGTATCATATCTATTCACATGCCATTGGCCAAGGTAGATCTGTGAGTCCCATTTCCTGTGAGAAAGGAATAACACAGAGAAGGTTTGTCCCTCATCATAAGCCCATGAGATGGAGTTCAGTGAGACCATCGGCAGGACTGCTGCATGTCCCCAGAAGACTGAAAGATTCAAGGGGCAGACCTGGGTCTGAGAAATTCAGAAGCTGGCTAAAGTAGCCTGGAACAGAGTGAGATCCACAGTTTGGCAATTTGATACATTCCCACCAAAAACATACCTAAGGGGTACGTTTCTTATTAATTGTGTGCTGTAATAGAGAAAGCCTATATGGAGTTGTCTCTTAGACCCTGCCCTAGAATGTCACCTGGAGAGGTGAGGAAGTCACAGCAGAAGAAAGCCAGGTCTGTACAGTCAGATGTTCAGGGCCAAGGAAGAAGTGGATGAAACACAATCCATGTCAGGAACTCACAAATTAGTCCCAGCCATGGATGGGCCTCTGAAGAGCCCTGACAAATGCTTCCGATATCTGCCATAACCAAAGGGAAACAATGCCATAGTTATGCCACACAGACATAACCTTTCTTCCCCATTTGCCCCTCCTCCTTCTCATGTTCCTTATCCTTGGAGAGAGACACCAGCCTGTAAGTAGGAGTAGGGTGGGAAATAAAAGGAGGATAGAAAGAAGGACTTGACCCTTGCAGCAGGTCCAAACTGGGGTCTCACTCTGAATGAAATTCACATTCTGGTGTTATTCATGTAACTAAACATAGTTATTACTGAACTGAGACCACTTCTGTGATTACAAGTGACCAGAGGACTCTTGTAAGCTGTCTGAGATTAATAAAAAGTCATAGGAGTCTGTAGAAGCAAGTGTGTACATATGTGTATGTTGGGGCCGAGGGGAGGTGTGATAAAGTTCTTTTCTTTTGCACTCCATGAGCCACATTTACTCCATGGGTAATGGCCTACTCCATGTAGGCCTCCGGGCTAGGCCCTGGGCCGACTGCATCCATCTGCCTGGTTTCTCCATCCTAAGAAGTTGCATCACAGTTTTGTGGAAACTAGACAACTTCATTAGCATCCTTGCCCATGAGGATCTGGGAGTTTACAAATGGTTGGCCTCACATTTGACCCTGTTTACGTAAAGGAAATCTAGACATCTGGCCAATTCAAGACCAAAGAATTTTGTGGCTGGGGTGTTGTGCTTCATTTCCTTTTTCATTTATAAACGCAGTTGGAGCTGATTCCAAAGTGTTTTTAGGAAGTTAGTAAAAACATCTAGGCGTAACTACTACTGTTTTATGAAATTTCATCTATTGTTTTGACCTTGCCTGTGCTTTAAATATGGAAATAAAAAGCTCAGTGTGGCTGTGGGGGTGTAGAGGGGAGTTATGTCATTACAGCACCTAGTTCAAGTCAGGAAACTCCAAGCCAGCGGTCCATTTCCTACTTTATTAAGCCAAGGAATGCTATCGAGTGTGTGACTAAGGGTAACATGACTCAGGTTAAGAACTGGGTCTATGGAATTTGTTTCCTGGCCAAGAGAACTACAATTCAACTGCTGCTGGAGTTAAATGGAAAATATATACTTTTGCCTTCATTAGAGCTATTGTTACTCATAAAGACTTGTTGAGAACATAAGATCAAACTTAAACATGATAGCATGAATTCTAATTATTGGAAACTAAACGAACCCTTGGGAATCTTGCCTTCCATTCCCAGTTTTACCCATGCTCTGTGTCTGACCTTGGACATCACAGCTCAGTCCTTATGCTTGAAAGAGAGACTACTGCTTATTAACACTCCATATCAGGCAAATAACAAATGCTCTTTTAGACACAGGTTTGACTAATGTGATTTCTCACCTGTGAAGTTATTTATTTAATTCTTCATTTCTTAAAATGGTACCATTCGCAGAAAGCACCTCAGGGTACAAGCAGTACATTAAAACAGTAATTAAAATAGATAAAGCATTACAAAGCAGCAATTAAAAAGAGCAGCAAATGAGGTTATGTCTTAAAATACTATTATGTTTAAAACCTTAAAACAATGCCCATCTCATCAGTATAGCAGGTGCATGTATAAGTAGTGCAAGAGACTCTGTGGTAGCTTTGAGAAATCCTACATGGAAAAGCATGATGTGACACAAATTACTCTAAACCTTGCCTCAAAAATATAATTTTCCAACCTTCCCTACCTCTGCCCTGCTCTGCTAACCTCTAGGGATGGCTCGTTGTATACCGTGCTCTCCTGTGTTTGTTTAGTCAGAAAGGGTTACAGAGGATTCAAAAACCTCTCTCTTTCCCAGAGGTTGTAACTAGAGTCCTTAGTCATACTTTATATGGCTTAAATGGCCGTCAGTCATATTGAAGTACTGGAAACAGTCAATGGATCATAACGCTGGAGAACATTCTTCCAAAAGAAGTAGGAAAATCCTTGTCTTTCATCCCCAGATCCAGCCAGACCAGGCCCATGGACCCACATAGTTTCTTTATACTACATGTGTACCCTTCCGTCCTGTAGCAAACCTAAACGTGCCTCTGTTAGTCTCTCCTAACTGGCCTCACCAGCTCTGTTTCACTTTATCATGTTAATAAAAATTACTTGAAACCTGTGGGTTTTAAAAATTCAAATTTATACGGGTAGCAAGCAATTTACAGAAGCTGATAGCACTGGTTTTTAAGCACAGAGAGCTTGGTGAGCCTTCTGAACTGGGTAGCTGAAACTATATTCTCTGTTGTATGAAATGGGGGCATATCTTCCTGAGATGCTGCTCTGTAACAATATACTGAGTCCTTTCAGAAAGTATCCTTTAAGAAAGTATGGGACACGCATGTTTTTGTTTGTATAAAATTGTCCCTGTACGCTCATTTTGGTCAACATGTACATCTACACGTTTGTGTCGCCATCAGACTTACAGGGTAGAATTCTGTTGTGCCAGTACCCGCCTGTGAAGCCCTGGTTCACTGCACCTTCTCACTCTCTACCACTCCAGCAAGGCCAGACGGCTTAGGGTGCTCACCCCCACCCCCCAACACTTCAAGTCTCAGTGCTTTTGCAACATGTTGTTTTTCCTACCAATAATGACCTCTCCCTTTTGACTAGCAAATATTTTCCATTCCAACTAGATTTGTATGGAGTTAAACATTTCCCTTTCTGTGGCTTATCCAGGTAGTCACTCTTCCTTAATGTAATCTATTTCTGTCTGTTACTATTACCTGTGAATTCACAGAAGGCAATAATTATGTCCCATTTGTCTCTGGGGATCCAACAAATAGTATGGCTATAGCATACAGTTGAGTTTAGGGGTTAAAGAGAATTGGACCTGGATTTAAAACTAGATTTGGATCCTAGATCCACCACTTCCTGTGTGTCACCTAAGTCTCAATTGCCCCACCTTAAAAAGGGGATAACGTAGTACTTACCTCAGACAATCATTTGTTTATTCAATGAATACGTATGGACTGCCAACTATTGTTAAGTGTTTCTCTAGTGTCTTGGTATAGAGCAAAGAGGAGAAAAGACTAAGATCCTACTCTCCTGGAGCTTATAGTGTAGGAAGAGTGACAAGTAGAAAACAAATAAGTATCTGTGATCTTATATGATGATAATCTTAAGTAAGTGTTGGGATAAAAACTAAAGCAGGGAAAAGGGACGCTATGGGGTCAAGGGTCTCTATTGTAGAAAGGAAAACCTTTTGAGAAAGTAACTTTTGATCAGAGACCTGAATGGTGTTAAGTGTCTCAGTGAAGCAGGTTCTGAGCAGAAGGAATAGTGACCAAAAAGGCCTTCAAGGAACATGAGGAAGTCTGTATTGCTTGTGAAGGGAGAAATGTGCAGTCATAGGAAGGATAGGCAAGGGGTGGGTAGCAATGGCAAGGAGTCAGATTTATCATGAGGGTGATGGCAAACTATTGAAAAATTTTGAGCAAGGGAATGACAAGTGACCTGATTCAATAAAAGGATGGGTGGGTTGGTGGGTGGGTGGGTGGATGGATGGATGGATGGATGGATGGATGGATGGATGGATAGATGGATGGATAAATAAATGACCTGCTGCCTACAGGATATTTTAAAGAACACTTTATATATAGCTAAACATAGGGTATAGGAATTCTGGGAAGGCCAAGGTAAGGAATTCTGGGAAAAGGACCCACAAAAAAGCTGGCATAGAAAAGACTTTCTTTCTGCACAGGCCATCTTGGACACACAAAGCCCACTTCAATATAACTCTTTACATTGAAAGATGAAAGGTTTTCTTTTAAAAATAAAATGTACAGATATTAGTTCACATGAAATTAGCAATTGCAGTGTTGGGGTGTCCTAAATGCTTGAGAGATATACCTGTTTACCTGCCAGGATGCCTTTGACTAACTTGTGGGTTCTTTAGGAAAGTTAGAGAAACCAATGGCTACAAGAAAGTGGCTGTGAGTATATGCTAAGGTATCTGACACAGTAGGAATGGACTCATAGTTTGATGCTAAAATTTTTCATCCAAGGTTTTCTGTGAGGGTACCATCTTATGTACAAATACACCTTTCAATTTCCCTAGCATAGCTCCACACTTTTTCATGTGGACTGCAATACTCTTTAAAGCCCCAAAGAGCACTTATTAAACAGGTGTTCTACCACAGAGTGGAGAAAGGGGTTAGGAGAAGAATTTAGAGGGATTCTAGTATATCCCATTTACTCATGAATATAGATGAGATTATCAGTTACTGTTTACCACTTGGGCAAACAGAAAGTAGACTCCGGAGAAAATGAGACTTAGCATATGTGAGTTTTAATGTAAGGGAGGGAATAGAAAAATGAGAAAGATAAAAAGAAAACACTGTATGAGCAAGAATATCTATTATCAGCAGAGTAAGATCTTGGAGAAGAGTAAGCCTATCTGGAAGGGTACAGCCCAAGAATGGACAGACTTCTGACAGCACGGAATGGAGGCAATTCCAGTTCAGTAACTAGAATTCCCAAGAACAGCATCTTTAAATCTAGACCAAGCTCTGTAAATAGTAACTCACAAAATTTATGCCAGGCGTAGGGTGCCTGGGTGGCTCAGTTGGTTAAGCATCCGACTCTTGGTTTCGGCTCAGGTCATGATCTCACAGTTGTGAGTTTGAGCCCCACATCAGGCTCTGCACTGACAGTGCAGAGCCTGCTTGGGATTCTCTCTCCCTCTCTTGCTGCCCCTCCCTGCACCTCCCTCTCTCTCTCTCTCTCTATAAACTTAAAAATAAACTTAAAAAAAAAAGTTATGCCAGGCTTGTCTTAAAGCCTCTTCTATATGAACATACTTACACAGCTTCAGTTTTGCCAGCCAAAATCCTTTTGAGGGTGCACTGTTCAAGTGATTTTCTACCACAAAGCCCCCTGGAATTTCACATCAGAAAGAAAGAATCACTATGTTCAGTAAAGACCCTGCCTTGAGAAGTAAAGCCTTGCTAAGGCCCTCAGAGAACTCCTCCAGGTTCCTATGGCTCATTTCATAAATATCTTCATGTACCCAATGGGGTGTGTTCCCACTCTGCTAACAATAAACAATGGGGAAAACTCCCAGAATTCAAGCAGCATGAGCTTAGTGGCAATTAAAGAAATCATTAGAATGCCTTAAAGGCCCTTTTGATTTCCTACAGGAAACATTATGAAATTCCGTGTTTTCAGAGCTTGTAAAATCCTGAGGTGGGTCTCCCCTGCAGAGGAAAGTGGCAAATGAAAGTCAAATACATTCTCAGCTGTCATCAGCATGTGTTTCCCTTGTTTCCTGCACCATTCACTCCATCTTAACTGTCCCTTTCCTGCTGTAAACACAGTATGAATGTGGCTTAAGTGAGCATGAAGACAATGCAACTTGCATTGGCTAATTCTGCTGCCCTGGAAAGCCCACAATGTCAAAGCACACTGAATCTGGCACCAGGGTAGCCTCTGAACTCCTTAACTGGAGCCAATGTGGGCTTAACTTTTTTTTTCAGTTTGTTTGTTTGTTTATTGAGAAAGAGAGAGAGAGAGAGAGAGAGAGAGAGAGAGAGAGAGAGAGAATACTAAGCAGGCTTCACCCTGTCAGAGCCTGATGTGGGGCTCAAACTCACAACTATGAAATCATGACCTGAGCCAAAACCAAGAGTCAGATGCTTAACTGCCTGAGCCACACAGGCATCCCTAAAACCCAGACTTAGGTGACAGAGCTTTAGAAAAGCCACCTCTGCCCCCAGCATAACCAGCTTCAGCTTTGTGCTGTGCTTGCGGCCACATCCCCCTGAACTGCCGCCCCTCCACCTACCAGGGCCATAATAGACCACTCAGCCTCTCTCAGAGCCCAAGTCTCTGTGTTCTCTGCCCCACACTTTCTTTTCCATTCACCTCATATTTATCGGGAGCTCTGGGGAAGGGAATGGGGGACACAGAAAAGAATGGCATGATCCCAAAATTTGGCCCTTGACTAGGGGACAGAGTGAAAGCTACATGACTCCACAAGCCACGGTGTGACAGGTAACCTACTGTGAGGTCCCTCCAGCCTTTGCCTCTGAAACCCCCATGGCTCAGGCTGCCTTTCTTGCCGCAATTCTCTTTCTTACTCATCTTCCACCTGGTGCTGCATCATAGCTACTTCTCTTCTATGAACATTTCCTGATCCCACAGACAAATGACCCCTTGGTCCCTGTGCCCCCACTGAACTCTGAAGGTATAGCAGTCTTAGCAGGAAGCAGCTGGAGGTAGTGTACAGGAAGGTGGGTTCAGAGGCCCACCTACTGGAGTACTAATCTGGATCTCTTTAGCTGTGTGACTTGAGGCAAGTTATTTTGCCTTTTCTGCGTCTCTGTTTCATCATCTGCAGAATGGGAACAAGAGCACTTACCACTTGGGGTTATTGTGGGGAATTAACTAATAGAAAAGGCTTAGAATGGTGCCTATCATGTGATCAGTTTCTATGAGTGTCATGTGTTATTACTGCTGTTAGGCTGTGTGATTCCCCAAGGTACAGACACTGATCATTTGTCTTTATATCCCCATCACCTGCAGCTGTGAGTAGCACAGAGTGGGCAATCACACAAGTTTCATGCTATACAAATCGAGCAATTGCACAAATGACTTAACAAATGAATGCACTTTAGTAAGGACGTAGGAAGCAGCCTCTTATTGTAGCAACAGCCCTGGGCAGACCAAGAGGCCTGAGTTCAGCAGCTTGGGCCACTGGACTGTCCTTCTTTTGTACAACTCCCTGCACTCACACATGCACATACACCAGGGGCATATTCCATAGAACCCATTTCTACCCTGCTCCTTAAACACAGAACCCTGGGCACTGCCAACCCCCCACAAATCTCTGCTCCATGAGGGAGTGAGTTGCTCAGAAGCTACCACTCTGAGGAGACTGGGCCTCTCTGCCCCTCACCCTTCCCCAGCACACATGTGACGTGCAATGGAATGAATTGCCACCTGCGATTGATCCATGCTAGTTATAAACTGTTATGAACCTGGTTAATTGTTTTGCCTGTATAAGCACATTTTGCTTCATCCATTTGTCAAGCTGAAGGAAGGTTGTTTTATAAAAGGGGATTTAATTAAATGTTTTGTCCCAGGCTGGCCTTTCCTTTCCGCATCTGCATTATGCTTGTGTCATATTTTCCCTGGAGGGCAGGAAAACAATTTAGTGAAAATGAAGGATCCATTGATTTACTATTGAAAAAGGAAATGCCAAGCTAACAGCTCCCCTCTATAATTTCATAGTGACCATAAGAGAGAACTCAGCCATTTAACTTAAAGACAGTGTGTTTTCTGGTTCACCTGGCTCTTTATATCTTTCTGTACCATTCATGCTGTTATGTTTATAGCTTTGCTCTTGATTGCAATTATTTCATGAATACTCTTAAGAGCTATTTTTCTTCCCTGAACAGAATAGATGTTTCTGGTAAGTAAAGTCCTTTAATTGTTTCTACCTCCAGTTGGGGGGGTGGGGGTGGGAAATCTTTCTTTCCCCAAGACCCTGTCAGTGGGATCACAACATGCCTCCCATCATTTAACCAGGGATTTCCCCTGCTTATACAATTTAACTTGACCTACTTTTCTGCCTACTGAGCTGCCTCAGGCCTCAAATGTTCTTCTAGTAGAGATCAGCTGTTTTCTGGGTTAAGTCTTACATCTTGAACTCAATACAATGTCCCAGTGCCTCAAAGGAAGCAGGATACATTAACAGTCTGAGGGAGCTGGATATGATAGGGCTGTCACCGGGTGTCCCTTCCCTCCAACAACCCTGTATCCACTGATCACCATTCTGGAATCTGAGCTGAGGCCACCGACCAGAGTGGTTCTGGAGTGACTGTTTCATTCTGAGGGGAGGGGACTCACAAGTGACTGTAGAAAGGAATGTGGGACTAAGAATCAGGAAAATATGATTTGCTGCAAGGAGCAGTGTGTCTTTGGGCAAATTGTGTCATGTCTGGTGGCTTCAGTGTCCCTTCCAGTGCTAATGGTCTATGATTCTTTCATTCAAAACGTAGTGAGCAGCTGCTAAGTGGAAGACACTGTGGCTGGAGCAGTAGTGGGGAACTGAGGCAGACCTAATCCTGTCATCATGGACCTTATGAGTCTAGTGGGAGAAACAGGTTGAATCAATTGTGAAATGATAATATTCTGGCAAGAGCTATGCATGAATGGCACATAGTACCATGAAACATCACAGGGAGATCTAGCTCCAGCCTGGCTATGTATAATCCAGGGAGTGGGGGAAAGCCTTTAGAAGGGAGTAATGTTTAAGTGTTCTCATTAAAGACGTGTTAACTAGAAGGAAGATGGCCCCCAGGCAGACTCCCTCCAGACAGAGAACCAATGCTCACACAGATATGGTCAGCACATCTCAGCTGAGGATGCTCATTTCCCTGTGATGAGCATTTGCCTTCTCTCTTGTTGATCCATTAGGAAACACACCAGCTAACCTCTGGATCAGAGATGGTAAGCCAGAATGCATTTATACCTAATTAGCCACAAATTACAGTCCATGAAGAGGAAATGTCTTATTTTGCTGCATTAGACCAAGAACCAGGGCAGCTGTACTTTTACTGTTTCCTCTTCCATCTGCACCATGAAGAAAGCAAGGGAGAGGAGAGGACCTTGCTTCTGCTGTGATTTTCACAAATCATCATCCACAAAGTGGAAGGGACTCATTGGAACAGGACAGTTACTCACCTATCATTTGCTGATGGCCTGAACAAGACCTAGCTGAAGCTGTTTTGCATTTATAGCACTTTCCACCTGAAGGCCTCAAAATGTTTTTTGAGCAGTGATGGGCAACAGGGCCTCATGCTAATACTAAATGCTCTCATAATAAATTTTCACAGGCCAGACTCTGGCTCATTAGCCAGCTGGAGTGAGGGAGGGGCACACCGGGAAGGCAGCCGGGTGCTGAGCCTGACAGCAGGACTCTCCCCACAGACACCGAGCCAGAGCCTCAGGCAGGCTGGAACCCACCTCTCCCCATGCCAGGGGTAGCCCCCACAGTCCTGGTACTTGGAGAGGTACTGTGAGGGCTGACTGACAGGAATTTAGCACAAGAGAAGGGCAGAGAGAGAAACTGGAGGTAAACACAAAGGTGCTGTCCTGAGGAGCAGGGGAAGTACACGTGGGTTGGGACTTGGATACTGGTTAGAGATAAAAGCTGGTGCAGGGGACCTGGGTGGCTCATTCAGTTAAGCATCAGACTTCAGCTCAGGTAATGATCTTAACCGTTCATGGGTTTGAGCCCCACATCGGGCTCTGTGCTGACAGCTCAGAGCCTGGGGCCTGCTTCGGGTTCTGTGTCTCCGTGTCTTTCTGCCTCTCTCCCACTTATCCTCTGTCTCCCTCTCAAAATTAAATAAACATTAAATAAAAGAAAAAAGAAAGAAAAGGTGTGCAATCATCTTAAAGGTTTGTTGCCAATGTCTATCACTTCCCTTTTTATCAAAAAAGGATGCTGTATTTTGTCAAATGCTTTCTCTACATCTATTGAGAGGATCATATGGTTCTTGTCCTTTCTTTTTTGATGTGATGAATCATGTTAATTGTTTTGCGGATATTGAACCAGCCCTGTATCCCAGGTATAAATCCCACTTGGTCGTGGTGAATAATTTTTTTAATGTATTGTTGGAGCCGGTTGGCTAATATCTTGAGGATTTTTGCATCCATGTTAATCAGGGAAAATGGTCTATAGTTCTCCTTTTTAGTGGGGTCTCTGTCTGGTTTTAGAATCAAGGTAATGCTGGCTTCATAGAGTTTGAAAGTTTTCCTTCCATTTCTATTTTTTGGAACAGCTTCAAGAGAATAGGTGTTAACTCTTCCTTAAATGTTTGGTAGAATTCCCCTGGAAAGCCATCTGGCCCTGGAATCTTGTTTTTTTGGGAGATTTTTTATGACTAATTTGATTTCCTTACTGGTTCTGGGTCTGTTCAAATTTTCTATTTCTTCCTGTTTCAGTTTTGGTAGTGTGTATGTTTCTAGGAATTTGTCCACTTCTTCCAGATTGCCCATTTTATTGGCATATAATTGCTCATAATATATCACTTCCCTTTCTACACGAGTTCTCCTGGTCCTACCTCTGGCCCAAGTAGGTCCCTCCAAAGAGGAAAAGGTGTAAAAAGTGCCAAGTAATCCTATTTTGTGTATAATTGTGTTTGCCCTCCAGGTCTATTAGTGGTTTGAGAGGAACAGAGAGAAGTATTCTCATGTGCCATTTTGGACTGAGTGACATTCAAGCCCCCGCTTCGGGAAAGACCTAAATGGGGCTTCCTTTCCCCCCTCAAATCCTGCCACTCTACAAGCTGCTCTGGACACCTGTCCCAGACTTACATGGCCCTGATCTTCATTCCAAAGTCTCATATCTTCTGAAAAGCTTTATTTCATTGATTTGTTCCTTCAAGATAATTAATTTAGAGAAAGTCTAATGTACTAGGCAATGTGTTAGACTCAAGGTGAAGACCTCCTCCCTTGCTCCAACTTCTGAATTTTCCAAATATTTTGTAGTTGGCAAATGTTTTTAGACAATAGAGTTTCCTATAAAATTATATTTGGAAGTGGAAATAAATAAGCTAAGCATTGTTAATAGTATTAGAGAAATAAGAGCACCTGGGCAGCTCAGTCAGTTAAACATCTGGCTCTTGATTTTTGGCTCAAGTCATGATCTCACAGTTCATGGGTTGGAGCCCTGGGTCCCACTCCGCAATGACAGTGCCAGAGCCTGCTTGGGATTCTCTCTCCCTCTCTCTCTGCCCCTCCCTGCTAGTGCTCTCTCTTTGTCTCTTTTTCTCTCTCTCTCTCTCTCAAAAATAAATAAATATTGTTTTTAAAAAATAGTATTAGTTTTTTAAGAAGTTTTCTTGAAATTCTCACATTAAAACCTTGACTTTGCTATCTTCTTCACCAAGAAAACACAAGGCTATTGGACTCAAGCTCTCTCACTATCTATCTACAAATGCCTTTCCTCCAACTCAGACAAGTAAGGTGCATTGTATTTATAATGGGAAAACAAAAAAACTTCTTTAAAAAGCAAAGACATATCAGTCATGCATTCTCTCTTCAAAATGCTTACAAGAAAATCAAATAGAGAAAACACATCCAAAACTAGAAATTTTTGTAATACAAAATATATTATTAAATATAAGACAGGATTGAGAGGAATAAATGTTTTATACGGGTCTTCATAGGGTCCAAGGGATTCCAGGAGAAGGGGTTTACTCTAGCTGAGGGATGGGAAGGCTTGATGACAGACAGGCACAGATACCATGCCTAAAAAAACAAAACAAAACAAAACAAAAAACAGGGATCCAGAGCTATAGGCAAGGGCAGCATTGGGTGGCCAGGGAAAGATTAACAAGTAGTAACAGAGAGATCAGAAGGTGCTCATGGGATGGACCACATGAGCATGGTTAGAATGAAGCCCAGAGGACATGAAGAAATGGAAGAGCTAAGTGTGGAGAGGTCATGGAGGATGCTGGGGATGGGGCTGAGGGATTTGATTCTGTGGGTAGGGCCACTGAGATGGTAGGAGCTCTACCTGAGTCAAATTGGCCCCACAGCAGAGGTTACGGATCGAACAGGGGAAGATGGAAATTGATGGAACTGAATCCAGGTGAGAGAAGAAGAGCACCTGACCTCGGGCAAGAGCCATAGGGATGGGGAGACCGGGCAGGCACAGGAAGCATTTCAGAGGGAAAATCAGCAGTTTCTGGAGAAGTAAGCACTAGAGAGGATTTTTCTTTTGACCTGTGCCCTCAAACTGGACAGGGCCTACAAAAAGAGGTTAAGGTGGTTAGTAGTTGCAATAGAACGCTGGAAAGGAAAATTACAGCACAATGCAGAGGCTGGAAAGGAAAATTACAGGATTTTCTTTCATGAAGACGTCTTCAGCTCTGAGGAGCTGCAGGAGATGTCAGCACACAGAAAACTAAACGTGAGATTTCTACATAAGCAAAAAAAGATAACCCTTTCTCTTTTTCCTTTCCCCTTTCTTTCTTTCTTTCTTTCTTTCTTTCTTTCTTGTGATCAGTCACTAACATCTATGAAGCAGTTACACTGTGTAGGAAACAAGGAGAACACAGTTCAATACCTAATCCCTGTCTTCAAATGCCTCTCAATGTATTTATGGAGATAGAACTGCATCCACATATATATGGCATCATATACCACAGTTCACAATGAAGGCTACCTTGAAAAAGGTGCTAGGACTTGAAGTGAGTTTGAGTCGTTGCTTAAATTAGGGGAAATGATGTGTGTAGGGGAGGAAGATGGGGATTATAGTATCTTGCTTTTATGTGCCGTATACTTGACTTCTTATCTTGTTTTTGTGCCCATTTTAAAGATAAGAAAATGAAGCCAGGAGAGATTAAGTGACTTGTTCAAAGTCACACAGCCAGTTAGTGGCAGACCTGGGAAAGTCTAACCCAAAGGTCATCTGCAGCACATCACGCTTTAGTGAGATACCAGGTAGAAAGGCATCTTAGATGAAAACTTGACGTGCAAAGATACAGAAGATGTAGACTATCGAAACTCTAAAGGTTTGTACCTTTATGTACCTCCCACTTTCTTTACTTTCCAGTTGATTTTAACAAAGGTTTCCAAGAGATCCCTTCTGCTGCCAAGAATCTGTTCATTTCCTCCAGATTTTGGACAGGGTAGGACAAGATAGAAACACATGAGTAAATAGAATATAGATTCTTTTACTTTCTAGAATGTGTTTGAGAGTCAAACAGATTTATCCTTTGTATTATTCTCTGTGCCTCCCTCCTGAGGTTTGTAGAGTTAAGAGACACCCAAACTTTTATAATATCAGCAGATCTTGATTAATCTGGCAAACGCTATAAATCAAGGGACAGTGTGAAATTGGACACTAAATGTATTGGACGTTATTATAAAAGAGAGAAATTGGATAATTTTTACTCATTTCTATCTGAAAATGAAAAACTGCCAGGGTAATGAATCTCCTTGATCTGCTAAAATGCCTATCAGTTATAAAGTACTTTTCTATCAAAGGAATAAGGAGAGTTGAAACACACAATAAAAATTATTCACCACAATTTTTTTGAATAAAGTAAATAAATCTCCATGCTGCTTGTGGAAGACTCCTCAAAAGGCCCAAGTGACCATCCCTTTAAACAAAAAGCCAAAAAAGTTAAAATCAAGAGGAGCCCTTATTGCCCTAACATATTTGAGCAAAAGGAAGAAATCTCTGCAGCTACTACATCAACCGTCCATTTTTACATAAAATCAAGAGCAAACTTATCAAGTTTAAATCTTATGATCGAGTCCAGTGAGATTTTCATGAAAAGGAATGCTGGCGCAAGGGCTGTATTTAATTTTTTTTTTTTTTACTGTTTATTTTTGAGAGGGTGGGGGGAATGTGTGTGAGTGGAGCAGGGGCAGAGAGAGGGAGACACAGAATCTGAAGCAGGGTCCAGATTCTGAGCTGTTAGCACAGAACCCAACCTGGGGCTCAAACCCACAAGCCATGAGACCATGACCTGAGCTGAAGTTAGACCTTTAAGCGACTGAGCCACCCAGGTTCCTTCAAGAGCTCTATTTAAATTCTCCCTGTTGTTGTTAGGTTCAAAGAAAGTTACTAGAGCCATAACTTAATATCCAGGGGAGTTGGTTGATATTGTTGGTCCAGTCAGGTCATGTCTTGGATTCTGATTCCTCAGTCATAGTCAAAAGAGTGAGAAGTGACTTCAGTTGGGATACAATGTGGGCAAGATCAGCCTGCTGGCCTCCATTCTCAGGGGAAGAGAACCTTTAAATACTGATTCCTGGGTAGCTGGCTCACTGTAGCATCTTTCATTATAAAGTTCTCCAAAATCTGGAGTCATCTGTTTCCCTTTTCTGTATGAATTATAGATGTGGCTGTAATCAAGTAGCCCTCCAGAAATCAGTGTTTAAATTCCTGTTTTTCCTTTATATGCTAAATATAATCTGCTTATTAACGAGACTAGTCTAGGTGGGGTAACTGCAGACTTTTGGGGGCCAGGGTAACATCTCATTCCCACCACATCCCCAGAAGCTGAGAGGGTTTGGTGCATAGTAGGTCCTCAGTGCCTTGGTGATCTTACATGAATCAGTTTTTTCATACACTCAAATAATTCTGTGTCAAGCACTATTCTAGGCATTTAAAATAAATTAGCTAACAAAAAGACAAAAATTCCTGCCCTCAAGGAGTTTGTATTCTGGTAAGAGGAAATAAAGCATAAGCAATTAACATAATAAATAAGTAAGTCATACAGTATATTAGAAGGTGATAAGTGCTATAGGAAAATTAGAGTGGAAAAAAGGGGGAGTGGAAGCCTGGGTATAGAGATAGGAAAATTAGAGTGGAATAAAGTGGGAGTGGAAGCCTGGGTATAGAGAACTGGGTTGGATTGCAAGTTGAATTAGACTATCCAGGGAGGCCTAATAAGAAGGAATCTCTTAAACAAAGACTTGAAGGTGGGGAAGGAGGAAAAGCATATTAACAGAGGGAACAGCTTATGCAAAAACCAGAAGATGAGAGTGTGCCTGGCACACTGGAGAAAGATAAAGTGGGCCAGTGTGGCCAAAGAGCTAGAGAGTAGGAGACTGGCAGGAGCGGAGGTTGGAGAATTAATGGGGACAAAAAGATCGTACGGGCCCTTAGAGGCCATTATAAGGATTTCACCTTTTACTTTGAAAAAAATGAGGAGGCAGTGGACAGTTTTGCAGAGAGGAGGGTTGGAGTCTGACTGGTGTTTTAAAGGAGCCCCTCCATCTGCTGTTTGAGAATACACTGTAGGAGGCAAAGATGGAGGCTAGGAATCAAGTTCAGAGACAATGGAAAGAATCTTAGCAAATCCATGAATAATACATGGTTTTACATGCTGTCATTAGTGGTGTGTGCAAGGCAAGAACACAGGGGAGAGTGTGCAAGCAGTTCTCCCAGGGGAGACTTCTCAGGGCTACAACTTTTGAATTGGAGAAAAGTGGTTTGGAGAAGGGAGAAAGGTGGCGGGAGGTGAGACAGGAGAGGTTTTGTGGTATCAGATTGTGAAAGGTCTTAAGTCTCAGGATCATTGCTTGTTATGAAACCAGGAAAATATTCAACCATACAGCTTAAATAAATAGGGCCTTATTTGTCTCACACATTAAGATATGTGGAGGAAGCAGTCCAGAACGAGTACAGAAAATCAATGATGACAGTGATAACAGGCTCTTTCCATCATCCTTGTTGTGTTAGTTTGTCATGGTCATAAGAGTCTGACACAGATCCGTGTTCCAGGAAGAAGAAGAAGGAAGAGAGCATGCATAACCCACAAGTCTGTCACCCTTTTTTTAATCAGGAAAGCAAATCTCCTAAAAACCCTACCCAACAGAATTGTGCTTCCTTATCTTTGGCCCAGCTGGGTCATGTGATCATCCCGACCTGAAAGATGGCTGGACAGAAGGGCTGGTGGACCAGGTATGTCAGTGACTGACAGTTACTGACTGCCATGAGTTCTTAATGCAGCTGATGCAAGTAAACAGGATGCTTCCCCAGAAGGCCACATGCAGTTGCACGGCCTCCCCACCTCTTGGAGCTTGGCTGCGATTGCCATGCTTCCTCCACACGGGCCCTTGGTGGGCCAGCTGGGGCGTCCGTATCCTGCCTTTTGTGCATGTCTGCGAGTATCACGGATTCAACAGTGGGGTCGGCCCCTGCACCAGCTTTGGAATCTGCCTCTGTGGAGAAAAAGGATGCAGGAGTGTACATGACACTCAGCACTTCCCTGAGACTGCAGGGCTCACTTCTGTTATAAGAGGTTTCTGCCTTGTCAGCCTAAATGATAAAGCATGAAGGCACATGTGTGGGGAGACCCATGGCTGTGTGATTGAGCCACATTGTGAGTCAGCGAAGCTTGATTCGGTGGCCTCAATCTGCTCTCCTTCACCTGAGGTGCCTACTCCCATCTCGCATCACCCTCTTCCCAAATCCATTCTCCAAAAGGCTCTGATGAAGTCATTAACCCTGAAGTGCAAATGACTCATAAGACTGAAAATGCCCCCTCCCCTAGGTGTGTCCTCATTTTAATAGCTGCCAAGGCCCTGTGGCGCAGGCCGAAGTGTGGCATGAGAGTACTTGGTTTCTGTGCCTAGCTCTGCCTCTCACTGCCTCATGAATCAGCACATCTTTGGGCTTTAATTTCCTTATCTGTAAAATAACAAATTTGGAAAAGATTACCTCTAAGGTCTATACATGCTGGCATGAACATAGGATACTCTGTGACTCTGGCCTTGGCTGGCACTTAGCTGCCATCATGGGTGTAACTGATACAGAGGCTTTGTCCTACACACTCTGTGATGACCAGGACGCCACGCACTCTGCCTCTCCCTCTGTGGAGGCGATCTCTTTCCAGGTGTCTCATCCTTCCTCCCAGACCTTTGCCTGACTTTCTAAAAGTGGGTGTCTGGGTTTGGATAGCCATGGAGAGGATCTGCCTGTTGGTGTCATTCACTGGGCCATCAGCTAATTGAGGGTAGAGACATGTCTGGGTCACCATGGTACTTCATCTGGCATCTAGCACAGTGATGGCACATGGCAGGCAGTCAAGAAATGTTTGTAAAGGTGAAGTGCTTTCACTGGGTTTAGAATGGTAGCAAGGGGAGACCTCTCCTCTCCTCTCCTCTCCTCTCCTCTCCTCTCCTCTCCTCTCCTCTCCTCTCCTCTCCTCTCCTCCTCTCCTCTCCTCCTCTCCTCTCCTCTCCTCTCCTCTCCTCTCCTCTCCTCTCCTCTCCCCTCCCCTCCCCTCCCCTCCTCTCCCCTCCCCTCCCCTCCTCTCCCCCTCCCCTCCCCTCCCCTCCCCTCCCTTCCCCTCCTCTCCCTTCCCCTCCCTTCCCCTCCTCTCCCCTCCCCTCCTCTCCTGGCAAATAGACTCAGTGGGGCTTTGCCTTCTACCTTCACCTGCTTTCTCCCTTCCTCTCTCCCTCATACAAGGCAAAGTCTTTACACACAGTCATATTATGAGTCCCAAGTTGGGCCCCTCACCTCAAACATCATCCAAACATCTTCACAATCTACATAACTGCCTAAGTTATCATTTGATTCAGTTTCATAGTTTAAAGGTATTACTGTTTCAAATGTCCCATTAATAATAATAAATACTTGTAACACCTTTTCAAGTTTTCCAAGTCCTCTCATTTATTCTACCCCAGCTCTCCTGGGAGAGGTAGTTTCTCAAGCCTATATCAAACTGTGGCTTCTAAGAGATGAGCTGACAGCCAGCTAAGAGACCCTGGGGGGAAGGAGCCGCAGGAGACATGTCTGAGAGAAATATCAGCATTAAGTGCCAGCAGCCGGGCAGGGGACAAGGATAAAAGATGAAATCTCAGAAGCCAAAACACATTTCACTGTTCCACTGTTGCCTTGTGCTGGGCTCAGTTGTAATAACTACGTCTAAGCCCTGAATTTTCTGAAACCAGCGTTTCTACCCACCCCTCACACACCACCCCATTCACTTTTCATCACATAGCACCTGTCCCTGTTCAGCTACTTGACCTCCTATCCTAAGTTGCCTCTAGCCCTATTTTCTAACAGGTTAGGGTACAAGTAAGAAGTGCCTTACTTGATAATTGCTAAAGGCCATTTACCTCTCTACACAAGATGCCCTGATGCAACAGGAATAAGATCCAAGAATACCTTGTTTTATTTTAAAGGGATTTACTTTATTTTTTTAAGTTTATTTTGTCTTTATTTTTTTTAATTTTTTTTAATGTTTACTTATTTTGGAAGGAGAGAGAGAGACAGAGTGTGAGCAGGGGAGGGTCAGAGAGAGGGGGAGACACAGAATCAGAAGCAGGCTCCAGGCTCCAAGCTGTCAGCACAGAGCCCGATCCGGGGCTTGAACCCACAAACTGTGACATCATGACCTGAGCTAAAGTTGGACGCTCAACCGACTGAGCCACACAGGCGCCCCTTATTTTTTATTTAATAATCTCTACAGCCAACCCATGACCCCAAGATCAAGAGTCATATGCTCTTCCAACTGAGCCAGCCAGGAGCCCTCTAAGTATAATTTTAAATACTTAAAAAGTAGCCTAAATATCTAAATAATAATAATTATTAATTATTATTAATTATGCCACATAATTTAATTATGTGGCAAAATATGGCAGTTTCTTTTCTTAGATTTAGTGTCTGAGGCCACATAAGGAGGTATATAGGCAACTTCAATAATCTGTTATATGCATGAATGCGTTACACAGGCATAAGTTTTGCCATTATTTCCATGGATGTTTTCTGGGCATTTAACCCATTTCATGCCTTAGTCTGGCACAGAGTTAGCAAATGAAACATTCACTAGGAATCTCATCAGCATTGATTGTCAATCAGGATATGAAGAAATTGCTTTTCAAGCCTCTTTTACTTCATTTCTATGGATTTTTCTTTAAATCAAAAATTGACTTGACTTTGCTTAAAAGTCATCATGTTTTGTAGATGCAAGTAGACTATAGTGATAAAAGCACAGGCTCTGGGGTCACCTGCCTGGATTTGAATTCCAGCACCATCACTTTCAAGTTCTGTAGCCATGGCCTAAGAGACTGAGTACAGTCTCTTGGCTGAGTTAAATGAGTTTGTATGTGGACAGCATAGACAGTACTTAAAAAAGTGCCTAGTACCTAATAAGTACCTTACAAATGTTAGCTCTTATAACTATGAACAGTCATCTATTATTAAAACTTAATAATTTCCATTTCTAGTGCCTTTTTCCAACAAGGCATTGCTTATTATCTAAATTATTAGCTTCCTTCGAATAGGTTGTCCACATAAGGGTGATCACAAAAAGTCTAGCTGACCTTGAGTGAAAATAGTTTCTTATGCGTACTACATGTGTGTGTGTTTGCAAAATATTAAGAATCTGAGCCTACACTGAGATAAAATAGTTTATTTAGGGATGAATAAGAGTAACAAGGGTGGTTGGAATGGGAGGGTATGCAAGAATATTGCTGCCACATTTCCCAGAAATGGAGAATCAATGAACTCTGAGCAGGTTATTTTAAGAAAGGAAACTAATAGGTTTCCACAAGATGCTTCTTATAAACCCAGATCAGCTTGGAAATTTCCAGTGGCTTAATTGGGAGGGGCCAAAGTGGTTCCACACTAGTGAGTGAATATAAAAGGGTTGATTAAAATACTTTTTTAGTAGTTCATATCCTTGAAAGTAAAGTCTCCACTACGACCTGAGCCAGTAATAGTCAGTAAACAGCTAATTACATTATAACGTGTGTTTTTTAATTGTTAATTATAATAAAAGAAGCAACAACCCAACAATAATTTGCCAGTCCGTACATCTGTGAAGTTTAAATGGGAAAATTGCCTCTTGTCTCAGCAAGGATGTAATTGATTCTTGGGCACTTAATAATACAATACCCATTGCTGCCTGTTCTTTCTTCCTTCAAAGAGCTGACACCATTATGTCACTGATATAAATGGAATCTTGAAGGTGCATCAAAAATGCTCTGCCTTTTTAGGGGGAAAAAAAAATCCAGTGTGGCTATTTAGTTAGGACCAGGGACATATTCAAGTGGGCATCCCAGGGTCAAAGTTAGAGTTCAGCCCCGTTGGAGTTTTTCACTCTTTTCTGTGAGGTGGAGTAGAGCCCATCTTGTCATATTAGCAATGGTCATTGTGAACCTCTAAAGTATTTTAAAGTAACATTTTGAAAGACTACTAAATGAGAAATCGAAGAGGCTTTGTCAGAGGCCATCTGCTCTCGTGTCAACCAAAGCTGACAGGAAAAGAACTCAGGGCTCTTAAACTGAATTTCATTAGTGGAGATGAACCAAAAAATATACACCGAAAGAGACTTGCAAAATACTAGCCTTACTCCCCATCCCCAAATTCAACTCTTTGTATTGCACTATTATTGCTTGAAATTAAATATCCAAAAGGCAGAAAAGAAATAAGTTCAAAGAATCAACATTAAAACGCTATCTGTATTTCCTTTCCAACCAGAACATTGTTTTCATTTCAGTTTTTAAATTTGCATTTTTAATTGAATTAGCCATTTTTAGTAGTGGATATACTTTAATCCTTTGTAATAGCGATGCATGTATATGTTTAAATTGCTTAAGAGACATCTTGTCAATGTGATAATCACTTTGTCTTCATACTAATGCCTATATTATTCCCAACACAATATTTGGGCCTGATACAATGATTATGTATAGTCAAAACAAACAAACAAACAAACCCTAATCCCCATTAGGCCCCACATCAAAACTAAGTGTATATCCAAAGATTATAAACATACTGGTGTTATTTTAAATTTCCTCAGTCTATAAAACCTCTAGCCATCTGCCTGAATAATACAATTGACCATATAGCAAATGTTTTCTAGCTGAATTATATTTGTAGCTGAAGAAATCAGAAGGGACACATCAGATCTTTCTCCCGGGCATGTGCCCTGAGGGGACAATGGATCCCAGAGAATCATGTTGTTGCCAATATGTAATAAAAACAACAAACAGTATTAAGCCCTGATATTAAGTACTTTTCAGTTCCCAATGCATTTAAATCCACAAGGATCCAATATTGGTGCTTTTATTATCCCCATTTTACACACCAAGAAAGTAAGTCACAAATAACTGAAGTTCACATAGCTAGTAAGTGGCAAAGCTTATTCAAATCTGGAGGCTGTGTTTTTTTTTTTTTTGTTTTGTTTTTTCAACGTTTTTTTTTATTTATTTTTTTTGGGACAGAGAGAGACAAAGCATGAACGGGGCAGGGGCAGAGAGAGAGGGAGACACAGAATCGGAAACAGGCTCCAGGCTCCGAGCCATCAGCCCAGAGCCGGACGCGGGGCTCGAACTCACGGACCGCGAGATCGTGACCTGGCTGAAGTCGGACGCTTAACCGACTGCGCCACCCAGGCGCCCCTGGAGGCTGTGTTTTTAACCACTTTACTATAAACCCTGCATGCAGCACCCGTGTTCCTTTTTTATTATTGTTTTTGTTTTGAGGTTTTTATTGTTTCAGAAGATAATTTTTTTTAAAAATGTCAAACTTAAAACCAGTTGCAAGTACAATACATATACCTTTTTTTACTGAGCCATTTGAGGGTAAATTGTTCACCGGATACATCATCACCTTGAAATACATTAGCATATAGTTCCAACAAACCAAATATTCTCCTACATAACCACAATACAAACACCGAGATCAGGAATTTAACATTCAAAACATTTCTTCCATCTATTTCTCACACCCACTCAAGTTTTACCAATTCTCCTAGTAATGCCCTTTGAAGCAGAAGGCTGCAGTTCAAACTCATGTGTTGTGTTTACTTGTCACATCCCACTGGTCCCTTTTAATTGGGAGCAGTTCCTCAATCTTTTAGCTTTAATGACCTTGATACTTTTGAAGATTTCAAACCAAATATTTTGTAGGGATCTTTCATTTGGGGGTATCCGATAGTCCCTCATGATTAGATTCAGGTGTTGCATGTTTAGCATGAATATCTCAGAAGTGATCCTGAGTTCTTCTCATTACATGCTCTCAAGGGGCACATGATTTAGGCTTGTCACATTGTTGGTGATACTCACTTTGATCACTTAATAGAAATGATGTCAACTAGGTTTCTCCACTGTGAAGTTACTCTTTTTGCCCTCCATAATTAATAAGTGTTCTGTGGGAAGGCACTTTGAAGCTGGTAAATATTCCAGACCTTACAAACTTTGAAGTCATTTATTTATATCAGCGAATGACTTGTGCTTTTCTATTTTATTCAATGGATTATAATGTGTTACTACTATTATTTATTTCTGTGCTCAGATTGTTTCCAGTTTGCCTATTGGGAATCCCTTCAACCTGTCTACTCTGGCTTTTTGATATTTTTCCATCATTTTTAGAGCACTTCCTTGTGAATTGGCACAATGAGATATACCAGGCTTATCTTGCACCCTCCCTACTCCAACCTCCACTCCTCCAAGGACTCTTCAATCCTTTTAGTGAACAATGGTATTTAGAAAGCAAGATCTGGTGTTTGGTGTGCTCATTGCTGCTTCAAGTCTGGCTCTATAGGTGGAAAGGATTAGGAACTTATATGTGTGTGAAAAAAGAGACACACAATGTTCATTTCTATATATGTTCATTTGTACATAGAGAGTTCACACCAATACCTTCAGTTCTAGTCCAACACCATTTTAGTTTTTCTCTTTCCATATTTTTGACAGTAAGAAACCTAATAGTCCATGTTCTCAAACATTCTATATTATCTACCCCCAGACAGTCAAGGAAAAAGAGGAAAACTGGACTAAAGATGAGAAAAACTGGGACTCAGTCTTGTGTCTCCTCTTCAATAGCTGTATGGCCTTGAACAAGTCACTTAACTGCTACCATCAAACAGCTATGACCATAAGTATCCATTTCAGGAAGTCACACAGGTTGGAGGTCAGAGCAGAGAGGCTGGGGCCAAACTGGCTCTGACACTCGCTAGCTGTGTGACTTTGCAAAAAAGTGACTCAACTTCTCTGAGCCTTGTTTTTTTTTTATCTTTAATGTAAATAATGCTGCCACTAAATTTCCCAAGTTGTTGTGATATTTAAATGTATGCCGAACAACTTGGCACAGTGCCTGGTCAATAGAAACAATAAATAATTCTTTCACCTTTCTCCTCACCACAGTGTTAAGTAATAATAATAACAATAATAAATGCCATAATTATATATATACAGTAATAGAAAGCCCAACACAAGTTAAAATGATCATGTAATTTCTTAAGTGCCATCTAGTGAAAACTTTCTAAAATAACAAATGAGTATAATAAGTTGCATTTTTATGGCCTTTTCACCCTCTCTGAATATCCCCAAGGTGACATAGAACTAGGAGGAATAGGTGACTGCTCAGGCAACGAAGGATATATTTAAGAAAATTCTTCTAGAGAGTTTTAACTGCCATGTTTAACTCTGTGTAATAATAAATAATGATGGCTTTAGTTAATTAAATGTATATTATACTAGGAAGTTTACAAACTGATTGCTAATCCCTACAACATCCCTGCAAGGAAGGTATTACTTCCTCCTTTTGTAAATTAGAAAACTGCAGTTTGGAAAGCTTAGATGTCCTCCCTGAGGCAGCACCACCAGTAAACAACTGGGTCCAGACTAGGTCCTATGTATTAGGGGCTCCAAACTTGCCTTCTCTCCATTCAGCCAACTGTTGCCTTACCCATCATGAGAAACACTACTAGGATGTGACCTTGTCTGGTTGATGCTTGGAGCTCCAGCCATATCCCATTTGGTCAAAGAGACAAATTAAAGTTGCTAAGACTGAACTCAGAACATCACCTCTAGTTCCTAGCATTCTATACTCGGAAATTCAAGAGCTCAGTGACTAGAGTCCTTTGGCATCTTGTTGCCAGAGTAATTCTCCAACACAACCAGACCAGTTGGCATCTGCTCAGGAGCTAAAAAGGCTCCCACTGAGGTTAAAATAAACCTGTTCTTTTTCTTTACATAGCTTGTTTTTCAATCAGCTCTTGTGTCTACGGGTGCTTTGGTCATCTTTATCTCATTTGCACTAAAATGGGGTAGGCCTTTCATAAACATATATTGGCCAGCTTGACAGATGATACTCGTAACTTTATCCTTAATGAGTGGGGAGTGGGAAGATAAATACAGCATGATAGGAAGCTAAGGAAATGGTACAGTTAGAGGCAGGTAGATCTATAAATTTTTCAGAAAGTCAATCTTTTAGAAAGACACAAATATTTAACTTACTAACTTATTTTCAAGGGTGCATCAGAGAAGTGCAGAGCATGGACTCCAGAGCAAGGCTGCCTGGATTGAACACTAGCTCTGATACATACTCACTGTGTGACCCCATGCAAGTTATTTATGCCCTATCTGTAAAATGGGACTGTTGTGAAAAATGAGTGAGTTCATATCTGCAGAGTGCTTAGAACAGTGGCTAGTACCTAGTAAGTGCTTTATAAATAGGAGCCTTTGTTAGTGCCCTGCGCCTTTGTTGCCTTGGCAGAAATTAAGCTCCAAAAGGATAATGAAAAGAAAATATAGGACCCAAAGCCACATAAACTAACAAAATGAGTTCTTTGTCCAAAGCATTCCACAAATTAAATTACCATAAACTGGTAATTTAAACATGTAGTCTCAGGGGAAAGGAACAAGGGAATAAAAATGAAGTTGCACCAAGGTGAGAAGACTCTAATATATTGCCCTTTATCATTAACACAATGTGTTACGGGAAAAAAATTGGCACAATTGTTGTCTATAAAAGCATACTTTAGTGTACAGTGGACACACACCCCCACAAATGAGGGCAATCGATCAGAAAGCAACTCCCTACTTTCTCCGTGCTTTCTCCCTGCCAACACCCGGGCTGCTGGATGTTGGAAGAAATTCACACAATCAAGCCTCTGTTTTCACTTTAAATTCATGATCTCAAGACTCAAATTGGCACTCAACATTGCTTAGCAAGCTTACTAGATTTCTCTAGAAGGTTCATTTCCCCCCTCCTTTAGACATCTAATTCATTCCTTCTCCATCTCTCACAAACACAACACAGCCCTTCCTCCCTGCACTTATCAACTGATGACCTTGGTTCACACTTCATTGAGAAAACAGAAGCCAACAGGCATGAACCCCTTCACCTTCAACTACCAAACCTGCCATCCCAACTTCGCTTGCGCCCATCTTCTTCCCCTGATACAATCAACAGTATTTTCCTTTAGAAGTATGTGCCTAGGCCTGAGCTGCCCATGCATCTGCTGCAGGAACTTCCACAAGTCCTGTGCTGAATTTGAGGAAGAGGGTTGGCAAAAGATAGTAACAGCCAACATTGAGTCTTTACCCCATGCTAAGATTTTTTTTTAATGCATACATTAACTTTCTTGATTCTCCACAGCAAGCCTACAAGGTAGATGGGTTAGATAACAAAGGCACAGAGTGGTTAAACGACCTGCCCTAGGTCACAATACCAGTAAGTGAAGAATTCAGACACTGAATTCTTAACCCAGTACAGGCTTACCAAGAAGACTGGGTAGCAGATATGGGAAGAAGAGATAATAAATCATGAATTTTTATGACCTTTTGATGCTCAGAACAGGACCTCCTCCTGGGTCAGCTTCCTTCTTGGGGGAACTGAGTAGGAATTAGCCAAATAGAATGTCATGGTAGAGGCACACCTCTACCATGTTATGAAGCTCCTTTGACTGAGAAGAGACTACAGAATCCCAACACCCCTTCTTCTGAAGGCCTCCCATTGTCCCAGCCTCTGCGACTATCACATCAAGCAAGGATGTGCTTTTCCCAAAGTTAGAGTCCCTCTGGGCCTTGGAGGCTACTCTCCCACAGGTTAGTGGCTGCACATGCAGAGTTCTTGAGGGGTGTCTTAGTCCGCTTGGGCTCCTGTAACAAAATACCACAGACTGGATGGCCTTAACCCCAGAAATTTATTTCTCACAATTCTGGAAGCTGGGAAGTCCCAACAGATTCAGTTCCTGGTGAGGACTGCCTTGCAGATGACCTTCTTCTGACTATATCATCACATGGCTTTTGCTCAGTGTATGCAAGTGGAGAGGTCACTTCCACCACTCCTCCTCCTCCTCCTCCTCCTCCTCCTCCCCCTCCCCTTCCTCCTCCTCCTCCTCCTCCTCCTCCTTCTTCTTCTTCCTCTTCCTCTCCTTCTCCTTCTCCTTCCACCAATGCTATAGGACTAAGTCCTCATTCTTATGTCCTCCATAGTCTAAATTACCTCCTAAAAGTCTTATTTCCAAATACAACCATATTGGGGGTTAGGACTTCAATATATGAATGTTAGGGGAACATAATCCAGTCCATAGAAAGGAGTATTTCAAGTCTGCTGTCATCATTGCTTCTTCCCTGAGAGCAGTGAAACAAGGTCACCTGGTTTGGAAAGAGCTTCCTAACCTAGTAAAAGACTTGTCCCTTCTCTTTTCTATGGTAACCCTTCCCTGAGCTCTGTATTCCATCCTCTGTCATTTCTCAGATTTTTCCTCCCTCAGCTCTCCCCTCCCCATCTCCTGCACCATCAATATCTCTCTTTATATTGGATGGCTAATGTCAACATCCCAAAGTGTTCTCCCACACCCCATTCCACTAAAGTAACTCTGTCTTCATTACCTTCCCCCATCCTGCTCAGGTAATGCTACAAGACTCAGAGAATGAACCCAAGCAAAATGGCATTTAGACTCTTTTCAACTAGTTTCTATGAAGAAATTACTTTATCACTAGGCTGTAGTGGGTGTCTAATATATACACATAAAATTTATACATGCACACATATACACACATACCCACACACATAATGCATATATATGGAGTTATACACACATATACAAGTATATATACATATATATACATATGGGTGTACACACGTAAGCAGACATGGCTACACATGTACACACAATTAAAAGATGCAAACACACTTATTGACAGATATACACACAAATATACTCACACATACACAGATGTCTATAAAGATTGATACACATATACACACAAGTATAAAGACATACACGCTTCACACAAAAGCACATATATACATACACATACAAACACATGCAAAAATACACAGATAGTCTTGAAGGGGTTGTGAAGAGGAAAAAAAGAACTGGAATACAATTGTAAAAATAAATGGTATGAAGTTCCAAAAGGAAGAAAATATCAGACTGAATCTCTGCCTTTTCACTGAATACTGACTATTCAATTTCAGCACATTTTTCAAGAGGCTGCTATGTGTCTGGCCCTGGGTAAGGCACTGGCCCTTACCTTTAAATGGTCTATTTAAAGCAACAGTGTACTTTAATGGAATTCTTAAAGGGGACAATAGGCTCCTCTCCAGGAAGAGCTGCAGTATATTCTCACCCAAGGAAAGCTGCTTGGAGCATGCTAACACATCTTTACAATAAACACACACAGACACACAGTTAATAATACTGGTCTCTGTATTTTAATGCCTTCAACATGGCTTCCAGAGCAACAGCAAAAATATGGCACCAGAGATTAGCTACTTCAAGGAGCCCCCAAGCAGAGAAATGGTTAGACTAGGTCAAGATTAGACTGTTGCTCATCCAACAGCCTTTTCTTTGCTCATTCCCAAGTCACACAGAGGTCTGGTAAGTTCCTGTTCTTCTCTCCTTCCATAGCACACCC
Source organism: Neofelis nebulosa (assembly GCF_028018385.1). Taxonomy (NCBI): domain Eukaryota; kingdom Metazoa; phylum Chordata; class Mammalia; order Carnivora; family Felidae; genus Neofelis; species Neofelis nebulosa. Next base: position 38,633,314 of record NC_080786.1, on the reverse strand, counting down.
TCCTTCTGCACAGGGGCTCCTACTCAGGAGAGTGTCCAGCTTCTGTCTGAGTGGGAGTTTGCCACTGGGACGAGTAGGGTGAGTCTTGCTTCATTGTAATGAGTCACCTTTGAAAATGCCTTTGATAAGAAGGGTCTTTTCTTGTGCACTTCATAGGGCTACCCCTTACTTGCCTGTCTAATCTTTCTACTTCTTTACATGATGCATGTTTTCAAACTTCCTGCAGTGTCAGAGGCATTTCCCCTTCAAAGTTCATCTCTTTAATGGTTCACGTACAACATGCCTTCTGAAAAGCACAAACTTCTAGGATGTGCTGCTAAAGCCAGCCATCTTTTACTTGACTAACCTTCGTGCTTGAGGATAAGGCTCTGCATGAAATTCAGTGGCTATGACTGACCATGGTCCCTGTTACTCCACATTCCATTGCTCTTTGTACAGTAATGCCTCAATGGGATGGAAAAGAATAATTGGAAGTCCTTTCTGTGGGATTCAGAGGGCTTTTATGAAGTTGGAAGCCTGTAAACTGCTGCTCAGGCTTCATTTCTTCCATTAAACTTCAGCAGATCTTTATAGCTGTATCTCTCACCTATGGTAAGAAAAGGTCAGGATTGATCTACCAACTTCCAGTTTAAATGTTTTCCATGATCAATTCAACCCTACAAAGATTGGGCACTTATTTCATGTAAGACACTACAGGAAGAGATAGAATGGAATAGACCTGGAACTTGCCTTCACGTTATTTAGGGTTTGGGGTGGGAGAGGGAGAAAAGTACACAGGTTATCTAAGAAAAGGCAAGCTGTGTTAAGTGCTGTCACTGAGGACAAATAGGAGAAACAGGAGCATTGGGGAGTGAGGAATAGATTCCAACTGAAGCTTCTTGTAAAAGGTGGTACCTGAATTAGAGAATGAGAAGGATGCCAAAAGTCAAAGATGGGGAAAGTGGAAGGACTTCCAGATGAAGAGAATAGGTACATCAACACAGAAGGAGAATACATGGCATGGGTTTGGAGAACGTGAAGTCTAGTATGACAGAAAACATAGAATATAGGATACGTGGCCTGGTTCAATGCCTCCAGCTTGAGGAGGGCTCAAAGGACTTAGGGTTTGGACATTGTGCTACAGGAAATGGGGAGGCTCTGGATGTACTGGGATTATCATGCCTGGACTTTAAAAAGATAACTTGGAATCAGAGAAAGTGGCTGCCAGAGAAAAAGCATGGTCCTTGTTCTCTGCCCTTTTCAATCCCTTCTCTGGAGTCAAAAGTGAGATTAGAGGCAGAGTCCAGAGGACACTTCAAGGGGAGAGCATATTGGGGACTTCTGGTTGCATGGTGTTCAGCAAGACCTGCTGCCCAACAGCAGAGAAGGAGCCTGAAAGCGAAGACCTTGCATTTTGTGGCTCCCGGAAGAAGCCCATGTGGCAGATGTCTGTCTCTTAGAAGAGGGGCTATGTTGCTCCTGACTACAGGTATGGAATGCAAAGAGATCACCAGATCATACTCACACTCTTGGACCTACATGGGGTTTCTCTGATGAGCCAGACTGATCTGTGTGTTATTTTGAAAAAGGATTCAATCAGCACCTCAGCAAAAGTTATCAGTTTGCTTTGTTGCTGGCTACCAGGCCACAAAAATGGACGCTGGCATGCCTCCTGCCCCCTGTTCTGCCATCACTGATAGAACACCCTAACAGTCTGGTCAGTACAGATATTGAGAGAGCACACAAAATGAGTAGGTAATGAAAAATTACAGCCCACTTAAGGGGATTCTGTAACTAGAGGGAAAAAGACTACACTGAGCAAGTAGAGCTGGCAGCTTCATTTATAGTAGAACTAATAGAAGAGAGAGAGAGAGAGAGAGAGAGAGAGGACATTAATAAAAGTAATTAGAACAAAGATGTAACTGGAGCACAGAAAAGCCTTTCCGGAACTAAGAACGATATTTCTGAATTTTAAAAGTTCACTAGACAATTTGAAAAAATGAATGTTCACTGCGGAGGATAGAATTTGTGTTCTGGAAGATCAAGTTAAAGAAACATTTCAAGACACAGAGAACTACCCCCCCAAAGTAAAAATATGTGGAACAAGAAAAGAGACTCAGAAGACCAATCCAGAGGATTTACCATGTTAACAATGGAAATGCCAGAGGATATGAAGTAACAAGTGCATGGGAAGTACTAAATGCATGGAAAGTACTAAGCAAATAATGGAAGAAAATATTCCCTAACTGAAAAAATACTGGGTTCTTCAGATTACAGTCCCTGCTGAATCCTAGAGAGGATGAATTAAGAGGGAAAGCAACAACAAAATCCTAAGACTTACTCTGGTGAGATTCCTACATTTCAAAGGTAGGAAGCAAATCTTACAGACCTTCTGACAGAAAGAAGAGATTATACATCATCTGGAGTACTAGAATCTAAAGAATACTGAATTAGCACATATAGAAAGAAAGAAGGATTATTAACAGAAACAGATCATGATCCTAAAATCCTATCCAGCCAAAGTATCATTCATCCAAAAGAGAAAAGAAAGAGTAATATGATAGGCTCCATTCTCTAATTATAATCCAGTAACATTGTAAATCAACAATAAATGATTACCAAAAATTTTTGATTTGTTGCAAATTAAGAAACATTCTTTTGAATTATCTTTGGTATAATAGGCAAGCTCTGGCTAAAATTTATCATTATCTAGAGACTAATAAAAAAGAAAATACTTCATACCAAAGAGGATAGGACACAGCTAAAGCTGTGTTCAAAGGAAAATGTATAGCTTTAAGTGCTTTCAGTATATTAGAAAAATTAAAACAAAAATAGTGAAAATAAATAAAATATGCCTATTCAGCTTTAAAAAATTAGAAAAGGAATAGAGTGCAAAAGAAGACAATTCCAGCAGCAATGCCCTGGGATAAAGGGTGAAAATAATTCTACAGTAAAGTGATAAAAGCCTAAAATACAGATGCAGCAGGATCAAAAAGAAGAGCCAAATTGAGAAGCCGTTCTGGAAGTAGAAAGATGCTGGCATCTGGAAGTGGAGAATAGGAAGTGAGAAGAGTTAAAGATGAGTAAGAGTTTGAGATTGGGTAACTAGGTGAAGGTAATAAATACTACTAGCAAGGCAGAAAATGGAGAAGGAAGAATAAGTTTGAAAGGAAAGACACAAACTTCCATTTCAAATATATAAAGTTTGAGGTGCCTGAAATGGTCAAGGCACTGTATGAGGCACCATACTCATTACAAATCTGCATATACCCCCTGCTCACCCCAGATTCCTTTGTCACCAGTCCAGGGCTGCAGTTAACATATTAATGTGACAAATAAGCCAAAAAGTATATGTTTAATAAAGGCTGATCTTAGAAATGTCCAGCCCAGGCTCTGAAGTGAGGGAGAAGAAGGCTCCACCCTCTCCAACACTCTCTTCTGCTGCAGGTCAAAGGGACTGCCTTGGAGATAGAAAATGAAGGGTGGGGGACAGCATTTCCTCAATTGGACCCCATTATTCAACTATTAAACACCCTATTAAGGAAACAAGTGAGCTTCTTAAAAGACTTGTCCCGAAAGTAATTAAACACAACCTCACACTGTAAACTCAATGATTATTAGATACAACTTTAGCACTTCAGCTCTATTTATGGTTTTTGTCTTTCTTCCCTCCACCCCTTGCAGCCCAGAACCCCAGCAACATATCACCGAAAAATTTCGATCTGGGGAATCAAATAAAAGAATTGCTGGTTGGGGCGCCTGGGTGGCGCAGTCGGTTAAGCGTCCGACTTCAGCCAGGTCACGATCTCGCAGTCCGTGAGTTCGAGCCCCGCGTCAGGCTCTGGGCTGATGGCTCGGAGCCTGGAGCCTGTTTCCGATTCTGTGTCTCCCTCTCTCTCTGCCCCTCCCCCGTTCATGCTCTGTCTCTCTCTGTCCCAAAAATAAATTAAAAACGTTGAAAAAAAAAAAAAAAAAAAAAAAAAAGAATTGCTGGTAAAGATCTCTTAATATTCAGATAAACTCTTTCAAACAAATCTGTTAATATTCTGGATTCCATCCGAATCAGTCTTCATGCCTGGCTTCAAGGAAAAGCAGCAGGTCAATCAAGATTTTCACTTGGAAAAAAAAGAGCCAAGCAGAGAGCCTCCTAGAAAAACTCTTCCATCCTGTGCCTCCACTTAGGCCAGCTTGACTTGATTCTTTGATGCAGAGGGATGGCTTCAGGCAAAGTATATTTGCTTAATCCTTTGCCACTGATTTCTGCCATGTTAACTTAGTCCTTGGTGAGAAGGTTTAAACTGTGAATGAAATGGGAATGTTGAATACTGTCAGCTGATTTTAATCAGACCTTTCTGTTGCTCTGTTCAAGGCTGTGCAAAAAAAAAAAAAAAAAAAAAATAGGACTGAGAGGTTAAACCATTATTCTAGGCTTCCAGGGATGCTCACAGTGTTGGTCCTTGTGCCATGAACCAGAGTCTGAAATGTCCAGTATCCCAAAAAAGCGTTCTTTCAAAGTCAGGCCATGGAAGGTCAGATAATTATTTTTTATGCTTGTCACTTTTCAGTCAAAAGAAATAGGACATCACATCATTTACAATTGAAGCTTCCAAAGTTTTACTTTCAGTTAATACCAGTAACTGAACGTGGGTACAGTGGCCTGACCTCACATCCAAATGAGCCCACTTCATGCTCAAGAGAAAGAATGACACAAATATCCAAAATAGTTCTGAGAACCACCAACATATCACTAGAGAAAACTGGTATTCCTGAACCCAGAATTAACTAGCCTCATTTGTAGGAAATTGTCAAAATATGTCTGGGAAGGCATTCTCTTTTTCTTTTTCTTTTTATCAGATCTTTTGTAAAGTCAGTCCTCATTTCTCCTGGCCAGTGATATACAAATTGGAGGTCCAAATAAAATTATGGCAAAATGGCCTCTTTCTTCATCTTCCTTCAAGCTGCACCTATCTCTGCAGAGTGAATAGAAGTATGAGTTTGGAAACTAAGACAGGGTTTTCTTTCCTCTTTATATGCTAAGATTATTTTTCTCATATGGCACTCTTTTTCTCATCTCTTCACATTAGTTGAGAATGAACTTTTAATAATGTTTCAGAGACGCAGTCTTTGGTAAGACTTTTAAAAGATTTAGAGGCATGAAGCTTTTGATCTGGAGAATTTCACATGTCTTAGGAAAAGTCCAGAAATCTCAAAGATACCGTTCAAGACAATTCTAATTGGAGTCATTTGTTGAAGACTAGGCCATCATTCTTCGTGCATCTCTTCATGTCTTGTGCTTTCTTTGATGACCTCTTACATACAAACAGGATGCAGTGCTGTTAGTGTCATCAGCATCATTCCTGAACAAACCTTATTAATATGATTAACTATATGTCATCCCATTCATCATTGATCACCCTCACTCTTTCCTAAAGCAGGACTTGGGACCTTAGACTTTCATTCCTTGATACCCAAAATGTGGTCCAAAGGCCAGCAGCCTCCACATCACCTGAGAAGTTATTAGAAATGCAGAATCTCAAGTGCCACACTCACCTACTGCTACAGATTGCTTTGTGTCCTCCCCCTCAAATTCATATGTTGAAGCTCTAACTCCCAATATGACTGTATTTGGAGATAGAGGCTATTTGGAGGTAATTAAGGTTAAATGAGGTCACAAGGGTGGGATCCAGTAGGATTAATGTCCTTATAAGAAGATGTACCAGAGAGTTAGTGCTCTTTATTTCTCCAGACACACACAAAGAAGAGATCATGTGAGCACACAGTGAGAAGGCAGCCATCTGCAATCTGAGAGCTCTCACTAGTAAGCAAATTAGCCAGCACTCTGATCTTGGACTTCCCAGCCTCCAGTACTGGAAGAAATAAATGTCTGTTGTTTGAACCACCCAGTCTATGGTATTTTGTCCTGGAAGCCCAAGCTGACTAAGACATCTGCTGAATCAGATTCTTCATGCTAACAAAATCCTTGGGTGATAAATATGCATATTATAAGAAACATACTGCTTTAGTTAACCTTGATCATGACATTATTTAAATTCATTTAATTTGTCATTTTTCTGTGGAAAGAACTTGAACTATGGATTGGGATGGACTTTTAAATGAGCCTTAGGCTTGGTTGGGTCCTGACTCTGTGACTCAAAAGATCCTGGTCAGCCTCAATTTGCCAACCAGTCTCTGAAATGGAGAGAACCCGTAGGCTGTGGTTATGAGGGGAGAGATGCTCCTTGAAAAACCCTATGCATCTATAAGCCTAGAAAGTTACACTCCTTTTGCAGGAGTATTCTATAAGAGTCACTAGGGATTGAATGGTTCAAAACTAAACCAGTTGCACATTTACTTTTATCTGTGGCATTGGCCTGCTCTTCAATCTGCTCTTCAATCTATTTGGTGTTCCATCAAGTTTACAAGACAATGTTGTTTGGAACACCATTACTCCCTTTCCGAAAACCTGTGTTTTTTCACCATAGAAGGTGATCAATAAATACTTGTTTCTTCTTTCCTTTCTCCTTGGTATCAATAATATTTGGTGAGGTAGGATGCATAACCACAACACGATTAATGGAAAACTGTGTCTTAAAAAGAACATTACAAATAGGGATTGGCATCCAAGGTGAGAAATAGAGAAGAAATACACATTTTCTATGGGCTGATACTATAAAAATCCAGACCCAATTGTGGAGTGAGAGGGAAGAAAGGTCCTAAGAACATCCTAAGTCAAGTTTGCCACCTGTTTTTGTATGGTATGTGAACTAATAATGATTTTTACATTTTTTAAAAGTTATTTATTTATTTTGAGAGAGAGAGGGTGAGCACAAGCAGGGGAGGGGCAGAGAGAGAGGGAGAGAGAATCACAAGCAAGCTCCAAGCTCATTGCAGAGCCCAATGCAGGGCTCGATCTCACAACCATAAGCAATCATGATCTGAGCCAAAATCAAGAGTCAGAGGCTCAACCAACTGAGCCAGCCAGGTGCCCCATGATTTTTATATTTTTAATGGGTGAAGCAACATTTTTCAGATAACTTTTTTAGAGAATAATATTTCTTGATATGTAAAAATTGTAGGAAATTTAGATTTCAAAGTTCACAATAAAATATTAGAACATAACCATGCTCATTTGTTTACATATTGTCTATGGATGGTTTTGTGCTACAACCACAGAGCTGAGTAGTTGCAATAGAGTATGGCCCCAAATAGTTACTACTGGCCCTTTATATCAAAGATTTGCTGACTGCTATTCTAGGGTAATTGGAATGGAGGTGAGGAGACAAAATATCCTAATTGTTTCAGATGGGTTTTTGGACCGTAGATACACATGATGATGCTTGTAATTTGGGTTTTACTTTAATTGCCAGTTGGATGGCTTAATTTCAGAATTATTTCCCAGAAATAGACTTTTGGTGCCAAATAGTGTATGACTTTTATATATTGCCTAATGTTTTCTCCAAAAGAGATGTAGTGATTCCTAATATCACTGACAGTTTTGCCATATTTTTCCTAAATATTATGAGGTATGCCTTCCTAATGCCAAAGAATATACCTGACTGAGTCTACTATTTCTGTTTCTCACATTAATAAATCCCAAGATGACATGGCAACCTCCCATTCCTTCTTTGTTATCGCTGTTCTGCTTTCTTGGTCAATAATGAAAGCAATAGCAATCCCTTTTGTTGCTTCCATTTTCTTCTGAATAATAGTAATGAAATTGTCAACAGGGAAAACTAAGAAACAATCAGATTCACTTCGTTTAAAAAAGAGAGAGAGAAGGGTGCCTGGGTGGCTCAGCCAGTTAAGTATCTGACTTCAGCTCAGGTCATGATCTCACAGTTTGTGAGTTCGAGCCCCACGTCGGGCTCTGTGCCCACAGCTCAGAGGCTGGAGTCTGCTTCAGATTCTGTGTCTCCCCCTCTCTCTGCCTCTCCCATGCTCATGCTCTGTCTCTTTCTGTCTCTCAATAATAAATGAACGTTAAAAAAAATTTTAAAGAGAGAGAGAGAGAGTTACATTTCAAAAGATATCTGGAGCACTGAAGACCCAAGAATAGGTGCTCTTGCTTTCTCTCTCTTGGTGTGTACATAACATTAAGAGAGCACATCAAGGTCTCTATCAGGCCTGGAAATTTGTATAATACTCCCCTAATATAATCCTTCCACTTCTCTTTCATTCATGTATAAACACTCTTCATCTCATTTTTCCACTAAGATTTGTTTATTTTCACTTAATTGTATGCCTTTAAACACATGTTCATGCATATATGCACACATGCCTACACACACACACACACACACACACACACACACACACAAAGTGCCATTCCTCTATTTGTAATGTTTATTTTGAGCCAGACCTATTTTTCTATTAGTCATAATCTAGTCATGCATCTGCCTCAACAAAAATTATCAATACTAAAGAGAAAAAAAACGAGGAAGCAAACATTTATTGAGCACCTGCTGTTTCCTACTAAGTATGCTGGGTGCCTTGTCTTCATCACTGAATATAATGCTAATTCTGCAAAGCAAGCTCTATTACCCTCTTCTTATAAGTTAATAAATGAAGATTCACAGAAGGGAGGATTCTTGTCCATGGATACCCAGCCAAAATATGTGGGACCAAAATTAAAACTGAGTCATTTTGGTTCCAAACCTATTAGGTATTCTAGCTCATCCCTGTGCCTAAAGTGTCATTTACATGAATGCAGTATTTTAGGTGGTAGAAGATGAACTTTAAATATTTTTAATTGTACATTTATGATTAACCACTAGTATCATAGGAGAAATATTCACCATCATTTGCCATCCAATGCACTTTATTGTTTACATTTTAAGACATTTTACAAATAATTTTCAGAAGAATAAAAGGATAGTGAAAAACAACTTTATTGGAAATTTTGGTAAAGAATATAAACACATCAAACAGTTTTTTGTGAAAGAGAGAAAGAGAAATCTGAAATGGACAACATCCTCTGAGTACAACTATTTGCTCATCAACTGTCATACATGCACCTGGAAAATATTTAATTTGTGAATACTTATTACAGATTTCAAATACATAACTAAGAAGTTGTAGTTTATCATTATTTATGGATCTTTTTCTTGTACTTAACATTATCAAAGTGAAAAAATTAAAGATTTGGGGGGAACTTTTGGTTAATCATAATTTTGTTGAAGAGAAGAAGGCCATATTTTAAATTCCACACTACAAAACATGTCCATTTTAGATTTACAAACAGCAATTAGAATAATGAATCTATTAAATTATTTTAATTTCCTTCCACTCATCTTTGTATACATTCCTGATTCAGCATTTGTCCACTTACAAATCATGTCGAGTAATTTTGGCATAAAAACATCATAAAAGATGAAAGAGTAATGGATATGTCCTTTTGAAACATGGAATAATCTGAGTTCTTGTTGTAAAATATTACATGATAAAGTTTTTTATGTTCAATGACTAAATGAATGAGAATGTCATATTTCCTTTGTGCTCTTAGAATTACATTCATCATTAATGAATTCTTGAGTTTAAAACAATTCATATAGGATATTGTTATCTGAAGAGTTATGGTGTAAGATTTTGCTAATACAGTCAATTCAACCATCATACTTAGAGTATAGAGTTTGGGTAGCCCTTTGCATTTGACTTCTCATTTGTCTAAGAGCTGTAAAATACCTTTCATTGTAAATTTTTTTGTCATTATGGGTGAAAAAAATTGAAAAGTTCTCAATTCTCAATTGCATCCAGTGAAAGCTAAAAGAAGATGACAAAATTTCTCCAGTCTTCTTTTTTTAATATCTATTTATTTTTTTTAATTTTTTAAATTTTAATTCCAATATAATTAACATACAGTGTTATATTCGTTTCTGGTGTACAATATAGCAATTCAACAATTCTATACATTACTCAGGACTCATCACTATAAGTGTAATTTTAATCCCCTTCACTTATTTCACCCATTTCCTCCCCACCACCCCTCTGGTAACCATCAGTTTATTCTCTATAATTAGGAGTCTATTTCTTGATTTATCTCCTTTTTTCTTTATCCATTGTCTTGTTTCTTAAACTTAACTTCTACTTTTAAATTTTTGTGGAATTTCCATACTATTTTCCACAGTGGCTGCACCAGTTTATATTCCCACCAGCAGAGCACCAGGGTTCCTTTTTCTCGACATCCTCACCAACACTTGTTGTTTCTTGTGTTTTGATTTTAGCCATTCTGACAGGTGTGAGGTGATATCTCATTGTGGTTTTGATATGCATTTCCATGATGGTTAGTGATGCTGAGCATCTTTCCATATGTCTGTGGCTATCTGTATGTCTTCTTTAGAGAAATGTCTGTTCATATCTTCTGCCCATTTTTAATTGGATTATCTGTTTACTTGGTATTGAGTTGTATACATTCTTTTTTTTCCAATTTTTTTATGTTAGCTGACTTGACAATAAATTATGTATATAAATGTATACATTTTTTATATACTTTGGATACTAACCTTTCATCAGATATATCATTTGCAAGTATCTTTTTCCCGTTCAATATGTTTTCTTTTAGGTTTGTCGGGTGTTTCCTTTACTATACAGAAGGTTTTATTTTGATGTAGTCCCAATAGTTTGTTTTTGCTTTTGTTTCCCTTGCCTTGGGAGACATATGAAGAAAAAGATTGCTACATCCAATGTCAGAGAAATTACTGCCTGTGTTCTCTTCTAGGACTTTTATGGTTTCAAGTCTCACATTTAATGTCCTTTAAGGTCCTTAATCCATTTTGAATTTATTTTTATATATGGTGTAAGAAGGTGGTCCAGTTTTGTTCTTTTGCATGTAGCTGTCCAGTTTTCCCAGCACCATTTGCTGAAAAGACTATCTTTTCCCCATCACATTTTCTTTCCTGCTTTGTCAAAGATTAATTGACCATTTAGGCATGCATTTATTTCTGGGATTTCCATTCTGTTCCATTGATCTATATGTCTATTTTTGTGCTGATGTCATACTGTTTTGATCATGACAGCTTTGTAGTATACCTTGAAATCTGGGATTATGATGCCTCCTCTAGTTTTGTTCTTTCTCAAGATTGCTTTGGCTATTTGGGGTCTTTCATGAGTCCACACAAATTTCAGTATTATTTGTTCTAGTTCTGTGAAAAGTGCTGTTAGTGTTTTGATAGGGATTGCATTCAATGTGTAAATTGCTTTTGGTATTATGAATATTTTAACAATATTTTTTCTTCCAATCCATGAGCATGGAATATCTTTCCATTTCTTTGTGTTATCTTAAACTTCTTTCAACAATGTTTTACAGTTTTTAGATTACAAGTCTTTTACCTCCTTGGTTAAGTTTATTCCTAGGTGTTTTATTATTTTTGGTGCAATCATAATTGTTCTGTTAACTTCTCTTTCTGTTGCCTCATTATCTTGTATCCTGTGACCTTATGAAATACATTTATCAGTTCTAGTAGCTTTTTGGTGGAATATGTAGAGTTTTCTATATATAATATCATGTCATCTGTGTATTTTTTATTCCTCTGCTCTTCCTTTACTGCTTTCTTTCATATTAGATATCTTCTATGTTCTTTTTTAATTCCTCTAATGCCTTCTAAATTATATTTTTTGACTTCTTTTCTGAGTGGTTGTTGAAGGGATTACACTATACATCTTAACTTATCAGATGCTGTTTCAGATTTATACTAATTCCTGCTAGTATCCTTATAATTGTTGTATTAAATTCTAGTTCAGACTTCTTACTTATATCTGTATTGATTAAATCTCTGACCATCATTTCTTCCTGTTCTTTCTTTCTTTCTTTCTTTCAATAAAATTTTTTTAATTTAAGAAAATTAAATAAAGGAAGCTAGGTACCAGGGGTGCTTTGGTCTTCTTGTAAGGAGAGTCTCGACAGAAAAAAGAAAAAAAGAATTAAAAATTTAAAAAATAATAATAATACAATTAAATTAAATTTAAAAATTTGCTCTTTCTGTATCCAAAAAGAAAAAACAACAAAATCAGAAGCAAAAAAAAAAAAACCAAAATAAAACAACAACAGTAACAACAACAAAACCAAACAAATAAATAAATGAAGTTAGATCGAGTTTCCCCTAACCCTGAAAATTTGCAGCACTCTATGAGCAGTAGATTAAGTGCATGGAAGGGATTTGTGCTGGTCTTCTGTGGGAGGGGCTTATTGCTCTGATTCTCAGGCTGACTTGCCGTAGTGGAGATGTGCCCAGAAGGTACAGGGGGGCCAGGATTGGTGTAAACTCTCCATTTTCCACTTGGTGACGCTGGTTAGCTCACTGGGGTCCATGAGTGTTGGTGGGCTAATGGTGAAAATGGCATCACCCTGCCGTCTAGTTGGAGCAGGAAGTTTGTACCTTCACAAACACATGATCAATCACCCCTCCTGTGTCTCAGGCTTCAGTCAGCCTCCCACCTTCACTCTGTTTCCCAGCTGTCCACCTGCCAGGTGGCACCTCCCTCCAGAGTTTTATTTCAGACATGGCTGTGTTTCAAAACCCCACACTTCAGAGACCCCTATGGCTCAGACCCAGTCTGATTCTCTAGGGAAGGGTCTTGTCTGTGGTCAGGGTACTGGCTGTGGAGAGTGTTCTGCTAATCTTCAGGTCATTTTCTGGGTTATTTACACTAATGTGAGTGTTAACTAGTTGTATGTGTGGGATAAGATGAGCTTAGGATCTTCCTACTCTGCCATTTTCCCCAGAACTTGTCTCCTGTCTTCTTTTACACCTTTTTGACAGATGTAACATAATAAGATAATTGAAAGATAATAAAATAATGATGACTCATTTCACTATTATATCTAGGTATCGTATCAGTCTTCTTGTCTTCTTATTAATCTAGTATTGTTTAGCATCACTGAGAATAATGAGTAATGCTGACATAATTTTTTGGATGATAAAACAGAAAAATTTTTCAAGAGATGGGAAATAAGATCATTATCAGTTTATAATATATCTTAGATTTTTAAAAGAATCCAGTGGACCTATGTAGTAATTATAAGGAAAAAATAGTATTTTATTTGCCTAAATAAGTAAGACCTCTCTTTGTATTTTGGAAGGTTTATAAGAAATAATTTTAAAAGACATGAAAAATCAATACTTATAAATAGAACTCAAAAAATAAACTCAAAAACTAAAATTAGGTCCAATGAGTCCTGATGGTATACTGAGTATTAACGAATATTAAATATACAGCTATCATAGCAAACCATGATTTCATAAATATTATTTAAGATAAATTAAACTTGTAAAACATCAGTTGATCAGGACTTCCAAAATGGAAATAGGCTTCACATAATTTGTTCAGGCAAGCCACTAAAAAACTAAACTAACCAAAAATGGCAACATCAACTTGCCCTGGGGGCGGGAGAGGGGGCTAATCAGAATTCAGAATTGTTACAATATATATCCATAATGTCCAGTTTTGACAAAATATTATGAAACATGGACAGAAACAGGATAGTGTGACCCTTGTACAGAAAAACAACAACAACCACAACCAAGTAATAAAACTACATTTAGATGGCCTAGATGAAGGCAACAAAGACTTCAAAGCAGCTATTATAAATATCTTCAAACAACTAACTTAACCATGCTTACTAATTAAAGGAAAGTATGATGACAATGACTCGTCAAATAAGGAATATAAATAAGGAGATAAAAATTATATTAAAAATGGAAATTCTGAAGTTGAAAAGTACAATAGATAAAATGGAAAATTCACTAGAGGGGCTCAACTATAGATTTGAGAAGAAGAAAGAATCAATGAACTTGATGATAAGTCATTAAAAATTATTCAATCTGAAGAACTAATGAAAAAAAGGAAAAATAAACAGATCTTCTGAGATACTATTAAGCACACCAACATGCATATAATGAGAGCACCAGAAGGAAAGGAAAGAAAGGGGAAAAAGTGTTCAAGAAATAATGACTGAAATTTCCCAAATATGGAAAATATTAATCTATATCTCCCAAGTTCAATGAACTCCAAGTAGGAAAACCAAAATAGAGTCGTATCTAAATATATCACAGTAAAACTGTTGAAAGTCAAAGAGAAAACCTTGAAAGTAATGAATAAAAATGATTTATCACATAGAAGAGAATTCCAATAACATGAACAACTAACTTCTTATCAGAAAGAATGGAGTTCAAATGATAGTAGATAACATATTTAAAGTGCTTCAAAAAAATTTGTTAGCCAAGAACACTCTAACCAGCAAAACTATCTTTCAAAAATGAAGAGCACATAAAGATACTCTAAGATAAAGAAAGACAGAGAATGTGTAGCTAGCAGACCTACCTTAAAAAAAAATTCTAAAGGAATTCTTTAAGGTGCAAGGAAATGACACTAGATTGTAATTTAATCCATATGAAAAAAAAAAACAAAAAATGCTGGCAAAGAAAATTAAGCATTAACTATAAAAGACAGCATAATTACATACGTCTTTTCCCTTCTTTTTGAAATTAATTTTAAAACAACAGGATAAAGCAATATTTATAAAATTGAATTGTGGGTCCTACAGCATATAGAGACATATATTTGACAATAATAATACAAAGAGGAAAGGAGCAAGCAAGGAAGTGACATGAGATGGTAACTTGAGTCTACAGGAAGAAATGAAAAGAAATGAAAAGTACCAAAAACGATATAAGAAGATTAATACAAAAACTTTGTATAGTTTTCTGGTTTCTTCTTAGTTTCTTAAAAAGGTATAAAATTATGTAAATCAACAATTACAACACTATAGTGTTATATCTGTAACGTATATAAATGTGATGTATATAACACTAAACGTACAAAGGAAGGGGGAGAGAATAGAATGGAGCAAATTTTGTATATCTCACTGGAATTAACATAGAATAAATCTGAAATAGAATTTGATAAGATATATAGTGTAATCCCTTAAGCAACCACTCAGAAAAGAAGTCAAAAAATATAACTTGGAAGCCGTTAGAGGAATTAAAAAAGAACATAGAAAATATCTAATATGAAAGAAAGCAGTAAAGGAAGAGCAGAGGAATAAAAAATACATGAGACATATAGAAAACCACTAGTAAAATGGCAGAAGTAAATCTGACTATATTAATAGAAACATTAAGTGTGAATCAACTAAACAATCTAATCAAAGGCAAAGATTATCAGACCAGATTTAAAAATACAAAAATAAACAAGATACAACTAGATTCAAAGAAACAAATAGGCTAAAAGGCAAAAGTTGGAAAAAGATATACCGTGAAAACAGTAACTGTAGAAGAACCAGAATAGTATGCTAATAGCAGACAAAATGGACTGTGACACACATACATGTTACTAAGGACCCTTTTATAATGATAATATGTTATGACAGTGCATCAGAAATATATAATAATTATAAACACATGTTCATAGCAAGAAGACCCAAAATTACATGAAGCAAACTGGCAGAATAGAAGAAAGAAAAGTTAAAGAAAAATATTGAAGAAATAAGGATAGAAATAGTTTTCAATTACATAAAAAATCACAAACTTGCTACGTGAATTATTAGAGTTTGAGAAATACCACATCATAACACACTACAGCCATATGTCTTTCAAATTTCAAATTCACTCAGTATTGTTGTATGCTGACATTTGGGACATAAGTCTCTTCCACTAATTTACACATTTTAATCTTTCCCTCTCCTAAATAGTTTAATCTTTCCCTCTCCTAATAGTTTAAACACTTCTCACTGAAGTGTTTAAAAAAGGTTTCATATTCTCCTTCATCCTTATTCATTTGTTTATTTCAGGTAGGCAGCATACAAAGTTGAAAGGAAACAACCTAAATTTAAAAACTGGTTAAAGCCTTGCTTCTGTTACTTACTACCTCACAACTTTTGCCGAGTGTTCTGTGTGGATCTTAGCATTTTTATCTTTAAAATGTGGTAGGATGAGGGGTGCCTGGGTGGCTCAGTCGGTTAAATGTCCAACTTCGGCTCAGGTCATGATCTTGTGGTTCACGAGCCCCGCATCAGACTCTGTGCTGACAACTCAGAGCCTGGAACCTGCTTTGTGGATTCTGTGTCCCTCTCTGCCTCTCCCCTGCTCGTACTCTGTCTCTTTCTCTCTCAAAAATAAATAAAATGTTAAAAAACAATTTTTTTAATGTGGTAGGATGAGATGATCTGAGGTCCCTTAGGCTTGTAATTCTGAGCCTGATGGGAACTGTTTTCACCAAGCTCACCATTAGGAAGGTCAGCAGGATCCAGACTGCTCAGTCTGAGCTAGAGAGCTCTACCTCACTCTTCACTAGGGTACAATTTCAGTTTCTAGAAAGACTTCTGAGAGTGCTTAACATTTCTACAGAATTCAGTAGTTTAAGTTGGAACATTTAATAAAGCACATTCACCATTGGGTATAATAACTGGATTCTGTTCTGGAACATTTTCAGCGCTCCTGTTTAGGTCCTACTGTGCCTTATGGTATGATCTGCACTCCTCACATCTGCAACTGGCAGATGCCACAACTTATATATAAATTCCCTGTGAAAACCTGATCCTGCCTAGGTTTGGGATCAGTGTATATCAAATTGGGCATGACTATTCAGGCACCCTAGAGAAACAGTTAAAAACCACCATTGTAACTTTAAGGCTAGAAACAAAACTCTTTAAATTTATAATATTCAAGAGTTTCTTAAGAAATGTCAAATTTAAAAGCTCCCAGTTCAAGTGAGACCTTTCATGTAGCTGCATGCTTATGGATGTGAAATTTTCTATATACGGGAAGGAAACAAGTAGTACATTCAAACTGCATCATTTAAAGAAAATTCATAAAGGGAACATTTACAAAGACACAGGCTGGTTTTAGGAAACCATTGAGGGTTAGTGCAGTACTCCAGAGCTGGAGTCTGTGGAGGGTAGTTACCACTGTATACTGAAAAGGACAGGAAGGAGTATTGACCAGAACCATAGAGAGTGGCTGTATAAAAAAGGCTGCCAATTAGGAGCTGAAGCTTTGGGAGAGGGACACAGACAACCATGGTGACCTGGCAGAGAGGTAGCCTGAGGAATAAATATCCTGTCTTTGTTCTCCTCCCTCCTTCCAATATCCTGTCATTGCTCCCCTTCTGCCCAAACCAATCCAAAGTTTGAAGGACAAGAGAATGCAGTAAATGCTATCCACATCCCTGAGCATCTTGGAGCCCAGAACAGTGTAGTGAAGGAGGGAGAATAGATCTAGAGGAACAAATGGAAAAAGTCCTACAACTCCTAAAGATGCAGGGTGGGGGGCAGGTGGGCAATCCAAACAATTGTGAGGTTACTTCACCCAAGGTCAGGATGAGGGTGAGGCAAACATAGTACCTAAGATGCAAAATCTACACTCTCAGGATCAGACAAATGCTCAGTCAGCCCTTGCATAGCCCGTGGAGAGAGGGTGCCTCATGTCACCTAGTCCCAGCTCTGATTTCACCTAGAGACTTAGAGTTGTTTGCCATAGAATTAAGAACGGGAATGTATTATCTTTTAATCTGTAAGCAGAGAAAAACATTTTGTTAAAAGATTTAAAAATACCTGTTTGGGCCTTTTCCAAGGAAGGGGATAACATCCTACTCATACATGAATGCCCAGAGGCTGATGTGCTTAATGGTCTGGCACTGTTATTGAGTGATGGATTTTTAAAATTATTTTGTGCAGGTGTGTCATTGATTCCAACGGTACATTTTTTCACGTCTTAACATATCTAAAGTCAAGATGTGTCTTGTAGTCAATGGTGTCAGAAATACAATTAGCAGCATGTTTCTTCTTAGAAACACATAAAGTAATAGTGTGCTTTATAATTGATGGCACCTTTGATTCGATGAAATTCAGTGTAAGTACTTTGAAGATGTATCCAGTTTAACACATTTTTTATATCTATCACAATATCTAGCATGTAATAATGGTCATGATATATCTTCAAACATGATTTCATGAACGAATGAAAGAAGTCAGGGAAGAAAGGAGTTAATGAAAGGGTTCACCCATCCTAGTTGATACATACTTTTAGGGCTTAGAGAGTGTGGTGTCAAGAAAAATATCAGTTCATATGCAATAGTTGTTTAAGCTGTCATCATGATCTTGCAGAATAATAGACTGGAAAGGCCTGAATGTTGCATTGGCCATGAGCATTCACTTAACTCTCATTATTTCATTTTCTGCCAAATTGATGCTAATTCTGTTCCCATGCTGTGCACTTTCTTCAATCTTCATGGTAATTTGAAAACCAGTTTTATAGCAGATCTTTACCCATTCCTTTAGTCTTCCTCTTTCTCATCTGCTCTAAGACAACTTCTTCCCAATGGCACTTTCATTCATTCTTCCCTCACACCCCTGATTTTAACCTTTTCATTGTGAAATAAAAGTGCAATTTTTTGATGCATAGCAGTAACCATGAATTCTTTTCCTTTTTAGAGTTTAAACATTTAATTTCACTTCAACACAGGCCTGAATGCAAGCCTGTGCCTCAGCCTCATTGTTAATAGCAGCTGGTTTGGTCAGAAAAGAACATTATTTTTCTAGTGATGTACTTTGATCCCTCTCAGCAAGAAACTAAAATTATTTTCTTCTCTTTTGATGAGTCATGCAATATCAGCTTCCTAGCTTACCCATTATCTCTCCCTGTCAATTTCCCTTTTAAAAATAAGATATTTATTCATTTTTAGCAAAAAGCAAGATAATGCAACATTAAGACTAGTGTTTCTGGTTTAACTTTTCTTGGAATAAACAAAAGATGTTTTTATTTACAAAGTAAATAGGTGTCTATGACAAAGTTGGGCACTAACTGTTAACAGCATCACATGTTAACCTTCCAAAGGCCATCACATGGCCTTCCAAAGTGATAAGTAAGCACCCCAAAGGAGAGTAAGATTTCAGTTGTTTGTAGAGGTTATGGATCACAATCTATTTCCACATGTGGGCTAAAGTAATGGTTTGGGCAGCCATTATTTATCCCAAAGCTATTTCAATTTCTATTTTAATGATTTATTAGTGTTGGTGAAACAATCTTCTTTGGCTATTTTTTCATGTTTTAAGTATACGTGGTTAATAATTCTCTACCATCTGTAGGATGTTGGTGATAGATAGCCAGAAGCAACAGACTTACTGGTAAAAAATTATTGCAGAACCCAGTTGCAAGTGCTTTTTAATGACTAACTTACACAAATGGGTAATATATTTTTTATTTTTAATTACTAAAATGTATAGTGTTACATTGACAACTTCAGATCTTCTTCCCAACCTCCATATGCTTTAGATAATACATGAATATTACCTACTGCATATTATAACACTCCATAAGCATTCACTACATGTTGGCTGCTACTATTATAATTTTACATCTCCAGCTGCCTTTTTACCTTCTGCCTCCCTAACTTCCATGCTCCATGGTGCCTTCTCTCAGACTCTTGGTGCCCTTTTGCCATTGGGATTTTGTTCTCACCTCTTTCTGTTCTCAGGAATAAATCTGATCTACTCCCTTGCATCTTGTATGAATACAACCCTGAATATTACATCTCCCAAGTTTTTTGCCTTTAGGTCTAATCTTTGATGGGGAATGAAGAGCTTTATCCAGTGCTAAGGAAATTTAGGCATTAGAAATTATAGAAGGTCATGATGTGGGGAGGTAGCCTTCTCAAAACAACTTGTAGATTACCTGCCCTACTAACAAGTAAAGTCATTTGGGGATGAAGAGTTCAGAACCAACTATTGGAATTGTACCTTTCTCATCACTTGTGCTGTGGATAAACATCCATAGGTTTTGCAAAGTTTTGTTACCCTTTTAGGATTACCTCCAGGACATTATTCCACCTAAATGTCTCCTAGTCATCATTCACTTTGGCTGAGTCGCCTTTGCTCCTGAATGATTGCATAGAGAATTTTATGTTTCCTTAAATGTACGTTCCATGTGTTTACTTTCATTGTCAAAGTTCATTCTTGGTTTTTGTAGATGATGTCTCATGGAGAGAATACGTTCCTTGCATCCAGATAATACATTCCCATCCAGGCCCCTTCCCACTGAAGCCAGAACATGTGAAAAACTAGATACCATATGTTTTCACTCTTATGTGGATCCTGAGAAACTTAACAGAAGACCATGGGGAAGGGGAAGGGGAAAAAAATTTAGGAAGAGAGCCAAACCATGAGACTCTTAAAAACTGATGGGGCGCCTGGGTGGCTCAGTCGGTTGGGCGTCCGACTTCGGCTCAGGTCATGATCTCCCGGTCTGTGAGTTCGAGCCCCGCGTCGGGCTCTGTGCTGACAGCTCAGAGCCTCGAACCTGTTTCGGATTCTGTGTCTCCCTCTCTCTCTGACCCTCTCCCGTTCATGCTCTGTCTCTCTCTGTCTCAAAAATAAATAAACGTTAAAAAAAAATTTTTTTAAAAACTGAGAATAAACTGAGGATTGATGGGGGGTGGGAGGGAGGTGAGGGTGGGTGATGGGCATTGAGGAGGGCACCTGTTGGGATGAGCACTGGGTGTTGTATGGAAACCAGTTTGACAATAAATTTCATATTAAAAAAAAAATGACGGCACTTCAGATCAACATTGCACACCAGGGACGCTTTTTAATGGAGAGCTGGGATCAGGCCACCGTTACACCTGGAGTTCTTTTTTTTTTTTTTTTTTAATTTTTTATTTCTTTAAATTTACATCCAAATTAGTTAGCATATAGTGCAACAATGCTTTCAGGAGTAGATTCCTTAGTGCCCTTACCCATTTAGCCCATCCCCCCTCCCACAACCCCTCCAGTAACCCTTAGTTTGTTCTCCATATGTATGAGTCTCTTCTGTTTTGTCTCCCACCCTGTTTTTATATTATTTTTGTTTCCCTTCCCTTATGTTCATCTGTTTTGTCTCTTAAAGTCCTCATATGAGTGAAGTCATATGATTTTTGTCTTTCTCTGACTAATTTCACTTAGCATAATGCCTTCCAGTTCCATCCACATAGTTACAAATGGCAAGATTTCATTCTTTTTCATTGCCGAGTAATACTCCATTGTACATATATACCACATCTTCGTTATCCATTCATCCATCGATGGACGTTTGGGCTCTTTCCATACTTTGGCTATTGTTGATAGTGCTGCTATAAACATGGGGGTGCATGTGTCCCTTTGAAACAGCACACCTGTATCCCTTGGATAAATGCCTAGTAGTGCAATTGCTGGGTCATAGGGTAGTTCTATTTTTAGTTTTTTGAGGAACCTCCCTACTGTTTTCCAGAGTGGCTGCACCAGCTTGCATTGCCACCAACAATGCAAAAGAGATCCTCTTTCTCCACATCCTGGCCAACATCTGTTGTTGCCTGAGTTGTTAATGTTAGCCATTCTGACAGGTGTAAGGTGGTATCTTATTGTGGTTTTGATTTGTATTTCCCTGATGATGAGTGATGTGGAGTATTTTTTCATGTGTCGGTTGGCCATCTGGATGTCTTCTTTGGAGAGGTGTCTATGCATGTCTGTTGCCCATTTCTTCACTGGGTTATTTGTTTTTTGGGGATTGAGTTTTATCAGTTCTTTATAGATTTTGGATACTAACCCTTTATCTGATATGTCATTTGCAAATATCTTCTCCTATTCTGTCAGTTGCCTTTTAGTTTTGCTGATTGTTTCCTTCGCTGTGCAAAAGCTTTTTATTTTGATGAGGTCCCAATAGTTCATTTTTGCTTTTTTTTTCCCTTGTCTCCGGAGACGTGTTGAGTAAGAAGTTGCTGCGGCCAAGATCAAAGAGGTTTTTGCCTGCTTTCTCCTCAAGGATTTTGATGGCTTCCTGTCTTACATTTAGGTCTTTCATCCATTTTGAGTTTATCTTTGTGTCTGGTGTAAGAAAGCGGTCCAGGTTCATTCTTCTGCATGTCACTGTCTAGTTTTCCCAGCACTACTTGCTGAAGAGACTGTCTTTATTCCATTAGATAGTCTTTCCTGCTTTGTCAAAGATCAGTTGGCCATACATTCATGGGTCCATTTCTGGGTTCTCTATTCTGTTCCATTGAACTGAGTGTCTGTTCTTGTGCCAGTACCATACTGTCTTGATGATTACAGCTTTGTAGTATAGCTTGAAGTCTGGTATTGTGATGCCTCCTGCTTTGGTTTTCTTTTTCAAGATTGCTTTGGCTATTCCGGGTCTTTTCTGGTTCCATACAAATTTTAGGATTATTTGTTCTAGCTCTGTGAAGAATGCTGGTGTTATTTTGATAGGGAACACCTGGAGTTCTTAATAGCTTGGGATGGTGTTGAGTGAGACAAGGAGATGCACTTTTGATACTGTCACATGAGCCGTTTGAGAAGTAACCACAACAGTTTATGATGTGGGCAACAGAGGCACAAGGAGATGGCAGATAAAATTAAATTTCCTTATAACCTGCAGCCCACTGACAAATACTTGAGGCTGGCTGAGTATAACATTTCTCCAGGAAAACTTCCTACTGTCTTCATGTTAATGCTTTGCTAGGTGGAAAAACAACCTTCTGCTTGAGGCTAGCTAGGCCTCCAGTATCCTTGAGTCTTCTTTAGCATATGAAAGTCCCTTTGGAAACTTCCCTTTGACTTTACCATTCCCAGCTCCCAAGTATATGATCAGTCTCTCTTCACAGTCCCGGGGCAGCTCTTTCTGCCCACAGGTCCTGTACCATGCTTTAATAAAATCACCTTTTTTTGCACCAAAAGATGTCTCAAGAATTCTTTCTTGACCCTCATCTCCAAATCCCCATCACTCCAAAACCACATCAGTTTCTAGGTTTTAAGTTTTCTGCTTCTCATTCAGACAGTCTCATTCTCTTAACAGTCTGGGATTTATTTTCAACCACTTTTAGTTTCACACCAACGTAGAAAGCAGACTCCTGTAACAACCTCATATTCAGTAATAAAATGTCTTGTTTTCCCCATAGTCTTCAGTTTGACATCAAGAAGATGCTCCACCTGGTAACACATGAGAATTTAAATAAGCTAATCCACTTGAAAGGATAGCTCTTCTGGGGAATGTGCCCTTGGCTCTGATAAATCCCTAATTGCCCAAGCAGGGCACCCTGAAGTGAAGCCTTAGGGCAGAAAGTCCAGATGACTTGATAAGCTATTGTATCTATCTTCCCACCAAAGGGTGTCCGTGTGCTTGTGGTTTAGGTCAAAAGAAATTAGTCTGAGGATTCAGTCTCAATCCAGGTTATGGTTGACTGTTATCTGTAGCCTGAAATTAGTTTACATCTTGGCAGAACTAAGTACTCCAAGCTCAGAGGAAGTCTTGCCAAACTTAAAGAACAGGATGTAGATCTGCATTTGTGTCTGTGACATATACTTGTTTATTGGTGTTTATTTCTCAAAGAACATAATTTTTCCAGCATACTTACATATTCCCAAATGAATTTCTAAATTGTCAGACATTACAAACACTGGCCCCACAACTCATCCACACATCCAGAGCACACCTACTCTAATCTGTCTTTACACTGTAAATAAGCCTTCACTGGAACCCGAATCACAAGGAAAACCTACTTTAAGCTCAGGTGAGGAAAGGTAAAACATAACTGTGATGCTGGAGTTATTCAGTTACATCTTCATCCAGAGGGCCTAAGTAGCAATGACCACAACATCAACAATTACCTCAACAACAGTAGCAGCTACTGCTCCTGAGTACTTTCTAGTTATAGTCCTGTGCTGAGCCCCTTGAGTGCATTTTCTCACAAGCACGCTGGAATAGTTACTATTCATATTCCATTTTATGGAAAAGGAAACTGGGGCATAGCTTCTTGGCTACAGTCACAGAGTAAATGGTGGAACTAGCTAGTCAGGGCATCTAACTCCTGGTGATTATGCTATAAGCCTCTAGTTAGCTGTTACCCAGTATTTTCAGTAAACTGTGTCAGCAAAAAGTTAAAGAGAGACCAGACCCTTCTTTACTCTGGTCAGCCTGATAAAGACCCATCCATAATCTCTGGGAGAAAATAAAAGTCATGTGGGCAACCTCTGGACACCAAGATAGCAATGTCACATGAACCCTTGATCTAGCCATTTTCAATTTGGTAATCAGACATGTCCCAGGTGTGGGAAAATGCAACCTAGGAGAACATACAGGGAACCAACAGATGACAGTGTGTCCATGCACTGGTGGAAACCTAGAGGGGCAGCTCCGCTCTCAGCAGCATCCCCAGGCTTGAAGCTTACTCTTCAATAGGGGTTCACAGTCATATCACATGCTTCGTGTCCCCAAACTGGGGAACTTCCTTTTCTTCCTTCACTTCACTGGCAGATATGTCATCTTGTCACTTCCCAAATTTAAAATTCCAGTTGCCTCCCAGTACACATTAACCTTTGTATTCTAAAACCACTCTTCTGATGTATAAAATCATCTACCCAGTCTTTGGCCAAGAGAGTCTCTATTACACCTCTGATATAATTCCTCATCCTTTGTCTGAAAGCAAACAAGGAGTGAAGGGCTGTTATTTTTCCTGATACTGAGCCCGCATTGACTACATTTGGGCATCTCCCATATGGGACTGTCCCATGTAGTGCATATTAATCCACACCGAAATTTTCTACATCTATTGCCACAAACTTCATTCAGAAAGTGTTCACTTCTTTCCAAGGTTATGATAAATTACTCTCCTGAGCCTCTTTCCTACCAGCCTCTCTGTAAATAAGATGCCCAAACTGTCTGTAGATACCAAACGTGACACACCCTTCTCCAGCTTCCATTCACATTCCTAGTCCACTGATCTTGACCTTGAAACCCGTTATACCTCCTTTATTCCTTGGACTTTACTGTTTGGTCTCAACCTCCACTTCAGACAGCAAACAGCCAAAACTCTTAAAGGGGAGGGGCTATTTTTTTTTTTTTTTTGAGGTGGTAACAATATATAGAGCTAATCTTGCTTCACTCACAATAGATCTGCTCAGGCCCTACTGACTCTGAGCTTGTTTCAACTTTCTAACAGGATGCACCTCAGGGAAAATTCCCTCTCCTACTTCTCCTGTAATATGGTTAACATTAGGGGTAAACAGTTCTGGTGTCCTGAGAGGAAACTCAGAAACATTTCAATATTTTCCTCTCCTTCACTACACAGTTTTTCACGTGCTACCACCACCCCTCCAAGTACACATCTGTCAAATCTACCTCTTCTCCACCACACTCTCTCCCTTTAGACTCTAATGGACTCTTGGGTGGACTATTTCAGTAGTATACTACTAAATGACCTTCATGCCTCCAGTTTCTTAATCTCACAATTTTGCCACTAGTGATTTTTCTAGAACATGAATCTATTTCAACCTCTACTGCCTATAGGAAACAAAAACAAAAGCAAAAACAACAACAACAACAAACCACTTTCTTAGCATAGCATTCAAGGCCCTTTTTAATTGTCCTGAAATTACTTTCTGACCTCACCTGCCCACCTCATCACAGGTAATGCTTGTAGTGTAGCCATACAGTGCTATTTACCATGTCTCAAACCTACTTGGTACTTTTAAACTTCTATGCCTTTGTCCATGCTGTGCCCTCAGCCTGGAGTGCCCTCTCCCAAATTCCTTTTCTCTTACCATTAAACTTATCCTTTCTGTTGTGTTGGTCCAAGCCTATTGATAGTGATGCTATGGGCTAGGAATGCCTGAGGCACACACCTGGCTGTATTACTCATAGAGAAGATCCCACAGACATTTTCTCCACCAGGGCCAATGTTGTGGCTGGACCAGCCCTTGTGGTTTTCATCATGATTACAAGATGCCTACACTTCAGCAAAAACCATCAGGGAACTTTGAGGAATGAGATTTATTATCATGAGTCCTGGACAGTATATACTTGGCATGCTTGAGGCCATGCAGCAAGGTTGTGGGCACACAGAGAGAAAGAGCATGGACCTGGACCTCTGCCTTTATTAAGGTCCAAGGGTGGGGTATCTAGGTGTTCACTTGTTCACTCTTTAGTGGCTAATGTAAAGCAAAGAGCAGGAATTAGGGTGTGGGAAATCAGAAGTGGGATCACTCAAGTGGTCAGTCATCTAGGTTACCCAGGGCTTTTCTGAAAGAGGAAATTTTATGCGTGGGACAGCTGAATTCCCTATCTGGTTGTTTAGCTAGTAGCTGTATCATACAGCTGGCAGTATGTTTATTCAAGATGGATATACTTTGAAATGGATGCCTCAGCAAACAAAAGCTTGATGTCAGTCACTCACACTACAGTCAAAAAGCTTAGTGTCAGGCACTTATACAGCATTCACTTTTCAATACCCTACTCCTCTGTGAAATGTACCCAACCTCTCTATATCCCGTCTTGGTTGGGCTATTTGTTGTGTGTTCAAATAACTCTGTGTACAATGCTTATTTCACTGTACCATAGCTCTTTGTTTCCAGTGTCTGTCTCCCTATTAGATCTTGGACCGCTGATAGCAGGAATCCTGTCATTCACCCTTATATCCTAGCATATGTCATTTATAGGATACCTATTCTCAACCCTAACCTATATTATATTTATCATTCAATGTAGGATATATCAATTTTTTTTCCTATTAATAACAAGAACAATAAGAACATTAGCTTATGTTTCATGAGAGCTTTGTAGGTAGCAGTCAATATTTTACACACTTTATATGTATTAACTCACTTTATCCTTATATTAGTCCATAGTGTAGATATATACTTATCTCCATTCATAACCAAGAAAACTGAGATTTAGAGGGGTTAAGTTATTTGTCCCTAAGTTATAAATTAGTAAATGATAGAAATGAGATTTGAACTCATATAGCCTGGCTCCACACTCCCAACTCCTAACTATTGTGCCACATTGAAATAGCAAAATGAACCAAGGTGAGTTTTTTCATTTACTTTAGTTCATTTTCTTATTTCCCCAAAACAAATATAAAAGGTATGAGTGATTAATTAGATTAATTTGGGTCATACACAAGCTCCACTAATATTCACTCAAGTGATATAGGATGGGGGTGGTGATTCTGGGTGGTACCAGATTTTGGCCCCTGTGTGATGTTCTTCCAGCTACACAATAGTCCCCAAACCTCTGGGGGTGTCTTGAAGACTCCTCCATTGTCCCAGTCACTCTTCCCTTACTGAAAATGTCATTTTTTACACTTAGTCATCAAACACAATTCTTAGAGAAAATCGTATCTCCTCCCCCACCACCCAGCCCCTGTCAACAGGAGGTTCAAAAGAACCAAAATTGCACCTAGGACCATTGGGATTCACACAATAAGACTAAGCCCTAGTAATATTTCACTGCCTTTCTGGAGGTGCTAAGTGATAAGGATCAGAATGGATTTTGTTGACTTTAATGGGAAAAGTGAGCCTTTTGTTAGTTACTCACCTTGCTTCCCCTCCAAGAAAAACCCAACTTTGGAGCATTCTTTTGGACCATGATTGGATATGGGAGCATCCTGAGATTTCAATATGTCTAATAAAATTCGCCAAAGAATGGAGGCGCGATAGGAGGGGAAGTGCATTATGGTAGTACAGAGATGTGTTTTGCTCTGAAAATGGAGCTGGAAGCTCATTGAAAATGAGGAACCCGGAGTGAGATGTTTGAGAGCACAGCTGGGAATATGTGCAAAGCTCACTTTCATTTTCATTTGAATACCATAGAGGCAGCACTCAACTTGCTTAAAATTAAAAGGTACATCAAGAATGCAAAACATTGTATAAAATTTTAACCAGTCAGTCTTTTTAGTTGCTTTTTAATCTCTTATTGGTTCTTTATTTTTCTGTACTGTATTTTCATAAATGTTTTGGGGGCTGTGTGGTTGTTCATCATCCACCCCTGGCTTCCCTTTTCTACAGTTGCATGCACCTTTACAGTTAGGTATCCACCACCTGTACCTAATCTTTGTAATCACATTGTGCTTCCTTTTTCACCTTGTTTCTCTCTGCTCTTTCTGCTTGGCTCTACCCATACCCTCTCTTCTCATTGCTCTTCAGACACCTTCCTTTCCTTCTTTGACCTCTGACTCCAACAGCCTACCAGTAAATTTGAAACAAATTCCAATCTGGGAAGTTTGGCCCCCCCTTAAATGAAAATAATATTTTCCTCTGAAATCTCTGTGGCTCAACTGTAGGTATTACTCTAATATATTCAAGGGTTGTCCATTGCAGAGCTGGAGACTAGAAGGTTTGATCTTGAAATTAGTGAGCAGTGAGCATGGCAGTGAGCATTGGCCTCAGGGATTTTTTTAAGTACTGATAACAATGAAAACAATAACATGGACAATAGCTGCTAACATTTCTTGAGAACAGGTACCAGGTCCTAAGGTACCAGGTCCTAAGCTAACCACTTTTATAAATATTTTCTCATTGAATCCTCACCAGAACTCTGGGGAGCATGTTCTGTTATTATCCCCATTGTAATGAGGAAACCAGAGCACAGTGAGTGATGCAGGTCACACAGCAGTGAGAGGCTCTTAATAGCTGGGCTTCAGTGACACCTCAGCAACCACAGGGTAGTTGTGAGTCCTGGGATTCCAGCTAGGGCTGATATATCATGAAGAGCACTGGCAGGTAGAACCAGACAGGTGAACACAAGGTGGGCCAGGGTTGCAGTAGCCAGAGCAAGATGATCACAGGTGCTACAGAAAGGGTTCAGTCTGCGAGCAGAGATCAGAGTTGGAGGTACAAAGCTACTTACAGTCCAAGTCAATGAAAGCAGACAGTGATGGGGAATCTGAAACAAGGTAGGGCAACAAGATGGATGGTTCATGGTGGTGATCAGAAGATTAGGGACTGTAGTGGAACGTTCAGGAAAGGAGGTAGTGCATGACAGGTACCCAGTGGTTGCCACGCTGGAGTTTAGAGGGAGGGGATTCAATCGATTGGAGACGCACTGGCAGATCTGGTGGGGCCACAGCTCAGGGACCATTTTGGGTAATGCTCAGAAATAAGGACAGGTCCGGTACCAACCCTGGGGCACTGTATCCGGATCAGATGAACAGAAAGGGGGCTTAATACCACAGGAAAGATGCGTGCCATACACCTGTGATCTCTCACCTGGGGAGCTGCTATAAACACACATAGCACTACAAGCTGTGTGCCATGGTGTCTTCTTTCTTTTTTTTTTTTTAATTTTTTTAATGTTTTTATTTATTTTTGAGACAGAGAGAGACAAATCATGAGCAGGTCAGGGGGAGAGAGAGAGGGAGACACAGAATCCGAAGCAGGCTCCAGGCTCTGAGCTGTCAGCACAGAGCCCGACGCGGGGCTCGAACTCACAGACCGTGAGATCATGACCTGAGCCGAAGTCGGACGCTCAACCGACTGAGCCACCCAGGCGCCCCTATGGTGTCTTCTTTCTATTAGTTTCTCAAACCCATAGTGTGTAAATGATCTTTTATACCTAAAAGTGAGTGGATTCAAGGTTAACCCTAACAGAATGTCACTTTCACACTCTGACTTGCTCTCTTGAACAAGAGAGTAAAAGACACAGATGCAGCTGGCATGTTTGTGTAACCCTGGGGATGCTGTGTGAACGTGCCACACGTGCTGATATCAGTATATTTATCTCAGTAGAGAAAAGGTAGAAAATTGCCCTCAGAGGCAATGGGGACTTGGTCTGTGGAAGTAGGGCAGAGAGTGGGGCAGGGAACAACTGTGTTTTACTGTAATCGCTTCTATAACATTTCAGTTTTATTGTTTTGTTGTGTATGTGTGCATATCTGTGTGTTGTAAACTTGAAAAAATGTATTAAATTTGACTATCAAGCAATCAGTCCCGTACTAAATTAAAAGGTAGAAGGGAGCACAGAGACCATCTGCTAATATATTGTTGCAGGCAGGAAATCTAGGCAATCTAACTGGCAGATATAAGAATTTTTAAAAGAGAAAGAATAGTAGCCAGAGACCATTTAATGTGGGCATAAAGAGGTTCATATAGTGCTTGGAAATCATCATAACACAGCGAGTATTACACTTTATGGGGCCGGTGGTGGTGCTGGGACTTCCAGGAAAGATCCAAGTATCCCCATCACATTCTGTTTAAGGAGGCAGGGAGCCAGGTAATGTATTTTAGCAGGGTTTTTATCAAATGAGGTAAAATCAAGAGAGGAAGATACTGTTCTTATGTGACTTCCCTTCATAACACATAAATTATAGTAAATGTTTTAGATTTTTCTAATTAAACCTGCCAAACTGCACACTCTCTGAGGACAGGGCCACAGCTGCCCCAGGAGGGAAGAAAGAACTTAGGTAGAGTTTCTCTCTCCTCAAGCCACGGGAGATGTTTAGTCTGCTCAAGGCCAAGAAGGGCCACAGGCCTGGCCCCAGGAGCAGACTTTGGCCTTCCATGAAATGGGAGGAGGGAGGAAGCATTGTTCTTGCTCCCAGTAGAACAGCATTTCTCAGGCCTCTGAGATGCTTCTCACTGAGTCTCACATAAAACCAAAGAACTTAATCTGCTGCCATCATTCCTCAGCTCCATCTGGCTGCTGGAATAATTGAAACGAGAAACGTCTGCTTTGATTGCTGATGGAAAGGAAAACTTAAGTTTTCGTGGAAAACCTTAGTACTGCCTCAAACAAGAAACCTTATTCGGTTTCTTGTGAAATTCGATTTCTGTCCTCTTGAGTTTTCTAGACAGGGAACCAGAAAAAGGCCCTAAATAGATGCGGCAATGGGAACTTTGGGACCCCCAGTTCAATTCATAGCCTAGATAGGTGCCAGGTAGTCCATTGAGGAGGGGGACAGGGAGAAGGGGGATCTAGGCTTACCCAGAAATAAAGCCTCCTAGGGGTCCTCAGCATCAGCCAGAGAGCTCAGAGCCATCAGAGCTTTGAATGTGGCCCGGCATCATGAGGTGGGGGGCCAGGGTGTCTCCACACCTGTCCCTCACTGGTCACAGAGGTTGGACCCAGGCCATCTGCACCACAACGTCACTGCCTGGACCCACCTTGGAAGGCCAGGCCCTAGCTCCCCCTTCACTCTTTCTCCCTACCCCTTCCTCATTTCCTCCCTGTCTCTCACCTCTCCTAGCCTTCCACCCTCCTTGCCCCTTCTCCTGCTCCTCTCCTCCCCAGGACTTCTCTCCCCCTGCCTCCCTCCCCGTGCACTGCCTCCTTCCTCCCTTCTTTCTTTGGGAAGCCAATGCCTTACCCATTAGGCCACAGGGTGACTCTCCCTCTCCTCTTTCCTCATCCCTACTTGTCTCTCCTCCCTGACCCCTTTCCCTCCCTCCTTTCTCATTCCCTCTTTTCTCATTCCTTCTCTCCATCTGACTTCAAATAGATAAAAGAGATCTTTCTACTCTAAGAAAATCAAAGGTTAGTCCCTACCAGAGGCTCTTCTCAGTTCACATACAGTAAATAGCTACCCATTTCGCTCCCTGGTTTAGAAAGAAGAGGCTATTCATTGCCAGAAGACAGTGATTTTTTTGAAGCATCAGAAGTATTTTAAATAAGCTGTCTCTGCGCTGCTTTCCTTTCACTGGACAGCACACCTGCCAGCTGCTGGCTCCTCACCCTGCTTTCCCCTCCTCCACCTGGAGAACAGAATGGCAAGGGGGCTAAAGAAGTGTTTGCAGGGGTAGGAGTTAAAGGGAAGACCCCAAAGCTCTAGGAATTGAGGCATTCACAGGACAGGTGCCGGTGGAGCTTGGGTGGGATGTCTGAGGCCCTGAGCTGCTCCTCCTAGTCCTCCCCTAGTCTTCCCAGCCTGCCTCCAGACAGACAGAGGCCCACTCTGGAGCAGAGGAAGTTCAAACTGCAGGACCCTCAACTGCTCTGGCCCTTTTGAGGCCCTGGGAAGAAACCCAGCATTGTGTTCCCATGGTCCTGTGTTTTTGCAAGATTTGCAAAAGGAATATATTTTAACCACAGTGGGGTTTGATGACTCTTTCCACTACAGTTTCCCCTCAGTCATACCTCTCCTCTGGTCTATTGGCCCTGGAGTGGGCATTTGGGGGATCCGACTCAGGGGAAGCTGAGTTGGGAATGCATTTAGTTTATATTTAGTAGGATATGTTTGTGTGGTCTGCAGTCACTTCTGTGCATGGGCAAGTTATGGCTGGCCATCCCAGTGCAGGAATGGCTTATAAGAATAGTGCCACAAGGCTGAATCAAAGTTGAATATGTCCTACAGCGCCAGGCTTCAGAAGTCTGTGGGCAGTTGTAGAAAAACAAGGCTTGAAATGTCCTGAGCCTGAAGCTAGTCTGTGGAAAATTCTTCCAATCATGAGATGTGTAAAATTCCAAGTGGAGGATTCCGTTCTCATTGGTCCCCCATCAAAACAGAATTCAGGAATATATCCGATGACGCAGTATGTACACTGACAAGCCCACTGTGCTTTGTTTATGGGAATTGCACAAAATGAAATTTATCAGATATCTTGTGTTTTCAGGGCATTAATGTGTAGCAGCACTGCACACAGCTGGCATGTCTGTAAGCAGGCATGCTTTAGTGCCTCCCAATTATCAATAATTTCGATCGATCTTGTTAGAGGAAAGACTACCTTATCTTCCTATTCTCTCTTGTACAAAATCATTGCCATATAAAGAAAGTATCAAAGTATGGAGGCAAAACTTACAGAGGAAAAAGTTATTTTAAAAGTGTGTTAGGCAGTTAATTCGAATATTAATTATTTTTATGGATTTTGAAACGTCTGTTGCATTTGCCAGATTTTTAAATCATGAAACGTTTTGTAGTTTACTTTTTCTTTCCCAAAAGTCATTTCCATACCTAATTTTGTGGTCATATTTTTGTATTAATTTTTTTTTCTTTTTTATTTTTTTACTGTTTATCTATTTTGAGAGACAGAAAGAGCATGAGCAGGGGAGGGGCAGAGAGAAGGGGAGACACAGAATCCAAAGTAGGCTCTAGGCTCCAAGCTGTCAGCACAGAACCCATCATGGGGCTCGAACCCACAAACCATGAGATCTTGACCTGAGCCGAAGTCAGACGCTCAACCGACTGAGCCACCCAGACACACCGTATTACAGGCTCTTTTAAAAAAGAGGCCCCCAGGTCAAATTGTTTCAGCCTCAGGCCCCAGAACCCTGAATCCTCTCTACTGGCAGCTTTGGTGAGCATCTGGACAAAGGCCTGTTCTTTTCTGTCTCCAGGAGCCTGCTCCAACCCAGCCCCCACATTCCGGGAGCAGTTTGGTCAATGAGTCCTGCAGGGATAGCAGGTGGCCTTTCCTCCAGGATCTCTATTTTCAGGGCTGTGGACATTCTCAGGCTCCTACTGTTATCGAGAGACAGCAGTGAGGAACAAGAGTTGGTGCTCAATCTCACTAGCTGTGCTGAGGCCCAGCTGTACAAGTTCTCATTTTGACACGAATGCATTTGAGGTTCTTTTGATTCAGGGAGAGGTAGGATGGTTTTCTGCCAAACCTTTCCTTTGATCTGTATCATATTTGGTTCCAGTGATCTGCCACACAAAACTGTTGCGTCTCATCTGCAGCAAGGCCCTTACCAGTTTTCTCATTTCTTTAACAGAGTTGGTGTGGATCTGGATGAAGATCTGAAGGAGCCCACCTCACACCAGGCAAGTCAAAGAGGCCAATTCATAGAGTATAGAAATATAAAATGTTCTGTTCCATGGAATCTTCCATGCTTGTCCAGCATGTGGCCAAGGGGCTCAACCTAAAGGGCACTGCCTCCACTGATAAAACACACCCAATGGCTATAAAATACCTGGGAATCGATAACCTTTGTATAACCTTTAGAATGCTTAGAACTAGAATGCACTTGCACCCTCTCTGTGGCAACAAGAAGCTGGAAGCTCTACAGTATAGAAGCAAGAGCATGGTTCTTGGAATGAGGTAGCCTGGAGTTCAAATCCTCTGCCTAGGGACTTGCTAGCTAGGTAATCTCAGTGAAATTTATTCAGTGCATGTCCAATGCATGTTGGGCACACATGCCCAAATGGACCTGTTTCTCCTGCACAGCTTCTCATTAATCAGGTCTAGGTGTATAGAAATATTGAAATATTGAAAATTTGCAAAAGCACAGCAAAACTGTCTAGGTGATCCATTCCTAACTTAACCACACAACCATTCGCTGCAGAGACCTGAAAATCCTTAGGGAAATTTGTTCAAAATAATGTGCTGTTCCCTCGAGTACAGGAAATGTATGCCCCAAACTCTGAACTTGAACCTGACATCGCAGTAGAATCTGCCATTGGCAATTTTGCATTAG
Organism: Neofelis nebulosa; assembly: GCF_028018385.1. Lineage (NCBI taxonomy): Eukaryota > Metazoa > Chordata > Mammalia > Carnivora > Felidae > Neofelis > Neofelis nebulosa. The sequence continues at coordinate 38,599,214 of NC_080786.1, read as the reverse complement.
CCATTTCTAATTCAGTACTTAAAACAATTGTGTAGGAATGTTGCACCTTTTGTTGAAATTGTAAGCAGATAGACACAATAGTATAATATAAATAAGTGATGTTGCTTAATGACTCATGTTATGATCATACCTGGATTTAAAGAGGATCCATCCCTTTTATTTTGTGATTTTTTTTTTTTCTATAATGCCATCAATGAGGCACAGCTGGTTAGTGCTCCTGGGCAAAATGTTGCTACTTTCCTGGTTTACATAGACATAAAGAAGGAAGGATCCTGTGCTCTATAAAAAGGCCTGGAAAATTAAGTTGGTGATGATCCTGGCTTATTGTACTTTCAATTTTTTTTTGTACATGTGTTTCAAGGCCAGGCTGGTGCTGTTCTCTCAGACTCCATAGCCCAGGAAACACACCTCACTGCAGGAGTGAGCACAGCAGGTGTGCCAGCACACTGGGATTGGGGCCAGCTTGGTGACCTGAGAAGGGAGAATAAAGCCCATCTCCTTATACTCATGGGCTGTAATGAGTAGTTAGTAAGGTGCCATGGTGGCTGATTTTTGAAAAGCATTTTCATCTCATATAGGTCAACTAATCCATCCTCCTACCTTCAAGCAAAACTTGTATCTAAATTCTATCTTTCTCTTCTATCTTTTTCTTTAAAAGAGATAGAATAAGAAAATGCATCAAAGCAAATTCTTCATCTTTCTCTAGCTGCCTAATATTTTGAAATCACATATAATTATTAGGAAGATTACCTAGGAGCCTAACTCCTTCCTTTTACAATTTAAACATTTTATTTTAGCTCATTCACACCATTGTTAATTCAGTAATAACTCCTACCTGAAGATACTTAAACCAGTAGAAAATAGTTGTTGTTGTTGTTGTTGTTGTTGTTGTTGTTGTTGTTGTTAGAGACATGAGATAGGGCAACTAGGTCCAGTGAAAACTGCATTGTATTTGAATCTCCAACAGTTGTTTTACCTCTTTGAGTCTCAGTTTCCCTATGTGTAAAGTGTGGTTGATAATAATGTCTACTTCTCCAGATTGGTATAACGATCAAGTGAAATTATATTTATGAAAACTACGAAACTTAATTTAGTTAAACCCTTCTCATCTTATGAAGGATTTGTGACAGCTTACCCATAGAATAAAATAATAGTAAAATATTTTAAGAGAATTTTAAAATTCAATAAATAATATTACTAACAGCAGAAAGTCAAAACCAGAGGGATAAAGAGAATCAAGAATAAGCAGATCATAAGGTCCTATATACTTGCTTAGTCAAGCCACAAGTGAGCTTTGGTAGCCAAGGGGGGAAAAGAGGAAAAAATAATCACTAATATACTAAATTATTATCATTAGAGGGAAAAAGTGTACTCTCTCCTCAAGCAGTACAAAACTTCGCAGGCCACCGTTTTAAAAGATATTTCTCACTTGGGGCTTCCTGTACAGGACACATAAAGAGCTGTACAAATGTTAGCTAACTAATCTTATTATAAATTACACGGTTCCTACTGAACTTCTGCTCCTTCAAATAATTTTGTTTTTAAGAGGTGTCCTGGAAGTGTTCCTATTCATAATAATATTTGACTACCAAGGTAGCTACATTTCAGAAAGAGATTTTCTCCAAACCTTGGAATAATTCTTATCTTCCGTGTCAAGGACAGGAAACAGTGGCATTGAGCTAGAAATTAAAAAAAAAAAAAAAAAAAAAAAACAAAACAAAACAGTGTCCATGCTGCTGCCACCTGACCTGTACAGTTTTTTTGTTTTTGCTTTTGGTGTTTTTTTTGGTACTTTCCAAACCATGTGTCAAGAACCTCTTTGCCCTCATTTTGCCTGACATCTCTTTGCTTATTATCAGCATCTGTTGCTCTGGAGGACTGAAGAGCATAAACCCTCATTCTTAGGAAGATTGCATGTTTCCACTTGGTTTGCATGTATTCAATTGGGCTTGTGTTAACAAATAAGATGATTTTCGCACCAGTCAACTTCTAAAAGTAGAAGAAAAAGAGGAAGACTATTTTTACCAAAAGCTAAAAATTTTACAGTTATGGCAATTACTGATTGTATACTCTCAAAATCAGTAACAAACACACGTTATTATATTTTTTAAGGAACTTCTTCTTTCTCAGTTGGTGGACAGTAAAACAGCCTTTGGGAAATGCGAACTTCTAACTGTCACTAACCAGCAATGTCACGATTTTCCTTTTTGCCTTGCAACAGCTTTAGAGTGTGAATGGTATTATACTTTTGCTTGTACCAGACCCAAAAGCTTTAGAAAGCATGTTCTACATACAGGTATTAAAGTTTAAATATGTACTCTATGCAAATGTGCTTCTTTGAGAAATGGGAGATAGTACAGTTGTGAATTTTATGTCTCTTAAATTTAAAAGCAAAAACAAAAGAACTCTGAGACTCCCACCCCCTCCCCTACTCCCACCATAAGAGGTTTTCCTTGTAATTGATGCTGAGTTTTTGAAAACACAGCACTGCACAGAAGTTGAGAATCACTGGAGCATCACACTTGCCTTAATATATTAATAGAAATTCCTGCTGCCCAAGAAGGCTCACCACTGTTGCTTCTTTTTCCCTTTTTGCCATTTTTCTCATAATCATTCTAACATTTGTTGAGTACAGACTATTGTTAACACTTCTAAGCACCTTGTCTGTATTAATTCAATTTCCAAGATAACCCTATCCCTATGAGCAGATACCATTGTTATCCCCATATTACAAATGAGGAAACTCTATACAAATAAGTTAAATAGCTGGTCCAAGGGTACATAGCAAGAAGAGGTGGAGTGTTAATCTAGACAATCTGGTTCCAGAACTTCCACTCTGAAATGGTATGCTTTCATGCATTCATTCATTCATCCATACAATCCACCATGTCAGAGACTAGTCTACATGTGAAGAGGATGCAGCAGTTACCAGTTCAAAGTTTTCACTCACAGAGCTTTTGTTCTAATGGGCGATGCTGATGAGAAAAAAGGTAAATGATGTGAGTACAGCAGATAGGAGGATGGTGAACAATGGAGGAGAGGCTATTGCCTCATCAGGGCGGGCCTTTGTTTTTATTTTATTTTATTTTTTTAATGTTTATTTATTTTTGAGAGAGAGAAAGAGACAGAGAGACAGAGAGACAGAGCACAAGCGAGGGAGGGGCCGAGAAAGACGGAGACAGAGAATCCAAAGCAGGCTCCAGGCTCTGAGCACAGAGGCCAACACAGGGCTCGAACTCACAAGCCATGAGATCATGACCTGAGCAGAAGTCGGACACCTAACCAATTGAGCCACCCAGATGCCCCAGGGTAGACCTTTCTAAGGAAGTGGCATTTGATCAGAGGTCTGAATGATGTGCAGAAGTGAGCCGTGTGGGATCTGGAGAAAAAACAGTCCAGAAAAAGGGTACTGCAAGGATGAAAGCTGTAGAGTCACAATGGGTTATGGTGTGCTCCATGAGTAGCAGGAAGGCCAGTGTGGCTGTGAATTGGTGAACAAGTTAGGAGAGATGGACATGAACTGGGAGAAACAGAGAGCAGCCAAATCATTGGCCAAGGTGATAAGTGTGGTTTTATTCTACGTGTGATGGAGGAAAAACCCCTAAAGGTTTGGAGCTTGGAAGTAATGGAATCAACCCTTTTTAAGAACTCATTTTTCTTCATCTGTACTCTGCCAACTATTACAATGAGGTTAATTTTCATCTTTTCTAACATAATTTTTATTTTTTTAACACTATGCTTCTCTATGTGCTCTCTTAATGCTAACTTCCAATTTTTTTTTTTTTTGTTCCCATAGTTTCTTCATTGAAATTCTAGTTTTGGTTGTCACTTATGCTTCTGTGTAACCTGTGTGGATCAGTTCTGGTCACTGCAGCTCAAGAAAGTCAGAGCAGAGCTGAGAAAGGTCCAGAGAAGGGCAACTTCAATAACTTAGCAGAGGGAGATTAAAAGGATTACTATTTCTCCTGCAGAAAGATTAGCACTAAGAAGGAATACAATAAAGTATCTATAAAAATATGAAGAGTGTGAGTAAGGTGAATGAAGTCTTGTTTGCCAATTCCCAGAAAACCGTAACCTGGAATACCCCTAAAATCTGAAAGAGCTCATTTGAGGAAGAATAAAAGGGTTTGTTCTTCTGCAATTGATGCTTATTTCTCATGGTCATCTAGAGTTGCAAGGGCTGGAAATATAAGTAGGTTCAAGAGGAGAAGAGATTAATTAGCAGATGCTGGTATCATCTCATCTTGAAATAAAAATTAATTTTTCCCTGTGAATTCTCAAATCTAATATCCTAATTAACATATAGGAAACAGAATAAATATTCATATATATGTGAAAAATATATATGAAAAAATTAATTTTTCCCTGTGAATATTTTCAAATGTCCTAATAAACTTATAGAAAACAGAATAAATATTTCCATGTGTGTGTATATATATATATATATATATATATATATATATACACACACACACACACCCCAGATTTAACAATTAACATTTTTCCAAACTTGCCCCTATACTGTTGGAATTGACCTCATAAGAATATAAATTCCATACTATACCTCCACAAATATTTCAGAAATAGAATACTAAGCTCTATAAAATTGACCTGACCCAGATGAGGGGTTTTTATGTTGCATTGTAACTAGTAGAATTTTGAGAAAAATAAAAGGGATTTTTCACAGCAAATATCCTAGGTTTTCCCTTGGTAATACTGACTTTATTTGGGTTATAATTACTTTTGTTTTATACATCCAAAAGTGTATTTCCTCCAACTAATTTTTACTGCATAGGACTAAATTCCATATATTTCTCTTACCTATACATTCAATCATTGCAGATTCTAGAAAGCAGGAATGATAATGAGAAAGAGGAAGTGGAAGAAGATGGCAACTACCATTTAGTGAGCACTTTTTATATATTAGGTGCCATGTGTATACCCACTTTTCTTTACCGTGGCCAATCAAAACACCTGTTATCACCCCTAGTTTATAAATTACGAAACTGAAATTCAAAGAATTAAAAGAACTTTCCCAAGACCACCACCACAACAACAAATTCCAGACACTTCAGCAACACCCAAACTCTAGTCCCTAGTTCCTTGATTCAGTGAGATGGCAGCTCTCTGCTTGGACTGTTCTCAGCGTGGACTCTACCTTCTTGCACTGCAATGGGAATAGGGCCTCCAGGCAGGGTCCAGGAGAATATAGGCTCACCTCATTCGTTGTCCTTCTCTTGAGAATCACAGGCTTTTGCTGCCTGTCATCTAATACCTAAATTCTAACGTATTCTTATGAAACCAGTTATTCTATGATTGTCAACCATTACATATTTTAGAAGTAGGTTTATAAGGGAATACATTGTTTTGTTTTATTTTCAAATATATAATACTATATATTCCAATCACAAGTCTCAATATGAGACTCTTTGCTTTGGTGTTTGTGGTTTGGGACACCATCACTGGGGGACATAATGAGTAAGATACTCCAAGGTGCATTTTCCATTATGATGTGTGTACATGGATGTAAGTGTGTGTGTGTGTGTGTGTGTGTGTGTGTATGTGTGTGTGTACATGCATATAAAAGAGCACACCAACTAAATTGCGATATAAGTCAGGCATTAGTTAAGAATAGTACGAAGTATAGTGAAATGATGTGAATCTCCTCCTGCCTGTAAATTCATCCATCATTTTATGCCTTATATTCAGTCCTAAATCCCTAACATGGTATACTAGATCTAGGATAAGTTTTGATATACTCTTAAGGGGGAAATATATCTTCTATACCCCAAATATGTTACCTTTGTGAATACACTTTGTAAACTACAGAGTTGTGACGTATCATCTTATTATCTCTTCCCAATTCCCACTCCAATGCCTTTTACACTGGGAACTGATGATTCTAGTATATAGTTGTATTAGCTTTCTATTGATGCATAACAAATTATCCCAAAAATTAGTGGCTTAAAACAGCAAATATGTATTATCTCACAGTTTCTATGGGTCAGGAATTTGAAAGCAACTTAGCTGAATGTTTCTAACTTGAGGTCTCTCATGAAGTTGCATTCAGAATGTCAGCTAGAACTACAGTCATCTGCAGGCTTGACTGGGGCTGGGGGATCTACTTCCATGATGGCAGAAGGCCACCAGTTTACTGCTGACTATCGTCAAGAAGACTCATTTCCTTACCACATGTATCTCTCCCTCCATAGAGCTACTTGAGTGTCCTCACAATATGGCCCCTGACTTCCCTCACATGGTCTAACACCAGATAGCAAGGAGGAAGCCACAATGTCTTTTTATGACCTAGTCTTAGATATGGCACACCATCACCTCTGCTCCATTCTAATGATTAAAAATGAGTCACTAAGTACAATCCACATTCAGTAGGAAGGGAAATCAATCTCCATCTTTTAAAGGAAAAAGTGCCAAAGAATCTATGGGTATACATTTTTAAACCACTGCAATATTATATTATATTTATCTGAACCAAATAATTTATTTTCCCCCGGATTAACTTGGATCTCCTATACAGAAAAGCTATTTGAACAAGCCCTTTCTTTGTAGCTAAACCATGAGTGTAGCCCATCTGGTAGTTTATCTTTGTCTACATGTCACCGTAACAGTTTTATCCATCCTTGACTAGCTCTTTCCTTCATTTTTTCTTCCCTAAGCATGTATTTTCTGACTATACCTTCTAGAGAATATTTATGAATTCATCACGGCATGGGGATGGTGAGAAGATTTGTATAAAGTAGTTTCTATGTGGAAGCTAAGAATTAATGATATACATTTTAAAATGTAAATTTGGAAAAATTTCCTATTGACCTTCAATTGTATTATGCTCCTTCCTCAAAATCCAGAATTTTTTCTCCTTAGGGGCACAGAATCTGGCCCTCTCCTTGAAAATTAGAAAATCAAGGCAATAAACTTGAAATTATTACATAAATACATTTCAAATTGTGGGGAAATGGCAGATCAAAAGTACTGCTATCAAATTTTATTCAAAGGTACAACTTGTAAAAATGCTCTGGAACCCATAAGGAGCTCTACGGGCTTGTTATGATAATTATTTGTCTTTATTATAATTCTGTGCAACTTCCACTGACATTAATATTGGATATGAAATCTCAAAAAATAGAAAGGAAAATCTCTGTCTCCTAATCCATGGAATCCCCCTGAAATGAGGAGCAATCCCACATGATTATCCCAGAGCAGAGTTCATCCAGTTCACTTAACAAAGGCCCCACATTTGAATATTGATAGAGGAATGTATTTGCATTTGCTTAGTTCTTTTTCATTAAGGTTAATATAACAAACAGTCCCTTCTTGCTTCACTGTCTGGATTTCACAGATTTCTGGCCTGAGCCTTTTGTTTTCTCCCAGAGGTCTAAATAAGCAAAAAACAAAGAACACCTTCACAATTTTCCTATTGCTTCCTCTCTGGGGTGGTGCTAAGGGTGAGGGCATCACTTAAAAGGTAAGGACTCACTCCCTTCTGTGCTCAGTCACTTCCCAACCTCTGGTTTATTCCTTTGTCTAAGGAGGAAAAAGAAAGATATCTAATGTCCCAGTCGCTTTTACCTTTTCCCAGAAATAGAAGATAATAAAGGAACAAGAAATTGCACATATATCAAGCACTCTGCTTCTTAGAAGTATCAAGGGCAAAGAAAAGTTAGGATTCAATGCTCTTGAATCTCTGGTTTCCATTTACAACCGTGAAACATGAGGCTCAGAGTTGATAAGTGTATTGTTATTAAATGGTAAACGGTAGAGAGTCAGAACTCAAATCTTGGTTTTCAGTTTCTGTATCCTCTGTGTGTTCCAACATGCACACCACTTCCCCTGTGAGACAAGGAACTCAGAAGAAAAGAAATACTGCTAGTGATAAAGAAAATACCATCAAATTCCAGATTCTACTTCTAATGACTGGTCACATCCATTGTCCTTGGGTGTGAGTTGATCTCTGCTTCAGAGTAATCTAGGTAAATTAATGCTACCTGCTGTCCTCTGCCCATCTGGACCCTCCCAGAGGCTTGCCCTCGGTGCTGCCTCATCAGATACCTTTCCTGTTCCAGGGTGACTGCAAAGGCTGGCCTTCCCTGGGCACATTTATCTTCAACCCCCAGTGAACAAGCAGAGCACAGAGTAGACTAACTCATTTATTTCTACTCATTTATTGATGGCCTTTCATAACCGGGTTATTAAGTCATCAATAACTTCAGAAAAATAAATGAATGGATCCAGAACTGGGCCAACAGATATTTAAGATACCCACTGAAAATTTTATCTATGATCAGCAGAAAAGTCAATGCTGGGTCATCAGTGGCATTTCCCTCACCTGGGAAAATATGGTCTATGTTTTATTCTAATTAGAACCCAGTCAATTTCTTTATAAACTAGTAAAATAAATAACATCTCCAATCTCTCAAGTAAAATAAAGTTGAAAAAAATTTACATTTGTTAACATTTTCCAAAGTGCTACCTAATATGTGCTGCTCTTATCAACTGTCAAAAAAATATCTCTGAAAGTCTTGCCAGAAATAGAGTATAAGATATTTCACTAGTGCTTGTGAGTTCTAGTATATTCCCCTCAGGAAATAAAATAAAAAGGATAGGGAAGGAGGAAAGAAAGCCAGAAAAGGTTTTTCTAAGACCTTGAAAAACCCCTGAAACCAGTATCTAGGAGTCTAGGGAAATTCCTAACAATGATGTTAAATTTCTATAGGGACACTTTCAAAGCCTTCAGCACTTTACCCAGCTGATGGGAGCCATGCATTTTCATTATGTTTGGGGATGTAGGTAGCAGCTCTGTCTTAACTTACATGATCACCCCAGAATCCTGACCTCATCGCCCTATTCAAATATTCTTTTTTTTTTTTTTTTGATGTTTATTTATTTTTGAGAGACAGAGGGACAGAGTGCAAGCCGGAAGGGGCAGAGAGAGAGGGAGACACAGAATCTGAAGCAGGCTCTAGGCTCTGAGCTGTCAGCACGGAACCTGATGAAGGACTCGAACCTACAAATTGTGAAATCATGACCTGAGCCAAAGTCAGATGCTTAACTGAGCCACCCAGGTGCCCCCCCTATTCAAATATTCTTTTGCCCTAGTTTACTCCCCACTTATAACTTGGGGCCTCACCTGGATGAGAGGAATCTTGGCTGTTGAGAGGTCCCAAATGTGTTTGGAAGCCTCTCTGTGCCTCAGTTGCCTCAGTTTCCTCATCAGTAGAATAGGAATGATAATAGAACATACTTCAGCTGCTATAATAATTAAAAGAGTTAATCTATGAAGAGCACTTAGAATACTGTCTGGCACATGGTAAGTTTTCAAGAAGTATCAGCTGTGATTGTTGTTGTCATTTATATATAAATATAATATTTTCCATATGATTAGGACCTTGGAGACCAGCCAATCCAATTTCTTCAATTAGTTTTTCAGGCTAGGAAGCTGCAGCCCAATAACTTATTTAATGTTTGTACTTCCTAAAAGCTTAAAGACTAAGTGAGATACTGGCAAAAAGAACATCACCTTTGGAGTCCAGCAGTCCTACAATCAAATTCCAGATCTGTTGCTTGCGCTTGCTGTGTGACTTTGGGCTCATCTCTTCCCTTCTCTGGGCTTCTCTAGGTCCTCACCTATACAATAGGTGTAAACACAACTACCCTGATAGATAGAGTGTTTTGAAAGCTGAAAACTAATGACTAAAAAAAAAGTTAATGACTGAATAATGGGACTAGCATGCTGCCAAGGAATTAATGAGCATTCAGTGTCGTTGTTGCAAACGTCATTCAGTGGGACTGCTGCAGAGAGGGTGCTAGAGGCTGGGAGAGCTCACCACCACACAGACCACCTATACTTAAAAACGAACAGTCAAACCCAAACTGTGATTTGCTTACACTAATTTCTATCAGTTTTCTTCAATGACTATCTTGTCATCAGTAGATGTTAGAGCTAACAAAAATTACCTGTGCCTGCTGATGGATAAGATTTTGTAAGTCCTTTATTGTTCTTAAAGAAAAGGAAAATGGAGAGATAGATAGACAACTCTCTACTGTTGGCCCCCAATTTTTCTAACTAGTTTGCTTTAGGGTGAGTAGTTTTACTCTGCCAGCTGAACTCCAAAAGCTGTGCCTGTTGGAGAAATGGTGACTCAGAAACAGTTTGCAGATGTTACAAAATAATAAAGAAAACACTATGTGCAGCTGTGATTTTGCAAATCTGACACCTTTGTTGAGATAGAAACGGCTATAGAAAGACTCAGGGGAAGGACAGAAATTAAATTGACATTGGTTTCCTTTTGAGGGGGATATGATGAATAAAGTCTAACTCTAGATAACAAGGCATGGAACTCAGGTTTATAAGAAAACAGATTTGTTAAACCTAATGTCCCTGAAAAGGTCATAGATGTTTCACCGTGGGGCTTGGGAATGATGAATGGGTTCTACAGTTCCAAGTTTGAGAAACACTTCCCTCTTGAAGATTTTACAATGCTCATTTATAAATGAAAGCCTCTGAGAAGTCCGTATATAAGAGACCTTTCCAACACTATCAGACCTGTCTTGTCCTAAACAATTAACACAAAATTTCCATCAGCACCATGTAGGACAGTGGCATTCTAGGGAACACCATTCAAGAATTTATACAAGGTTTGCTGCCAGATTGGGTTTTAATTTTATTGTGAGTCTCTGCTTCAAGCATTTTAGACAAAAGATATGAACTAGAAATGGACCACATTTTGCTTTCTTGTGTTCCCATTTTATTTGTGGGGGTGGAACTATAGCATCTGCTGCTACACATGTTTCAGAGAGCAGAACACAGCTCTTTATCATTCACTATCAGTGGAACTGTCTGGGAATGGGGAAAAAAGTAAATAAAATAAATGAAAGCAAATCTACTTGGGTTCATCTATGGGCTGGCTTTGGAACAGCCCGTGGGTTGCAATTGTCTTCCACACATCATCATTTCTTGAGAATATTCACATCGTTACTGGACTGTGAACAAATGTTACAATTTGGGGATTAAAACTGTGGGTCCGAACAAAGCAATGGAACAAAGCAATAAAGTCCATGTCAAGATATATAAATGCTTTTATTGATGGAGAAAGTTACAACAGATTGAAGCCTAGAAATAAATCTCTTTTCTTAATATGCAAAATCGGATACACAAAAGCAGTAAAAATGCCACTGAATCTCCTTCCTACCACACTGCAATATTCATTATCATCTGTCTCTAAGGTTCACATTTTTTACCTTCTTTCCTTTTTCTCACACTTCATCCTCTAGTCTCACATAAACACCCATCAAATGCTTTCTCTTCTTTTTTTCTTTTTTGTTGTTTAGTTTTTATTTCATAATCATAAACTTACCTCTGCATTTGAGCTAGACTTGGAGGAGAGTAAGGAAAGAATGGAACTCATGAACTTCAGTGAGAGCACAAAGATTATAGGATATTTTGAGCAATGGGGGTAAAGGGGGGCCCTCCTGAGCCTCAGAAGGAATAGTCTGGTAGTTAAGATAAAACACAAGTCAAATTTATTTGTCCATAGTCAGCAATGGTGATCTTGCTGGTCTTGCCGTTCCTGAACCCAAAGCAATCCATACTTCCACAATATTCATGCCTTCTTTCACTTTGCCAAAGACCACATGCCGAACATCCAACCACTCAGTCTTGGCAGTGCAGATGAAAAACTGGGAACTGTTTGTGTTGGGCCCAGCATTTGCCATGGACAAAATGCCAGGACCCATGTGCTTCAGGATGAAATTCTCATCATCAAATTTCTCCCCATAGATGGATTTGCCACTATGGATTATGAAGTCAGGTCACCTGGCACATAAATCCTGAAAGAATCCTGTAGAAGCAGGAACATTTATAACCAAGTCCTTTCTCCCCAATTCCTTACTCCCCAGAGCATGAAAGTTTTCTACTGTCTTTGGAACTTTGTCTGTAAACAACTAGAAGGAGATGCTAATGTCGACAGCAATGTCGAAGAACTTGGTGGGGTTGACCATGGCTGTCTGAAAGGCCAAATGCTTTCCCTTTTTAATTCCTTATCTTCTTCCCTCCCACTTTGACCATTTTGAAAAAAAAAAAAAAAATAGACAAGCACATTCGATTATTACAGGCTTTCTATAAGGAATATGTACTTCAAAACTCTTAAAATCAAAATAGAAAGATATCAAAAATTAACCATAGCATTTGGTAATGATCAAAAAGAAAATGAATGAAAACTAGCTTAACAATTATTAGATTGTTATCATCCCTTTAGACTTGACCTTTTGGTAAGTCATAAATAAATACCATCCAAATTTGACAGAAGTAAACTGGAAAAATCACACAACAGCAATCTGACAGAAATATCACTTTTATTGATGTCAAAAAAGTGGCATTTCTTAGATGTTTAATAAAGTAGGGATTACGAGGAAAAGTAAATGTTGAATTATGCCACAAGAGTGTCATCCACATGGCAAGATCTGTGAGCTCATTTGCTTGGCAGCTGTTTCACCATTTAGATAAAAACGCCTACAGCCCAGGGGCCCCTGGGTGGCTCAGTTGGTTGAGTATCTGACTTCAGCTCAGGTCATGATCTCAAGTTCCTGTGTTCAAGCCCTGCATCAGAATCTGTGTTGACAGCTCAGATCGTGGAGCTTGCTTTTGATTCTGTGTCTCTCTCTCTGCCCCTCCCCTGCTTGTGCTCTCTCAAAAAATAAAATTAAAAATATTTTTTAAAAATGCTCACAACCCAGAAAAAAATTTTAATGTGGTTAAATTTGTTTGACATGTATTTTTATAGTGAAAATAAATGAATATATTCTATATTAATGTTGATCGTATATGTCAATATTTTATATTGATTATTTATCCTATACCTTTTTCTATTGTCTTTCTCCAGGAAGCAAATAACTTGGATAAAAACACAACCAAAACAGAGAGTGCTTGGCTCTTCAGAATGTGGTACAGCTTTGACCACAAGTATCCTTTGATAATGATGATCTCCCAGATCCTGCTGCCTGCCAGACATGAACTTCAAGCACTTAGTCGTTGAGATATATGTTCCTGCTCTTCAAGAAACACAGAAAGGTAAAGTGAATTCACGACCAAATTTATCTAAAAGTGAAAAGCTGAATTAGTCTATACTTAAGTGTTACAAAGAGCTGAAGTGAAATCTCTCAGAGTCAAACGAATTTAGTGTATTCGTGGCAACCTAATATTTCCCTAAATGCCAGATGATAAAATCGTATAGTCCTGAGGACTGATCTGTTGAACTAATTTTACTTTCTTCCCTTTGCAAAGATCTTACTTCTTGTCAGTTGGCCAGAGTAACAACAAAAATCCTTCACCCTTCTCCCAGAAACCCATTTGTGTGCTCTTGTTTCATGAGGCAAAAACATGGGGTGGGGCAGGGGGCAAAGAGAACGAGTGGTCTGAGAGGAAGAATGAATCTGATCACCACATTATAAAATAATGGAAAAGTTTGTTTTCCAGGCAGATTTGAGTAAGCTTTTCTTCATGAAGGCCAATTTTAACATTCTACCAATCAGTGTAAACATAGTGGCTCCAATACACCTTGCCTTGTGACTGACAGGGCTGAGAAGTGAGGCCTGAAGGGCTTTGCCATTGTGAATTGCAGTAAGTGGTCCATCTCTAATCCCAAGCAAAAGCACCACGGAAGAAAGGAAAGAACTGCGCTGAAAATTGAATGTGTTGGGTCTTTGTAGTTAGTTTTCCACAGTCACAAATCCTTCTCCTTTCAGGGAGAAAATGTCAGTCACTGGGTGATTTTAAAGCGCCTAAGCAATGATTAAAACCACAACAGATCAGTGGGAGAGGAGGAAGAATTAAGAACAGCCAAAAGAAATTCAAAGAGTAAGGTGCAGAAGAGGTAAAATGGAAATGGGAGAGGAGGCAAGAGAAATACAGGAAATTCACAGCAGGGAGGGAAGGAAGGCAAATTGGAGGAATGGCTATGTAAGAAAAAAAATTATGTAAGAATGAAGAGAAGCCAATTGAAGATTGCAGATATAAGCAAAAGTAAAACAGGTGAGATTTTAAAAAGCAATTCTGCAAAAGTAGAACATTCCAAGAATTACAAAATGGACATGTGCAAAGTAGAGGTTTTTTGAGCCTACAGTTTTGTTTTCCCACAGCCCTTCTCTCTCGGGACAGATACCTTGCCTTGATCAATCTTGAGCCTTTATGGACAGTGTAGGTTTCCACCACTTTAAAAGCACTCATCTTGGCCATTAACTTCCTCTTGGAGGTTCTGGAATCTCATTAACTACGTAAAGCCTTCCTGGTCTCTCTCAGGCAAGCTGGTTCTTAGCAAGTTATGCGGGTTTATGTTCCAGGTTGATTTCTCATCTGGAAATACAGTTTTCCCCTGCCATTGCTTACAGTATCTGATAACCAAATTTTTAGGAAGTTATAAAAATTTGACTAAAGAATACACAAAAGGCTGCTTGATTATGAAACGTATAAAGTAAGAAAATGTCTTTTTGGGTTCCTGGACCCAATTTTCAAGTCATGCCTCTGACTCACTGGCTACAGATTGGAGGTTCCCATGACCTCCTCCTTGGGTTCAACTAATTTGCTGGAGTGGCTCATGGAACTTAGAGAAACATTTTACTAGCTAGTAAGTATCACCAGTTTATTATAAAAGGATAAGAGATGCAGAGGGCAAGGTATGTGGGAAAGGTTACCTAGCTTTCATGCCCTCTCAAAGTGCACCACTTTCCCCAAATCCCCACATGTTCACCAACCCAGAAGCTCTCTGAACCCTGTCCTTTGGGTGTTTATGGAGGCTTCATTATATAGGCATGACTTATCAAATCACTGGCCATTGGTGATTGAACTCCATCTCTAGCCCCTCTCCCCGCCCCCCAGAGGTGAAGGAGAGGGAAACTGAAATATCCAGCCCTCAGATCACAGATTGGTTCTCCTGGCAAGCAGCCCCCATCCTTTCGTGGGGTCCAAATGCCACCTCATTAACATAACAAAGGATACCATTGTTGCTGTAATCACTTAGGAAATTCTTAAAGGCCAAATATATATATGTCTTATTATAAATTCTTATATGAATTTGTCTTATATATATGAAATTCTTCGTATATATAAGACATATATATGTCTTATATATAAATTCTTAAAGGCTATATATATATATATATATATATGTCTTATTATAAATCATAATAACACAAAATGACAAATCGGAAATGAGATATAAGATGTTTTTGTTCAAATTCTGACAGTGCTGTGAGGAATGCTTTATAATGAAGAAAAGGAGTAAAGTGGGAAAAATAACTTGGAGACCAGAAATGAAAGCAGAGACTCACCCAAAATTTTAGCTTAGAGCGGTGACACTAAATTCAGATGACGTCACAGTTTTTATCTCACTTTTCACCAGGGGTTTATTTCCATATGATTGCGGACAGACTTGCAAAAACTGAAAGCAGATTTACCCTGTCAGTAGCATCTCTTCTCATGGTAATACGTCCTCCTGTGCATTCATTCTACAAATTGCAGTGCTACCACCACTGCACAAATGTATTTTCACTTAGACAACAAAGTTTTTATATCCTACTTACACTCTGAATTCATACCCAGAGAGTAGCAAACCAACCAGTTTCCACCTCATGACCTCTTGAGACATCTGTATTTCAGAAACAAATCATCCACCTGGCATTTATGTTTTTTCTGCTTTTCACCTAGAACACAGGTGATGTGCCCTTTAAATCTCATAGGTAGGCTGTGCCAGCCACCATCAGTGTAGGGATGATCCCCCACCCCAGGGTCAAATGGCCTGGCCTAGGCCAAAAAGAAATTGTTGACAGGCTGAAAGAAACTGACTATGCAGTTTAGAGTTGCTCGAGTTTCATTTCAGTAAAATTGCATCATGCAAATTAGGCATCATAAAGAATTACTGATAAAAGGAAAAGAAGAATAAATAAGCCTTCATATGCACCTGTATCAGGACTCTCCAGAGAGACAGAAACAGAACCGATAGGAGTATACACACATGTGCGCACACACACACACATGCATAGATATATATGTACATACACATACATATAAATATATACAAACATATACATACACACATACACATACATACACACACACACACACACACACACACATATACATAGATTTATGTCAAGGAATTGGCTAATGTGAATGTGGGGGATGCAAGTCTAAAATTTGTAGGGCAGACTCTCAGTCTGGAAACTCTCGGGTGGGAGCTAATGGTGCGGTCTTGAGGCAGAATTCTTTGTTCCTTAAGGAAGCCTCAGTTTTGCTCTTATGGTCATCCAACTGTCTGCATGAGGCTCACTCACATTACTGAGGATTATCTCCTTAAAGTCAACTGATCGGTGACTGAGATAGTGACCCATATCCACTGAATAATAGATTATTATTATTATAGTAGAAAGCACTGTAGTAGAAAAGCACTGTAGTAGAAAAACCAATTTTGGGGTAGTAAATAAAACCAAGCATCACAGTACTCAATTCACATTCAATTTATACCCATAATTCAGACCCTAGAAAGACCCTCTTAATGTACTATTGGTATCAGTAAAACAAGCCCCAGTTGCTCATAGTTTTGTTTTCTTTTTTTACTTTTTCATAGCATAATTCATACACATATACATTTCCATAACATTTTCCCAAAAAACTACAGGGGAATAAAAATAATAAAAATTAACATTGAGTGAGGACAAATAATGGCCAAACATTGTGTTGGGTGCCTTACATTTATAATACCATTCCACCTCCACAGCTCTGTAGGAGGTTGGAAGGGTCTAGAGAGTATGGTGCAAACCAAATGGATTGCTGATTGTGTTGGCCTTCACTGAAACAACCTGGGCTCCTTTGTTCAAGAGCCTTATTGGAAGCCTATGGTGCCAAAATTGATGGGTAATTAAGATTTCTTTGTGATTCGAGGTGGGCAGCAATTCTGAATCACGCAGTGCAAAAGAGAATTTGAGAAGGGGGAGATGAAAAAGGAAAGGATGTTACTGACCACAGATGATTTGCCAGTGTGTACATTATTTCATTTAATCCTCCTAACCACCCATTTCATTTTATTTCATTCTTACAACCACCCTTTTGGAGGTGGAAGAAACAAAGTCTCAGAGAACTTAAAAAAACTTTGTTAAGCTTCCATAGGTAGTGTTGGTTCCATGATTCAAGCCCAGATCTCTCACCATCAGGTCCATCAATATACTTATGTGAACTTTCTCATTGACAACTCTGTATCCATTAGATCCCTCACTTTACATGTAAAACCCCATCTAAATATGTTCATTAAGTCACTATTAAAGTGATGAATACATGATGTAGTACAGAGCTCACATCTCAAATACCTGTTGAAGATACATGCGATGATAAAGTTAGGAATCTTGATTGGTCACCCTAAGAACAGCACCATAAAGGAGTCCCCCGGTTTCTGGGTCAGGTCTTCAACTTTTCAGGGGCAGAACGTTAAATATGCCAAAAACTCCAAGAATGGTTTAGGTTCATAGAAATGGATGCACCTTAGCCAAGTTCAAAGGAGGTACAAGAGCCAGACACCAAATTGCTAAGTCATGATCTGTATGTATCCTCATGGGGAGAAATGTCCTTTCCCAGCTGTGGGAAGGTTCAAGTCACAATCTGGTTTCTAGTGGCCCTCTGGACCCACCTCTTACTCTTGCTCCCTGGCTCACTATGCTCCAGCCACTCTGGCCTTCCTGAGGATGCATCGAGCACATTCCTGCTTCCAGGCCTTTGCACTGACTCTTCCCTCAGACATTCATATGCTTCCCTCCTTCACTCTTTCATTCAAATTGTCAGTGAGACTTTCTGGCTCCATATTTAAATTAGCAATCCCAACAGGAGCACTCTGTCATCCCTTATTTGTTTCATTTTTCACCGTAACACTTATCACCATCTGACACAGTATGTATTTTATTCATTTGTTTCAATAGTCTCCTCCAACCAGGTTATGTGCTTTCTTGAAACAGGTATTTGGGTCTGTTCTTACTCACTAGTGTGTTCTCAGGGCATGGAACAGTGCCTAGCACATAGTGGACACTCAGTAAATATTTATGGAATGAATGAATAAATGAATGAATGAATAAAGCAAGCAAGCAAGCAGTATTTTTTACTCAGGGCATCTTCATTCTAGACAGACACTGATGTAGCAGGAAAATCCAAATAATTATTATTTTTTTAATATTTATTTTTGAGAGAGAGACAGAGAGACAGAGTGTGAGTGGGGGAGGAGTAGAGAGAAAGGGAGACACAGAATCCAAAGCAGGCTCCAGGCTCCAAGCTGTCAGCACAGAGCCCGACATGGGGCTCAAACCCATGGACCACAAGATCATGACCTGAGCCAAAGTCAGACACTTAACCAACTGAGCCACCCAGGCACCCCCAAATAGTTATTTGTAGGTTGCTGAGTTTGAAACCAGGGCAAGGCAGAATAGATAATTTTGGGTTTTCACCCAGACTTCCATTTGGTATCCAAACAACATCTACACCCCCAAGACTCAGTGTCCCTCTCCCCAAGCAGGGACAGCCACCACAGCAGACATGGATCTTTGTTTCCTCACTGACCTCCTTCCTACCGTTGGTTCATCCTTCCTTAGGCTTAATTAGTATACCTCATCTGCTACATGCAAGCCTGGATCAAGCTTAGAACCCACTCTCTGTCTGGGTAACTTTGAATACATCTTATCTCACCTATTGTGTGTGGATTTTAGTATTAGATTACAGAGCTCAAAATTTTAGAGCCACCTATCATCCTCACTAACAATCTCTTATAACAAGGAGGTTAGAAACAGAAAGTAATACCCCCTTATTCATATCTTTAAGGCATCGGGTAAAATGATTTGCTCAGATCCACAGTGTTACAGCCGGAGTGGGAATCTTAGGTTGCCTTATTCATAGGTGACTAATGATCCTGTTCAACTGTCTGTTTCCTACAGTCTCTTTCCATTCTATCATTTATCATGTCTCTCCTTAAGAGATATGTGTATTTTAGTGCTTAAGCATGTGTATATATTAGTTTTACAATTGTGAATGACACAGGATAAGAATGACCTTTTCCAAAGTAAAAAGGGCAGCCAAAATCATTTTTAGCACTTCCTGTATATCGACATCAGCTGAAAATAAGGAGTTATTATGTGGTTGCCAACCTTTTACATAAATGTAAGAAAGTGCAAAGATAACAATGGATTGGCAAGTTGACACAGTAACAGAATGACAGAAAACAACATGGATGGAGACTTCCTTCCCATCACTGGTTTGGAATGAAGAGTGCACTGAGGTATTACCAACAAAATGAAAGGCCCACGGCAGACGTGTGGAAGCTGCAGCTCTTGAGTTTCCCATGAAAGAGTCTGGCAAGAGAAGTGGCAGATACCAGACCCCCTCCTCTACTGAAGTGTGACAGGCTGGGGCTACATTCCAGGAAAGTAAAGGCAAACGTCAGGATCATCCAAAATGACACTTGGAACCAAGTATTTAATGGATTTAAATGTAATTGCATTATAGTCTTAACAAAAAAAAGGAGGGAGAAAAAAAACCCTTCCCCTCCTAAAACCTGACAGGATTCATTATATCCCACACAGTCGTACTTATTTTAAATCGTAGGTATGAATATTGTGAGCAGCAATTTCCATTTTAAATGATGATCACTGCATTGCAGTTTTACTTATTTTGACTAGCAGAAGCATCCATGAATTAGTTATTGGGGTAGTACTGTGGCCTTGTGAATGACTTGAGTTTACTTCACAAAAAATTCTCAGAGGAGCAAGGAATGTTAGCTCTATGATCCCCATTTTATAAATGAGGCAACAGAGCCCAAAGGAGAGAAAAAGCATATCCAAGGTTACTGACGGACTTGGAGCCAGCATTCATAATCAACAAAGAGCAGGCTGTGTCCACCTAAGGAATCCAAGGGTCCTGGCTCTGGTGGTCCATCCACTGAGTTTTGGTAGCGTAAATATATGTGTGACATTATTGTTTGCAAGTGTGCCTGGCATACAATTGGCAGTTGTATATGATAGCCTCTTTGGTGGCTCATCAAAAGCTTCACTAGTTTGCAGGCAGAGGATATAAGGAAGATATCTTTCATTCAATTTTATTTAGTGCCTACTATGTGCCAGGCAATATGCTAGGTTCTGAGGACCCTTTCAAATGGCAGGTGGTCCTTAGCATAGGAAAGAGAGACCCTGGCATCTCCAGAGTTTAATGGAGGAGTGGGGAAGGAGAGACCTCTCTGGAAAAGCCATAAATTAAAATTATTTATAACCTTAACTTTGCAAAATGGAAACAGGTGACTCCATAAGTGGTTTCAGAAAGCGGATTTTGAAATATTGGAAATATAAGTAATCAGCTTTCTAAAGACCCTCTCTGCATATGGTACACGGGACATTGTAACTGTTTGCCCCTGAGAAGCTGGATGTAGGGAGGAGCTAAGCTTGCACCAGGCAGCAGGGCAGCTACCACTCTTATCCAGGTGGGTAATTCATTGGGTATTCAGCTTGACTTTGGTCAACCTTGTCCTCATAGGTGCTGGTGTAGAAAGATCTTATAGATAGCC
The DNA here is from genome assembly GCF_028018385.1 of Neofelis nebulosa. Lineage (NCBI taxonomy): Eukaryota > Metazoa > Chordata > Mammalia > Carnivora > Felidae > Neofelis > Neofelis nebulosa. The sequence continues at coordinate 38,578,623 of NC_080786.1, read as the reverse complement.
CTTGATATAGCACCTAAGTGAAATGAAATTAAAATTTACTAAAAAATAGATAAAAAATAAATAAATAAAAAACCACTAGGTTACTGGGCCCTTGTGTTCCCACAACTTGTTGGTAAGAACCAATGTAGGGGAATGTTAATGGTACCTGGATGGAAACACAGACTGTCTTTTGTTCAGGTCCTGACTTAGGGCTTCCATGATTTCTTATTCCATATAATGGGTATTCCCATTACTGTCCTCTATTTTGGCTAAATCTATGAGAAAAGTTGGTGAGTTATTAGTTTTGATTTTGGTTTTTTTTCTTTACTACTGGAAACTTTTTCATTTACCTCTCAGAGCCAAAACATGATTAAGACAGTTAAGTGGGTGCAGGTTTCTCAAGATTCTATAGCCTAAATACGTTGCAGTATTCCATAGTTGGACTAAAAACTCTTCTGGAGGCCTGAGAAGTGACTACAAGTATGACTTTGTGAATTGTTGGCTGAAAATGTTGGATCTCCCACCGTGAATGTGAAAAGTTATAGGTCCTGAGATGATAACTGAGCTTTCTACAATAATCTTAGGACTCTACAAGAATTTTGACATCCTTGATTTTTTTTTTTTTGCCTTCTGTAAAAATTTTAAGAATATTCTATTAAATGAAAATGCTTTCCCATTTCATCTTTAAGCAAATGATATGAAAATCTGGATTTATGCATATAAAAAATCAGAAAGTGACTCCTCTTCTCGAATGAATTCATAAAGTAAATTCCTTTAAATCCCATTAAAAACAAATCTATTGAACACTTTCTCATTGCAAAGTATCCTATTAGATTCTCCTCATTTCGCTGTTTATTCACTTACTTGTTACATGTTTACCAAGAGCCTACCATGACTCAGGCACTATCCTGGCACTGGGAACACAGCCACTGACAAATTCTCACAAAGTTTACATTCTACTCTGGCTCTGTTTTTAAATTTCTGATTTACAGATGTCTTTGCAGGAACATGACTGTGGTATAAAGAAAGATACACTTAGACATTCCACTCTTGGTTTTTATCAAATTGAGGAAAGTCTGGCTCACAGATCAGGATATATTGATTTGCTATTGTAACCTGTCTGCTTACTAGCTGTGTCAATTTGGCAAAGACTGGGCACCATCTCCATGCCCAGTCTCTAAATTGCAAAATGGAAATACTGGAAGTTCCCACCTCCAAGGATTGTTTTGGGAATTAAATGAGTTAACACAAAGCACTTAGATAAGTACTTAATAATGTTAGCTTCATTATATTATCATGACTACCTGTTGATGGCTACATCCCTTAAATGGAGACATCATGTAATTGCTTCATATTCACCATCGTTTATTATCTCTGAGTGACCAAAGTATCCATTATTTTGTATGCTTGCAAGTTTCAGTTGCAACAGCCATATTTTACTACCATAGGAAAGTCTTTAGTTGCCACATAAATGAAAGCTTCCACTTACACTATAAATCATATAAAATTCTTCTTATTTGATCTTGAGTCAATGGATATAGTGGTGTTAGGCAGTTTCCTTGTGTCCTCTGTTCTGCACATGCAATTGCTTCATTTATGATTTTTCTAAGTTATAGTCCATCGTCCCATAGTTATTTTTCTGGAAATTACACCATAGATAACAATTTTGACTTGACAGAGAAGGGCAGCAATTTTGCTGTTCCACAATGAAAGCAATACAAGCCTTTGATGATAATTATTCCTCTTGTACCTTCTCATGATAAAGAAAATCTTTCAATTGCACCTTTCAGGTGGTGTTTTATCATTAGCTATAAGATGTTATATTTGAAGATTTCTGGGTCAGCATTGAATCATTTTATTTGGAAAAAAAAGAAGAAGGAAAAATGTTGAGACTGACAAAAGTATATGTATTACCTTAATGTTGCCAGATTTGAATTTAGGTTTAATATTTCTTCCCTATGGGAAAGAGTATTTTGCTTAAATTTTCTTCAACTGTTACTTGCTCACTCCTTCTCAACTGTAGGAGCCAACGCATTTACAGGCTGCCAACACATTCATGAGCTACCAGAAACACATTATTAGCATGAGCCATTGCCACCAGCCTCACATATTCTCACCTGACAGGGAGACAGAGACCGGGTCTGTTCTGGGGACCACACTATTCAGCCCTTGTCTGCGTGTGAAGTTGTGATAGACACAACACAACGCATGTGGGCAGACATGGCCCTGCCTAATTAAAGTTCACTTCCCCAGGTAGATGATGATGACAGATTCTCGACGTACATCAAATCAACTCATAAATAAAAGTGGGCAAAGAGATCAGTGTCCTGGTGGTTAGAGGATGAAGAGATTGTTGGAGAAACAAATACTGTTCTTTTAATCATGTGGCAAAGAGTCTGTGGGGAATTGGGATTTCCTAACATGAAATGAAACAATGGGAAGGGAGGAAGAGCATACTGGGCAAAGGGAATGCTGTGGAGAACTCGTGTAGGTGTGGCATGCGTAGCCGAAAGGAGCCTGAATGGATCTGCCTGCAAGGCACAGAATTGGAAGAAAGACGAGAAAGGAGGTAGTCTCCAGAGAACAGTGCTTTCAGCCTTTGAAGTAGAGGATGACACTCTTATACCCTACACTTTGTGTTATCAGAATTCTCTCTTATTAGTATTAATTTTATATTTTTGTTTAACAAATCAGGTAGCTAAGGGTAGAGCAATGTATCATAGGCTGAAGGGCCTTGAAGTTTCCTTTCTGTCACAAATCTGATTCATCTGTGTGACAGTCATTGATAGGGTACCTACACATTTAATGCTTCCAGAATTAGATTTGGTTTTAATATTTATTCCTCCTGAAAAAAAAAATAAGTATTTTGTTTAAATATTCTTCCATTGTCTTAACTGAATTTAGTTTTAATGCTTCTTCTCTAAGAAAAAATGTAAGTATGTCTTCGAGCTTCTTTTGAGATCACGAAATAAGAAATGGTGAGATAGTAAGAAATACTGGTTGCCCTCAAGATACCAGCATCCTAATGAGGTGGAGACAGCAGCAATGAGTAAGAACTATATTAAAGTTATGAGCAAAGTGTTGTGGAAGCCAGCGGCTGGTATAGCCAACTTACCAGCTGTGGAGAATCAGGGAAGCCACACAGAGTAACTTTCGAACTGGGTGGGGGAAAAAAGTAAGACTGTAAGGAGCTGGGCTGAGGGTGTGAGGCACTTCCTGGCAATGGAAGCAGCTCAGGCAAAGACACAAACAGGGTGTGAGGTGTTTGGAAAATGGTGAGAGTTTCAGTGTGACTGGATCAATGGGAAGCAAAACTGGAGAGTTACCGTGTGGACAGATGGGGCAGAACCACCTGTGTGATGGTCAAGAAAATGGATTTTATCCTAATGAGTGCAGGAAACCAATGCAGCACCTTAAGCACGGAGTCACACAGTCCAATCTGTTATAATGAAGAGAACTCGTGGCCATCTGGAAAGTGGTGCAATGGGGAGAGCAGAAAAATTAAAATGATTCTGGATAGTTGCTAATGAAAACACCCACCAGTTTCCTATGTGGGTAAAAATGAGGACAGGAATGTTTTCATTCTTCTTTGAAAGATGCTTTGGAACACTGAGGATGTGTTTCAAAATACAAATGTATTTAAAGATAAACATTATTTCAGTAAGAGATTGGTTTTTAAGTTTCACTAACGAAAATGATCCAGTGGTGTAATTGTTAGAGTCTACCAAAATATTTTCTGGTTTACTTTTTAAATTATTAACAAGCTATTGATTTGTATGTAAGGGGAAATAATAGACTGATTTCCTCTAACAAAGGCAAAAAAAAAATCAAACAGGATTTAAATATGAGAGAGAGAAGTAGAGCAGGCAAAAGAAAAGTCACTTGGGAACACAAATTTTGATTTTCATACTTGGGGTACAATGCTGAGTAGCTGGCAGCCAGCAAAAAAGTCGATCAGGGGATTCTGCCCTTGAGCAGCCAAGTGGCTCATCAGAGGAAGCCATTTCAGTTGTTTGTTTATTCTCCAGAAGACCCAAGGGGTTTAACTTGAATGCTTACAGAACAGACAGTCTCTGCATTCTGCATTATGTCCATCAGCGTATTCTTTGTCAGCACCTCCAGCCCTATGTAGGCCAGGTCCGCACGGTTTCCTTATTCAAATTGTCCACTGGTCATCAAAAAGGTAAATTAAAGAAGCCAAGGCAATCCAGTTTTAGATAAAAGTGCAAAGCAAAAAACAAAAAAACAAAAAACATTTCCATTGTGGTAAGTGCAAGAAGTCTTGATTGGGCCTGCTTTGCCATCTGAAGACTGCCTCGCTACGCACTACCTCACCTTGTCCTCCACCAGTAGCAATCTTGCCATCTTGTCTTTCTTGAAGATGTGCCTTTGCTGGCTACTGTTAAGGTGACCAACTTTTTTTCTGGTTTCCTGTTTTGGCACTGAAAGTCCTGCTTCCTGAGAAGCCCCTCCGTCCTAGGCACAATGGGACAGTTGGTCATCTCAGTACTTTCCCCCGGGGATTGTAAGAATTAACTCCACGCTGCAATGGTAATAAGATATGTGAATGCTGAACCTTAAAGAGGTTCCTGGAAGCATCTTGCATTTTCTATCAAGTTCTTTCAGCAATTTTTTTATTGTGGCGAAATACACATTACATAAAATGTGCCATTTTTTTTTATTTATTTCTCTTTCTTATTGAAGTTTAACTAACATACAGTGTTATATTAGTTTCAGGTGTATTATATAATGATTCAACAATTTGATATATTACTCAGTGCTCATCAAGATAAGTGTACTCTTGATCCCATTTATCTATTTCACCTATCCTCCCACCCACCTCCCCTCTAGCAACCACCAGTTTGTTAGTTTGTTCTATGTATTTAAGAGTCTGGTTTTTTTGTCTCTAAATGTTTCCTAATTTAAAAAGCCAACCCAGTCTTTCATCTCAGCTTCTCATATTTCAGTTACCAATCCATGGTCAGAAATGGGAGAATTTCTGACAGAAGTTTTTTGGGACAGCTACTTGCCAGTGGTAGCCAATGCTATGGGCTTTTAAATGTAGGAGAAGCTGGGGCGCCTGGGTGGCGCAGTCGGTTAAGCGTCCGACTTCAGCCAGGTCGCGATCTCGCGGTCCGTGAGTTCGAGCCCCGCATCAGGCTCTGGGCTGATGGCTCAGAGCCTGGAGCCTGTTTCCAATTCTGTGTCTCCCTCTCTCTGCCCCTCCAATTCTGTGTCTCCCTCTCTCTCTGCCCCTCCCCCGTTCATGCTCTGTCTCTCTCTGTCCCAAAAATAAATAAAAAAAAACGTTGAAAAAAAAAAAAAATTTAAAAAAAAAAAAAAATGTAGGAGAAGCAGCAGGGGAGAGCTAACCTTTTTCCAAAGGAAACAGACACATCCTCAAGCGATTACTTTTTATATTTCTTGAAACCATTTCCTTGGAATTTCTTGAAATCCACCAGTGTGTTGGGTTTCACTGACCTGTTCACTGTAAACATGGCCAGAGCTTATTTCCAGCTTGTATGTATGTACAGGCTCCTAAGCAAGTCTACCTCTAATCATTTATTATGTGGTTAATACAAGGAACAGGAAAGAGGGTAACTGCTTCTCCCTTTCCTCACTGCTCTTTCCCAGAAAGCAAGCACCCCTCTCCCCACATCCTGCACTGGTGCCTAGTGCTGGGATTGCAGGTGCCAAGTGCTTTGCCTTTCCATCCCCTGCTTCACGTGGACACAGACCATGCTTGGAGCTCCCAAAAGCAGCGTGCCAGTGTCTGTCAGGAGGAGTGGCTGCCCCAGGCTAGCTGCATGCACTGAAGACTCCAGGTGCCAAAAGGAAGAGGGGACCCCAGTTCAGAAGCAGGTGCCCCACAATGAAACAGCTTCAGCAGCACAAGCTCAGAAGCCTAGGTTTTAGCTTGACCAATTATTTTTCCATTTTTTTTTTTTAATTATTAGATTGAAGTCTTCAGGCCTTCTCTGAACTAAAATGTTTAGAATATGAACATTATGATAATTGGTAATTGTACAAGCACTTTGCAAACATCAAGTGCTTCATAAAGTTGAAATGATACTAAATTCAATGACAGGTTTATAGGCCTGAAGGCCCTCAGACCCACTATGCAGATATAAACAATTTTATTACATTTTTATTATTTTTAAATTCTAGCTAACTTCCTATGATATTCAAGATTATGATGAGCACATAAGTCTCCTCTCAGTCTGCAGATATGTCTTATTAAGAAATCTTCCTCCCCAACTCTCTGGCACCCACAAATCCCTTGAAGATGACGCACTGTGTAATCAATGTACCCCATGCCTCCATTAATTAGCCCATTAAGAATCTCTATCCTTTAAATTCCTAGAAGCAAACTCAACCATGAAGACGTAGAAAAATTTGAACAAAACAGTTATTAGTAACAAAATTGAATCAGTAATCAAAAAACTCCCAACAAACAAAAGTCCAGGACCAGACGGCTTCACAGGTGAATTTTACCAATTATTTAAAGAAGAATTAATACCTATTCTTCTCAAACTATTCCAATAAATACAAGAAGAAGGAAAACTTCTCAAATTCATTCTATGAGGTGAGCAATACCCTGATACCAGAAACAGAAAAAGACATTACAAAAAAAAGAAAACTACAGGACAATATCCTTGATGAATATAGATGCAAAAATCCTCACTAAATATTAGCAATCAAATCCAACAATATATTAAAAGAATCATTTGCCATGATCAAGAGGGATTTATTCTAGGGATGTAATGGTAGTTCAATATTTACAAATCAATCAGTGTGATACATCACATTAAAAAGAGGAAAGATAGGGCGCCTGGGTGGCTCAGTCGGTTAAGCGTCTGACTTCGGCTCAGGTCACGATCTCGCGGTCCGTGAGTTCGAGCCCCGGGTCGGGCTCTGTGCTGACTGCTCAGAGCCTGGAGCCTGTTTCAGATTCTGTGTCTCTCTCTCTCTCTCTGACCCTCCCCCATTCATGCTCTGTCTCTCTCTGTCTCAAAAATAAACATTAAAAAAAATTTTTTTAAATAAAAAAAAAGAAAGATAAAAACCATATGACCATCTCAGTAGATGCAGAAAAAACATTTGACAAAATACAACATGATAAAAACTCTCAACAAAGTGCATTTAGAAGAAACAAATAACATAATAAAGGCCATGTATGAAAACCTCACAGCTAACATCATACTCAATAGTGAAAAACTGAAAGCATTCCCTATAAGGTCAGGAACAAGACAAGGATGTCCACTCTCACCCCTTTTATTCAACATAGTACTGGAATTCCTAGCCATAGCCATAAGACAAGAAATGGAAATAAAAGGCATCCAAATTGGTAAGAAATAAGTAAAGCTGTCATTATTTGCAGATGACATGATACTGTATAGAGAATACTCTGAAGACTCCAACAAAAAACTATCAGAAGTAATGAAGAATTCAGTAAAGTTGCAGGATACAAAATTAATATACAGAAATCTGTTGTGTTTCTACACACTAATAATAAATAGTAGAAGGAAAAATTAAGAAAATAATTCCATTTACAATTGCACCAAAAAGAGTAACACATCTAGAAATAAATTTAATCAAGGAGGTGAATTACCTGTACTCTGAAAACTTTAAGACACTAATGATAGAAATTGAAGATGACACAAACAAATGGAAAGATACACCATGCTCATGGACCAGAGGAATTAATATTGTTTAAATGTCCATATTACCCAAAGCAATCTATAGATTCAATGCAATCCCTATGAAAATACCAATAGCATTTTTCACAGAACTAGAACAAACAATCCTAAAATTTGTATGGAACCACAAAAGACCTCAAATAACCAAAGCAATCTTGAGAAAGAAGAACAAAGCTGGAGGTATCATAATTTGGGATTATAAGATGTTCTACAAAGCTGTAATAATAAACAATAGTATGGTACTGGCACAAAACTAGACACATAGATCAATGGAAAAGGATAGAGTCCAGAAACAACCCCATGCCTGTATTGTCAATGAATCGATAACACCAGGGGTAAGAATATACAATGGGGAAAAGATTGCTTCTTCAATAAATGATGTTGGGAAAACATGACAGCTCCATGCAAAAGAATGAAACGAGACCACTTTTTTACACCATATACAAAAATAAACTCAAAATGAATTAAAGCCCTAAATGTGAAACCTGAAACCATAAAATTCCTAACAGAAAACATAGGCAGTAATCTCTTGGATATTGGCCTTAGCAACATATTTATGGATACGTCTCCTCAGGCAAAGGAAACAAAAGCAAAAATAAACTATTGGGACTATATCAAAATGAAAAGCTTTTGCACAACAAAGGAAACTATCAACAAAACAAAAAAGCAACTTACGGAATGGAAGAAAATATTTGCAAATAATATATCCAATAAGGGGTTAATATTCAAAATATATAAAGAGCTTGTACAACTCAACACCAAAAAAAAAAATCTAATTAAAAAATGAGCAGAGGACCTGAATAGACATTTTTCCAAAGAACACATGTAGATTGCCAACAGACACATGAAAAGATGCTCAACATCACTAATCACCAGGGAAATGTAAATCAAAACCACAATGAGATATCACCTCATATCTGTCAGAATGTCTAGAATCAAAAAGACAAGAAATAACAAGTGTTGGTGAGGATGTGGAAGAAAGGGAATCCTCATGTACTGTTGGAGGGAACATATATTAGTACAACCTCTGTGGAAAACAATATAGAGGTCCCTCAAAAAATTGAAAATAGAAATACTGGAGCACCTTGGTGGCTCGGTCAATTAAGCAACCAACTCTTGATCTTGGCTCAGGTCATGGTCTCACAGTTCATGAGATTGAGCCCCGCATCGGGCTCTGTGCTGACAGCACGGAGCATGCTTGGGATTCTCTCTCTCCTCTGTCTGCATCTCTCTCTCTCTCTGTCTCTCTCTCTCTCTCTCTCTCTCTCTCAAAATAAATAAATTAATAAACTTTTTAAAAAAGGAAATAGAAATACCATATGATCCATTAATTCCACTACTGGGTAATTACCTTCAGAAAGTGAAAACACTAATTTGGAAAGATATATGCACCCCAATGTTTACTGCATCATTATCTCCAATAGCCAAGATATGGAAGCAATCCAAGTGTCCATCAATAGATAAGTGGATAAGGAAGATGTGGTATATATATACAGTGGAATATTAGCCATAAAAAAGAATGAAATTTTGCCGTTTGTGATGACATGGATAGACCTAGAGGGTATTATATGATAAGTGAAATAAGTCAGAGAAAGACAAATGCTACAGGATTTCACTTAAATGTGGAATCTAGAAAACAAAGCAAATGAGCAAACAAAAAACCCACTCTTAAATACAGAGAAAAAAAATTGTGGTTGCCAGAGGGAAGGTGGGTGATGAGATGGGTAAAATAGGTAAAGGGTATTAAGAGGTACAAACTAACGGAGATGAAAAGTACAGCACAGGGAATATAGTCAATACTATTGTAGTAATGTTGTATGGTGACTACATTTATTGTAGTGAGCATTGAGTAATAAATAGAAATGTTGAATCACTACACTATATGCCCGAAATTTATATAAAATTGTATGTCAACTACAATTTAAGAAAAGAATCCCTAATCTTGCAAACCTCACTTACATGTGAAACCTAAAAAGTTCAAGCTCATGAAAGTAGAAAGTATAATGGTGGTTACCAGGGGCTGAGATTTAGGGAAAATAGGAAGATGTTGGTCAAAGGTTATTAAGTTTCACTTATGCAGGATGAGTCAGTTATGAAAATCTAATGTGCAGCATGGTGACTATAGTTAATAATACTAAATCATATACTTAAAATGTTCTAATAAGATAGTTGGCCTTATATATTCTCACCGTGCACACACACACACACACACACACACACACACACACACAAATAGTAACTATCTAAGGTGATGGATTTGTTACTTAGCTTGATGTGGTAATCATTTCATAATGTATTCATACATCTAAACATCATTTTGTACATCTTAAATGTATACAATTTTTATTTGTCAACTGTACCTCAGTAAAGCTGGGGGGGGGGGTGTGTGGAAATAATCCCTATCCTTGACCTTCCAGCAAGTAGAAGCTGGTGCTCTTCCTTCCTGACTTGGCCATTGTGAGAGCTCTTTGTGTTCCTGTTAGGAATTACTGATTAAATCCCTGATGAACATAGCTCTCTTGCTTGCTCAGTCTCTTGCAAATCTTTGAAAATGCTGTCTAGACCATTTGGAAGAAACAGATTAGATTTAAACCAGAGTTTCCCAAACTGCTGATCAGAACTCACTAATGGTTCTCAAAATCAATTTGGCAGGTTCCTAACCAGCACTTTTAATAAACGAAAGCACACTAGAGAAAATCTGAGGGCGTATTGCAAAATTAGAAGTTAATACTATTTCATGAAATTTGTTTCAGAGGTGTGTGTGTGTGTGTGTGTGTGTGCATGCCCACACACGCATGACGTACGCACTGCTTTGTGATATATAATGTGTTTCTTAACTGGAGTCATGATCAAAAAGTTTTAATACTTGATCTAAGCTGACCTCAGGCCCTTATCCAGGAACTCCCAGGCCTCCTCACCTAATTGCTTTAAGTGCCAGGCAAGGTTGGAGGAGCTGTGAAGAGCTCAGAGGAGAGAGAGCCATAACTCTCCTGGATTATTTTGGAAGAGTTCATGGAGTCAGTGGGTCTGAGCTGGACTTTGAGGAAATGGTAGAATTGACAAGTAGCAGTTGGAGGGAGGCAAAGGAAAGGCCAGATGCAGGAGAGAGAAAAGCATCAGAGAACTATAAAATAGAGAAAATTTGAAGATCTGGCCCCTAGACCTGCCTTGGACCCTCAGCTATGGAACCTCAGGTTCTAGACCTGCTCAGAACCAACATTTTCTAATCTGTGAAATGAGTATAATTGTATCTACCCCACTCAGCAACCATAATTTTTAAATGGAAAAAGGTTAAGTGAAACCATTTTGAAAACTATGAAGTATCAAACAAACACTAGCTAATGCTTATAAGTTTTTTAAGCAAAGCAAAGGTGAGAATGTGGGGAAGTATTATGTATGCTTGGGATAAAGTGAGGATGACAGCGTGGTACACTTAGCGTTGGGTATTAGAGAAGGGACTAAAAGGCCATGTTTATGGAACTCCGTAAAGATTCTGAGTATCAGATGAAGGTGTCTGGATTTGATTCCGTAGATAAGGGGGAATCTGATGATTTGTAGACATAGGAGTGACACAGAGTCTTGTTTTAGAAAGACTGATCTAACAGCATTGATTAGGGAGAAGTCACAAAGGCCTAAGTGATGGTTGTTGTGATAAGACTAGAGAGGAAAGAGATAGATTCTAGAAAATTCTAGCCCCAAATTCACAGAACCCAATGCTGTGTTACTAAGGGTATCGAGGCTGCAGAGAGAAGGGCCAGGGAGGTGTAGTTACAAGGAGGTGGGGGGCTCTGAGTGGCTGGGGCGGGGGGAGTAGTCCAGCCCTCCTCACTGTACATCTGCTTCTGCCAGTCACAGAAAGAGTGAAGGCAGGCAGACTGCTCCAATGGAGAAGACAAGCAGTTCGTTCGCCCCAGGTGGAAACTTATTTATATGAGCTTGCTCTGTCTTCTTGCTGAGCCTATTCTTTGGGATAAACAAGCCACTCACCCAGCCTTGCCTCATAAATGGAGTTCTCTAGACCTCTGAGTGAACTCATTTTTTCTTCTGAGCTACTCCCCCTTAGTGAGATGCTCTGCCATTAATATCCTACTCAAAAAGAGGCAGAATGCTTATTTTAGTATTTCATAAAAATTCAGTCACATCAACCTGTCTTCTGTTTGTAGACTTTGCTTAAATTAACCTTCAGGTTAACTTATGTTATGAATACATCACTGATACTACATCCAACCAAGTGAAGTTCAAACTTATTGGTCTGGAGCAGCATGGAGTCAAATAAGTAGGTTTAAATCTTTGCCAATTACTAGCTGTGTGATACTGAGGAAGTTATTGAACTCTCTGAACTTTGATTTCCTAATCTTTAAAATGGGGATGGTGATCATGATAATACCTATCTTTCAGGATTGTTGTTAAGATTCGTGACGTCAGACTTAGTAATTATACCTAACACAGAGCTTAGAAAAAAAATAGGCCCTCAATAAAGGGCTGCTATCATTATTATTACTTAATGGCATCAATTAATGTGTTCCACCCTCCTTCATGATCACACACTATGGCTTTTCCCTAGTTCCAGGGGATGAGGCTTGCCCAGGTTCTGCCCAAGGAGAGGAGCTTCCAGGGCTGACCTTGAAACGCCTGCCTCTGTAGGAGCAAAAAGGCTCTCACAGCTCCTCTCTTCTCAAGTAAACACCTTTAAGCCCACCTACAGGCTTTTCAGGCAAAACAACTTTGTTCCAGCTCAACGGTGGTTGGTCTGAATATGCCACATGTCCCTCACTGGGAGTAAACACATGGAGGTAGGACTACTGCATGTGTTTTCACCCTGGTCTCCCAGTAGCCAGGAGCAAGGCATTCAGAGCAGGGGAAGATGGAGTCCCCTGGCTGCAGTCAGCTGAGACCTGGGGCAGCTGGCTTCCTCCTGCCCCATGGTCAAGAGGATGGTTGGAGATCCCATCTGGTCATGAAATTGCCTGTTTTTCCATCGTAAAATATGATGGCAAGCATTACACTCAAGCATCACTTTCAGTGAATAGAGTATTCCTTGTGAGAAAAGTCAGGTATTCTCTAGCTAAGCCAGAAACCATATTCAGTGAGCATGCCGTCAGGCCCCAGGGGTCACAAAGTAGCAAGATTATGAGTCAGAAGTCCTGGTTTTGGACCCTGGTTTTGCTGGGGGTTTTTAAACAAACCACACCAAGACTCAGTTTCCCCATCTGTACAGTACATGGAATGTACTTCCTATGCTTTAACAATGAGAAAAACTCCCCTAATACATAGCAGTCTGCACACAAGTTCAGGAATCCCTGAGGCCTTGACCACTCATAATTCCCACAGAGTATCCTCCACGTTTTTTAATGGGCTTGGAAATTAGAGCTAGCTTTTCAGTCTCGTATGTCTATTTATGCTTTCAACCATATTGCACAATGCAAGTGCTTAAAACAATCCTTCATTGAGAATTTGGCCTAACAAAAGCCACTTTTATGAAAAAGAGTGTATATTCTTTCGTGGTATTGTGTGAAGAAAGGAAAGAGATGCCTGGCTCTCTGTTGCACACTTGGAATCTGTTTTCCAAAAATAGGGCATACTCGTCATGTTTTTTTTCTTACAAACTCAACAGAATGTAATAGCCCATTTTGATGGCATATGGTTAATAAAGGTACTTTCTTAGACTCTGAGGAAGTAAATAATAGACATATTAACTTCCTATGATTCAATCACAGGAAGCATACATGAAAATGGAAGAGATAAATGGAATAAAATCCAATATGCCACCGCCAATAGCTGCTTACCCTCTCATCTAGCTTCCAGAATGGCCTGATTTTACCTCATTTCTGACAGAAACAAAGAAAGCAATCTTACATTGCTCCTGACAAGCCATGAACGCATCTTTTTTAAATGGCTCCTTAAATTGTCACTTTACAAATATTTTTTTTCTAACTGGATCTTCTTCATCATGCTGATTTTGGAGTAATCCTTTCAATTAGAAATAGCTGCTCACTCACAGGTTATCTATAAAATACATCCCAAGTGTTGGGAAGAAGTGTTGAAAAGCCAGCTCTCCTCAGTTAAATAAGGTGGCTATAGATAAGGGTGGCAGGTGACAACTCTGGTGGCCTTTTTTGTTTTAGCACAGACCAGGAGGCATTTTTCTCTCTTTTCAGGTGGGGAAACTGAGGCTCGGCAAAGTTGAGGGCATGGGAAATCCCCATCCAGGGGCCCCTTCCCTATCTTGTGCTTTATAACTCTAGACCTCAATTGGAAGTAGGTTCCATTTGATTTTGGTTTAGCCAAAAAAGCCTGCAATTTCTTATAACAAATTTTCTTTGGAGGAATTTTATTTTTACTCCTTCACTTATCTGAGCGATCTTCTTGATTTGCCCTTTTCGATTTCTCACACCTCCATTTGTTAACACAGACAAAACTATTCCTGCTCCTTTCTCACATTACCATCTGATTAAACCATACATAAAGCCCCTTTTCCATTAAAACTCTAAACTGTTGGTTGCCATGCTTGTGAAAGTTCCTAAGCCAGTACATGACCAAAGTCAATGACAGAATATACCTTTGGTGTGCCTTGCTGAGATAAATCTTATCCATCATCTCTTAGGCTCACAGATTGGCACGTTCTAGAGTTCTAGCAATTGCTTCAGTATAGGTCTTCTACGAGGTCCAAGTTCAGGTCCTTGAACTCTTCGATGCTTTTTGTTTATTTGAGGTTTATTTGAGGTGAGGAGAAAATTCCATTTCCTTTCATTTGCTTTTCCGGAATAACTAGTCATTTTCCTTTCTGGAAAAAACGAAAAGTTAGACTTGCCCTTGGCTGTGATATCACCTATTATGTAGTGAAGGAAATTGACAACAGTCATCTGAACATTTTTGTGGAGTTTGAATACAAAGTTCTTTCTCACTGTGTTTCTCTTGTGTTCTAATAGCTAGTGTTTTATTTCTTTCCCTTTCATCTAAAGGTTTTAATAAAAACAATATATTTTATTTTTTTTCTTTTATTTTTTGCAAGATTTATTTTTTTTAATTTATTTATTTATTTATTTATTTATTTTTTAATATATGAAATTTACTGTCAAATTGGTTTCCATACAACACCCAGTGCTCATCCCAAAAGGTGCCCTCCTCAATACCCATCACCCACCCTGCCCTCCCTCCCACCCCCCATCAACCCTCAGTTCGTTCTCAGTTTTTAACAGTCTCTTATGCTTTGGCTCTCTCCCACTCTAACCTCTTTTTTTTTTTTTTTTTTTCCCTTCCCCTCCCCCATGGGTTTCTGTTACGTTTCTCAGGATCCACATAAGAGTGAAACCATAAAAACAATATATTTTAAAAAGCCACACAGTACAGAAAAAAATGAGGCTTTGGAGGATTATTTTTAAGTATATTTTTTACAACACCACGTATCAGTTTTCTCTAGCAATTAGCTCAGCATTCATTTTACTGAAAATAATGGGAAAATTAAATGAGGTTCGCCTTTGAGTAAAGTTCTGGTTTTTATCTTCTCTCTCCATTTTTTTTTCCTCATCTGGACTACAACTTTGTGTACACGATGTTGTTCCTTTAACTTTAACAAATGAAGAGAGTATTTTTCCCACAAATTTATTATGCAGAGAGAGTTTTAACTGCCAGATAGGGAGAAATCTATATTCAGATAAGAATATATACAAGCCTGTGCTTGTCTTTGAAATTTGTTTTGTCTGTGCTTGGGCCCTCCTACAAATTTGAGGGGAGGGGAAGCAGTTAAATTATACTTAGTTCTCTTTTGCCCTCTGGTATAATCAAAAAGAAATTCTTTATAATCAGTGACTTTAAAGATACATAACTTTAAACAAGACATTATTTTTTCTTCTTCTATAGACAAACTATTAAGGGAACATATGAATAGATAATCTCCTTCTTCGACATGATAGAGATTCCAGTTTACTAAAGATCTCCCTTTTCTCTATATTTCCTACATTGGAATCCATGCTCCATCACTTCAGTAACACCTCTGCAAGCACTTCTAGATTCCCCTGCCCATTCTTTTTGGTGTATCCATCTGACAAAACCCCAAGCAGTGATGAACCCAACTCTCTGCTTCTGGGGGGACCACATATGAGTAGCTGAGCCCTGTTATAGTTACACACCTGGGAGGACTGTTTCCCTTATAAATTATTGATCACCCACCTCAAACAGACCCGTACTGCCCAACTATTTTACCTCACGTCTGTCATAATTTTTATCTTTAATTACTTTTCATACCTAATCTGCTCTCCTCAAACTTCAACTCTCCAACTTCCCATCTCTCAACAAATGAGCTCACCCCCTACTTCACAGAGAATATAGATGCCATTAGGTGAGAACTCTCATCCATCTATCAAACATTAAAACTAACCTACTTCTATACTTTCTCTTTTCTTATAACATCAACCAATTCCTTCTCAACTAAAGCCTTTGAAATGGCTTTTAAGCATGCTTACGTCTTAATCATTTAACAGCAACATAAATAAAAGCTTCCAGTAACCCCATAACCCCTATGTCAATGATCTTCTATCACCTTCCCTTTCACAGTCAAACTTCTCAGAAAAGTTGACTATACCCAGTGTCTCCTTTTGCGCTCCTTCTGTTCACACCTCAGACCACTTAGATCTGGCTTTCACCTCATCCGCTTTACTAAAGCAGCTTGTTACATAAACAACGACCAGCATATCCCTAAATTAGATGGATATTTTTCAGTTTTCCTTTGACATGTCTTCTTAGCAGCATGTGATACCGTTGGTCGCTCCCTTCCTATTGTAATACTCTTTCTTTGCCTTGTCTTCCCTGACTCAACACTCTGAGTTTTTTTTTTCCTACTTCTCTGGCCAGTTATTTCTAGACTCATCTTTCTCTGTTCATTAATACTGGAGTTAATCAAGATTCCATCCAAGGCCCTCTTCTCTCTCCCTAAATGATTCCATCTACACACTTAAATTAAAATAACATGAAAACAGAGGTGAGTCACAGATTTATAACCGTCAAACTCCAGACACATAAATTCAATTTACTTGATATCTCCATTTGTATGCCTTAAAGACTCATCACTGTCAGTATACCCAAAACCAAACTCAAGAATCCCCTCCAAACCTAATCCCCATCCAGTGTCTCCTCTATTCTGTTATGGAAACAAAAAACTCAAGTGTTTTCCTGAATACTCTCTCTTTCATCCAGCTATTATGTAAATCATCCTTCACCACTTTTACTACTTTCAGAATTTACGCTCAAGATAAACCCTTTAGAATGTTCTGATTGTTATCGTTTGGTTGAATTTTTTAAGAGCTACATAACACCTTTTTTTTTCCCTCCGACACACTGAAACAAGAAAGAATTATAAATGGGAAATGATCTAAGTACAATACTGCAGAGTCAACTATTTTTTGAAAAAAACAATCACATGCTAGGAAACATTTTGTTTTTTAAAAGAAAAACATTAACAGTGGGCATCATTCTTGTTACTTTCTCAAGGTTAGAGTCACTAAACTCATAGAACTGAGACACATAAAGGACTGCAAGCTACACCAAGAATTTCAAAGGGTCTAAATGGATTAGTGACTTACCCTCTTAGATACATATATTGCCTACATTTGGAAGAGTTATAAAACAGCTTTAAAATGAATTTTCTGATCATAAAATCTTGTAAATGGGCATCATCAT
Source organism: Neofelis nebulosa (assembly GCF_028018385.1). Taxonomy (NCBI): domain Eukaryota; kingdom Metazoa; phylum Chordata; class Mammalia; order Carnivora; family Felidae; genus Neofelis; species Neofelis nebulosa. The sequence goes on along the minus strand of NC_080786.1, from coordinate 38,561,269 downwards.
CTTACTGGATTTTTTCAGGAGATCTGTAACTTGGCCTATAAAATAGATGTCTCTTAATATATCTTAAAATTATTCTAAGTAGAAAACACTAAGAGTTCGAATGAGCATTTTATCCTATTCTAGATTATATACTAGTAAAGAGAGAGATTCTTCTGTAAAGCCTCATAAGGATACAGAATGCATCAGGATAAATGCATCAGGATAGTGAATTATTGGGTAAAATATAAGAGTTGCATTTTTGCAAATAAATGTTGCACCTATATTGAAGCTTAATATCCATAGATTTCCCAGATAATATGCCTCCTTCTGCCAAAATACAAAACAACCTCCATCAGTTAATAATGAGCATGACTAATTATGAACCTGAACAACAGATGACATCAGAGAAAACTGGCATAAATTATCCCAAAATGAACTGTGAGTGAATCTGTCCATTTAATGAATCTAATTTACATGATTCTTCTCCCTGCTGTTCCTTTTGTAAATACTCTTTCATTTAAATAATTTTCAGCCCAAAAGCTAGAATCATAATTATTCTGGGAGTTATTGGTTTTGATGGGTAAGCCATTCTTTTAGCCATAACTTGCAAGCTGTTCAGATCATTGATCACTACACCTGGCTGTTAGTTTAGATATAATATTGCTCAGGTATTTGGCTCAGGACCTTGCTCAGAGCTCAGATCATAGACAAACTCCTTAAATGGGAACTCATAGGACGTAGAACCATGCTTCCAAGCCAGCACTGTTGGGTAAATGACCTTGGTGAAAATACAGACAAAAGTGCTTTCTTTTATACATAAGCATGAATCGCCTTTGATACCGTCTTAGTAGACATGCCACCTTCACGGCCCTCCAACTTCCAGAAGACCCTCTAAATTCATTTTCTTGCTGACTCTGAGACCACATTATGAAGCCATGTCACTGATTTGATCAACTACCACCTGTGGCAGCTCTCTCCTAGCTTTCGAAAATTACTTTTCATTCTTTACATCTTGCTAGAATATCTCATTCTGAGAACTGACTTACTCTTGCTGTCTATTCCCCCACTTTGCCTAGAAAAAAAAAAAAGAATTTTAAAAGAATACCCTTCTGTTCCTATCACCACAAAAGGAAAAATCAAAAGGTGGGGCTCCTGGGTGGCTCGGTCCGTTAAGTGTCCAACTTTGTCTCAGATCACAATCTCACAGTTCGTAAGTTTGAGCCCCACATCCACTGTGCTGACAGCTGAGAGCCTGCTTTGGATTCTCTGTCTCTTTCTCTGTCTCTCTCTCTCTGCCCCTCCTCTCCCTGATCATGTGCTCTCTCTCTCTCTCTCAAAAATAAGTAAACTTTTTAAAAAGTTAAAGTCAAAAGGAATTTAATATTTCCTGTCACACATGTGCTCATGATCACACAATTAGTCTCCTTCATAATAAAGAGGAAAAGAGCCAAGTGGGGGGAAAAAATCCATAACTTCTTTTGGTATTAAGTCCAAGGGATACTCTGCACAGTCAAACCATCTATTAAGGTCAAAATCATAATCTCCTCCTCTGGGTGTCTAGACTACCCACATCAGTCATTTCAGTGAATAAATGAATAAAGACTAGAAAATAGGGTAGTTACAGATTTGAGAAACAGAAGTGCCAGTGCTATGGATGGCAATACTACCACTTTATTATTACAGTCATTTTTATATTACTAGCATTTGAAGATTACATTAGCTAATATTTGAAGATTGTTTTTTTACAGTTTGTTCAAAGAGAGATAAAATAGAAAGAAGAAATTATCTTTTCACGAAGAAAAAACGTGTGTGTGCGTGTGCACAAGTGTGTGTGTGTGTGTGTGTGTGCATGCATGTGTGCTTGAACATGCGCTAGATACACCCTACCCAGCCTGAGAGATTAAATAGATCACCCAGTAGGTAGGAAAGGAAGCTAATTTTCAGTTTGCTTGCTTTTTTGAAATAAGGTGATGTGTTATGATATTTATAAGAATTGCCTGATTTTAACAACTTTTTTGAGTTAATCTTGACAAATCTAGGTCCTGGCACTTGTTTGGCCTTGAAAATTATTTTATTTGTAGATTTTGCTCTGGTTGCTACATACGCAGTAGCATTGGGTGGGGTATTTTAAATCTAATAAACAGAAATACATCAGCAATAACTTTGTAAATGGCCTCATGAGAAGAAAATCCAGTAAATACTGGATCAGAGCCCACTGGTCATAAGGAAGCAGAAGTCCTGGTGTTTGTTTCATTGAGCGGTCCCTTCCAAAGGGGTCAACAGCAGCTTCAAAGATGGTCAGCAAAGCACTCAAATGTACTAAGTGTGAACCTTGGAAATATAGTTTTCATATTTACCTTTGCCTGCCTTCTTCCGAGATGACAGGAGAGCTAGGCCCTGCCCATGACATAGGTTCCCATAACATAGCTCTAAACATTCAGAAGTAGATTCACCAGGAATTAATATCACTGAGTTTTCAGGGTCCTTCACTTAAAGGAGCCCCTTTGTAAAATATTTGTCCTGATTTTATTTTCGTAAGTTTATATCCTTTATATTAAGAAGGGGTGGGTATCCTTCAGGCTATACAAAATCTGGATCCAGTCCTGTCTATGTGGATAAGCATGCTAAAGAAAACATGATGAATATATGGTCTCGCGGTAATATTAAGTATTACAATATATTATATCACTGTGAAAGATTTCAATCTCTAGCATTCATATGGCACCATTTTCTGCATTTGCTTATTGGATTAGTTCTAGTAAAAGAATATATTGTTAATTTACTTGACCAGGATTCAAAAATTCCTCAAGAAGTTTAATTTTCAATTTGGTACCTGAAGATGTTATTCCTCTCCACATCTCTTCCCAACCATTTTGCACCATTTCTCCTGCTCATAATACCATGGCAAGAAACTTTCCACCTCCTGAAAAGTGTGTTTAATTCACAGATGCCCAATAATGGTTTTTACAGGATATCCTCCAATACCTTTAATTCTTCAATACAAATTTGTATTGCACAGCTACGACTGACCTAGAATGATTCTCTTGCCCTCCTTTGCAACACAGTGCAGTTATGAATTGATGATTGCTTTTAAACCCTATTCTGCAGCCACCAAACCACCCTTTAAAGTCTTTAACTTTAGGCATTGAAGGCTCCCAAACTGGTCACATCTCAGATGTACATTCTCATAACCAAGTTCATGGGAACTAGGCACCTGTAAGCCCTCAGCTCCAAAAGGCCTGCATAACAGAAGCACAAAAGAACAGTGAAAAAAATCCTAGTTAAACCTAATTAAGGAAAATCCCCTCCCAATGATACCAAATTAATGCTACCCTGAGATAAACTCAGAGAAAAGAACTGATTGTATTCAATGTAAGTTCCAAAAGACATTTGGACAGATTTTATTCAGCCTAAAGGAAGATGATGGGAGGGTTAGTTTGTAGAATTTTTTTAGGGATTTCTTAAAGAATTTCCCTAGAATTAAGTACCCTTTTCAGCTTTAATTATGATTCTGCTACAGCAAGAATGATAACATTCAAATGAACTTAACTGCACAAAACATATAGAAATTAACACAAACTTTTGTGCTGATGACTAACAAGTTACAATAAACTTTCCATCTCTTTTTTACTTTCCTCATACTGATCCATTCATAGTACCATCTAGGAAAGAAGAAATGAAAGGATGCCTGCTAACAGGTTTTTGGACCTTATGAGAATCTTTAGTGAATGAAGGAAGGTCTGAGCAGAAGACCTTTTCTGAGTATATTCTGAAACATAAACAGATGAATACATTAAGCGTCAAGTCAATAATTATTATAAATTGCATCTGAGAAAGGATCGATGCCCCCTTTCCTGCAGAAATCTTGAAGATGCAAACAGGGAGCACTGGGAAAGCTGCCAAAGACACAAACCAAAACCCTTTTGAGAGAGTCTCTTTGAAGACTTGACTAGCTAGAGAGTAGTTGAGATGGGGGCTCCTCTGGCTTTCCATTGAAAAATTCCGACCACCCAAGGCTTACCACAGCACCTGGCACATAGCAGGTGTTCTAGTATATGTCTAGTAAATGTTGAATCATCAGGTAATCAAAAAGGCCGTTTAGTTAAATGATAGTAAAAACACTGATGTATTCCACTGAGAAGTTTGCTCTATTTCAAGTTGGTGTTCAGCACTGTCTTTTGATTTCTGCCCACTCTTTTATTCATTGATTTGCTTTTCACTTAATTTTTGTGGCTTGCTGTGGTTGTGCACAGAATCTGGAACCTAAGACCATATTAGGCTAGTCAAGCATGAAATTATAGTTTGTGGCTGACAATGCGCAAGGGTGCCCAAGAGACTAAGCATGATACGATAGTACTGAGGGCTTCTAACATGAATTTAATCAACCATGATTCCAGGTCACTTATTATTTTGTTTACAATGTCATGATGCAAAAGTTTTCATGTTGTATCCTTAATGCTTTTGAGATTTCGCCTATGTATTAGTCTTTGACATGGTTGGGTTTTTTTCCATGTCAGTTAACACCTTTTTGGGAGCTATAATTGTATGTAGCACAGTCCCTAATTCAGGCAGCACATCCCTTGACAGAAGAAGTTCTCAGTCCCGGATTCATAATCATAATTGTAAGAACAGTGAATTGAGCAACAGTCGTTAACCCGAACCTAATGATCAGAACTGAATACACTGAAGATCAGCTTTGGAACAGGAATAGAAATCATCAGAGTAGATGTGATTGCTGAGAACTCCAGAGTGCACCTCAACAATCTGCACTTTTACTAAAACTATTGTTCACCAGGCACAGCAATAGCTTTCAACAGTGTGGCAATATCATGTGATGGAAAGTCTTAAGACATCAGTAAAAAGGATCTGAAGAGTAATCTATTCATGTTAGAAACAGAGTCCTATGTCAGTGTAGAAGGGGGGAGTGGACATAAAGAAAGATGAAAAAGGGAAACGTGTGCATTGAGCAAAAATTAAGCAACTGGGGACTCAAACAGAAGATCCTCACCCAGGGCTTGAACTGAATAGGTGAGCAAGAGAGCTAGAAACTGCATTTCTTCCCCCCAAACGCTCTGCTCATATGCAGCTGTGCTAATTGTAATTAATCACAGAAGAGAGAGATGGCAGCCGATATATACGAACAGTGAAGGAGGCTGAGGGCACCTGTCCAAGGAGCCTCGTGATGAACCTTCACACCAGGAGGGAGCCCTGAGAAGGCTGTGAGATAGAGCAAGGTGGAATTCCAAGTGACTCACAAATGATTATTCATGATGATTAACAGTGAAACCACTGGTGGCAGATAGTGGCATGGGGAAGCCAAGATTCCATCCCTTCGGCTGTCTCATGTGGGAGGCATCAGTAAGACTCAAATCATGGAGTCTGAAGGTTTCCAGCATTCTCAACCACTCCTTGGCTATAATTCCAGCCAAGAATTGAGAAGAGAGGTGAGGACATTTTCAGATCACATGGCCTTATTTTATGGTATAAGGTAGAGGTGGTGTAACATTGCAGAACTTAGGTCTTTGGATTTAAAACAATGGGTTCAGACCCCTGTCTCTTTCACTTACAACTGAGTCACCTGGGCAAGTCACTTAACTTTTTCAAATCTCTGCTTCCTAATCTTCAAAATTGGAAGAAGCTGTTGTTATAATGGTAAAGTGCCAAGCACCATGCCCTCATTCGTGATTATTTTAATAACTTGGAAGACTAGACATGCAATCCTCAGACTGTTTTTTTTTTAAACATAAAGGTGACTGACTGCCCTGGGCCTTTCTAATTCTTGTCTTCTACCCCATGGTTGCTGTGAGTGGAAGCAGGCACCTGTAAAACCATCATCTGGTTTTGGGGTGTAGTCTGGTGTATCATTATTTTTAAAGACCTCTTTAAAAATATATGTATGTATGTCCCAAGATTTACACACACAATTCGGGCTGGAAATGAGTTAAACCAAAAATAAACGATTAAACAGAGTTGACTGGCTCCTACTTGCTTCCTTTCTCCCTCTCTCTATGGGTTTCACAAAAGTGTTTGTTAAATATGACACTGCCCTGTCTGCCAGTCAGGATTTTCAGTCTGCTGCAGAAAAACACACAGGCCAAATGGGGTCAAAGATGTTTACAATAGCCTTCTCTATGCCACATGCCTTCTGCAAACAGAAATATTACAGAAAACAGGATTCAGTTTTATTGATAATGAAGCCTGTTAAAATGTATTTAGGCATAACTGGGTTGACAGCCATAACACTTTGACACTGCAATCAAAATGAGAGCTCTTTTCTTCTTTGAAGCCCTCCAAGACCCCTAAGATAACGTAGCCCCTTTTCAGCCTGGTGCAAGAAGTACACAATCACTCATCTTCAAATACACATGAGTGTACATTTTAATAAAACTATTTATTTAAAGGGACATCCATGCTGGTCTCTTAGATATAAAAGTCACTTAATTGGCATTCAGTTGCTTCTTTTAGCCTTTCCCTTAAGTACGGAAAGAAAAAAAAAAAAAAACCACGTGACTCACCTTCACGGGGTTTTGACTGGTTGCACTCTGGCCCTGACAAGAAGCAGTAATGAGTTGTGACTTTCAAAGCACCAAGGAAGATGCTCCTCTACCAATAGGACACAGGTTTAGGAAGAAAGGGACATGGGGCCAGGGTCACCATAGGCTGGGAATTCCCCATTCTTTAGTTCCCCAGGAACCTTTATTGGGGTTTATCAAGCTACCTCTAAAGTGGGGGCAGCTCAGAATCCACTGGGGCTTCAGTTATATGGTCATATCACTGGCCCTTCCCCTGATGATTCAGATTCAGGCAGCCTGGGGGTAGAAGGATCTATATGTTTAACCACCAGCCAAGGGGATTCTTCTGTAGCAGGCTGACAGGAAAGCTCTGGGAAAGTCCAGAAGTTCTGTGAAAGAGCTGTCCTGTCAGATTTAAGTACAACTTGACTACTATGACCATTTTACAGACAATAACACTGAGACTCAAAGTCATAAAGCAAGTAAGGGGCCAAACTCGGTCATGAACCCAAACCTGTCAGAGTCTAGACTCCATATTTCACCCCACTGTGAGACAGTCCTTCCAGTGCAGCAGGTGACTAAGTCTTAACACAGTTCCTCTGCCGTGGCATCTATGACTTTGCAGCATGTCAGCTTCCAATAGCTCTCTGCTGATATATGCTGTTGAAATCTAGTAACCAGGATTGTTAAATCATAAACCTTATCTTTAAAGCCATTTGAAGTCCACTGGCCATCGCGTAAGGACCTACAGGTAGATCCAGACCTCTCCTGAGAATCGAGTTCATGGGCTTTGTGACAACTCTTTTCAGCTATGTTCAGGCCACTTTTTCCAAACATGTGCAGGATCAAAATTGGATTTCCGGTTGATTAAAACTGAAAGTAGTCCAAATGATTGACATATGCAAATGTTTTACCCAGAGATTCCTTAGATCTAGTGCTCTTCACACCAATTATAGCCTTTATTTTTCAAATGAAATTAATAAAAGCAAAACTTCTCTGGTTGAAAATGGAATGAATATCCTAAAGTCTAAAGTCCAATTCCCTCTTCCATCTTCGTCTCCTCCTCATGACCTCCACTTAGGTCCCCTCTTACCCACCAAGGAATCTGGGTGATCCACAGAACATCGCTGAGAAGTCAAGGTCCTAGGGTCTCCTTCCAATGATAAAAAAGCAAATGTTAATGAAATGTATAAGATTTTGCCAACAGAATAAATCATAACACATACATAAAATACCCCTTCCTTGGCTCCGTCGCTATGAATTAGTATGATCTGACAGATGAAGGCATTAGACTTGGAGTTAGGAATTCTGCACTCTGTCGTACGTTCCACTGCTGGCATCTATACTATCAGGGCAAGCCATGGGCCTGGCTGAGTGACATGCCCCTCTCTGAGCCCAACCTTCATGGCTTATCACCCAAGCCAGGAAGCAGCCTGCCGGCTTGTAGATGAGATACAGATTGTTTAATTAGACACACATCATGGGTGCTGGCTATATAGCTGCATTGGTTTTGTAGAGATTCTAGAATTGAAGTTTCAAAACAAGTAAGAACTTAATGTTTACCATGAATACTACCACTAGTTTCCTGCTTCTTAGTACTGAAATGACCCAAATAATTAGGCAGACATTGAGCATTATTTGGTTGCTAAATAACAATTGGTAAAACCCAAATTTTATAGATACTTGTGAAAGGACATTTAAAATGGGCGGGTATATCTCTTAATCTTAGATGTGTCTTTGTACTGTTTGTACACAGGAATCACAACCACACAAATGCACCTAGTCAGGCCTATGACGTGATGTGTATACAAGTAGAATTTGAGCCAAATAGAACACAAAGTGAAAGCACTTTTCCTGATGGGTGGGAATGACCATATCCTGATCCAGAGAGAAATGCTTATGTCCTAACAGTCTTCCCCCCAAGACTTCAGTAGGTGTAAAATCACCTATTTCCTGGGCCAAAGGGCCAGCCCAGCCTGCTTCACAGCAAAAGTACTCAAGTTTTAGTTTCTGAACATGAATTTGATCATACCCAAAAGTAACAACACACTCCCCAACTGCTATTATTTCTTCTAATATATTTGCTGTGTTTTATATGTGATTTAAATAAAAGACCTGATAGTAATAAGAAGGAGTAAAAAGAATATAACTTTTGGCATCAGATTGCCTTATGATCTTAAGTTACCTAAAGTCTCTGAGACTTGGTTACCTCAGCTGTAAATTGAGGATAATAAACACATACTGAGAGGATTAATGTGGGGATTAAAGGAAATGATATATCTATATATAAGTCAATAGACAGAAGACACCAAGAAAGCACAGTTTTTATTAGTAGTATTTGAGTAAAGACCAAACAATGGTAAATCCTTTCCTATCTTCCCCAAATCATCTTCTCTCCTGTCCAAGCTCATACTGAAAGAGAATAAAGCCTCTTTTGTTTAATAAATATTCTCATTAACTAATACCCAGACAAGATATCTTAACCCTTGGGCACACATGAATCACTTGGATTCATTGGTTTGGGGTGGGACCTAAGTATCAGATATTTTATTAATTAAAAAAAATTTTTTTTATTTTTTAGAGAGAGAGCATGAGTGGGGGAGGGGGCAGAGGGGGAGAGAGAATTTTTTACCTTTTTTTCAACAGATATCTTTTTTTAATATAAATTTATTTTTTTTAATTCAAGTTAGTTAACATACAGTGTAGTATTGGTATCAGGAATTGAACCCAGTGATTCATCATTTACGTATAACACCTAGTGCTCATCCCAGCAAGTGCTCTCCTTAATGCCCAACACCCATTTAGTCCATCCCCCCTCCCACCTCCCCTCTAGCAGCCCTCAGTTAGTTCTCTGTAATTCAAGAGTCTCTTATGGTTTGCTTCCCCATCTATCTTTTTATTTAAATTCAAGTGAGTTAAGCATACAGTGTAGTCTTGGCTTCAGGAGTAGAACCCAGTGATTCATCTCTTACATATGACACCCAGTGCTCATCCTGAAGAGTGCCCTCCTTAATGCCCATCACCCATTTAATCCATCCCTTTACCCACCCCCGTTCCAGAAGCCCTCATTTTGTTCTCTGCATTTAAGAGTCTCTTACGGTTTACCTCCCTCTCTGTTTTTATCTTATTTTTCTTTCCTTCCCCTCTGTTCATCTGTTGAGTTTCTCAAATTCCACATATGAGTGAAATCACATATCTGTCTTTCTCTGACTGACTTAAAGCAAAATAAGGAGAAGATATTTTTAACAAGCACGTGAGTATTTCAATGTGCATCTGGGTTGAAAACCAATGGCTTAAACTATTAAATAGCTTATTATTAGTTTTCCTGATTCAAGAGTCTCCCCACTCCAATTTATGCTCTAGTGTACTTAGTAAAAGAGTCTCTCCAACAATCAAATCCAACCTTGTCATTCCTATATTTAAAACCCTTAGTTAGCTTCCTTTGCCTGTAGCAAAGATGGTGAATATATTTCTTCTCTTATGGACCAGTTCCAGTAGGTAGGTGGTGGCTTCCACAGTCTTTTGTAGAGAAGGATTGTACGGGTTGTCCTGGGCTCAACAGAAAAGAACACCATTCATGGCAGATTGAGAACATCTGTCATGAGGATAGAAAATGCAGAATTCTGGGATTTGCCATCCCCAATGTATGGAATACAGCTACAACTCTAACATGGCATAGAAGATCTTGCACATGTTATTTCTCTAGCTGCATTTCCTGCCTATGAGGCCACAAGCTATATTCACAGTTGATTTCTTATTTTTCCTCCCAAACACGAATCCTTAACTCCATGACTTGGCTCGCACTATTCCTTTGCTAGGAATGGCCTTGTCCTTCTTTCCTCCTCACTTAATCCCCTAATCCTTCTTCAAGATTCAGGCTGAATGTCACCTTTTCTGGGAGAATTTCTATGAATATGCCAGATATAATTAGTCTCTCTCTCCATCTCCATGCTTGTGAAGCATTTTCCTCCTATCTTTATAACTGACTTTGTCATAATACCATATGGTGATTTACTCTATGTTTACATATTCAAGTCCCTGAATATATGATGCACATTGTTAATGTTAAGTAAATGTTGATGAGTGAATGAATGAATGAACGAATGGACTCCTTTACTGCAGATACTATTACTTACTCATGTTTGTTTCCTGGTGCCCTGCTAGTAACTGACACATAGTAGGAATTCAGGGGTTGCTGAGTGACTTCACTGAGTCAGTGTCTACAGGCTCTGCTGCCACCCATATGGCACAGTGATCTGGGCTCATTCTGAGTCACAAATCACAATCTGCCAGAAAACTTCCATCTGGAGAGATCGCTCCCTGCAGCAGCCTTTCCTTTCAGTCTTTAGGTCTGTTTTGTTCCTTATTCAACAGGAAATAATTGAATGCTAGCACTGACTCAAAAATAACTCGGGAAGCTATAAAAATTGTAAAAGGTCTATTAGTAATATTGCGCAGGACACTTCATGGCAGCCCTGCAGAGGGCCATGCACCTAGTTCCCAGGGTTTCTGTTTGCATTTATGTTGTGCTTGCTCTACTTATCCAATGGTCAAGGCAGCCCACCAGCCCTCACAAGTCTCTCATGTGCAACTCGGTCTTGTGGACTGCTCAGTGCATCTAAACCTATCAGCTGGCTATGTGTGGAATAAAGGGAAAATGCTCAGGGTATGCTCAGAATTATCCCTGATCAGGTAATGTTGTGCAGAAGAAATGTTACGTCCGTTCTTTCTCGCCCCATCCCACCTGAAGCAGAAGTGTTATACTCTCTCTCTACTGAAGGTGAAATTCTGCCCTTAAGATTTCTTCTGTAAGCATAATGCTGAGATGCACAAAGAGTTAAGCTTTCTCCATTCCGTGTGGTTTACTCATTTAAATCGGCATCGCTACAGAGCAGAAACTATTTTAGCTCTATGCATAAGTGGAATATCTAATATAGAATTACATTATAATGAAATATGCATTAATGCAAGCCTCATAAAATGCTTTTCATGTTCTGCAGGCATCCAAAAGCTGAAAATGCCTATAATCTTATTTTACTTGCTGCTCAAATGATGATACATCAGGTTAATACGCTTAATTAAAAGTCACTTTTGAAACGTTCGAAGGGATAGTTAATTCACTATTGACATTTGCTGTAACACAGTTAAGCATTGTGGAAACAAGACAATGGGATATGTGCCTCCCGCTAGGAACAGAAGGACAATATTTTATGATTTTCAGGAAACAGCATGTGCTTGACACCCAAGAAGGTGCAACTAACCATGTCCTAAAATATTTGCCATTAATAATAAATTTTTGCTTAAAGAGACATTCTCAAAATAATATCCAAC